>NC_135367.1:2485000-3210000 GCF_051622035.1 Arctopsyche grandis
GAAACACAAAATACCCGATTATAGATTCCAATTTTAATTTTTAACAGGAAATTGACAGATTTTGAGACATCGACCGAACAACAACCAAGATATAGAAAAACCGCGCGATTTAAAAAACACATATGTATGTATATCTCCGAATCTCGAGCCAATCAAAATTTTTTATTACTAGATTCGTGTTCACTGGGCATAGATCTATAAGAAAAATCATATCTCGTCTCTGAACCAAAAAAAAGTCGTCATTCGTCGAACAGTGTTATTTAGCCTTTTTTTAGTTGAAGACTTTTTCTGGAATCGTGTGAGTTGCGTATATCTTTTCTTCTCAGTGCTCTTTAACATCTTCAATTTCAGGATGTCGTTTAGATTCCACAGCAAAACAGAGGAATCCCCCAATCAACCCCCCCCCCCCTCCCCCCATTTGAATGATCTAAATAATCAGCTTTATTTTAAAATTGTATCTGCCGTAAATAGTACGAGAATATAGTACAGATATTAATTTGCACACTCAAATGAACAAATCATTTTCAACAAACCAATAACAGTAGATTCTGTATTTTTCACTAGGTTTATTGAAACAAGATTTATCACTTCACAGCGTTTATTCAACGATTCCAGAGGTCCACAAGGAATTACCGCTCACTCCAGAATGACTCGAGCTACCGTGTGTACCTCCTTGTAAAGGACAAGTTTCACAGCACAGTTTTCCCGATCCATCAATTTATCCATCAATTTAGGCACGTAATAGCCTGGCGAGTCTATTGTTTACGCACGCACTCGCCCAGGTCTGTGAAAACTCCAGCGTATCCTTTGTTCGGGTACTTACTGAGTCCAGTAGCTTAATTCGGGGTCTCTATTGTTCACCCACGAATGCACTTAGACAGTGAATACTCTCTCTCGTCTTCCCACGTACCCACTAAATAAATTATATTTGTATGTATGTCCATAAATATATAATTTATTTATTTATTTGTATGTTTGTATGAAACCAATAGTTTTCAATCAAAGCCCACTTAATTTGATGTACCGCATATGTATCTTGTGGTACTCCGGCATTTGCGGGGTTTTTGAAGGACCCGGAGCCCTGAAACGCAAGGTTCCCACAAAAAACGTCCCACAGTAACGCCGGGCAAGTACATACGTCTGACTGCTACATAATTCGGTAGTTTTTAATAGAGCATAGAAACGTTCTGGAAGGGCTCAGAGCGCTGGATTTTAGGACCCACATAGTAATATCTCGTCCGGGAAATCCGACCAATGTTCGAATCCAATATAGCTACAAACACGGATTGAGAACCCAAGGAGTAAAATAAAATGCGTACGTTGCATTTTCTCATTCCTGCATGTACATACGTGTACATATGTATGTATGTACTTATAGGGTAGGTGCCGATGTGGGTGAGAAGTAAAGCTACGTCGCGGTCAAAATGAGCCGTTTAAATGTCGGACATGGCTAGGGTGGGTTTTGATCCTTCGAGGAGGAGGAGGAGGGGGGAAGAAGAAGGGGGGGGGGAGGGTGCCGATATCAAACAATGGCCGTTTAATATATTTATTCGACCACGAGATACGTGCCCGACTTTCAAAGCAGGGCCATTTATCGTCGCGGATCCACCACATTTGCGGTCCTTTTGTGCGACCCACTACGTGACGACCTTCCTCCTCGAGGGATGACGACTACACACGGCCACCAGACGACACTCTTCTACGTTCACCAGTCATCATCATCATCATCAATCACGCAAGGCTTTGCCGATCCGCTAAACAGTCTGAGCGTCTCCCGATCTGGAATAGATATCGGTTTATATGTGGACCACCTTTGAGTGCTCGGAGTAGGAGTGGGTGGGGGGGGGGGCGTATTTTGAAATTAGATTTATGAATATACTAGTTGTTTTACCCAGCTTCGCTCAGTATTTGTAATATAAACAGCTTAAACATGGAAAATCTAATAGTAAATATTCGTTTGTTTTTTTATTAAATTTATTTGAATCGAAAAAAAAAATCGGATCGTCGTCATAGAAACTTTGAATTGTTTTCGATTCCCAACCAAATATACTTACATACATACATATATACAAAAGCTCTTTGAAAATTATATATTAGATGTACATATAATGGGTGGGGGTGGAAATAAGTAGCAGCTTGAATATGAACGCTTTAATTGAAAATTTTACCTTCAGCAGCATTTTTACTTTAAATAAAGCCGAATATTTTATATTTTAAAATTTTGGAAACAATTTAAGTTTTCAGAATTTATTTTGTATACATTTTTATCTTACATAAAATTCGTGAAATTGGTTATTATCTGGAATGAATAAATGAATGGGCTTGCACTTTTCACGAATTAAGCATTTTTTTGGCCATTTCAATTAATAATCATTTATTTTTTTGATATTTGATATCGTTTTATGTTAATTTATGCATTGTGATTGGCGCGGTCGTTAAAGAATATTAATATTTTTCGATTCAAATAAATTTAATAAAACTAACAAATGGAGATTTTTTTCATGGTTTTCATTTAATTTCCATTTATACCGAGCGAAGCTGGGTAGCACCGCTAGTTGTGTTATAAGTTTTATTTTGAAATGAAATGATATTTTTATCGTTAAACTTAGGTGTGACAAAATTTATGGAACACTTGCGTAAAATCTTAGAATTGGCCATTGAGCCCAAAAAACAACGAAAATATGTGAAGTTTAAAATATTTTTGTAAATTTTCATTAATATATGTATGTATGTATATACTTATGTTTTTTTATTTTTATTACATACAAATATCCAATTTATTAAAATAAGTGTTTCATACAATTATTTTTAAAACAGTTTATTTCAAATTGAAGACTCTATCTGAATAAGTAAATATTACAGAAAACTGTTTTTAAAAGTTTATTTGCACAAAATATGCCATGTAATGGATTATCATTGTATTTAAATATTCAAAACTTCGGTACGTTGAGCTTTATAGCAATGCAACCGGCCTCATCTGATTTAAAATACAATACAAATATTCAAATGGATATGAATTCATTGTTTTGTATACTGACTGAATTGCCCGGCGTCGCTCGCGTGGTAAAAATGAAAAAAAGTAAGAATTTGACATTTTTATAGAATTTTAAATTAAACAGTTGAATTTAGCACAGAAATAGTATAACGAATTTATTCATTTAAAATTAAAAACTGTAGATTTTCATAATGGAGAAAAATATAGCAGAGTGACATAGTGAAATGTGATTCGTTTGAAATGTGACTACCATAATTATAATAAAGATTTCGATCGATTTATTCGGGACAAGTTTTCACGGCTTCCCGAAAGCACGGTCAAAAGCACATGCCGTATTTATTAACACACGATTGAACATCTATAAATGTCACATCGGAACCGCTAGAAAGCCAAATAATATACCCAGGTATGATTAAATATAAACCTTCATATGGGAATTTTCCGATTAGTCAATGTATCCGGTGTAAATTAGATTGTCGAGAGCTCAGTCATTCAATATTAGCAAGCTAATTGCGTCATATTATATGTATAGTATATTATATATATTATAATCGACAAGGACAATATTATTTACTTAATTTAGGGTACGCATAAATGTGAATAATCCGTCGGGACCACGCACCGCACCTGTTTATGTGAACCAAATTATTATGAACCAAATCAAATATTTGAGATACGGATGACGCTATATTTATTTTGTGGTACTTTTTAGGTGTGATTTTCGTTTTAATATCATCTATGTATATGTGTATATTTTGCATAGGTTCTTTTTATTTCGTTTTCGGTCTGTAACGTCATAGAATCCGCGTTAATTTTGGCTTTTTATTGTGTCTTCGTAATATACATATGTATATGTATGTGTAAGTGTTTGATTTATCGATGGGTTTTAATCGTTAAATGCGGATTAGAATACCGGTTGTTCGGATACATTATCATAAATATCGTTTCGAAGTTAAAATATGTTGTTGAAGAATACAAAAATACAAATGCGGTGAATTTTTCGTTGGATGAAAATTAAAATTTGATTTTTCTCGAGGGTAAACGAAATGCGAAAATAACACTTCCGGTCGGTTGAATAATCGCGTTATAAAAATTGTATTATATCGTTTCTGTTTACAATGTAAATACACCTGGTTGTTAAGAAATATTTACCTGCTTAAAATTATGATTTGTTGGTTGGTACATATTTTCTAGTCTTTAAATGTTTAAATTTTTTTTTTTGAAGCAAAGATATTTTTATTTAATTTTTATGCATTTAAAAATCGGCAATTTTAGGCAGTACAATTATTCGAAAGGAAATCATATGAGTTATACATATGTATGTATGTGCTATTTTACCTATGAGTTGCATAGGGGGTGGCAGAAAGGCATATTTGGATAGCCAGCTGCCATCAGGTCGATTTGACGGATGATTTTGATGATTTCTTTAATGACCAAATACCTCCAGCGTTATGTTGGAGACATTTGCGTAGTTTAATAAGATCTAGCCCTTCGTAAGTCTTCGTAAGTAAGAAGAGTGGAAGTGGTTCGAAATCAGCTCACAAATTTTTAGTCCAAACATAGTCAGTGAAACTATAATACTAAATATGTAGCTTGTAATGAAATATAATAAAATGTTAAATGTAAAAATCATATTATATACTATTACCCTTTACTTAGTACCAGAGCTCAGTGGTTGGCGTATAATTTTATCAACTGAGGATTCATGGGTTCAATCTCAGGCCTAGTGTTATAAATATGTACATATGTGACTCCAGGTCGATCATTTCCTATCTACCGTTATTTAAATATAATTTAAAATTTGTTACAATAATAAATTTATAAAAAAGTACATATATAAATTTGGCCATAGGTGAAAAACCCGTAAATATAAATTTAAAAGAAAATAACGCTCATACTATATTTTTATATTATTATCGAAAACCAGTGTTTCTTGCGTTTTTTTTTTGCAAGGCTACATGTGTCATGTGTTCGTGTCGGCGTTGAGCAGACTTAGGCGGCGAGGATGCTGTCATAAAATAATAATAGACCTCTTGATTGTCCGAGAAAGCCGGAGAGCTGAAAAAATGGTTCACAGTAGTAATTGACAATAGTGAACCAATTTTTTTAGCCGTCAAGCACCGTGTCCGCCGTTCTCTGGTGTTGAGGAAGGTGGAAGGTAAGCCCAACCGGCCTTGTTTTGTGCAACTTGGGCCACGACCAGTTCAATTCAGCCTAAATCAGGTGAGATTGGGCGTTATTGAGCGATATCCTTCTTATTTGAAGGCATCCCTACTTTTTTTACGCAAGCCAAGTTATTTTTATGCGGCATATTGTGAAAAGTTAGTTTTATTTTTACTATACCAAATTTTTGGGGGTTGTGTTCACTTATCAGTGCGTGCACTTGTCGCTGCTTTCAACAGTCGTATGTGCACTTGTCATGTGTTCAATTGTCTAGTCGACTCGATTTCAGTATGGTGAACATTTGTATTATCTTCGTTTTTATCTCCAGCATCTTTTTTAATGTAATATTAGAATGGTTTTGTTGGTGCTAATTTTGTATCAATTATGTAACTATTGTCAGATTGATAGCGTCGAACTCTGGCAGGTCTGAATTTTAATATTATTTTATAATAATATATTGTAGATTTTCTTCGTAATCATCGATTCGATTTTGGTTTGGATTTGAATACACGACCCTTCAACTAGTAAACAAACAAATCATATGCAATCAAAACATATGCATACATAATATAATTCGTGACTATACATAATATAATTCGTGACAAATTTCTACACTCTATGGAAGCAGTGTGATTAAAACGTACAATATGTATATAATCAACAAGTGTGAATTATTGGACGATTCGCACATACATATGTATGTACATACATACATATGCATACATTAGCCTAAAATATTGTTGAATTCTTGTATGCGTATATATGTATATAAAATTGAATGTCTGTCTCATATAAATACTCAACCGATAACGATGGAACTTTCAGGATTTGTATGCATGTCCGGGAAGCTTACCGTGAAAAAAAAAACAGGAAAAGTCTCTTAATAATAATATTCGTAATTATGATTTTACCGACGTGACAGTTTGAAGCGCCATTGTTTAGTCAAGGGAATGTGTTCGTTGGTAACCACGTTACTAGTTGGTTTATGACGACACGGCTTTGTTATTTGAGCTCCAACCATCACTTGAAACGGGAACGGGAATTGCATGCCATATTCTGGCATTGCAACGCATGTCTTGTTTAGCTAGTTATATTATACATATAATACATACATCAAGAGTACAATTAGGGAGTCGTAATTTTTATTTTATTTTTTATTTTTTATTTTTTATTTTTTATTTTTTATTTTTACATAGTTATATACCAAGAAAGCTTGACTGGAAGTGCAGTACAGCATTTTAAACACTGCAGAATTTTATTATTACATAAATCACTGTATTTCCAGAAGCTGAAGAACACGAAGCAACGATTAATTACAGATTTAATGCATTGAAACATCTATGGCTTCAGATTTTGTACATAATTTTTACAAATTATACACACAATAAATACAGAAGATTTGTGATAACGGGAAAGATGATTTTTTTGCCAATTTTGAGGAACCGTTTCAACAATGATCAGATAAAATTGGCAAACTCTGATAAGAAACGATCGATTTGGAGTCACAAATACCCCCAAATCTAACCAGCAGTACGGTGGATCAAACCCGCTGATCACTTGGTGCTAAACATACACGCTACCATTAGCCATACTGCTGGCCATCTTTTATTCACATACGCGTATAATAAATTGCATATTGTAATTATTCCATCTTTGACGGATAATTAATGCACTAGTCATTATTCCGACGATAATACAATACCGTGTAATTGACGGTCGTAGTTTATGAAGAAGAAAAAAAGTGGCAATAATTTAAATTGAATGGCACGTTATTTGCAATCGTCGGATAAAATGCGCGCGATAGGATTAGGTACAATGTTGAGAGCGACAATCGTGCGCGGTTTTGGCCAATTCCGATAATTGCCAATTTACAAAGTGGAATGGAATTAGACCGTCGTCAAAGGGTTAAACAGACTATTCGGGACGTTTTCGGTGAAAGTTGGGGTTTTTCTGTTATCGTTTTTTTTTTGTTTTTTTTTTTTTTGGTAAAATAAGGCGAATGAAGTGTGCGAGGTGTGTGAAAGGCGAAATTCGATACAAAGGTCGAGAGATCAGGGTGAGCTGTCGTTGGATCAAAAGTTTGTGCGTAACATCCTTGAGATTTGTTGTCGGATACGCAGTGATAATGATGTTATAGTGTCGTGATAACTATCGTTGAAAATTAGCATGTCTATCTGATGCGATTATCTCTTAATATATGTACATATATGGTGTCGAAGTAGGTGTCGCTATCTTAGATTGATTGCTTTTCATTGTTCGTAAGGTGTAAGGTTGTTGGCAATACTACATACATAAGAGCGCAGTCACAATGAATTGTACGGCACGGCATGTCTAGGTAGACTCCGGCTGTGATGGAAGTCATTAGCCAGCGTATGGCTTGATGGTAGCGTGTATGCTTAGCACCAAGTGATCAGTGGGTTCGATCCGCCATACTGCTGGTTAGATTTGGGTGTACTTGTGACTCCAAATCGATCGTTTCTTATCAGAGTTTGCCAATTTTATCTGATCATTGTTGAAACGGTTCCTCAAAATTTGCAAAAAATCATCTTTCCTTTTGTCACAAATTTTCTGTATTTATTGTGTGTATAATAATTCGTAAAAATTATGTACAAAATCTTAATCCATAGATGTCTCAATGGATTAATTCTGTGATTAATTTATTTATTAATTGTTATTTGGTGTTCTTCAGCTTCTGGAAATATAGTGATTTATGTAATAATAAAAATACTGCATTGTTTGTAATTAATTGTCCAGGAAGGTGCATTGGGGTCTTTCTGTCAAGCCTTTCTGGTATATACATATATCTATGAATGTATGTAAAAAATAAATTCGTTCGATTCGTACGGTCTGATTATTTCAACAATTAGCCAACAGCATGGCTCGATCGTTAAACTTCTGTCTATCACCGAGAGGCACCGGGTTCGATCCCATGAGCTGACCTCGATTGAAAAGAATCTTTCCGAGTATATCTGTAGTGCTGCTGGTCAGACCTGGATATTTGTGACTCCAGGTCGATCGTTTCCTACTAGAGTTTGCCACTTTCTCTGATTTCGTTGTTGAAACGGTTCCCGATTAAATTGGCTAAAAATTTTCCTACTACATACTATGTCACCACTATTTGAATATGATTAATGCACAATAAAAATTATGTACAATTCATACATGTCTCGTTAATTTGCGAGTTTTTCAGTGTCTCGTAATTCAGCGAGTTGTGTAATAAAAATGCTGCATTGTTTGTAATTGTGCAGGAAGACGCATTGGGGTTTACCTGTAAGGTCTTCCTGGTATAAAATGTAATAAAATAAATAAATAAAGAGAAGTTACAAGTATGGGAATAGCTGCTATCGATCACTGTCAAACATATATCAATACAAGGATAAAATATCGCTGAAATCACTCCAGGGGGTAGATTTTGGCCTAGATCGCCATATCATAGATCAGGCGTGCGAGCGTTTTTTACTTTATCTACATATGTACCTAGTAATAGGAGATGAAGTTTTTTGATTTGGAACTCGAGATTTTTTCACATTTAAACTATGTATCTTAAAATAACACTTGCCGCCAATAATATTCTGTGTATCTGTACCCTAATAGTTGCTGTATAATATTAATATTATATTTATATTGTTAACAATATTACATTTTAAAATGATTACTTTGTTGGCTTTCGATTTTTGTACAAAATTTCTTTTATGGTAGTGTTTATAGAAATATTTAATGAAATGAAAACCATGAAAAAATCTTCATTTGTTTTTTTATTGAATTTATTTGAATGGAAAAAAGTTAATATTATTTAACGATCGACCAATCATAAGCGTCTTTGACCAATCCAACCAATTAGAGACGACTTTGACGATAGCCAATCTGAAACGAATGACAGATGCCGTTTTGGTTTTTCATATATGTACATATATAAAAAAGTTGTATTTATTTGAAAATATATTATTCCTTTGAGACTTAACAGGATAATTCGTTTCAATGCGGAAAACATTATTTTGTACGTACATACGTTAAAAAAACAAAAACTTCAACTACGTACATAGATAGAGTAATAAATAACAGAAAATAAACGTATGTATGCACATACATATGTACGTAATTGGAGGAAATATTCGTATGTGCTATCAATTCATAATAATTCTTAATTAAAACATGAAGTTTAAAACTGTGCAAATTTTTATCATCGGTGAATTACATACATATGTACATACATTGTATGTATGGCCTGTATTTGTTTGGTCAGTAAGTAATATTATCGGCCAGTGACTGCTTGAATATTGTCCGTTTGTCAAAAAATACTAAAAAAACAATAAGTGGTTTTCTGGCCGTTCATTTTTATCCATATAGTAATTTTCGTAAAAGTTATTGACCATTAATTGGAAAAAACTGACCATTTAATTATTGTTGCATGTATTTGTATGTACATACATATTATATATATGTTTTATAATTACAAAGTTTTTGCTTTTTTTTTACTTTATAAATAAAATCTTTTCTATTTCAGACCTATGTGCTTAAAAATGATTTAAAATTTTTATTTAGTTAGATTTGTAAGTAAGTACTACTTATAAATAAATATGATAAATTTTTCATTATTGGGTGTTGTGAAGTCTTAAATTTAATTTTTTTTAGTCATATGTTCTAAAACAGCATTTTAATTAATAAATTTCTTTAATCTTATAGCTGTGAAAATCACAGGACATTTAAAAATATATTTGTAGATATCATTTTGCTATATATACTCGTATATTTTTCTGTCGTAGTTAATCAGGTTTATGTTTAGTGTGCTTTTTATTTTAAAACATCTATATACATATGAGCCGTTATAAGTAAAAAAGTGGTATACGTCCACTTTTCTTCATTTTGAGAAATACCTAGCAAAATATTAAATATAATGATTGCGTTTACCAATATTTAAAAATACTGGTGGCTTGTTATACGTTTATTCTACTTTTTAAAGATTCTGGACAAATCAAATTAATATAAGTGATAACAAGTTGAGAATTAAGTAAAACAAAAATAGCGTTTTTGGAACTGACAATTGGACTTCTGCCACTTTCAAATATAACGGCTCATATATGGATAGTATTCATAGCACATTATTATATTATATATTATGGAAAATACTCTTATTGGTTGAAATACTCAATTGGTTTTAGTCACCGAGTCAGAAATCGAATAGAACACTAAACAATGGAAAAGTTCTTAATTTGCAATTTGTAACTTGCTTATAGCTCAAGATAACCAAACCAAATAGTAAAAAATGAAATATTCGTCAAGGAGATTAAATTAGAGAATACATTGAGACTTCAATCTAGAAACTAAATCACTCATCCAATGTTTATTTGCAAGGAATAAAATGTAGATACAAATCCTTAATATGGGATGGGTTTATCTCAAGTGTAGAGAAAATCGGAAAAACCATTGTATGATGTTTGAACAGACGCATATCCCGTTTCAGATCAGATATTGCTTTAATTTTTCGCGTCGTTACATTCAAAGGGTGATAAATTCAGCACATATGTATATACATACATATGTACATATGTACATATATGTGAAATAAAATTACGCACGTTTCCTAAATTCGTCGATTTATTACGCATATCTTTTCCGACGCACGTCGCCGATATGAAAATCGCGGGCATCGAATCGATGACACTTTTATTGCTTTTCATACGATTTTTCCACGCGTTTAATTTTAACCTTTTTACGGTTGCGCTTTTGCGGTTGGTTTTTTTTTTTTTTTTTGACCCCTTTTGTAAATATTAATGCGCTCTAAAATCGGAAAATGTTAAAATAAACGGCGCGATCGTTAAAATGAATCGCCGGTTTCGAACCAAATTCAATATTGTATACATTGTGTAAACTTGAAATGTTGAAATAAGGTAGATATAGTGTAAACATTTAAGGTTTTTCGGTATTGATTTTGTTTCCGATGCATACTTTATCACATTATATGTACATATGTACATAGAACGATCGGTGTCGTTGCAAAATCAAGATTCGGATGAATGGATAAACTTTTCTCATTCCGCTCCATTACAATGGATGTAACTTAATTAATAGGTACTCTTCTCTGACGGGGTTAGTATAATATAATATTTACATTCTACCTGTAGATTTACCTTTTAGGATCGTCCACGAGACGTTTATATTTAATGGGGCGTTTATGTACAATCGTTTCTTTTGTGGTATAAAATTGAAAAAGTTCACTCTATGTACATATTATGGTGCGGTCGATTTTTATGTTTACGTTCATCGATTTTTTATATGTTCATTATGTTTGTTATGGGGGTTTGAAGTGGAAACGCTTAAGTGCTCATAAATGTTTTGAAATTGTGAAAGGTTTATGATTTTGCATTTAATTGGAATTTTATAGTGATTTCTAATGAAACCCCGGTATATATTTATCGGATTTATTTTATACACCATAAAAAGTTATTAATAACACTGTTCGACACGAAAAATGGTTCAGAGACGAGATATGACTTTTCTTATAGATCTATGCCCAGTAAACACGAATCTGGTAATAAAAAATGTTGATTGGCTCGAGATTCAGAGATATATGTGTTTTTTAAATCGCGCGATTTTTCTATATCCTGGTGTTGTTCGGTCGATGTCTCAAAATCTGTCAACTTCCTGTTCAAAATGAATATTGAAACCTATAGTCGGGTATTTTATCTTCTATTTTTAGTACTTTTCAGCTTTCAAATCTCTCTAAGTATTCATCCAGTTCAAATCTAAAGTCAAAAGTATGTATTTTCACTTGGGATTTTTTCCCACTGTTAATAATATTTTATATTGAGTTTTTTCTATTGAAACATGTTTATTGAGATAGTGTTCTGACCACATTATTTTTTGTTTTCGTTTAAAAAGGTTAATTGGAAGTGTGCTGAACTTTAAATTATAAATATGTTTTATAGGCGGTATGATTTATAGGCGGTAGCGATAAGTCATGTTTTTGACTGTTCGCTTGCATATTCTTGTTATTCGATGAATCAATGCGAGATAAAGAGACGGCTTATATTTTCGTAAGCTATTGTTTTCGTCGCTTTTGGCGCGTGGCTATTGAGTCACGCAGTCGCCTGTTGTCCATACCTACATATGTGCGCTTGCGTGTTGATGCTTGTCGTTATTTTTTAATACAAAAATAGTCAAAAACATGCTATAGGACTAAAGCTTTTTTATGTTGATGTATAAAATGATTAATAAGATATATATTGAACCCATTTGTATTGAGAAAAGCTGTATTTTGTTTAAAAAATACTGGGGTTTTATTCGACCCTGGTTCGGGACACTCGTTCGATCTCAACGCTATATTCTTCAAAGGCTAATATATCTACATTTTATTGTGAGATTTAGTTTTCTAGCTTAGGAGAATGCACGTTTGATTGATTAGGTTGGTATGAATGCGATGACGACTGGTTGCCATCTTGTACGTGTGACGCTTAACAAACGATTAGTTCGTTGTGGCTCTCCGAGTAATAAATATATGTTGTAAATTGCTAAATGAGTCTCGTTCACTTCATCGATTGGTCTAATGCTTTGAAACTTTGCCATTTTGCGAGGTTTGGCCCCCGATAGAGATTCCAATTGGGTGGTGAAATATAATCGTAATAAATACGTTTAAGAATCCAAAAAAAATGGAGAAGGTAACAGTTCACCCACTGCCAATAGCCATTAGCTTTTTAGACTTTTTAGTTAGACTTTTTTCACTCATTTTGTTAGATGTTAATTGTTTAAACGCATATAACTTTATCATTTTCACACTATATCTCATAAAATTTGCATTATAGGCCCTCATTATCCCTTATATATATTTTTATATATATTTCTCCACTAATAGGTTACTTAACTATATCGCTTACAGATCTTAAATTATTTGAATATAAAAAATAACGAATTATAAATATGGTTGAGCAAAATTTATAATAAAAATAAAACGACTTGCTAAAATTATTTACATTATATAGTATGTGGATTTCAATGTGGGGCGTTTTCAATACATAAAAATTATATTTAAAAGTATACATAAATCAGAATTGTTAAGACGAATTCTGGATAAAAATAAAAATAAAAAAATGTTTATTTCTTAGGATTTCATCGAGAAGACTCAAGTCAATTCCGAATCTCTTACTTTTCATAGATATTTTGGCCACACTTGAAAGTCACTCAAGTTTTTTAAGATCGTACTTAACAAAAAATTGAAGAGGTAGATTTATTCGTTTTTGCTATCATCACTAAATGTAACATGTTTTACATTTATATTATACTCTTCAATCACTAGATGATTTACTTTTTCAAACGTTTTTACTTTCACTGTCATATTTAAATTATATTTTACCATTATGCCATTACGGGTTGCCCTTGAGTGACACCTATTGGTATTTAATTTGTAAATATTATAGATTGTAAATTTGAAATCATATTCAAATAGTGTTGAAAAATGGTAGGTAGGATGGTTTTTGTAAATCTGATGAGGAACGGTTTCAACAATGAAATAAGATACATGGTCAAACTCTGATAGGATACGATCGACTAGTAAACATAAATATCCAAGTCTGACCATAAGCACTGCTGAAATACTCGGAATAAATTATTTTCAATCGAGGTCAACTCAGGGCTCAGGTATTGTTGCGTACAAGTGGGTTTAGGATTCAAATGAAAGGCCAAAGCCGCTTCAAAGCATTTATTCAACGATTTGGGAGGTCCACACGAAACCACCGCTCACTCCAGAATAATCCGATCTACCGTGTGCACCTCCTTATAAAGGAAAAATTGCACACCACAGTGTCCTCGATCCATTAATGGGTCTATTGCACTTAAAGGTCCACTCTGGTGAGTCTATTGTTTACGCATGCACTCGCCCAGGTCTGCAAGAACTCCAGCGTATTCTTTGCTCAGGCACTTACTTAGCCCAATCCGGGATCTCTATTGTTCACCCACGAATACACTTAGACAGTGGATACTCTCTCTATCTCTCATGTTACTACGTTAAAGTATGAACGCAGCCACCGAGCTATAACTTTTACTATGATTTTAGACCACTATTTACAGTCCCAGGACAGAATATTACGCCGCCCTGCTTGAGCTGCGTTTGGGTCAATTTGTCACGGTCCTAAATAACCAGAGGTAGGACCGGAAGCGCGCCGTCTATTGTTCCATTATTGTAAATGTTTTGTAAAAAAGGTTCGGCAAACCTTTAACAATGCATTTACAACATGTGAACAATGAACAGCGCGCTCTGGGTCCGCTCTTTATAAATAACTCATTATGGGACCTTTTGGAGTCATTTTTTTGTGATCTTATCCTTAAATGCAACTTTATTCAATAGCAAAAAATATCGGTGCATTATCCCTAAAACGGTCTTCAAAAACAAATTCCTCTTCTTCCCTGACCAGGCATTCTCCCGATTTGGATCCAATAGAAAATGTCTGGCATGTTCTAAAATCTAAATTAAATAAGCTCCCGTGTACCTCAAAGAAAATATCCTTTCAGTGTGGCAGGGTGATAGTGATGTTAGAAAACAATAGTATCTTGTATCGAGAGCATGCTTAGGAGAGTGCCCCTTTGCCTTAAAAATGAGGGGGGTATTACTAAATATTAAATTATTTATTATTTTTGAACATATTTTAATTGTAAATATAGTCAGTAACCACAAAATAACACTTCTGTTTTTAATTCGTAAACCTATTCTGATAAAATCGTAAATAAATGTCGAATTTATGCAATTTCCTAGGGTGTCGTAATATTCTGTGTTGCGACTGTATTTTTGCTGATCTTACTTATTTTTTCATTACCATCGGAATCATGCCTGTTCTGTAAACTCGACGCTTGATTATCTTGCCACACTTTTCCGACTCTTCTTTCTTGTTTAATCAGTCCGAAATTTCCCGCAGAATATACAGCGGTTGGAGAGCTTCGGCGTAAATTTTCCGCAAGCCAATCAATCGCGTGAATATTTTACAAGCCTTAAAGGTACCCGAAAAAGCGAGACGAGGTGCCACTGGAACCTTTCCACTCGACCGATAACGTCTCCAGCATGATCGAAGGCTGCCAGGCATATAAAGGGCGCGGAGGAAAAGGGGTGAAAAATAAATGAGCCTAAGCTCGGTGAAAGCTCGCCTATGAATTATTGAAACGACCGCGTTCGGTTTAATTTTTCCCCAGGCCGTCACTTCGAACATGAGCTAAGCCTCCGATTATACGGGATAGTTGTAGGGGAAGTACGAATAGGCGAAATGAGGATACAAACGCCTTTTTTGAGATATTTTTGCAAATGTAAATGGAAATCTTGACGGCCAAAACCCAATTGCGTGTTTACCTATCTTTATCACGCAACGATGTGATGTACCGCAAACGTGCTTCGTATGTGGCGTTGAGGATGATATATAGGGGTGAGATATTTGTGTTTGGGAAATTTTGGTCGAGCGAATACAGTAGGGGTCCTCCAGTGTGAATTTCAGTTGGTGGTTTTGGTTTATGGTTTATTTCATTTTTGAATTAGAACCTTATTTAAATTGTAGATTGCTTTTTGGGAGGGTTAAATGATCAAATGCAGGAAAAAAGCACCCGAGCAACGCCGGTTAAATTTGTCGGCAGTGAAAAATTGTGTGTTGAAATTACTAAAAACTCACTGAAAACAGATTATTATTATTCAGAAAGCATCTCGAGTTCATTAAAAATTGTTATTTTTGATTAATTTAAACAATAAAATTTTTTTTGTACATCGAATGCTTAAATTTAAATTTCAATACATTCCAGATTGAAATATGTATTTTAAATATCAAATAAATGTATAGATTCGTTGCCTGTTAGGACTTTGAATGATTTTAAGAGCTTCCTACATATCTTCACCCACACACTATAAGAACTTTATATTGATTCTTATATATTGGTGCTAGCTATTTATGTATGCAAGAGATTGCCTACTTTATATATTTAGTTTTACCCGGTTGGTTTTACCCGGCTTCGCTCGGTATTTGTAATATAAACTGCTTATATATGGCAAAATGATCTAATAGTAAACATTCATATGTTTTTTTATTAAATTTATTTTAATATCGTCATAGAAACTTTGATTTGTTTTCAATGTTCCCACCCAAACCTTATATACATAGTTACAAAGTTTCTTCCGAAATTATAAATTAAATTATTTGATATTTTTACTATATTTGCTATTATTATAATGCATTTATGATTAAGTATAAATGTATTTTCGTCGGTGTTTACATATCTGTATGTATATATTTTTATTTGTCTCATCTCTTTGTTTCGACCATTGTGGCGCATTAGGGACTCATGTAATGCCACAATGGTCCAAAATAAATTTATAGATTATAAATTTTGAAACCATATTCAAATAGAAATAAGATCAATCGGTCAATTTGATGAGGAACCGTTTCAACAACGAATTCAGATAAATCGACAAACTCTGATTGGAAACGATCGACTTGCAGTCACAAATATCCAAGTCTGACCAGCAGCATTAAATATTAGCACGGGATCGAAACCGGCAACCTCTCGGTGCTTAACATAAACGCAACCAGCGAGTTATGCTGCTGGGTAATGTTTTAAGGTACAGTGTTCTTATATTATACTAGCTGAATCCGGCATGCGTTGCAATGCCACAATAACGCATGCAATTCCCGTTCCTGTTTCCGTTACCGTTTCCGTTCCCGTTCCCGTTCCCATTTACGTTCCCATTTCAGTGATGGTTGGAACTCAACAATGTCTCTTCAACCCCGTGTCGTCATAAACCAACTGGTAACGTGGTTACCAACGAACACTTTCGCGTCGGTAAAATCGTAATTACGAATATTATTATTAAGAGGTTTTTTCCTGTTTTTTTTCACAGTAAGCTTCCCGGGCATGCATACAACAAATCCTGAAAGTTCCATCGTAATCGGTTGAGTAGTTTAGAAGACTATACGAGACAGACAGACAAACAATTTTATATATATTGTTACGTACACCACGTAAGTGCAATCGGATTAAGCCGAATAGAATCCCAGAGACTGTGTGACCGTTTATAATTGGTTTCGAGGATTATATCTAGACCCTAAGTGCATGTAGGCTAAACAACGGCAACCGAGTTGGCTGTTATTGGTCCCTTCTCAGAATTGACCTGTACCGTGGGACCGAATGTCGTGGGAAGACATATCCGTACGTGACCATAACAATAGGTAAACAAATTAGACTTCGAAGATGTCCTGAGAGATCTATCCCTTATAAAGCTATACTTAGGCGATATCAAGTCATTCTGGACTGAGAACTGCCAGTGCGTGTATCTCCTTAATCATCAATAAATGCTGTGAAACGACTTTGGCCTTTTACTTGGATCCATCCACCCCAACGCAAAAATATGAACCAATGTTATTATTTCGCAATAATAACACTTGTCCGTTTTCAAAATGCCCTCTTTTGAAAAAAATGAAATTCATAACCCGGATAGTCGAAAGCGTACGGTACAAAGTGTACATTTGTATAATATCAACGGTGGTGAAACGTGACGAATTCATTAGCGCGAAAGCCTGAAAAAATGTGGGTTAAATAAATGGCAGGGGGAAGAGGGGGAGGGGGGGGGGTAGGTGTCTACGGACGATTAGGATGAGTGTAGCGCGCGGTCTGTTTCCGCATGGGTGAGCTGCGAAGACAAATGGGGAAGCTTTCGCGCGCTCGACTGATGCGGGTCTGTTTACCGTCACACTTCACTTACAGGTAGGTAGGCTTTGTTTACTTTCTCGCACGAGTATGAGCGTATCTCCTGTGTGTCTGTTAGTATATGTAATCTAGTAACTGCCCGGCATGATGTACGGGTTGAAACTTTTCCGTGAAAAGTCTTGGACGTTGTGAAATCGGCTCAAGCGCTCTCAAGTTGTGAGACTTCGAGACTGAAAATAAGCGGATTTCACATTAACTCATAATATTATATTGAAATCAGATGATTGGTGCTCGTCGACCACCGGTTTACGAGCACTGATCACTGGTGCGTTCGCGCCAAAAAGGCCTCGGCGTATGAATAAACCGTATACAACAACCAATGAGGTCTCGCGATCCATCGACCAATGATATCTCTCTATTTCTCTGTGCTGAGAGCACACAGTGTATTGATGACTGGCTTACCTCGATAAAATAAACGAATTTTTGTTATTAATCCACAAGAAAGTGGAATTTTATTTAATTCTCGTATAAAGACAATTCAATATATTATCCCTATTAATTAAATTCAGATTCGTGTAAATACGAGTAAATACTAGTACGAGCTTTTAGCTTGCAATTTTACCGATTTAAAATTCAGCACACTTCCAATTAACCATTTTAAACGAAAAGTAAAAATAGTTTGGCCAGAACACTATCCTAATAAATATGTATCAATAGAAAAAACTCAATATAAAATAGTATTGACAGTGGGAAAAAGTCCCAAGTGAAAATACGTACTTTTGACTTTTGATTTGAACTGGATGACTACTTAGAGTGATTTGAAAGCTGAAAAGTACTCCAAATGAAAGATAAAATACCCGACTATAGATTACAATATTCATTTTGAACAGGAAGTTGACAGATTTTGAGACATCGACCGAACAACACTAAGATATAGAAAAATCGCGAGCCAATCAAATTTTTTTATTACTAGATTCGTGTTCACTGGGCATATATCTATGTATAAGACAAGTCATATCCCGTCTCTGAACCAAAAAAAAAAACTCGTCATTTGTTGAAAGGTGTAATTATTTCTTCGGTCAGATTTGGATATGTCTGAATTCAAGTCCTATTAGAGTTTGTCAATTTATCTTATTTCATTGTTGGAACGGTTCCTAAAAAAGTGGCTACCTATCCTCTACATATTTGGTACTATTTCTAGATTGAATAGAATTTCAAATTTGGCCGTAATTGTCGATTTGAGACCATTTGTTTTGACACTGTGTTGAAAATGAAATAAATAAAATATAATATATGTGTGTATATACTATATACATATATATATACATATATAGAATGGGTGCATGTACAGATATTTACACAATTACATAATATATACGACTCGGTATGAATCATTTAACTATGACGGTTGTGATTTTTTTGGAGCGCCTATGTTTTGTGTGCGTTTTGTTTTCGAAATATTTAGATCAGGGTCGGCGCAAGAAAAAATTCATATATACGTATAATACGCACGTACTCGTAATATTATTCGTCGATGGCAAAAAGATGGATGTGACCAATCGATTGCGACTGATCGAATCGCGTGCAATTGAACGTCGCTCTCAATAGCCCCGATTTGCATTGACGCCATTTTTCACCGATGACGTCACCAAAGTCCACGGATTCCGCGGATGGACTATTCCAATTTGTGATGCAAACGAAAATCCGACGAATGTGGTGGGTGATTGGTTGATCTATTCGATTTCGCGACTCGAATTCAGGATGTGAATTTTTATTGCGCGATTTAAATTTCAAATTCTAGTTCACGTTGATACATTTTTTAGATGAAAATTAATGTATATATTCTGTAGACGACATATCCCGAATCCATTATACAATGTGGGTATATCATGATCATCTACAGCCATCCACTGCTGGATGAAGGCCTCTCCAACACGCTTCCACTCGTCTCTGGTTTTCGCAACTCTAATCCATTTCACCACACACACACTTTCCTAATTTCGTCTACCAATCTTCCCTGCGGTCTTCTTTTTATTGCCAATGAATTTGAGATAGTTTTCCCGCTCGAACTTTGCGGGAAAAAGGACAGAGTTGCCAATTTGTTGGAACCGTTTCAATGAAATCAGATAAATTCTGATAGGAGACGGTAGACCTGGAGTCACAAACCAAGGTCTGGCCAACAGCTGCTAATGGGAATCAAACCACTAGTTCAAGCTTCTGGTTTGAAGTTTTCATTGAAATGGTTCCAAAAGATTGGCAACGTGCCTTATCTTTCGCAAATTCTAGTTTATAGCATATCATATTGGCTCATATTGTATATATGTACCTTGGAGTCGTATATCCAAAGTATGGCCAGCAGCATAGCCAGGGATTGAACTCGCGACCATTTAAAGTATTAAACGCTAGCCATTGATCTATCCTGCTGATTATATTTTATTTTTTAATTGAATTCAAACGAACATGTACACTCGCCTTTACAGATCGCTCCAAAGCGATGAGTGTATTGATACACATACAATACAATAAAAAAAGCATTTTTATACAATGCGAATTCATACAAACATCATCGACAGTGACATCTATGGAGAAATTTTTGCAGCTTATTTTATAGAAATCAGCGAACCTCAAGATGCTGAATAACTTGAGATGTGCAGGAGAGATGCCAATTTGCAGGAATCGTTTCAATAAAAACCAGATAAATTGGCAAACTCTGATAGGAAACGGTCGACCTGGGGTCACAAACAAAGGTCTGACCAACAGCTACTAGTGGGAGTCGAACCGTGACCACTCCATTCGTAAGCATAATATGCTAATTATTAGTCCACGCTGCTTGTTTGAGCAGTATGGCTCAATGGTAGCGTGTATGTTTAGCACCAAGTGATCAGTGGGTTCGATCCGCCATACTGTTGGTTAGATTTGGGGGTATTTGTGACTCAAAATCGATCGTATCTTATCAGAGTTTGTCAATTTTATCAAATTATTGTTGACACGGTTCCTCAAAATTGGCAAAAAATCATCTTTCCTGTTGTCAAAAATTTTCTGTATTTATTGTGTGTATAATTTGTAAAAATTATGTACAAATCTAAAATCCATAGACAATGTCTCAATGGATTAATTATTTAATTAATTGTTATTTCGTGTTCTTCAGCTTCTGGAAAATACGGTGATTTATGTAATAATAAAATGCTGCATTGTTTGTAATTAATTGTCTAGGAAGGGGCATTGGGGTCTTTTTGGACTTTTTTGGAATCCAGTTGAATTTTTATTGTTAAAGTGTTAAAATATCAGATTCGGATATGTTGAAAACGGAATTGAAGCTTCCGTAGCTCGGTTTATTAGACGAAGATGGATTATTTTCATTTTCCTAGACTTGCGTTGCGTTTGCGTTGAAGTTTTTTGTTCTACAATCAATGATAAGCTCCTTGATATATGTATGCTATTTATTTTATTTTTAAATGCTTTTTATTATTACTAAAATATGTTCACAATACATCTTATATCTATTTTAATAGCTTCTGATCTAATGATCATTTTCTATTTTACAATTTAATTTAATTTGGTTAGTAATCATAGTATTATATTATTCTCATGTTAATGTACAGCATAATAGGAAAAAGAGCTCAAATACCTATTTTCATTTCTTATAAATGCTCATAATACATCTAATACATAATATTAATTAAAGACTCTAAAGTCGACGACCTAAGTCAGATTGTGTTTAGGTAATCTGTGTGTTATACCTGAAGGGTATAGACATTTTGTTGTAATCACCGAGACTCTTCACAAGTGTGTTAGTATGGTTATTAGTGATTCTGTTATACAATCTACTGGTTAGTTTGTTAGTAATGTCTGTAACAAACGGAATATTATTTATGGCATGCAGTTTTTTCAAGTTAGTATATATGGGTGTATTATAAATTATTTTAAGGGATTTTTTTTGTATTATTTGGAGTTTGGAAAGGTTAGTATTCGAGGCTTTATTATTCGAGGTATGTGAGTTCAGCATGCTTGATACAATTTATGTCAAAAGTTAATGCCTATCCATTGATCAAAACTTTCAGACCACTGGCTAAGAACCCTCGCTATATATGTAGATATTTGTATACATATGTATGTTTATAGTGTATCGTGTCGACTTGCTGATTTATTAGATCCAGAGTGCGTGGCATTTGAGAGCCACCGTCTTGCCCGTTGGATCCGCTTGTCTCGTGTGACTGATGATATTTCCATACGAGGTGACAAATTACTTAGTTAATCATTTACGGTTACGAGACTTTTACACCTGGGAGCGACATTTCCTTGTTTGGAAGAACAGATGATAAGTTTGCGACGCGCATTACACACCTAGTATGTATGTAAATAAGACGCACGAGTATATCCAATTTGTGAATACGTTTACGATAAAAAGATAAATTACGAAAGTGTAACGTTATGCTATTACATTTCCGAGAAGTTGGGAAACTGTTGAGACGGAGCAACAGCGAGGAAAATTATATTCCAGTTCATGAATGATCTTTAAAATACATAGACGTTCAAAACTTCTGATCGGGATCCATAGAACAAGTTATTTCTGTTTGATACTAAAAAACAGTTTCGTTTTTTATTAGTATTAATATATTTGACAAATATTTTTACAGCATTTTATATATGAGCAAATATGAGATGCTATAAACTAGAATTTGCGAAAGATAAGACAGGTTGCCAATCTTTTGGAACTATTTCTATCATTAACCAGCAGCGTGGTCTAGTGGTGAATGTTGAATTATTTCGTACTCGATGTTACGAGTTCGATTCCCGCTAAGTCTCGCTGTTGGCCAGACCTTGGTTTGTCGAGGTCGATCGTTTCTTATCAGAATTTGCCAATTTTTCTGATTTTCATTGAAACGATTCCTGTAAAATTGGCGTTTCCTTCCCAATTTTCTGTTGCGAACCTTTAGTTATTGTTATATCTTAGGTTTCGCCATATTGCTCACCATAGATGTCTCTGTGGTTGTTTATGGAATATAAAATTCGTATTTTTACATGAAGGTTATGCATCGTTATTTATCGTATTAATACG
Source organism: Arctopsyche grandis (assembly GCF_051622035.1). Taxonomy (NCBI): domain Eukaryota; kingdom Metazoa; phylum Arthropoda; class Insecta; order Trichoptera; family Hydropsychidae; genus Arctopsyche; species Arctopsyche grandis. The sequence goes on from NC_135367.1 coordinate 2,507,884, forward strand.
ATGTTTGTAATATCTGACCATAGATGTCACATATTGTTTAGATTTACATGTATCTATGTAATAATTATGTGGATTATTACATAGATACATGTTCGATTCCCATTAGTAGCTGTTGGCCAGACCTTGGTTTGTGATTCCGGGTCGATCGTTTCCTGTTAACAATTAATTCATTAATTAATTACAGAATTAGTCCATTGAGACATCTATGGATTTAGATTTTGTACATAATTTTTACAAATTATACATACAATAAATACAGAAGATTTGTGACAACAGGAAAGATGATTTTTTGCCAATTTTGAGGAACGGATAAATTGGTCAACTCTGATAAGAAACGATCGATTTGGAGTCACAAATCTAACCAGCAGCATGGCGGATCGAACCCACTGATCACTTGGTGCTAAACATACACGCTACCATTTTAAGCCATACTGCTTGCTTAATAACCAGTAGCGTGGACTATTGGTTAGCATATAATGCTTTCGAGCAGAGTGGTCACAGGTTCCACTATAGTCCTGCTGCTGGCCACACCTTGGTTTGTGACTCCAAGTTGATTGTTTCTTATCAGAGTTTGTCAATTTTTCTGATTTCCATTGAAATGGTTCCTGTAAATTGGCATCTCCTTGAGTTATTCAGCGTCTTGAGGTTCGCCAATTTCTATAATATGTAAAATGCTGCAAAAATTTCTCCATAAATGTCGCTGTGGATGATGTTTGTATGAATTCGCATTCTATAAAGTTAATCTTTTATGTTGATCATTGTATCTGTATCAGTACACTCGTCGCTTTGGTGCCACCTGTAAAGGCGAATGTACACGTTCGATTGAAATAAAAACAAAAAATTAAATCAATATAATATTACACACGAATATCCCTTATGCAAATAATACGAAGGTTTCTATCATTGCTAACGAGACGCACATTACACCTCTGTTTTGGCAATATCAAAACTACGAAAGACTATGATTATGACTATGATTTTTAGTTAGCCCTAACCTTCAAAAGACACGTGTATAAATTTGACAGCTGTCGTACTATTAGTTTGTGAGTTATAGCATTTTGAGTGAAGCAACTTTTATTAGTTTGAAAAAATGGATAAAAAGGAATTTCGTGTGTTAATAAAGCATTGTTTTTCGGTGAAAAAAAATACTATTGAAGCCAAGGTTTGGCTTGATAAACATTATTCGGACCTTGCACCAGGAAAATCAACCGTTGAGAAGTGGTTTGCTAAGTTTAAACGAGGCGAAATGAGATCCGAGGACGATGCACGCAGTGGACGCCCCAAAGAGGCTGTTACCGACGGAAACATCAAAAAAGTCCACAAAATAATTTTGGATAACCGTAAAGTGAAATTGATTGAGATAGCTGAGACCCCAAAGATATCAAAGGAACGTGTTGGACATATCGTGAATGAATATTTGGGTATGCGAAAGCTCTGTTCAAAGTGGGTGCCGCGCGAGCTCACAATCGACCAAAAACAACAACGAATTGATGATTCTGAGCAGTGTTTTGAGCTGTTCAATTGTAATAAACCCGAATTTTCGCGTCGATATGTGACAATGGATGAAACATGGCTCCATCATTTCACACCGGAGTCCAATCGACAGTCAGCCGAGTGGACTGCACGTGATGAAGTGACTCCAAAGCGTGGAAAGACGCAAAAGTCGGCTGGCATCAGTATTTTGGGATGCGCATGGTATAATATTCATCGACTATCTTAAAAAGGGAAAAAACATAAACAGCGACTATTACGTAGCGTTATTGGAGCGTTTGAAGGATGAAATCGCGGAAAAACGGCCCCATTTGAAGAAAAAGAAAGTGCCGTTTCATCAAGACAATGCACCGTGTCACAAATCAATGAAAACGATGGAAAAATTGCATGAATTGGGCTTTGAATTGCTTCTGCATCCACCGTATTCTCCAGATCTGGCCCCTAGTGACTTTTTCCTATTCTCAGATGCTCGCTGGACAGAAATTTTGCGCCGATAAGAGGTAATCGCCGAAACTGAAGCCTATTTTGAGGCTAAAGACAAATCGTACTATAAAAATGGTATCGAAAAATTGTATGACCGCTATAATCGTTGTATCGCCCTCGAATGCAACTATATTGAATAATAAAATCAAATTTTAACAAAAAAAAGATTTTTTCTATGCTAGCCTACGAACTTTTCAGCCCAACTGTTAATTGGCGATAAAAGCTCACTTCAAAGCATACACACGTACATATGAACGTTTAATATTTAATCATTTCTATTCCGCTGCTAATAAAACATTTGACAAAACGACACTACGCAAAATTTCCTCCAAAGAAATCCACACTGAAATAATAACGTAATCGTCTTATGCTGAACGACGAAAGCTTTGAAGTTGGCCCGAGTGTGCGAATTTTAAACGTGTAAAATATCATACTCGTTTGTATACGCATTGTTCTTTGATCGCACACGCGTGCGTATTATACCTACACACACCAGATGGTAATTAATTTTGGATTTTCACTTATTATTCATAATATCTCGCTTTGGGAATTGGAAAGCGATCGCTGTTGCCGTTCGGTTAAAAATTATAACAGACATACATATTCGCGTAAACCGTTTTGCGCGATAAGCGTTTGACGTATGTATATTGTATTGAATAATTGCCGCGCTTTATCATGCGTAACTTGCATTTGAGCTACATATATTAATTTTAAATTAATTAATAAATAAATAGTTGCGAGATGAATTCATCCTGTACGAAGTTCTTGGCTTATTTTATTTAAAAGTTTTTACATACCTCCTTTGCATTTCACATTTTTTATATCTCTTATCTCTTATCCGATCGTTTTCATACTTTGCCATATTGCTCATTTTGGTCATCAATATACGTTAATGTATCGTCTGCCATTAGGTTGGGGATCAAATATCGTATACAACGCGAGTTAAAAAAAGGGCCCGTAGACCTTCTTGACAAGCGTTCGTCCCGTGTCTTCCAACCTGTTCGCCTTGATATGGCCATATCAGATTTTTATTGTTTAAACGCCTATAATTCATTATTCAAAATTTATAGTTTTAACTCTCATATGTATATATAAGTTTCAAATTTGGCGTCTAGCTTCATGTAATGTACTAATAATACACGATATATATATATTGATTTTTGGCCAAATATGTCAGATCTGACATTTCACTGTATATCTTCTCAGTGAGTTTTATCTGCGAGCTAAGTATTCAATAAGAAGTTATGTTGTATCTAATTGTTAATATGATTTACAATAAGCTTACATACATTTAGTTTTTTACAATAAGCTTATTACACTAAATGTAACACTAGTACGTAAAGCTGCCTTAGTTGGCCTAGGTAATTGGGAATTGTGTAATAAATATATTTATTTATTTATATATAGTATCTTAGCTATCAAGCTAATGGCAATATCATGGCTTTATTCTGTATTTTTTGCATTTTTTATAAATGGTGGAATTTAATCCTCAGTCGTTGAATATCTTCATCAATTTATTTTTGATTATTTAAATTCTACCGAAAGATATTTCAACTGATTTGGTGGTTACTGAAATATTCTATATATGTACTACGTATTTTAATTTTTTTGTTATAATTTTCTGTCAAATTAAATCTATCAATAGATAAAAGAGCTTTGAAATGGTCAACTTTTCACATACCTCTTTTATGTTACACTTACGATTACTATTAAGAAAAAATTTGGCTTTTATCCGATCGTTTTCATACTTTGCCATATTGTTAAAAAGTTTCATTCAAAAGCAGAAACTATGATATCGTTGCATTTATTATTTGATTTCGAAAATTCAGGAATTTGTCGCAGTCATTTAAAATTATTTAAATTATTATGTAAATTATGTAATGCTAGTTAAAAATAAAATTCAAGATCTTAATCAGCAACATAGCTCAATGGTTAGCATGTTTTGCTTTCAACTGGTTGGTGATGGTTTCATTCCTTGGCCCGTTGCTGCTAGCCAGACCTTGAATACGTGACTCCAGATCGATCGTTTCCTACCAGAATTTGCCAATTTATCTTATTTCTTATTTTTATTTCTTATTTCAATGTACATATGTACACTCGCCTTTACAGATCGCTCTAGAGTGGCGAATGTACAAATACAATACAATAATACAATTAATACATGCGTTTACTACAATGCGAGTTCATACAAACATCATCCATCGTGACATCTATGGAGAAATTTTTGCATCATGTTATTATAAAAATTGGTGAATCTCAAGACGCTGAATAACTTGAGATTTGCAAGACAGATTTGAAAGGAGGTGCCAATTTACAGGAACCGTTTTAATGAAAATCAGAAAAATTGACAAACTCTGGTGGGAAACGATCGACCTCGATTCACAAAACACTGTCCGGCCAACAGCTACTAGTGGGAATCGAACCGCGACAACTCTGCTCTAAAAGCTCGGTCGTAAAGCTTCTGTTTAGCGTCGAGAGGCACCGGGTTCGATCCCATGAGCTGACCTCGATTGAAAAGAATTTTTCTGGTGATTTTCATGATTTTCCGCACCATCAGATGGTGGGCACAGTTTTCCGCAAAGTTAAAGTTTCAGATTCTATTTTCGATTGAGTTCTCTTCGTGTCAATTTAAAAACGAGACGCCATCTGAGCGAGCATTCGAGCCCCTAGGTCATAACTCTCGATCGTTAGGTGGAAAAACGATATTTTCAGACGCATTTCCCGTACGAAAATTGCAATAAAGCCGAACATGAAAAACGCTCCTGTGGGAAATCGGTTTATGGCCACGAACTCCACTTGCACACGACCGATACTCTCTTTTTCTATTTTATACACGGCCGGGAAATAAATTCGGAAACATCAATGAAAAGCTCCTTCGCAACTTTCCGAACGCTTTGATGATCGTCCTCGATGCGAATTTTCCTCGGTCGAAATGCATTCGGCAAAGGATTTATGGGATTTCGTATGTACGGTATATTTGAAAAAAAAAACGATGATTTAGTGTGAAGTTCGAGAGCGGTTCGCGTAGTTTGAATAATGGTCTCGATTTGCACGGTGATTTAACGCAACCTATCTACCGTATAAATCTAGAGTTGAATGTGGACTCATTAAATGATTTACACGGTAGATTAGCTCCGTGATAAATCGTGGAAATTTAAACTGAATTGATGGAGATTTCATACGGGGCTTTATTTGCTGAATTGATTTATTTTTACTGTATGAATTTCAGGCACGAATCACATCATATGAAAACTAGCCATTTCCAGATGAAACTTTGCTGGAATTAGACTTCTCTTTTCTTGCATACTTATAAATCTTTTGAATTGAGTCATCATTTATATAAAGATGAAGTGAAAATCTACAGTTTTTAATTCTGACCTATCAAATTTGGTATATTTTAGGTATTGAGCAACAAAAAATCACGTTTTTGAGTTGCTGAAGCGAAGACTAATCAATCTTTACTAAATTTGACCCATTGAATTTGAATATGACAATAATTTTTTTATGATTGATCAAGTTTATGAGATATGAGCGTTTAAAAAATACGAGCTTTCTACATTTTTTTTGGCTTTTGCACTCTAAAACTCTAAAAGTGAGTATTGGAATCAATGACAGAATTTTTTTATACTGATTGTGATTAATCAGTCTCCACTCTGGTCATTTTTTTTTGTTGCTCAATGTTATGTTACCCTAATTTAAAGAATTTTTAAATCCTTTTAGACATGTGTTTATTTAGAAGGGGTTTGAACCCTTTAAAAGGCAAAAACTGTTGAATTTGATTCTACATATCAATGACTTGGTGCACAGATATTGTAAGTCCATTAATGAATTTTTATCGAATTTTAAGTATGTAGATGCTGGAATAATTCAGATTTTTCATTTTAATGTAATTTATGTGATATATGTACATAAATTACCTTGAAAGGAAAAACCTGAATTATTGCAGCATCTACAAGCTTTAAATAGGATACAAACTTAAAATTCGATAAAAAATTAAAAAATTGACATAAAATATTTATGCACTAAACCATCAATATGTCTGATAATTAAATACAATCTATGTATTTATGTACTTTTGATGTTATTTTATTTATCAAAATGTGAAATTTTTCAATGATTTTCAACGGAAGTCTTAAATTCTGACATATTTTGAGCCACTCCTCATTTGTACATGTAAAAATATACAGAAATTTTTAACCTTTCGATCTGCAAATAAATTCTACGGATTCAGAAGCCCAGTTCACTCTCTTGCATCTGTTTGCATCGATTTTTTTAACGACCGAATGCATAAATTTGCGTCAAACATGAAGCGAAACCGTTTTTTACGTTTGTATAATATTATTACATGCATGAACTAAGTACAGCGTATTTATTTTAAGTCTAAATGTTGTTCTTGAGTCGCTGAAACCGCTCTCCAAGTTTACCGTATATCTTGTTTTTTCAGATGTTATCTTAAGCGTTAATTCCCAACGGTGGGGGCACAGTCGTTTTCCCGTTCGTTGCACTTAACGATTCGTGGTCTTTGGTTCTTGCGGCTTTAAAACTGCCCCTTTTTGGCTTATCGTCTCGAATTTATAGTCATAGTGCAACCCCTACATTCAGAGTTCAAACTTACGACCCACATCCTTACCTACGACCCTTTCGTAGGGCATCATAGATAACCTTCTCTGGAAACAATTGAAGTTTCAGTTTCGTTGAAGTTGATTGCATACACCATACTTCAACTGAAATGAAAATTTTCCAACTGTTAGATCTGCTATTGTCTTTTCAACGCTTTTCCTGGAAAGCTTCTTTTGTTATGAACGATGTTGTTGAAACTTCTAATGCTTCGAGTCTTTTCAATGAGGATTTAACTCCGCATTATATACAAATGGAATACGTAGAAATAATTGTTATATTTTAAGCTTAAATTTGAAATCAGATATCGTCAATTTTCCGATCGATTTGCATTTGCGTATATTAAATTCTTTGGAAAAGCTTCGCGAGTGTTCGACTATTGAACCTTTACTTATTTTTCTTGTTTTACATGTATGGAATGTGTGTGGTGATATTTCGGTTTGTGTAGTCCGAAACTAACGACCCAATAGAGAGGTATTTTGCAGATAAGCTTCGTGAAAATGCTTTAGCGTTTTCTTTGTCTGGAAGTTATTAGTCCCGTGGGAAAAACGAGGAAAAATAGGACTCGCGCTAGACATTTCCATTCGATATATTACACAATGTCTATTATACACGGCATCGAAGTGAAGAAGTGTAATAGATATTTTTAGATTGAAACGAATATCGAAGTTATAATTTATTGTACATATATGTACATATGTACATATTTTCTCGATTGTTTACCACCGTTTAAAAACATTGCTTATGAGAAAAATATTGCTTATGAGAAAACAAGACTATTTCGATCATATAATTACATATTTTAGGCTTAAAAATAGATTGTATGTATCGTTCAAACATTGAAATTTTTCGTCTTTATTATCCTTTAAAACTGTATACGATTTAAGTCGATTTTGCTATAATATATGTATATATAAAAACCGACGAGAGATGTGGGTATGTACATATGTATGTGATGGATGCGTGAACAAGTATGGAGATTTAAAAAAAAAACAAATTTTAGAATATCAGGAGTATACGTCATGCATAGGGATACGGCGTGATAACCGATAAGTGGAGACCTGAACGTCTGACATATGCTCCTGATATTGAACACCAAGCGACCGTTGAAACGGGTAATTTCAGTATCAGATGCGCGGAACACACATACACACATCCACAAAGACACACATTTATTCATTTTTTTATTTTGTAGTTTTTTTTTATGCAATTTGTTTGTTATAGCGGTGTTTCAAAAACTATTCATTTGTTTACTAACAGATAAGGTTTTTGTTCAAAATACAATATAGCCAAATGATTCTAGTTTGGTTCATCTTTGTCTTTCAATTATCCAAAGTATAATATACTAATATATAATATATGAAAACGGACGGTTGTATGTATGTATGTATGTGGGATGTGGCGAGTGCATCGACAAGTATGGAGATTTAAAAAAAAAATTATCAATAGTTATTATTGCGACTTAAATTTCGATTCTGATTCCGGTTCCGGTTCCAGTTTCGTTTCCGGTTACAGTTCTAGTTCTTATTTTAATTCCGATTTCCGATTCTTATTTCAGTTCCAGTTTCTGATTCCCAATTTCTATTTCAGTTCCGATTCCCAATTCCAATTCTTTTTTCGGTTCCGATTACGATTCCAATTCCTATTTTAGTTCCGATTCCCGACACTTAATTCCCATTCGGCTGTGACTTCAGTTCCAACTTCGGTTCCGACTTTGGTTTCGACTTCGGTTCCGACTTCCGTTCCAATTTCGGTCCCAACTTCGTTGTATACATAAGGCAATAAGAAACCACTGTATTGTCATATATTTATATAAAGTCAAGGATAAGTCATCATGACACTAAATTACCACAACGCTCAAAATCGAAGAAGATGAAAGAGTTGATTGTTGATCTCTTGTGACGATGACTCTTGTTTGTCAACTGATACAAAATAATATGTTGACTGACATTATTATTAAATAATGAACAGAACATTTTGAAGTTTTGTCAATATGATCCCAAAATTGCATTTTTTTCGGGAACAGATTTCCAGAATCGAAATCAACCAATTTGTTGCTTAACAACTCGCTCTATTACAGAGCAAGCAACCTATCGTACAACATGTTACTCTACAATATGACTGAATATTTTGAAAATACCTTATAATTTGATTGAAAACGTTTCAAACCCCTGATATTATATCGATCAATAGAATTAATACTATGGTCAATGATTGAAGCATAGTCACGTTCTGCATTTGGGAAACAGCTAACCGCAATTCCTACCAAGTGGAATTGCGGATTAATTCGCAGCGGTGGCAGACGATGACTTTGGAGAACCGAATCAACCCTACAGACAGACCCTCTTAACCGATAGGGTTGCCGGTTAATATAGCATTCGTGTGATGCACGACCCATCGTTCCGGATAAATATTCAATAAGAATCCCTCGACGAAGGGGACCGCAGACATGATAAATTCGCGAACCTCCGCCAAAGCAGAGCACAATGTTAAGAATAAATGCGATCCAGTGTAATTGCGAATCTCCCGGCAATGATGCGAATGCAAATTAATTGCGTGTTTTAATCAAGAGGCCTCTCCACATTATGAGTTTTGAGTATGGACGACTTTTGTTTGCGCTCGTCTCGTCGTGCAAACGAGAAACTCCTTTGTTCTGCGAAAATCAACTGTCAAGAGAGAGAGACTTCAAATCGCGACGGTCGTTATCCGACTTTGCAATATTTATGTAGTTGAATAAATAATAGAAAACTTCCCAGTCCGTTTCATTTCATTAATTCGATGCTTAGTGCTTGTGTGCGGACTTTGGGAATTGTCTCGGTTTGGGTACCACTTTGTACACGTGGCCATTTTGATGATTTTTTCAGCTACATACACGTAAGATCAGGATGTAAGATATGCGTGGATTATATCAGACAGTGTTTTATTGTACATACTTCTTAACATTGGGCTTGTCATATGGCAAGTATCTCATCTATGGTTACTAGCTAGGTAGTATACAATTATTCCCATACACGCTCTGTACCATACACCCTACATGTTCAAAACCAATTCCTACAAACACATATTCATATTGCTATATATATATATATATATATATATATATATATATATATATATATATATATATATATATATATATATATATATATATATATATTTAAATATATATTTTATCATGATACATACCATGACGGGTTTTACCTTAGAGCGACACAGTGGTATTAATTTAAATAATAATAAATTCTCTTCAATCGAAGTCAACACGGGGCTTGACCCCGGGAACCATTTGGTGGTTAGCATTAATGAAACCACCGAGCTATTCCGCTGACTCATGTGAGAAAGCCCTAGCAACGCTGGGCAAGTTTGTTTTTGATATCTAGGGGATTGCGTCTTGGAAGGGGTTGGAGTTCTATGAAGGCCCGAGTAGCGCCGGGCAAAGTAGGTAATGACTAGCTTCGCCGGGCAGCACCAGATAGTATAAGTTGTATATTTGTATATTACATAGACATATGTTTATGAAATTGAAATCGTTTTTGTAACTAAGGCAAATCATTTACTTTATTATATTTATTGAAAATTTACCATTTGATGGTAATTTATAATTTATTAATAAAATATAATTTGCCTATATAAAATTATTAATGCAGTTTTGTTCCTATTTTCATATTAAATCGGAGCAAATTGGTAATGTTTTTTTTTTGGCAATAAAATACACAAATATTTAAAGTTTAAAGTTCATGTATTGATTCCTTTCCAAAACCATCTATTGAAATGTCAAAATGGCAAAATGCTACTAATAAATAAAAGCTAAAAAAACTAATGATCGAAAGACAGTTAAGGAGCAAACACATAGAGAGATACGGGACATGTGTTTTTTTTTTTTTGATAGTTTTCACAAAAACGGTAGCACGCCTAATCTATGCTCTGGTAGGCATACCAAATATCCTTTAATTAACATAACTGTGATAGTGATCTATAGCAGTAATTTCCATATTTGAAAAAATTTTAGCTTTTTCACTTTTTCACCACATGAGGCCAAGAACGCGCCCATGCCATATGATTCAGTGAGTTTACGCCTTTGATTGGGCTATAAAAAATTAATGCTTTTATATTCAGTCCTCTTATGCTTTTATATTCAGTATGTCCTTAAAATAATAAAATTGAATGAAGCTACAAATAACTTAATTCAGATCACTATATTCTAGCTTGAAATATTCTGATTGAAAAACTTAGTTTTGGAAAAAGGCTTCGCTCGTGATTTATAGTCGATAGGTGGATATTTAAGTATGTTTAAATGTCACAATTAGAAATCTAAAACGTCAATCATTTTTTTTATTCAATGAAAAGCACTGCAAAAGCGCTGAAGCCAATGTAATTCGTCCCGAAAGAAATTTAAAGTACAATGAGCTTTTATATAATTTTTCACTTTTCCGAAAGAGAAAGCTCGCCGTGTGAAGGTTGACAATCGAAAATTTAAATTTGGATTTATTTACCATATACAATATTTCATTATAAGGAAATCATTGTTTTGAGGGGCATTGTAAAGAGCTCACGTCAAATAGAAAATATTTGAAATATTAAATAAACGCAATTAAATTTTAATTTTTATAAAACATTCTGCGCATTTTCCTTCCAGGGGTACAAAAACTCGATTTTATTTTAAGCATTTTTCAATATTCTTAATAATTGGCATTCAGAGTTGGCTTATCAAACATGTATAATTTTTTTCATTAGGTTTTTATTCCATAGCTCATTGTGCGGAAAAAACCATGTTTTCCGCAAATTTTCCTACCTGTAGAGTGAACGCTGATTTTAGGTAGAAATTTGTGACATGTATTTATTATAAAAGCACCGTTCCAATTAAGCATCCCGTTTGAAATATAAATAGCTTTGACCGCGATTTCTCAATGCTTACATATTTTTGATGAACTCAATTATTAATTTAACCGAACATATGGCCCTAGAGAATTTTCCTACAATTTCCTTCGGCAGATGAATACTGAAAAGAGCACTTAAACTTCATTCAAGACCCATTTTCCAGCGGAATATTGCTGAATGAACAACGTTTTTATTTCAGAACACGTAAACACGCTTTTCCACGGAAAACTCGAGCGGAAATTTTTTTTTCAGCGCATTATCTTCAATATATGTCACTTTTGTGTTATTATATTCAGTTTTATTATTATTGCTTTATAAAATAGATACTTTTATCGTTCAAATTGCGCAGAATAACAACACAATACGCACATTATATACAGCCACTTTCATTGAGTATGAAAATTAAATACAGAGAGTTTCAAAATTATATAGCCAGCAGTATGGCTCAGTGGTTGCGTTTATGTTTAGCACCGAGACGTTACCGGGTTCGATCCCGTGATAATCTTTAATACTGCTGGTCTTGGACTTGGATATTTGTGACTCAAGTCGATCGTTTCCTATAAGAATTTGCCAATTTATTTGATTTCATTGTTGAAACGTTTCATTGTTTGATCAAAAATCATCCTGCCCGCTGTGACAAATATCTGAATTTGATTTATCTATATCCATAGATGTCTCTATGGATTAATTTATTAATTAATTAATGATTAATTTCGAGTTTTATGTAATAAAAAAATGCTGCAGTGTTTGTAATTGGTTAGGAAGGTGATTTGGAGTTTACCGGTTAGGCTTTCCTGGTATATTTTACATAGATATATACCACGAAGGCTTGACAGGAAGACCCCAATGCGCTTTCCGAGACAAATAATTAATTACAAACAATGCAGCATTTTTATTAGATAAATCAGTGAATTTTAAGAGGCGCGAGAACACGATTTTAACAATTAATTAAACCAATCAGATTTCATTTTTACAAATTATACATATAATACATTAAATACAGAAGATTTGTGACAGCGGGTAGGATGATTTTTTTTGCCAATTTTGAGGAACCGTTAAGAAATGATCGACTTGGAATCACAAATATCCGAGTTTAACCAGCATTAATAAATATTAGCTCGTAATTATAAAATATAGAGTGGAAAAAGAAAAAATTATAGGCGTTTTAACAATTGAAATCTGACTGGATAAACGTCAGGGAGAAGTTCGAGGGAGTATTTTCAAACGCGTCTATTACGATTATTTTTCACCATCGTAGTAGCGGATGATACTTCCACTTATATTGATGACCAAAATGAGCAAAATGGCAAAGTATTAAAACGATCGGATAAGAGGCATAAGTGAAAGTAAGAAGAGGTTAGTAAAAATAAAAAAAAATATGGCTAGCTTTATTAGTACATATAGGTAAATATAATACAGCACGTATGTATGTCACATACATATGTAGGTGATCTTACCGAAGCAGTGGACTTTCATCCCGTAGAAAGTTTTACTATTGTTTAAAAGCCTTTGAAACCTCAGCGAGCTTTCGAACTCAGCGTGAAACTAGGCATCACTTAAAAGCTCCTCGTCGCATTTTATTTAATTGCCTCACCACGCAGTCGAGTGGCTTGAGTGTTGAAATAAAATGAAATAAAACGAAATGTACTCTGCACGTTTCTCGCGTATGACTTCATAAGCGTATTTTTGTAAATCTCGAAAATATTTTGCTAAGTATATGTACGTGTATCATATGTAAATCGCCAGCACACTTTTTCCCTCTCATTTGTATGCAGTGGACGAGTGCTGACGTGTGCCGTTCGTATCGATGTGAAAAGCATTTTATTGAAAACGTATCGCAAATTACCCACTCGTTTGGAAGTAATTAACATAAATGTGCATCGGCTGTGGGATTCGGTTTCCGCAACGACAACGATAGGCAAAACAACTTCTCTTTTAACCCTTTTGCACTCTTTGTACGTTTTAATTGATCTAAGCAAACAAACTGTATTAGTATTGGCAGCTAGCAACAACTAGATTTTGACTTATATTTTATTTTATTTTATTGTTACAAATCAATATACACTCGCCATTACAGATTTGCTCCAATGCGACGGGTGTACGTTAACGAAATACAGAATACATAAACAGAAATCAGAAATACAATAATACATACATACATATACAATCAGAATATATAGCATATGACAATTAATCAGAAATAATAATCATAGAGACATCTATGGATTATTTTTAGATTATTTTTGTGTACAATTTTTATACATATAATAAATACGAAATTATAGAGATGTCTATAGAGATATCTATACATTTCAGATTACTGTGTATAATTATTGCAAATTATACACAGGCAGATTTTGTGACAACAGGATTAGATCTAATACCAATTTTCAGGATCCGTTACAGCAATGATCAGATAAAATTGGCAAACTCTGATAGAGAAACGATCGATTTGGAGTCACAAAACCCCCAAATCTAACCAGCAGTGGCGAGGACTCGAACCTTTGACCTCAGTGGTGCTAAATATTTACGCTACCACTAAGCCAAACTGCTGGCTATGAATATAATACGTTACATATGTATATATATGAATATATACATATGTAACATATGGTTCTAGGACACTTACCCCCGGTCAAAACCCCCCTGGAAATCAATGATAAAAATATTGTATAAATATAATAATAATAATATAACAATAATATATACTTCAACCAACCAACCAAAGATACTTACATATATACATACTTACATACAAAGTGTCTTTCGAAATTATATATTAGATACTAGTGATTTTACCCGGCTTCGCTCGGTATTTGTAATATAAACTTCTTAAACATGGCTTATCTAATATAATAAACATTTGATTAAATTTATTTGCATAGTTTTATTTCATTACCAGCAGCATAGCGCGGTCGTTAAGCTTCTGCTTAGCGTCGAGAAGGTGCCGGGTTCGATCCCTGGGCTCGGGCCTCGAATGAAAATGAATTTTTCAGAGTATGCTGTTGGTCAGACCTGGATTTGTGACTCCAGGTTGAACGTTTCCTGTCAGAGTTTGCCAATTTTCTCTGATTTTATTGTTGAAACGGTTCCCGGAAAAAAAATTGGCTAAAAATCCTTCCTACCTACTATGTCACCACTATTTGAAGTATGATTGATGTGCAATAAAATTTATGTACAATTAGATGTCTCGTTAATTGGAGAGTTTTTCAGTGTCTCGTAATTCAACGACTTGTAATAAAAATGCTGCATTTGTAATTGGGATTTACCTGTTAGGCCTTCCTGGTATATGTATATGTAAAAAAAGAAAATTAATTTATTTGAATTTTCATTTTTATTTTTATTAAATTAAACTTTAAGGACTCTACGAACAAAGTCTCTTTGGAAATTATTAATTTATTATTTATTTATTTATTTATTTATTTATTTTAAACAGACCATTGTGGCATAACAGGAATTCCTAAAGCGCTACAATGGTCAAAAAATATAACACAAAAAAGAAAAAAAAAACAAAATAACAATTAAACATAAACATAAATACATTCATACATAAAGATAAAAAATAGCATTTAATAATAACAGATAAAGTAAAAATATCAAATAAAATATAGCATAAGGAATGCCTTGCACCTACAGCCAGTTTCAATAAATATGTAAGAAACAACTACAAATACAAAACATCCCTGTAAGGCCCAAATGGAAGAGAGTTAATCAAAATTTCACTCATAAATCACAATCAATCATGAAAACAATGATGAGCGCAGACTACCAGATAAATGGGTTAGAGTAATTTCCGACAATTTACGCTCACTAAGGTGGAAAATATCACATTCAGTCTCGGCAGCAACGATTTCATTAAGAAGTCGGATAGCTCTTGGAATAGGAGCCATTCGAAAAAGGACTGTGCGGGCAGGAGGTACAGCCAGCAAATGATGATGTCTACCACGCACATAGTGATTAGGGACATAAAGTCCCAACTGCTCCAGCAACAACGGGCATGACGTATTACCACGTAAGAGCAGGAGAACGAAACGAATTAATGAGACGTTTCTCCGAAGTTCAAGGGAATTATACCCAAGCATGCCCAAAAGGAAAGGAGTGGGGTAGAGATATGGGTAATACCCATATTCTTTCCTATATAGGAAACGAAGAAATGCTTTTTGCACTTTCTCAATCATCAGAGAGTAATTTGCTTCATGCGGATTCCACACAATCGCATTATACTCTAGCTTACTTCTCACAAGCGAATTGAAAAGCAAGCGAGAAGACAAAGGATTGGAGAATAATCTTGCATATCTCAAAACAAATCCAAGTCGACGAAAGGAAACGTCAGCGACTTTCTTGATATGGTTGTGAAAAGTGAGCTGAGGATCAAAAGTGATACCCAAATCGACAATAGATTCCACACGCTTCAACAAGACGGATCTAATGGAATATCCGTGACAATAGAGCGAATGTGCACGTCCATAGCTCATAATTGCACATTTGTTTAAATTAAGTTCAAGACCTAAACTAGAACTGAACTCCAAGACAGCGTTAATATCAGCTTGAAGGAGAGAGGCTTGCCTCTCATCCTTGACAGCAAAAAATAATTTAACGTCGTCAGCAAACAAGAGACATGATGCATTACATAAAACTCTAGGGAGGTTATTATATATTATATATTACATAGATATTAAGAAGATATATTATGCTATTTATTTCTAATTTTCAAACTTGGTTGCTTTTTTTTCTTCATTTTAATTTTTTTGCTTCCAAAGTTTTCTGTAATATTATACAACTTTAAATCTTTAAAAAATTAAAATTCAATGCTCCGGAAATTTTTTTTCAAGTTATTAGGCTTCATGAAAAAAGACAAAAAAAGACGTCATAAACGTTGCAGTTAAGTAATTTATTTGACAAAATTACAAATATTATTAATTCCAATGTGTTTCGAATGATGGGAAATCATTATAAAGTAAATAATGGATCTGAGATACTCTAAGACTGCAAAGGGTTAACTCTTTCGAGTCCGATAACGCTTCTAGATAGTCTGTAAATTTCACGCTCTGAATAATATTAACATCGGATAAAATTTGACGAGGTCGGGAAAATTGGGGTTAAACGTTACGAATTTTTATGTATGTATTATGTATATTTTTATTATCAATATTTGACTACAGCCTTCGCTCGCTTTCACGCCTGCCTTTTGGCATATTTATTTTATTTTTCAATCGAATGCAATCGATGTCTACTTTGTGCGTGGAGTGAAACGGAGTAAACATCGACTTTGTGTTTATACGTTCGATTGAATATAAACAATGCAAATTCGAACCGAAAAATAAAATACATATGTATATACATATATGGGCTTGTAATTTTTACCAACCCCAAACATCGTATACGTATAATGATTTTTGTTTTTTTTTTATACTGAATAAAAACACTGCTGTGTTTATATAAGCAAACATGACCTTATGTTGAACGTTTGCTCGAATTCAATTAAATTAAATTGACTTCTTATAAAATATTCTCGATGGTATAAAAAAGACGTCAGTATTTGTTATGTCAATCTTAATATTCATTAGACACGTGTTTGTTTATTGATTCGTTAGAGACTCTTGTTTAAATTGTGAGTGAGCTTGAATTTAATTGAGCTTCGTAATATAGACAAAATAAATAAACAGTGATTGAAGTAGTTAAAAGAAAAAAAACTGTGTATGAACATGATTGAGATGACGTTTGAAACATTCATACATTATCTAATATAAACGTTAAGATTTGTTATTTTGATGTTTTATTTTAATCTTTATTCTGCTATTAGTTTGAATGATCAATTTTAGAATTTTTAAACTGATAATGAGATACATTAAGTGTGTGTTTGCTTGTAACAATCTTTGGTGCTTTTTTATTGTTTGATTTTCAACAACAATGCAAATAATACGTACACGAAAAAACCATTACTTTATCTATGAATAGATAAACATTCGATGACATTCAATTGAATTGACGATAATGATGCTAGAATATTTATTAAATAATGCACTTTTGGTTTGTTAATTTGGATATTTTTCGTTTGTATTTTATCAACAATGGCATTGTAATCAATTTTAGAATTTTTAAATACATAATAATAGCATTAGTAGATATTTTTTTGTAAATTTTATTGTCCGACTTCTTATGATTGCAATTTATTGCATAAACAAAAAAATAATATAAAAGTTTCTTATGAATTGTTAAATAACCTTTGAATGTCAAATAAAAACACTCTTCTCTTAAACTTTAAAAAGAAAAATTTAAGAATATACCTATAGTTATTTTTTTATCAAAAAGTTTGGATGAGGTTTGAAATAAATATATACATACATTTGTACGAGTATATCGAAATAGTAAATTTTAAGAAAATTTACGTGAAACTCGTGCAATGTGTTGTAACATTGTAAGGACGTAAAATAATTCATTTATTTCTTATTTTATGATTTAAAATAATTTAAATATAATTTAATGCATGGTCTAATGCATAATATTACGGTACGTTTTGCTGTCCATAACATGACGTTGATTTTTAATTTAATTTTTTATCATCTAAAAAATATAAATTCCCATTAACTTAACTTTAAAATATTATTACAATATAATTCAATGTATGGTTATATTATATTACTGTTAAGTTTTCCTGTCCATAACATGACGTTGACAATTACTTTTATCGTCTAAGAAATATAAATTTCCACTAATATAAAATACATACGTATTCCATAAATAAATTAATAATATCAACAAATTAAGTATTTTATATTAAAATTTTATTGACGTAAATATTTCAAAACACGAACTCAAACATAACAAAAAATAAAAGTTTAATTCTACCGACCGCTATACGCATGAACAATGTTTTATTTCTTGACCAAAATTCAAAGCGAAACTGAAACGAAATGTGATTGGCCATCGCGGTTCGAGTGGGGGTTAAATACATGTACATTTTATGTAAGACTCATGCTAGATCTGTGTAAAGAATAATGTTTATTTGTTTTTCTTCTATACAAATCCACAATTTTTTAAATTAAAACTGCCAAATTTGACATGCTTTGTCACACAATACTTCTAACTTGGACTGTAAATCGGTTTTAAAGAAGCACGGGTTTGAAGGACTGAAGGATTTGATGTACTGAAGGTTTTGAAAGATTACTGTAAAGGGTGTGTAGGAAAAAAAAAATAAAACTAAAGCACGGGTTTGAAGGAAAAGGGAGGTGAAACTTATAATTTTTTTTGATATTTACTAGTCAACTTTAATAGACAATTGTATATATAAAATCGAAACGTTTCTGATTGGATTGGTCAAAGACGTTTGCGATTGGTCGGTCGCTAAATAATATCCATTTTTTTAGATTCAAATAAATAAAAAACATTTTTTTCATGGTTCGACTATATTCTCACTACAACACTGCATTTTCATTTCAAGTTACTTTTATTATATTCGTGCTAAAACGGAAAAGATCGTCAAAAGTGGAACTGAGCGAAGCCGGGTAGCACTACTAGTAAGACTATAAAATAAAATGATCTTAAAAAAATGCTTCTTGTATACATTTGTGTGAGGGAAATTTTTACGAATAAAATTGGGATTTAGTACATCAATTTCTTAAAGCTTCCGATGGCGGAAATTCGAAAAAATTCAATCAATCAAATATACGACACGATAATCTCAACCTTAATATATAGGTATATGTATGTATGTATATTCAAATTTGCACAACACGTGTTGAATTGAGTTATGACCGCGTAGACACATTTCCGATTGCACGAAACGTTTCCGGTCGAGTCGAGATTAGACAGGAATGATAAAAATTTCCCTGGCTAGATTGCCGCGCCGGGAAAACCTACGGCTGGCGGGGGTTCGCAATTTTCCCGGCTGCGTTGGGTTAATAGGGCGTCTCGCGCGCCAAATCCCAAAAGGGTACGTTTTTCCGACACGGTAGGAATTTAATTAACGTTGGGGTAGGTCTGTTGGTCAGTCGCACGACACGAGTCGTGTTCAAAAATTAATCTCGCGCCGGACCCGCAACTTAATTATCCGGTTGAACTTGCAAACCGGCAATGGGGAACCGCACATTACTCACCGAACGCAAATTTATTCTATTACCCGTCTTATGCCTCTGAATAAATGATGATTTTGTGTGTTGTGGTTTTATTTTATTTAAAAATTTTCAAATGTTTTCGCCGGGTAGAGTCACATTTATAATCTGGGCGGATCTTCGTTGCATAGTTGAAAAATTTTCCCAAAGAAACACGAAGTGTTGAATATTCAATTTTCAAATAAAAGTTTGCTTGTTCGTAGCAAACTTTAAACAAATTAACATCTTCGACTTCTAATGATAAATTTTAGTATCATTTTTCAAAAATTTTCTATCAAAAACATGCATAGATGTCTCGCTAATTATTATATGTAGTGTTGCGTAGGGGTGGGTTTAGTATTCAAATTGGAACCGTTTCAATTAAAATCAGATAATTTTGCAAACTCTGATAGGAAACGATCGACCTGGGGTCACAAATCCAAAGCCAGCAGAAACCAGTGGGATTTGAACCCGTGACCATTCTGTTCAAAGCATTATATGCTAACCACTAGTCTATCTACTGGTTTATATTTGAATAATAACAAAAATTTATTATATTAAATTTATTATAACGTGCGTAGATGTCTCGCTAAGTATTATATGAAATGTTGCGTAGGGGTAGGTTCAGTATCCAAATGAAAGTCGCTTCACAGCATTTATTCAACGATTTAGGATGACCACACGAAACCGTCGCTGACTCTAGAATAATCCGATCTACCGTGTGTACCTCTTTCTAAAAGGACAAGTTGCTCACCATAGCTTCCCCGATCCATTTATGTATCTATTGTCTAGGCACGTACATGCTAGCACGTACACACTCGCCCAGGTTCTGAGAACTCTAGTGTATCCTTTGTTGGGGTACTTACTGAGTCTGGGGTTTCTATTGTTTACCCATGAATGTACTTAGATACTGGATACTCTCTCTCGTGTTCCCACGTTACAATAATATCTGTAGTATGCTTATATGTCTAATATTTGTAGTACGGGTGGGTTCAGGATCCAAATGAAAGGCCAAAGGCAAAGAGAGGTTACCAGGTTCGATCCCATGTTAAACTTTAATGCTGCTGGTCAGACTTAAATATTTGTGACTCCAAGTTGATCGTTTCCTATGAGAGGTTGCCAATTTATCTGATTTCATTGTTGAAACGGTTCCTCCATCAAATTGGCACAAACCATCCTACCCACTATGTCACCAATATCTGAATTTGATTAATGTATAATTTGTAAAAAAAATAATGTACAAGTCTAAGTCCATAGATGTCTCTGCGCATTAATTCATTAATTACTGAATATATAATTTCGTGTTCTTCAACATCATGAAATTCAGCGATTTTCGTAATAAAAAATGCTGCAATGTTTGTAATCGGATAAGAAGGCGTATTAGGATTTATCTGTTAGGCCTTCCTGGTACATATATATCTATGCAAAAATAAATAAATAAATTCAACGATTCGGAAGTTCCACACGAAACCACCGCTCACCCCAGAATAATCTGATTTACCATGTGTACCTCCTTATAAAGGACAAGTTACACAGCATAGCGTCTCCGATCCATTTATTTGTCTATTTTATAGGCACTTGAAGGTCTACTCTGGCGAGCGTATTGTTTACGCACGCACTCGCCCAAGGCTGTAAGAACTCCAGCGTATCCTTTGTTCTGTCAGTTACTGAGTCCCGTTAGTCTAATCTGGGGTCTCTATTGTTCACCCACGAATACACTTAGACAGTATATACTCTCTCTCATGTTCCCATGTTACAGTATAAATCATTACTAATCATTAATCAATATCAAAATAGTCCTATTTCGTTTTGAAATATTTTAGATATAGCGAATTTACTGAATTTATTTTAGATATACATAGATAATATTTTTATAAGACAGTAATTGATATGTTCATTCGACATTTTATATAATTTTGTTCTTATTTTGATTTTAAAAGTATTGTATAATGTTTATATTATTTTTCCATTTATCAATTCTGAATAATCATTTTCTAATTCCTAGAAAGTCATTTTGTAATTGCTGTTTTTTTGCTTTTAATACATTTACATATGTAAATATAACAATGGGAGGAATACAGCAAAAGAATTAGTATTAATAATTAAAAAAAAAAAATTTAAATTTACATTCTCTTGAATTTTCCTCGAATTAATTAAAAAATGCAAAGAAATGTTTGAATTGACATTTTGTAAAGAAATGTTTGAATCATATTTTTTTTCAAACTTTATGATATTATTAATTAAACATTATTATGTTATTCATCCTCATTTCTCATTCTTATTTGGGCCGTTTTATTTAAAAGTGGCAGAAGTCCAATTGTCAGTTCCAAAAAAATTATTTCTATGTGACTTAATTCACTAATTGTTATCACTTCTTTTAATTTTATATGTCCAGAATAAACGTATTACAGGCCACTAGTATTTTTAAATATTGCTAAACGCAAAATTTTACACGTATGCACATATTTAATATTTTGCTAAATATTTCTCGGAATAAAGAAAAGTGGACTTATGCCTCTTTCAAATATAACGGTTCATTATTAAATTTTATATTATTTGAAATATAATATGAAACTTATAAATATTTATATATGTAAGAATATTCCATATATAAATATTTATAAAACATCTCTATCCAGTTTTATGCAAATTTTTCAATTAATTTGATTTTTGCAGAGTTTGTTCAATTTCGAATTTGACAGATCCCATATGGAATTCTGAAAATTCATCTCATTTTTAAGCAAATTATGGATACGTTATTTTACATAAAGTTGTATTATATGTAGCATCGTATTTGTTTACCTTACAGTCTGTTGCACTGATTAATGTTAACAAACTTACATATTTGCGCATTATTCAAAAATATTAACACCTAATTCAAAATATGTACAGACATACATATGTACATGTAAATACATATGTAAATTTTGAACATACATATGTATGTTCAAAATTTACTCTATACCTGTAGTTTCCAAAATGTTTAAGATTTAAAATAATTTTTCCAATAAACAAAAAAAATTAAAGACATTTGCAACTGCATATTTTAAAATTTGCTAAAAAAAGCTCAACAATTGAATTAGTCAATGAAACGTTACAAACTATGAAAATATTATAAGATTTTTGAAAGTATAAAGTTTCCTCAATCAAATAAGATGTTCGAATGGATAATAAATCATTACTACATCACCAGTGTTCAAATAAAAGATTAAAAAGAAAACTTAAAATACCCATTCACGGAAATATTTTTCAATATATAAATCTTCCAATAAACAAACTTATCATTTTGAGATTTTTGTTTGAATATAAAACTACCATTAAATTTTAAAATAAAAAAATGATAATTTGATATTTTAATCCTTAAAAGACAGCATACTCGATTTTACAAATTCCATCATGGATATTTAAAATATAATAATAATAATATAACAATAATATATACTTCTATTCAAATTTACTTTCAATACCACAGACCGCAAACGTTAACTGGTGACTAAAAGTCTTTTAAATTGATGTTTATTCTATTTACAACAATTAATTGAAATTAAATATTGTATATAAATTGAAATTCAATATGCTCTACCACACTTAATTTATTCTTATTTATTACTTTACTTTATTATTAATCATTAATTATTTTTCACTGTTTTTAAACAACTTTTATCCATGGCGGGGTTTTTTTGCACGGGGGGCTAATCTCCAGGGGGTTTTTGGCCGGGGGTATGTGTCCAGGGGCTATAAAATATGTACCTCTGAGGCAAATTTGGGAAGCACTGGCGTATGCAATATATGTATAATTATTAATAGTGTTGGGGTAAGAGCTGTCTGTCTCGGTGGTATTTGTTTGCCGACGTTCCGGTAAAATTGAAGTAGATGATCTAATAAGGGGAAAGCAACGCGGTTAGAGAGTGCGGGGCATGTCTTAGCCTTTTTGCGAGTTTGTGAGGCCTCCCACCCCCACCCACTTACAGGATATTAATTTGCATTTCTAGGAAATTTCTAGGAAATGTCGTCCGTGCAAATTGGACGCGCGCGCTTTATTATTTCGCATTGCAGGGAAATAAAGATGTCAATAAACGAAAGCGGAACACTAATTTCCGGATGGTGGATGAAGGTTCAGGCCCTAGCTCTCTGCTTCAACATAATGAGCCTCGCCAAGGACTCTTTCGCCACTTTATAAACACGAAAAAAATACTAACGTATACAAACAAAGCGTAAACTTCTCAGGGCATTCGTATTCTCTGGCTGTTTGCTCGAGAAAATTTAGTTTAATTTTTGTCAAATATCTGAATAAATATTACAATTTCTTAGTTGCATGCAGACGAGTCTCTGATGATTCATTTGTCTACAAATATGTAACTTATCTACAAATATGTACAATACAATAATAAGCAAGGCGAGTAATATTAAAGACAGTTTTTGAATAATCTTACTAATTGTGAAATTCAATACTTACATTTAATTATTTAAGTTCTCTGTATGTTTGCCCTTTACTTTATTTATACCAGCGGAAACCTAGAACTGCTCATTTGACTGTTGGTTTTCCTTTTAAAATAAAATAATTTAGCCAGCAGCGTGGCTCGGTAGTTGCATTGATACTAAGCACCGAGAGGCCACCCGGTTCGATCCCATAATACCTTACAGGATCGATCCCGTGAACTGACCTCGATTGACAAGAAATAATTCCGAGTGTAATCTTAAATGCTGCTGGTCAGACCTGAATATTGGGAATCCAAGTCGGTCGTTTCCTATCAGAGTTTGCCAATTTTTTTTATTTCATTGTTAAAGCGGTTCCTCCATCAAATTGACAAAAACCAAAATACTCCCACTATGTAATCACTATTTATTTTAATTTATTTTTTATTTTATCTTTTAATCTATATGTAGATATACCAGGAAGGCCATTGCACCTTCCTGGCCAGAAACATTTTACATTTGATACAAATGTTATTAGTATTACACAAAATACATAAATACATATCAATTAATATCCATAGAGACGGTATTTAGATTATTAGTCACATCACGATCGCGAATACGGAATATTTGGCACTCGAGTTCTCGTTACTATGATATTTATCGTTAGTATCATGGACTTTTCGGCTGACAGATGTTCCGTTATAGAGACTTTAATGACTTTTGGGCGAGCGCTTTGTGACCAATAATCACCGAACGCACACAGACATCTATGGCCAAATACAGCGAAATTCAATATTGCTGAAAAATCGAGTTTTTTTTTTATTTTTAAATGCTTTTTATTATTACGAAATTATGTTCACAATACAACTTATATCTCTTTTAATAGCTACTGATCTACTGATCATTTTCTATTTTACAATTTTAATTTAATTTGGTTAGTAATCATAGTATTATATTATTCTAATGTTAATGTACAGCCTAATAGGAAAAATAGCTCAAAAACCTATTTACAATTCTTAGTTTATCTCTCGTGGGATTTTTTTAGCTACTACAAATGTCATACACATTCTAAAAACCATTCAAACGTGATTAAAGACTGATTGATATTCGATACAAATCAGTCAAAATTTCTTTTGAACGTAATTAATTCATTTATTGATAGGTAGATATACATAGTAACAAATGTATTGCTTTTGATAACTGGATGTACATAGAATATTGTATAATATATATTGTAATCTATTCAAATTTTAGTTTTCTCTTAATTAATAATCAAAATAGTGGGCTAGTTAACGATTCGAGTCGTGTAATTAATTCTATACGAAATTAAACGTAATAGAATTGTTTCTATACCTGGTCTTAACTACATATTGTATGTATGTGTTGAAATATCGATATTTTTCTTAAATGTCAATTTTCATTTTAAAATGTATAGGAACATTATTTTTTTTCACTACGAGATTGTATTTATGTACATATTATTTTTTTTATAATGATAGGAAAATTTCAATGTTATACAAACAAAAAACAAATTTTATTTTGTCAAAGTCTTGTTATCCTATAAAAGTTTGGTGAAACTATAAGAAAACAAATCAATGATCCGTATATAAACTGTATATAAAATAAATAAAAGAGTATCGAAAAATCGATACAAAAACTTTTAAAGCAAATTAATAAAACTTTATTTATAATATTTGACATTTAAATATTTGAATTACAAAAAGTACTTAAACTTCTTTTGATTTATTCTCATTAGTGATGATTTATTCGATTTTAAAATAATGTTAAACACCTCAAATCTACAAAAACTTGTCTTTACAAATCACTATAAAGCGACGAGTGCACTTAAACAGATTGATAAGCATTTTATACAATGCGAATTCATACAAACATCCATGGTGACATCTATAGAGAAATTTTTGCAGCATTTTATAATCAAATTGGCGAACCTCAAGATGCTGAATAACTTGAGATAAGCAAGAGAGATAGGAAAGGAGAAGCCATTTATTTACAGGAACGGTTTCAATAAAAATCAGAAAAATTGGCAAACTCTGATAAGAAGCGACCAACTTGGAGTCACAAACCAAGGTCTGGCTAGCAGCGGGACTCTAGCGGAACTCGAACCCGTGATCACTCTACTCGAAAGCATAATATGATAATCAATAGTCCACTCTACTGGTTATCAAACCAGCAGTATGGCTTAGCGTGTATGCTTAGCACTAAGTGGGTTCGATCCGCCATACTGCTAGTTAGATTCAGGGGTATTTGTGAGTCCAAATCGATCGTTTCTTATCAAAGTTTGCCAATTTTATCTGATCATTGTTGAAACGGTTCCTCAAAATTGGCAAAAAATTATCTTTCCTGTTGTCACAAATCTTCTGTATTTATTGTGTGTATTATTTGTAAAAAATGTGTACAAAATCTAAATCCATAGATGTCTCAATGGATTAATTCTTTAATTAATTAATTTTTATTTCGTGTTCTTCAGCTTCTGAAAATACATAGATTTACGTAATAATAAAATGCTGCACTGTTTGTAATTAATTGTCCAGGAAGGCGCATTGGGGTCTTCCTGTCAAGCTTTCCTGGTATATATCTATGTAAAAATAAAATAAAATGTTAATGTATTTCCAAAAAATATAATTCAAATCCAGTCGTACTATAAGAAGAATTTTTTTTATTATTCATACAAACTTATTATTCTTTTACAAGTCAATTCTACGAAATATGCTCTGATCTTGCTTCCATTTTATATTTTTTTTAGTATGCTTTTTAGAGAGTGGTTCAAAAGCCTATTTGTAATTTAACATACATACATAGTAACATTGATATAATACGTACTGTCGATATGTATTTCGTTTGATGATGTCTTAATATACGACAGTTTCCGGCGAGAGTTTTCTCGGAAAGCTCCGGGCCGAATTCAAAGATTATTACATTGAAGTTTTTGATTAAGCTCTTTGCAAAACTGTATCAGCTTTGATGACTGCAAAGCCATCAAAGCGAAAAAATACGAACATATGACATCAAAGCGGCATAATGTTGACATTTTTTTCCATTTATAAGACTTGGTATCTGACATTACCTTTGTTTTTGAGGCTTTTAACAAGTTGCTACACTGAAATTTTGAAATGAAAAGCGAACGCTGGAGGCTCTGTCTCCAAATCAAAAACAAACTTTGGCCCATTGTGCACATGTCACACTCCCCACAGCGATAGAACGCGAAGCTTTTTGCGACTTTGTGATATTTGATTTCGAAAATGAATACCTACATACATATGTGTGTAAGAATTGTATCACTGAATGAAAATGAAAAGCCTACGTTTTCTATGCTTGTGATGTGATATGAATTTTCATGAAGTGTATCTATTCACTTGTTGCGCATTTGTTGAAAGATTCACAAGATACTATCGTACATAAATAAAATATCGCTATTATGTCTGTCTGCGTGTCTGTCTGTCTGTCTGTCTGAGATAACGCTTGCCGTACTATAATAGTTGTATAACACATATGTACGTCATATGTCATTAAACGTATATGAGAATACAATTACAAAAGAAAAAACTTAAATATGAATATATAATTTAAAAAACTTAAATATAAATATATATAATATATACTACTAATGCTTCCTCTTGGCACAGAATTTGCCGCCATCTATTGAAAATTCATTTAATTAATTAATTTTTCTATTTGTGTTTTATATGTCGGTAGGTAGGTAGGTTTTAGGTAGTTTTACCTTTTTCATATTAAACAATCTAATATATAATTTGGAAAGAGACTTTGTGTATATGTATGTATGTATGTATCCTTCATTCGTTCGTAGATCCGTGACGTCATCGAACAAAACTTCACTTTTTTCCGATTCAAAGGATTTGAAGTTCCCTAGGAGCCCTAGCAGGCGCAGACGTCGGGGGGGGAGCCTTAGGGAACGCCTAGGGCGAAGCCTTAGGGGGCGCAGACACCGAAGACACTAGGGCGCAAAGCCCTAGGGCTCCGCCCCCTAGGGGGCGCAGGCGTCGGGGGTACAGCCCTAGGGGCGAAGTCTTAGGGCTCCGCGCCCTAAGGGGTGCCTATGGCGAGGGTGGAGCCCTAGAGGGCGCCAACGCCGGTGGTGTACATATAATTTTTTATAAGAGACTTACTATATATGTTTATTTGTTCGTGACAGTCAATTTAATAAAAAAAACCAATGAGTATTCAAATAAATTTACGTAAAATAAAACTATTCAAATAAATGTAATAAAATGTTTACTATGGGCGAAGCCCTAGACGACAAAGGCTCAGGAGGGGCGTCGAGGGCGAAGCCCTAAATGTAAAATGCTTAGGGGGGCGCCGAGGGCAAAGCCCTAGACGGAAAATGCTCAGGGGGCGCAAAGGGGGGAACCCCTAGACGGCAAATAGGGGGCGCAGACACCGGGGGCGTACATATAATTTTTTATAAGAGACTTACTATATATGTTTGTTTGTTCGTGACAGTCAATTTAATAAAAAAAACAAATGAGTATTCAAATAAATTTATGTAAAATAAAACTATTCAAATAAATTTAATAAAATGTTTACTATTAGATTAGTCATGTTTAAGCAGTTTAAATTACAAATACCGAGTGAAGCCGGGTAATACAGCTAGTTAAATATAAATGTTAAATTAAATATAAATGTTAAATATGAATGTGATAAAAATTCGACAGCGTCCGGATTGAACCGAAACATTTCTTTTAATTTTTTATTACACTGTTCGACATCCCGTCTCTGAAACATTTTAAAAGTCGTCATTTGTCGAACAGTGTTATTTTAATAACTTAATATATATATATATATATATATATATATATATATATATATATATATATATATATATATATATATATATATATATATATATATATATATATATATATGTACTACACTATCTGACATTTCTCTGACACTGTCACTAAAAATACATTCTATGATTCATTTTCAAGTGGAAAGTTCTAAAATATTTAACTTTAAACATTGACACAAAATCGTCACCTACATATGTATGCTATCTATAATAGTCACTTTGATCTTAATGTATTCCGTAAACAAATTAATAGACATGAATCAATTTGCTAATATCGGTGTTTGAGCAACGCTGCTTGAATAAATCATTGGTATTTTGTTTATTTTTGGTCGCTTACTGATTGTGTGTAACGAGTTATGACTTGTCGTTTAAAAAAATTCCTCTCGACGAGACGTCGACTATTGTATTTGGCACAAAAAGATTAAATCATCATCATCGTCGTTTCGATTGTTAATAATTTAAAATCGATAAAAAAATAAACGTTTCCATTTTACACACACATACGTATGTACGTACATATGTACACATGCGTACGTGCGAGTTTGCACTTATGAGTTTTGAAACGAATCTCGTAACTCTTCCATGACGTGTAATCAATTCGTCCAATAACTTGTTTTACGGCTTCTTTAATACGAAACATCCATCTGACTGTCATCCGATATGAAAATATACTAATTTATCATATCGTTTCGCATTTTTAATCAATTAAAATTTTCGTAGAAGCACTTACATATGTACATACATATGTCAATGTTGATAGCTGGGATATTCGTTCGATGCAACTCACTGTGGATTTCGTTGAATAAATATTCCAATTGTTCACATATTATATATCAAGCCGAAGACATCAAGCAGCGTGGATTACTGGTTACACAAAATAACAAATTGGCAAACTAACTAGTGTTTTCATGAACAGACTAAGTATTTTCAGTCGTTTTGACAACTGAAAGTTTCATGCCCCACCCGGTGAATCTATTTGAAGGTAGCTTTTGACTGCTAAATAACTATTTTGAACAAAATAGTTTGGGATCTGGTTGCTAGGGGACATAAACGATATATTGAAAGGAGATTCGTTGAGCGGCTTAAATCATTGTTTACTCGGCGAAGCGCCTCAACGATCTAAGCGTTCCTTAAGCGTCAAAGATGACAACTTATGCATACTTCACCATTATTCAACTTATGCATGCCAACCTTATCATTCATAAATGCATTCTTCTAGGCTATAAAACTAAATCCCACACTAGTATGTTCATGAACACACCGGAGTGAACACTTTGACTGTAGCATGAACAAATAGAATAGACTAGTGGTACGCATATTATGCTTTCGAACAAAGTGGTCACGGTTCGATTCCCACAGAAAAGACGTCAGCACTCAATGGGTTAATAAATCTTGGACTAGTGGTTGGCATATATGCTTTCGAACATAGTGGTCACGGTTCGATTCCCAGTAGTAGCTTTTGGCTAGACCTTGGTTTGTGACTCCAGGTCGATCATTTCCTTCAGAGTTTGCCAATTTTTCTGATGTAAATTGGCATCTCTCTTGGAAATCTCAAGTTATTCAGCGTATTGAGGTTCACCAATTTCTATAATAAAATTCTGCAAAAAAATTCTCCATAGATGTCTTTGTGGATGATGTTTATATGAATTCACATTGCATAAATGCTTGTATTGATTGTATTGTATCTATATTAGTACACTGGTCGCTTTGGAGCGATCTGTAATGGCGAGTGTATATTTTCAATTGAAACAGTTCCTGTAAATTGGCATTTCCTTTCTAATATCTCTTGCAAATCTAAAGTTATTCAGCGTCTTGAGGTTCGCCAATTTCTATAATAAAAATGCTGGAAAAAATTCTCCATAGATGTCACTATGGATGATGTTTGTATGAATTCGCATTGTATAAAAAGTTTATATTGATTGTATTATTATATTGTTACCATATTAGTACATTCGTCGATTTGGAGCGATCTGTAAAAGCAAGTGTACATGATCGGTTAGAATAAATCTATATGTCTGTTAGTCTGTTTGTCTGTCTGTCTCGTATAAGCTCCTAAACTACTCAAACGGCTACGATGGAACCTTCAAAATTTGTTGTATGCGTGTCCGGGAAGAGTAATGTGAAAAAAAATCGGGAAAAAACCTCTTAAAATTTTAGCGACGCGAAAGTTTGAAGCGCAATTGTGTAGCCGAGGAAATTTGTTCGTCAGTAACCACGTTACCAGTTGGTTTATGACGACACGGCTTTGAAGATACGTTATTTGATCTCCAACCATCACTTGAAACTAGGGTTTCTGACCCGGGTCGACCCGGGACAGACATTCCCGGGAATTCACGGAATTTTTGTTGTCCCGTGTCCCGGGAATTCTTATCTTTAATCCCGGGAATTGGATTTAAAAAAATCTTGAAAACATACAAAATTTTCACGACTGCACGAAGAGAAATAATAAATCAAATACACTAAGAATCGTAAAATATTCTCAAATATTAAAATCGAAGAGAGAAAAAGCCTAAAACTGATTTTTTTAACACAAATTTTAAATAATTCTGATTTTATTCCAAACAAAACAAAAAATTAACTTCGATTTTATAAAAACAAATTAAAATATACATGCTGACAGGAGAAAAAACCAATAATTTAAAATAAGAAGAGGTTAGTAAAAATTGTTT
Source organism: Arctopsyche grandis (assembly GCF_051622035.1). Lineage (NCBI taxonomy): Eukaryota > Metazoa > Arthropoda > Insecta > Trichoptera > Hydropsychidae > Arctopsyche > Arctopsyche grandis. Next base: position 2,539,359 of record NC_135367.1, read on the forward strand.
TCGTCCCTTTTAACAATAAAGCCAACTTCGACCGAAACTGAAAGAGATTTTTCCATTGCTGGAAATTTTTGTACTAAATCTAGAATTAGACTTTCAGATTATCATTTAAATATTTTAGTATTCTTAAGAAGCTACTTTAAATAAATTCACTTTTATAATTACATTTTCCAAGTTAAATGGATTATGTTGTAAATAAATTGTTTTATAAATAAATAATTATTTTCTTTATGAATAACAAATATATTAAATTGAAAAAAAAAAGTTTGTTACATGTGTCCCGGGATCGTAAATAATAAATAATAAAATAAATATGTATGTACATATGTACTATTTTAAAAATCTGAATAGAATTTGTCGACCCATATCACCTACTTGCATATTTCAAGTCGTGAATCATTCCGAGCAAAGAAGAAGGTACATTTGAAAGGATGACTTTGTAAATTACACGAAGTCACGCGAGGAATTTCGTTCAATTTCAAACCGGTGTGAAAAGCGACGCGTTTTTCGCACCTTTTCCGGAATTTTTCCGGACGCTAGTGGACTTTACACGTCAGCCGTCCCCTTTTAAACATATTGCCACCCTTGGTTCCGTTGTGTGAGAATTATCAAGAAAAATCGCGTCTTCGTATTATTGCGGGCCAAAGCGCTCGAGAGCCCGGATGCCGCGGTTCATAAACTATGCAATAATCTCAGGTAGCCCCCGGAGGCTACGCCCCTGCCCCCTCGGAGCCCCTCTGCCCCTCCCCTATGCGGTGGGAGTACGTGAGGCGTTTCTAACGCGAAAATTACGGCCGCTAGTCGCATATTTCAGCGTCGAAAAGTTTGGGAAAATTGCAAGCTGGAAACTGGGCAAGTTTTCTCCGACAGATCTGTTTTCATTTTTTCGAGTCAAACTTTTCCGAAATTAACTTAGCCTCTATTTTAAATGAAAAAAAATCGGTATTTGTAATGGTGAGAATGCTGAAAGTGAAATTTTCTGGTTGTTAATGCAGAAAAAATAGTGTTTTATTCAACATTTTAGTATTTTAATCTATAATTTTCTTTTTTGACCCTCCCTCACCGAAGTGGGGTATGCAAGTGCCCCAATTTTTACGTTTTTCGTAATAACTATGTGGTTTTCAAAGCTATACACCCTATATTTCTTGTATTCCTAGAATGAACTACAAGAAACTTATTTTAATAGATGAATTAGAAAAGGGGTGCATCGTAAAAAAATAAATTTATACATTTCTATGTTCCAAATTGCTTGATTTAAAGGCGGTAGCGATAAGTCATATTTTTGACTGTTCGCTTGCATATTCTTGTTGATCGATGAATCAATGCGAGAGAAAGAGACAGCTATATTTTCGTGAGCTATTGTTTTCGTCGCTTTTGGTGCGTGGCTATTGAGTCATGCAGTCGCCTGTTAGCTTTACCTATGTGCGTTTGCGTGTTGATGCTTGTCGTTATTTTTTAATACAAAAATAGTCAAAAACATGCTATAGGACTTATATTATTTTATGTTGACATCTATGAAGAAAATTTTGCAGCATTTTATTATAGAAATTGGCGAACCTCAAGACGCTGAATAACTTGAGATTTGCAAGAGAGGTTGGATAGGAGATGCCAATTTACAGGAACCGTTTCAATGAAAGTCAAAAAATGATCGACCTGGAGTCACAAACCAAGGTCTAGCCAACAGCTACTAGTGGGAATAGAACCGTGACCACTCCGTTCGAAAGTATAACATAATATGTTAACCATTAGTGAACGCTGTTAGTAAATATTGGATTTACCTGTTGTACTTGATAGTTAGTCATAATATATTAATTATTAAAATCGTCCAAAGCTTTAACCAGCGTTGTTCTGGTGCTTTCCTACCTTTTGCATTTTGACCATCTCAATAGCAATCTACGATTTGAGCTGTTTATATATTTATATATATATATATATATATATATATATATATATATATATATATATATATATATATATATATACAGCTCAAATATATAGTAATCTACGATTACTATATATTTATAACATCTCTGTATATAGCAATCTACGATTTGAGCTAGATTATAATTTGAAATCTATGGATTTGTACAGCAGACTTAATGCAGACAAATGCTCATTTTTAGATGCAATGCATATAAGCGTGTGGCGTGTAGTGTTTCACTTTTAGTCTCACGCGAAAAAACTTTGAGCGTGACCTTGAATTTTTTATTTTATTTATTTATTAGAGTATAACATGAATCTGTTTGGCGAATTAGTCGTACGAATCTGGTGGTAAAAGCTTTAGATGTCTATATAATTGGATAGTAACTTTTGCGCAATATAATGTTCGTTCGTTTAACATGAATAATTATTCCAATTGTATGCCGAGAAATTTGTATAATCGGGTCGGAATATACCTATATATGAGACAAATTTTGAACAAAGTTTGTAGAGGTATTATACTTGGTGTGATACAGTTAGTCGTACTATTATGTTTTTTTTTATGAAAGAAGTTACCAAATAATCTTACATACATACATACATAAGTATTTCAAGTGTAGAAATTTTATTTTGGGAATATATAGAAATACATTTTTTAAAGACTCCATGCAGTAGTTCAGATATTTGGCCGAGTGAAATTATTAATTGTTGAAATTATACTAGCCGAATTGACGCCGGGCAATTCGGCTAGTATATTAATTATTTTATTTTATTTTTACATAGATATATACCAGGAAGGCTTGACAGGAAGACCCCAATGTGCCTTCCTGGACAATTAATTACAAACAATGCAGCATTTTATTAATACATAAATCACTGCATTTCCAGAAGCTAAAGAACACGAAATAACAATTAATTAATTACAGAATTAATCCATTAAGACATCTATGGATTTAGATTTCGTACATAATTTTTACAAATTATACACACAATAAATACAGAAGATTTGTGACAACGGGAAAGATGATTTTTTGCCAATTTCGAGGAACCGTTTCAACAATGATCAGATAAAATTGGCAAACTCTGATAAGAAACGATCGATTTGGAGTCACAAATACCCTCAAATCTAACCAGCAGTATGGTGGATCGAACCCATAGGACTATAATAATCCTATATAAACATGTATCGATAAAAAATTTTAACTACATATGTATTTCATCTCATATTAAAGGAGGGGGGGGGTGAGGGGGCCTGGGATAAATTTTACATGAGGGCCCAAAGTTCTTTGATACGCCACTATAATCGGCCAGATGTCCGTTCGGTCAAATTTCCGTCGGCCTAATATCCATTCAGCCAAGTGTTCGTCGGCCAAGTGTCCATTCGTCAAAAGTCCGTGCACGTGTCGATTACTTCGTTGAATTCAAGAGCGCACTTATTACACTACAGCCACTATCGTACGTCTAATATAAAAATACTATATTTTTGGTGATTCAAAACTTAATTATACGGCCAGATCTACTTATAATAAAAATCCAACATACTTTGTTTAAAAGTTTTAATTTAAAAAAATCTGAAACTATTGCTTGGAAGTGTTGGAGGTCGAAGAAAACGACCAGGAAGAAGAACTTCGTTCGATGTTTCAATTTGATTTAAATGCATTACGATTGAATCGGGACGCGTCTGAGTGTTCGAGCGAAACAATTTATTTTAGGAAATTAAACGAATTGTGGCCGTTAAGTGACTTTCGAGTCGCGGTTAACCCATTAGCCGCCGGGTATTGGATTTTGGCTTAGATAGAGACGATTTCGGTAGACATTAGCGCTGATTGGATTTCTCGGTCAATTGCATTGTGACGGGAACGAGTTGTGTTGGGTAGGGAGAGTGCTGATTGTGCTGACTGTTGTGGTAATGCAATTAATTGACCGGTGCAGCTTGCATTTACAGCACTGCAACAAACATCGCAAAGTGTGTATGGAATGTAAGGCTATCAATATTACATACATACTAGCCAGCGTTTCCCGGCAAAGCGGGCTATCTATTAAGTAAACTTCGAACCCAATTTCGGCCAAGTCGTTTTTGTATGGGAGTCCTTTGATTCCAGGCTCCGAGCCCTTTGAAACTCGTTCAAGATCTCACTAGTACTTAAAAATATTACTACTAGTAAGTAAAAAATATTTGGATGTGACCAACCCATGACTTTATCTATGTATATGAGGAATTTAAGAAGGTCACAAAACAAAATTAGATACTGAAGCGTACAGACACATTCACACATGCCGGCAGCATTATGAAATACTAATACATAGCTATGACAGCATTTTCGATACAAATTGAGCGCAAATGTATGGAAATTTGCACAAGGCAAAAGTTCTACTTTCGGTTGTCGGATTTTATTCAATTTTTTTTTATTACTTGAAATAATTATCAGTATTATACATAATAAATATCAAGAAGATTAAAATAATTTAAAAGGTTAAAATAAAATAATGAAATATTGTTTTAAAAAAAATACTACTTCCGGTTTACAAATTCTAACCAAAACCTAATCAGCTCTAACTTAGTACATAAAGAATACAAATATAAATTTTCAGCTTGATACGTTTGGGGGTGTGGACAGAATAGTTGCCACAACATTTTTGATCTTTCTAAGAGGAAAAAATCCCACTTCCGGTTTATTAAATTTAGTGATTCTTTTTTATTTTCATCATATTGATATAAGAATTATACTTGAATTTTTTCGTGAAGAGCACACATGTTTAAGGGGTCGAAAAAAATAGTGGAAGAAAAATCTAACAAGATGCCACTTTCGGTTGACGAATGCTTATCAAATTTTATACACTAATCGAATCAGTAAAAATCTCGAGTTTGAATTTTCGCATGATCACAAAACTTCATCTATTATTGATTAAGTAAAAATCGTTTATTATAATATATAATACATTTATATGTGATGCTGTGTGTTTCTTTTTTTAGCCAACGCTTTTTTATGTTCACGGTTTTTATTTTTCCGAAATGAAAATAATAAGACTAAAATGCGGATTATACAGTACGACAGGATAAAAAACCAATTTGAGCATTCTTTAACGTCAGTGTGTCATTCACAACGGTTGTCAGATGTAATTCTTTTAAAAATGCCTTTTTTATCCTGTAAAAATAGATGACAGTATATTCGTTTTTTTTTCAATTAATTTAATGATTTTAATATATGTATGTGTATATGTATACAATTTCGATAATACTTTATAAATTTTTTATCATCTATTGACGAAATATAATTGATTTGTTTGTTCCCGGTTGCAACAAATGCAATTGTCTTTCAACAAGCTGAACAACTTATCGAGGCGTTTTATCGCTCGTAGAATTTATCCACATACATAATATGTACAATACAATCGTCGAAACAACAAATTAGTAGTAGAATCTAAGGAATACCTATTTTCATGACTTTTTTTTACAAAAACTCATTAATGTATTACATATATAATATATCTTTGGACACATCTAGCAACATAGCTCAGTGGTTGGCGTGTAATGCTTTCAAGTGAGTGGTCATGGGCTCATTCCCGGTGTTACTAGGCAGACCTTGATATATGTCTATGAATCGATCGCTTATTATCAAATTTCCGATCCTCAAGACACTGAATAATTTGAGATTCGCAAAAGAGATTGGAAAGGAGATGCCAATTTGCATCTCCTCTGATAGGAAGCGATCGACCAAGGATTGAACCCGTGACCTCTTAGTTGAAAGCATAACACGCTTAGTAGAAAGCATTAATTTTTACTTAGTATTCGTTTGTATTTCAGTTATACATAAATTGGCATAGGAACAATTTTAACGCTCATGTACATACATATGTAGATAATATAATATAGGTCTTTAGTATATACGTATTAGCCAGCAGTATGGCTTAATGGTAGCGTGTATGTTAAGCACCAAGTGATCAGTGGGTTCGATCCGTCATACTGCTGTTTAGATTTGGAGGTATTTGTGACTCTAAATCGATCGTTTCTCATCAGAGTTTGCCAATTATATCTGATCATTGTTGAAACGGTTCCTCAAAATTGGCAAAAAATCATCTTTCCTGTTGTCAAAAATCTTCTGTATTTATTGTGTGTACAATTTGTAAAAATTATGTACAAATATAAACGTCGTAGAACTACATATGTATATGTTATAGTTGAAGTGTATCTTCCAGTTGTAATATATTTTGACTAGTTGGAATAAAATCCTTCTAACCCACGTGAGTTGATTCATATTAGCCAGCAGTATGGCTTATATGCTTAGCACCAAGTGATCAGTGGGTTGGATCCGCAAATACTGCTGGTTAGATTTGGAGGTATTTGTGACTTCAAATCGATCGTTTCTTATCAGAGTTTGCCAATTTTATCTGATCATTGTTGAAATGGTTTCTCAAAATTGGCAAAAAATCATCTTTCCTGTTGTCAAAAATCATCTGTATTTATTGTGTGTACAATTTGTAAAAATTATGTACAAATATAAAAATGCATAGAAGTCTCAATGGATTAATTCAGTAATTAATTAATTGATTAATTGGTATTTCGTGTTCTTCAGCTTCTGGAAATACAGTGATTCATGTAATAATCAAATGCTGCATTGTTTGTAAAAAATTTTCCAGGAAGGCGCATTGGGGTCTTCCTGTCAAGCCTTCCTGGTATATATCTATGTGAAAATAAAAATAAAAATTATATCTCAAAGCCACCGTTAATTGCCGTACCGTTTTTTTGTTGTTCAAAGAAATATACGCCTATTCCCTAAGAAATTTTGGATCCAATACACATGTAAAAATAAAATAAAATAATAAATATACCAGCCGAATTTCCCGGCGTCATCCGGTGTGGTGAAACTAAAAATAAAAAAATGTCTGGTACAAGCTTACTTTATATATGTATGTTAGTTTGGTGAATCCGTGATGTTATTTGAATACTTTTGGATATAACGTTGCGACACAATCCGGGCGTCTCATTTGAATGTGGTCCATTTTGCCCCGGATAGAGGATCGAGTTTTGTTGGTTGGGATGCTGAAAGGAGTCTGGGGTCCGACGCCTTGCCTTTTGTATTTTCACCGGAAGTCATTATTATGAAAGCCGCAAACTGTGGCGTTTTGCGGGAACTTTGATGAAAAGCTCTCGACTTGCAAATGGAAAGCGCTCTGCGACTATTCTATGCATCGAATGAAAAACACTGCATCTCCACTCGAATGTCGTCTCCAAAGCGGATTTATCACTTACTTTCTGATTTTTTTTATTTTTTTTTGAGAACATAGTGGCTAGCGTATTTTTTTGGCACAGTAAGGTGTTATGTTTTTCTAACAAAATTAGCTCCTATCAATTTTGTAACTATAAATGTTACCATTATATAAAATAACACTCACTCATTTTATATCCAAATGAAAATTTTAACAAGCGAAAGTCACGTTTTATTTTCGTGTCACGTATATTTTTATTTTTTTAATCAACTTAAAGCCACAATCGACATGTACATCATATTTCAAAAGGCAATATAAACTTAACGACCCTTATAACAGTGGCCGAAATCAATGCATTGAATCATTATATATGTATGTATGTGGATAGACAATTCCATTAGCGTCAAGTTTATTGGTTCGTAAAAGTCGGTTTGAATCGTCTTACGAATTTTAATGAACGTCGCGTGAACGAACACTGTTATGAATAAAATAATAAAAATATCGGCCAGTTGGATGTGTGTCTTTGTCCATTTTATTGCCGATAATAAAGAAGGAAAATAATGAACATTTTTTCGTGCTGGCTGGATATATCTCGCCCTTAATGGACATAACGACCCTTTCAGAGAGCCATCGGGGTCGAGACCCTGTCGGCAAGGGGTCGCGATGAAAGTCGTAAAGTGATTTTAGTCAAAATTAACCGAAAAATAATCTCTCGCATATTTTTTACGATCCGTTTTTATATTGTGTATGCGCACGCAATCGACATTAAGGCTTGCATGAAACTGGGAATGCGTTCGACAGCTTCGCACTTTCACATTCGTTTTTCTTTTACTTTTACGAGTGTAAACAAACCGAGGAAAAGTTTTATGACACGTGCGACTGAAACTTTTTCATCGGTGGTGAAACTTTGCGCTTTAGATTTGGGTGTGTGTGTTTGAATTTTTTCGTTTTATCATATCCCGTCTTCAGAGCTTCACAGTTTGATTGAATCGAGTTATTGGTGCAGTTTTGTTCGTGTTTTCGTATTCCGTGAAAGCACATTGGTAGCTTTTAGAAATGAACGGGCATTTTTTCGGTAATGTAACGTAGAAGAGTTACATATATGTAACTCGATTTCAAAACATTAGTAGAAGAAAAGAGTTAAATAAACTTACAACTGAAATTTAGTTAATTATTGCATCTCTACCATATCTAGAAGTGCTTAAAATTAATAGTTGTTTCGCTTGACGTTTTAAGAGAATATTATATATATTAAAATCCTCAAATTAAAACTGAAGCCGGACATTTGGCCGACGAGCCTTTGGCCGTGTGGACATTTGACCGAATGAAACTTTTAATTAAATAAATTTATTTCTAATTTAAAAGCAGTGATATATATGTATATATAGTAAAAGGAAGAAATCGTTGCATTTAATTGTTGTATTTATTTTTATTATAATTTTGACTTAAATTAATAACTAATTTATCGAAAAAATTAAAAATAATTGTATGTGATGTATGTATGTAAGCTTATTGTAAAAAACTAAATGTATGTAAGCTTATTGTAAATCATATTAACAATTAGATACAACATAACTTCTTATTGAATACTTATCTCGCAGATAAAACTCCGTGAAGAGATATACTTTTAGCCGTGAAATGTCAGATTTGACATATTTGGCCAAAAATCAATATATATCGTGTATTACATTACATGAAGCTAGACGCCAAATTTGAAATTTATATATACATATGAGAGTTAAAACTATAAATATTTAAATATTAGAGATAACGAAAACCTATAGAGCAAATTTTATAAAATATAGAGTGAATTATATGCGTTTAAACAATTAAAATCTGAAATAGCATATCAAGGCGAAAAGGTTGAAGATAGATTATGGTAGCCTTACGTACCGTCATAAACGTCACCGTATCCGAGATTCTGGATATTTGTTACGCATTGTATACGATATTTTATCTCCAACGTAATGGCAGACGATACATTAGCGTATATTGATGACCAAAATGAGCAATATGGCAAAGTATGAAAACGATCGGATAAGAGATAAAAATGACCACTGACACGAAAGCCATGTGAAACGTAAAGGAGGTATGTAAAAAAAGGGTGTAAGAACTGGTGACACGACAACTCGTTCACAGATTTTCCGTAAACCGATGATGCGCTCCAGGTATTACGTATACGGCCATCTCTTTCTCACCCCGTCTGTTCACCATGATCTCGTTTACTCTGCCATTACGTATGCAGCCATCTCTTTCACAGACCATTTTTTCACCGATAACAGACGTATACGTAATGCCTGGAGCGCATCATCGGTTTACGGAAAATCTGTGAACGAGTTTTCAGGTAACCGTAAGAACTATAACGGCGATTTAGACTATTTTTATTACAAACCTCCTTTACGTTTCACTTACGATAACAATTCAGGAAAAAATTTGCCTCTTATCCGATCGTTTTCATACTTTGCCATATTGCTCATTTTGGTCATCAATATCTAAGCCCGCTTTAAAGGTCACGGAATTTGACCCTTAAAGCCCTCAACATGAGGCCACCACCCTCCCGACGAATACAGTCCAAGAGACCCTTTCGTCGGAGAATGAGACGGTTGTTCGTGAATATCGCACAAGAACAACCGCACATCACTGTTCTATAAAAAAACCACACTGTACATAACCAAGTACAAAATTAACAACAACGCATGAACACATAAAGCGCGCATGCGGTAGGAAACAAAACCTGAGATGTGCCGTGCGAATGCACGCACACCTCAAGTAAACATACATGTACGCATGATTATGCGTGCATAAGCATCATCAATATAAGTAAATGGATCCTCCGCTATTACTATGGTGCAAAAATATCGTGTAAGACGCTTTTAAAAACGCTCCCACGAAAAAGTGCCTGACGTTTATCCAGCGTTTGTTTAGACTATACTCACTTTTCGCCAAGTTAGATTTCAATTTTTTAAACGCTTATAACTTTTTCTTTTTTCACTCTATATTTTTTGCAAAACTTTTGTATTTTTTATTTCAAAAAACTATGCAAATGAAGTATGTGTAGTAGTTTACATGGGAGTTAAGTGGAGAAGTCCAGATTTGTAGGTAAAAATGTTTGTGGAGAATTTCGAGTTTGTAGGTGATTCTTAATTTGAGGAAAATAACGTTTATACGGAATTCTGAGGTTGTTCGGACTACTGCATGTCCGAACACTCGGCTACCTGCCTTTAAAAGCAGGGACAGACGGAAATAAAACATTATATTAGACACTCTCGAGCGGGTGCCGGAGAATAAATACTGTGTACTGACTTTTACTTATCATTCGCAAACCTATTAATTAGAATATACTTATTTATAATATTTTTGTTGTAAGATGAACCACTTCGATAAGATCTACATAATTTCCAATAGTACAGCTGACGCATTATCCATTAAGTTTTGTTAGTTTTAAATTATCTATATTCAGGAGGTACTCCCAAACGTGTTTCAATAATGACATTCAATAAATACGTTTTTTTTTAAACTTAAAAATAAATTTCAATAATTAAATATTTCATTCGGTCAATGTTTCAATGTTCGCTCCTTCAAATGTCCGTTCAGCTAAATTTCCGTCGGCCAGTTATCCTTCAGTTAAACGTCTTCCAGCCAAATTTTCAGGATCTTTTGGTTTGTTTTTGTGAATGAGTAATCCTCATTTTGTTAATGTTTAATTATTTTGGGTGATATTCGATATTTTTCGAAGAAAACAAACAATTGCGCTCATTAAGGGTGGTGTATATTTTAATTTTGTTATTTTTATTATGTACTATTTATTTTGTAATAATAGAAAATAGAATCACCAAGCAACGTGTACTCGTTGCGAAAACAAAAAAAAAAGAATTTTCAACAATATATATTTAAATATCTACAAAAGGTTTATTTTTGTTTACGAATTAATTAAATAAGAGGGAATTGACTTGATTTTAAACTAATTTACGAAAAACCGTTCCCGCTTTCGAGAAAAGCCATTTTCTTCTCAATCAACACAAAATGTTAAGTACATTCAATTATAAGTAGATTTTGAGCATCCCGTTAATTTCCAAACGGACTTAATTGATTCCTTAACATCGAAATTCGTTGTTTTCTCGAGTTCAACTTAACAATAATAAAAAACAAAATTCTCTCATTTATATAAAATATAATACATATGTACAAAACGAAAATTAAACACGAACGTGATCACATACTATCGTGATAATTGAGCTCAACTGAAAATCAAATTATATTAAATTTATCACATTATAATTGACAATTTCACTGAATTTTCCACCCGACAAACTGCATCACAATTTCATCAGCGATAGCAGTATTGAAAATCCAATTTTATACGCAATAAAATTGTCTTTTCTACACACGTGTGTTACATTTATGATCATCACACAAACGGCCATACAATCTAAAATAGTTTTATTTTTACTGTATTAAATATATATTTATTTTTAATTTCAGAAATCAGCAGTAACATGTGCCTAACCGATGAATGCGTGCGAACCGGTAAGTAATTCATAATCTATATACCTATATATTAAATTGAATGTCTGTTTGTCTGTCTGGCTGTCAGGCTGTCTGTCTCGTATAGGCTCCTTAACCACTCAACTAGTGTTCCGAACCGGGGTCGAGTAAGACCCCAATATTTTTAAATCAAAATACAGCTTTTCTCAATACGAATGGGTTCAATATATATCTTATTAATCAATTTATACATCAAAATAAAAAGTTTTAGTCCTATAGCATGTTTTTGACTGTTTTTGTATTAAAAAAATAATGACAAGCATCAAAACGCAAACGCACATAGTTAAGGCCAACAGGCGACTGCATGACTCAATAGCCACGCGCCAAAAGCGACGAAAACAATAGCTTACGAAAATATGGCTGTCTCTTTCTCTCGCATTGATTCATCGATCAACAAGAATATGCAAGCGAACAGTCAAAAACACGACGTATCGCTACCGCCTTTAAATCATACTTTGGAACGCAGAAATGTATAAATGTATTTTTTTACCATGTACCCCTTTTCTAAATTATTCAAAATCTATTAAAATAAATTTATTGTAGTTCATTCTAGGAATACAATAAATATAGTGTGTATAGCTTTGAAAACCACATAGTTATTACTAAAAACGTAAAGATTGGGGCACTTGCATACCCCACTTCGGTGAGGGAGGGTTAATATGAAACTATGTATGTGAATGCACCTCGTTTTTCCGAACCTTATAATACAATGTAACTCAAAAAATGTTGTTACACGATACTTTGTATATAATACACGAAGCTGTAGCATGTATTGTGAGTTTTGTAGGCAAAACTTGGTACACACCCCTTAAAAAGGACATCAAACTTTGTTGATGTGAAGGGTCTGAGCCTGTAAGTGTCGTGACTATTTAGGTCATCTGACACAGTCATATGATTGATGACCGCATCTGAACACACCCTGTTCAAGTACCAAGCTCGACTTTTGGAACCCCCTGTACATACAACTTGTTACATTTTGGTTCGTAGAAGAACGATAAAAAAAAACAGATGACCCGCGGCACGATAACAAAGTCAAAGAACAATGACGTCAGCGGTTATTAATTTGGACGGGTTATCTATTATATATAATATTATAATGAAGTTGAAATTCATTGATTGCTTTCGATGGCCCTCGATGGAATAATCTCCTATCTGAAATTAATACGGATTTCGTATATATGAATTGCGATTTTCATTTTCAATGTACACAGTTTTAGTGAATAATGAAGCTTGTTTGAATTCGTACTTTGCACGTGTATACACTAGTGTGGGATTAAATTTAAAAAAAAATGTTTGCGAATTTTTAATGGAGTTTTAGTGCGTAATATAAAATTATGATCCACTCTATAGTAATATAAAATTATAGTCCACTCTTGGGTCGATTTATTATACTTAAAAAAAATGCTTGTTGCTTATTTCATTCATTTTTACAGACTTTTATATGGTTGTTATATTTAAATCATAATGAAACCTCTGTTTTAAGTAAAAAATTCGGGTGTGAACAACCCATGACTTTATCTATATATTTGAGGAATATAAGAAAGTCACAAAATAATTCTATATTGAACGGTACAGACAGCATTATGAAATAATAATAGCTAAGACAGCATTTTCGATACAAATTGAGCGCAAATGTATGCAAACTTGCACAAGACAAAAGTTCTACTTCCGGTTGTCGGATTGTGTTCAATTTTTTGTTATTACTTAAAATCACTATCAGTATTATACACATTAAATATCAATGAAATAAAAATAATTTAAAAGGTCAAAATAAAATAATAAAATATTGTTTTAAAATAAAATACTACTTTCGGCTTACGGATTCTGACCAAAACGTTAGCAACTCTGAGTTAGTATATAAAGAATACAAATATAAATTTTCAGCTTAATAAGGCCAGGGGTGTGGACAGGATCCAGGCGACAACATTTTTGACCTTTCTAAGAGGAGAAAATCCCTCTTCCGGTTTATTAAATTTAGTGATTTTTTTTTTAATTTCATCACATTGATAGAATAATTACACTGTTCGACACGAAAAATGTTTCAGAGACGAGATATGACTTTTCTTATAGATCTATGCCCAGTGAACACGAATCTGGTAATAAAAAGTGTTGATTAGCTCGAGATTCGGAGATATATGTGTTTTTTAATTCGCGCGATTTTTCTATATCTTGGTGTTATTCGGTCGATTTTTCAAAATCTAATTTTCTGTTCAAAATGAATAATGGAATCTATAATCGGGTATTTTGTGTTTCATTTGTAGTACTTTTCAGCTTTCAAATCACTCTAAGTAGTCGTCCAGTTCAAATCAAAATTACGTATTTTCACTTGGGATTTTTTCCCACTGTTAATACTATATTATATTGAGTATTTTCTATTGAAACATGTTTATTAGAATAGTGTTCTGGCCACACTATTTTTTGATTTCGTTTAAAAGGGTTAATTGGATATGTGGTGAACTTTAAATCGTATAATAGTTATTATTACATAAATCACTGTATTTCCAGAAGCTAAAGAACACGAAATAACAATTAATTAATTACAGAATTAATCCATTGAGACATCTATGGATTTAGATTTTGTGCATAATTTTTACAAATCATACACACAATAAATACAGAAGATTTGTGACAACAGGAAAGATGATTTTTTGCCAATTTTGAGGAACCGTTTCAACAATGATCAGATAAAATTGGCAAACTCTGATAAGAAATGATCGATTTGGAGTCACAAATACCCCCAAATCTAACCAGCAGTATTTGCGGATCCAACCCACTGATCACTTGGTGCTATACATATAAGCCATACTGCTGGCTAATATGAATCAACTCACGTGGGTTAGACGAATTTAATCGAACTAGTCAAAATATATTACAACTGGAAGATACACTTCAACTATAACATATACATATGTAGTTCTACGACGAAACGTTTGCGGACAAAATATCCAATACAAAATACGACACAATATCCACGACTAAATGATTTACGAAACGGATAAAATGTTTTCGCGCTATACATAATGTTCATATACAAAACATTCATACGTTCGAAGGAAAACTTTGAGCTTTGATCCAATTTCTAGCACAATACTACATAATGCGATAGATTAGAAATCCGTTGCAGTTAACACTACAACAGCCGGATGGTGAGAGATGTGCAATGTGTCCATTGTGTGCGTATTAACGAGAAGACCAATGATCGGTAATAGAGTTTACTGGTGCAAGGAGAAGCTCCTTTCACTTCTCATTGAAGTTAACTCATTAAGTGTCTTCACACGAGAGCGCACTCTGAATGCACACCCAGCTAACTAAGCTCCACGACGTGCATATGTACATATGTGCATATGTGCACTATTGTGGATGCATTCCGCATACTAGACAAAAGCGCACCCAGATTTGAATTCGCCGACGTGCATACGTGCAAGCAAAATTGCACGTCGTCGAGCTGATTACACCCGGAAAAGCCCCAGCTTGGTTTTGATGTGATAGTACCTGCTTTCTCCACACATAGCGAGATTAGTCTTTGTATCTTTTGTATACTTTTCCGTACGGTACGGCAAGTATATATTACTAGTGTGATACCGCTTGCTAAACAAGTAGCAAAAAATCAAACACTATAAGTAAAAATCTTGAATTTTCAATTAAAACAATGACGGAACACTTCACTAAGTGAAAAATTTAAATTAATCAAACCAAAGCAGACGCGATATTCTTTAGTGTTAGAAAGCATAAGTCATTTTCAGATCTGAAAATCCCCTCTGGAGAAAGTCTGAAATGGCAATCAGTAATAAAATATTTAGGAGTAACGTTCGATAAAAGAATGAGATGGGTACTTCACATTGAGGCAGCGAAATGCAAGGCGATGTGGGATATATCCTCAATATATCCAATATTTAATCGCCATAGTTCTTTATCAACTCAAAATAAAATAAAATTATATCGCGCTCTCATATTACCAATACTAACCTATGCTTCACCTGTATGGAATAACGTCTCAAATACTAACCTTTCCGATACAAAATAAATCCCTAAAAATAATTTATAACACACCCATATATACTAATCACAGACATTACTAACAAACTAACCAGTAAGGCTTCCAATCCTGGGATCCCGGTGTTTTCTGGTACCGTGTGTCCCGGTTCTGAAACTAGTCTGAATACCGGGATTACGGTGCTGGCAAAATTTATTTAAAAATATTATTTTTACAAAAATAATAAAGGAAAAACATAAAACAACATTATACATATAATTAAAAATGGTGGGATGAGCAATGACAGTCATAGTCCATTAGTTTTCTCTGATGCGTTTTGACGCCGGCTTGCCGTTGCCACGAAATGTTATCAACGGGCCTGTATTGCGTCGCAGATTTTGCGCTCAACTGCAATGATATTTGTAGCATATTTTGACTGATTCCAACTCAGAATCGATCACTGATCAAGTTTTCACGTGTGGCTGTATGTGTGTCCGTCGTCGTTGTATTTTGGGAATTTTTTGAACACCGTTCGTCCAATTGAACTGAAACTTAGTATCGGTTACTGAAATTATTATCGATACGACTTTTTTTCAAATTTTCAAGATGACCGAAAATGGTACCTCCCATTATACATAGGTGTTCTCTTTTTTTATTAGCCTCTTTTCAGCTTGCTTTCGATTTTTTCTTATCCACACTCTTTTGTTTCGATGGATAATTACTAGACGGTATTTGCCATTTTGCTCTGATAGAATATGAAAACAGCAACAAAACGCCATCAATAATTTAATATAGCCAAATTATGTATATTTTAATTATAAATACATTATACATTTCCATCAAATGATAATTTCAATAAATTTAAAAAGTAAATGACTTACCTTAGTTACAAAAACATTTTATACATTTATTTAATATACGTATGTACAAGTAATATAATATTATCTTGCGCTGCCCGGGAAAGCTGGTCATTACCTACTTTGCCCGGCGTTGCTAGGGTAGATGAAAGCCGAGAAAAACCTAGAAACCATAGAACTGCAACCCCCTTCAAGACGCAATGCTCTAGATATAAAAAAAACTTGCCCGGCGTTGCTGGGGTGTGTATAGCTTGGTGGTTGTATTAAGGCTAACCAACTTAACGTTCTCGAGTTTAAATGTTGAGTTGAATTTTTTTGGAGTATTTCTGCAGTTCTGCTGGTCAAACTTGGATATTTGCAACTTCAAGACGATCGTTTCCTGTCAGAGTTTGCCAATTTATCTGATTTAATTATCAAAATGGTTCCTCATTAAATTGAATAGCATTTGTCCGATTTTTCAATCTTAATTGTTATGGCGGATCCAATAAATCGGTATCATCCCTTTAGTTTCTCACAAATTCAAGCTATTAGCATCTCGAATTTGATGAATCTTATAAAATGCAACCTTCTTAATGTATTTCGAGCAAATTTGCTGTTTATCAATACATTTTTTGATTGTCCATATTTGTCTCTATTGTATTCTATGTCCTGTTATGTTTGAAAAATTGTTAGTGAAATAATCTAAACAAATGATGTATGTAATAAAATAAAATCAATAAATTATACAGTATTTTCAGATTCAAATATTTTATATGAACACACACACACACACATTTACTATTCGATAACAATTAGATTCCAATGGAAAAGGATTCTTATTCCAGTATATTATCATTCAAAATAAATTTAAAATGACTCTTGAAGAGTCCGTCGGAATTTTTTTCTTTGATTTTGATGACTTTTGTTGATTGTTGCTTTCCATTCATGCCTCTTGCAAAAAATAATTATTAGTAGATAGGGGTCTTTTACAATTTACGCGGTACTTTTTGAAGCAATGGAACTATCTGTAACCGATAATTCTCCTGTCAAAAGGAAAGTGAAAAGTCAGGGGGTGTTATTTTTCTCAGTTGATGATAATCGCTCGAGGAATTCGTATTTGTCGTTGTCGGGCTAAGAATTCGAGGTGAGCGATTAGCCGATCTGCAAATTCCTCGACGATAATTTCGAGAATTTTCTTATTAAACCGAAAATGTATGCTAATTTCTTTGCCTTCGTGGCTCGAGGGCCGAGTTTTCGCGGCCAGAATTTTCTTTTCCGCATACTTTTGAGAAATTCGCTCATTTTTCTTTTTCGCCACGCTGGGCGGTGGCGAAAAGTACCACTTTTCCGAGTGTTTTTCGCTGACTTTGAAGTCCTCGACTTTGGTAACGGACGCCGACTTCCAAACACTAAAAGCGAATAATATCAAGGAAAAGTTTCCGTGCCGGAAAATTCGATCTACTTAACTTACATATATATATACATATTTATATTTTTAATAGATTGTAATAATCGGAAATCGCTCGTATTATATTTTTCTACGGGTCAAACATCGCTAATTAAATCGCACGAGAAACCCAAATAAAAAGTTTAATCAATGAAGAGCAAAAATATATAAACAAACATTGAGTTGTATTTTAATCATAAGAATAATCAATTAAAACGCACAATTTATAACTCATTTATTTTATTTATATTGTAATAATAATATATACGTGACGCATATTTTATTTTATGGCAACCGAACATGTA
The DNA here is from genome assembly GCF_051622035.1 of Arctopsyche grandis. Classification (NCBI taxonomy): domain Eukaryota; kingdom Metazoa; phylum Arthropoda; class Insecta; order Trichoptera; family Hydropsychidae; genus Arctopsyche; species Arctopsyche grandis. The sequence continues at coordinate 2,557,590 of NC_135367.1, forward strand.
CATATGTACTTTGGTCTTTACAGATCACTCCAATGCGACAAGTGTACTAATACAGATATAATACATTAATACAATTAATACAAGCATTTTTATACAATGCCAATTCATACAAACGTCATCCACAGTGACATCTATGGAGACATTTTCGCAGCATTTTTATTATAGAAATTGGTGAACCTCAAGACGCTGAATAACTTTAGATTTGCAAGAGATATTAGAAAGGAAATGCCAATTTACAGGAACCGTTTCAATGAAAATCAGAAAAATAGGCAAACTCTGAAAGAAAATGATCGACCCGGAGTCACAAACCAAAGTCTGGCCAACAGCTACTAGTGAGAATCGAACCGTGACCACTCCGTTCGAAAGCACAATTTTTTAACCACTAGTCCACGCTGATGGTTATATTATATTTTCACTGAGAATATTGAATTGAGTACTCAAGATGCTGAATAACTTGAGATTTGCAAGAGATTATAGAAAGGAAATGCCAATTCACAGGAGCCGTTTTAATGAAAATCAGATAAATTGGCAAACTCTCTAAGGAAACGATTGACCTGGAGTCATTCAAATACAAATTTTTATTAATTTGTCTTTCACAGAAGGTTCTTGGAAATCGGCAATAGATAAGGCTTAATGTTCATAACAATACAATACAAACAGGTGATATAAATTGTATTCATCGCTATCTTTCAACTATTGAGTTGGCCGAATTGCCCAGCGCTACTCGGGAGAGTAAAAAAATATTTCCAAAAGTATGGACCCTTCTTGAACCTAGGTAGGACCTCTTTCAAAAGCTGTGAGTTTTTCAACATCTCGAATTCGCCGATCGAATTTGTCAAAAATAACGCTCTGTGAAAATTATGCTCTCTATAAATTGTTTATCGATGTTTTTAATCGGTCAGGAAAGCGCATTGGGATTTGCCTGTCAGGCCTTCCTTGTATTTTATTTTATTTTTACATATATATATATATATATATATATATATATATATATATATATATATATATATATATATATATATATATATATATATATATATATATACCAGGAAGGCCTAACAGGTAAACCCCAATGCAAACATTGCAGCATTTTTTATTACATAAATCGCTCTATTAAATTAACAATTAATAAATTGATGAAGTAATCCATAGAGACATATATGGATTTACACTTGTATGTACATATATTTTTACATATTCTACATAAATAAAATTCAGATATTTGTGACATAGCGGGTTGTATGATTTTTTGCCAATTTAATGGATGAACCCTTTCAAAAATGAAATCAGATTGGCAAACTCTGATTTCATTATCGACTTGGAGTCTTCAAGACGCTGAATAACTTTTTGTTAATTTGTAATAGAAAATAGAAAGGAAATGCCAATTTACAGGAACTGTTTCAACGAAAATCAGAAAAATTGGCAAACTCTGAAAAGAAACTGACGATCGAGCTGGAGTCAGAAACCAAGGTCTGGGCCAACAACAACAACTTTAGTGGGAATCGAACCGTGACCACTGCGTTCGAAAGCATAATATTCTAACCACTAGTCCACGCTGCTGATTTGATTTTTTCATTGAAATGGTTCCAAAAGATTGGCAAACGATCGACTTGGGAGTCACAAATATCCAAGTCTGACCAGCAGCATTAAATATTAGCACGGTATCGAACCCGGTAACCTCTCGGTGCTAAACTTAATATAAAAATAAGATATATCATGATACACTAACTATGTAGAAATTCAATTTTTGTACTGTTTTTCTTTTAACTTCGACCCACCGGAGCAACGCCTAGCACATTCCACAATATAATATCAATATTTAACAACCTACTCCATTCGAAATTCAATTTCAATTCGTCCTTAAGTGCACACTATGCAGTTTATCCCGTTGTTATAGGCAAATGTAGCACACCTGGTATTCGCAAACCGATGTCTCCTCCGGGAAAACTATCCAGATAAACGGTTCCGGTTTATGCAAACGGAATCCATTCAAAAACTACATCCGGAACGCAAAATCGTCTATATGTATGTATTATCAGAGAAACATTTTCACCTTGTACGAATTTATATTTCTATTGCGAGTTTTCGAGAAGTGCGATAAAGAGGATAATGCCGTCGATTTGCATGCTTATTCTGAGTGTTTATTAAAATCGGCTCTGATTAAGGGAAGATTCGCAACACTTTTGTTCCCCGAAGCGAAATAATACCCTCGACTCGCAAGGAGGAGGGTTGGAACTTTCTTAGGGACTTAATTAGGGCCTTTTCCGTTGGGGTGAGTGGGGAGGGGCTGGTTTGGGTATCCTAATTTCCATATTTCCAACACCTTTGGGTTCGTTCCGTATTCATAAATGCGCCCAACTCAAAAGTATTCCGCGAAAGAGAATGGATAAGTATTATACTATACATCGGTCTTGATGAGACCGTCTCATCCCCTCCCCTAGCCTCCCCAATACATATTTCATATCTTAAATTGTAAAATAAGTTAAATAAATACCAATCAATTCGGTGGATGCTATGTATATAAAGGATTTTAAGACTATCTAATATATATGTACATACATATATAATTTCGAAAGAGACTTTGTATATATGTATGAATATTTATTTAACGTTTTTTATTTTACGTTTTTTGACCATTGTGGCATTACAGGGAGAACCTAATGCGCCACAATGGCCTACATAATAAAATAAGAGAGGGAGAAAACAAAAAATAAAATTAAAAATTAAAAGATACAACAAAAAGCAAAAGCAAAAAATGTATATATTGTTATTTACGCCGCGGATTAAGCGAATAGAATCCCAGAGACTATGTGACCGTTCAAAGATTATCTGTTAACGGATTAACTAAGTGCTTGCACTTAGACCAACGGATATCTGTTATCGGATTAACTTACAGCTTGCACTTACTTCCAGGATTATATCTGGACTCTAAGTGCATTTAGGCTAAACAATGACCGTTATTAGTCCTTTCTCAGAATCGGTACGGGAAGACCCAATGTCGTGGAAATACATATCCGAATACGTGACTATACAACAGGTAAACAGATTAGACGTCCTGAGAGATCTACCCTTTATAAGGCGGTACGTAGGCGATATCATGTCATTCTGGATCTGGAGATACACACACTGCCAGTGCGTGTATCTCCTTAATCATCAATAAATGTTGTGAAACGACTGTTGGCCTTTTACTTGGATCCTCCACCCACCCCTACGCAACAGTATGTATGTATATATGTATACATATATGTGACATTGGTTGGGAATTCGTAAACAACACATTCGATTTTTTTTTCGGCAAAGTCCCCAGGCGCTAAATCCCCGGGGGGGGGCCGCCGGATTCTGGTATACATATAATTTCGAAAGAGACTTAATTTATATGTTTGTTTGTTCGTGACAGTTAATTTAATAACAAAAACAAATAAATTTAATAAAATGTTTACGATTAGATTAGTCATGCTTAAGCGGTTTAGATTACAAATACCGAGCGATGCCGGGTAAAACCACTAGTATAATATAAATATAATATTTTACAAACAGGTATTTATGTATACCTATATATGTATGTATGTTCGTGCTTTGAATGCCTATTAATCTATGTATGTTGTATAAAATTACTACCCGGCTAAAAGTGCTACCCGGCTTCGCTCGGTCCAACTTTTGACGATCTCTTCTGTTTTAGCACGGATGTAATAAATGAAAATTCAATTGGAAATGCAGTCTAGTAGTGAGAATACCGTCGAACCATGAAAAAACTGTTTTTTATTAAATTAATTTATTTGTATCGAAGGAAATTAATATTATTTAACGATCGACCAATCACAAACGTCTGTGATCAATCCAACCAATCAAAAACGACTTTTGACGACAGCCAAATTTCAGACGCCTTTTCGGTTTTATATACATAAGATATCGATGTTTTAATCAAGAATTATGAAATTTGCGTTTTAATTTAAAAAATAGTAGAAATAAACAACGGAAACAACAGTTGCTTACTATCACTGATTTTGATGATTTTTCAAACGCCTATACCTTTTTCTTTTCTATATCTCCAGCAGTATGGCTTAATGGTAGCGTGTATGTTTAGCACCAAGTGATCAGTGGGTTCGATCCGCCATACTGCTGGTTAGATTTGGGGGATCCAAATCGATCGTTTCTTATCAGAGTTTGTCAATTTTATCTGATCATTGTTGAAACGGTTCCTCAAAATTGGCAAAAAATCATCTTTCCTGTTGTCACAAATCTTCTGTATTTATTGTGTGTATACATAATTTGTAAAAATTATGTACAAAATCTTAATCCATAGGTGTCTCAATGGATTAATTCTGTTATTAATTAATTAATTGTTATTTCGTGTTCTTGAGCTTCTGGAAATACAGTGATTTATGTAATAATAAAATGCTGCATTGTACAGGAAGGCGCATTGGGGTCTTCCTGGTATATATGTAAAAAAAAATAATAATAATAATAAATAAATTTTATTAAGTTATTAAATTCTTATTAAAGTATCTTTAAAGTCAACGATATAAAGCAAATTGTGTTTAGGTAGGTTTTTAATAATAGAACACAAATTGAATTAAAAAACTTTAATTAAAATTTACACATTGTGTTTCATATCAATATCACTTTGAAACAACTGAGGCTTCCTTTTGTTTACTTGAAATTACTTGCGAAAACTATTGGAAAAGCCCTCGCCGCACGGTGATGCACGAGCGACATGCGAATTTGCAAATTTTACACTCGGTCGAGTGGAAAACTCGCCGCAAAGTAATGGGTGACTAATGTGAAACGGAATAATCCGATTTGGACGAAAACTACGTTGTGTACACACTGGGTAGGTACTTTTCCGTGATTAATACCCGATGCAAATTCACTTGGCTTACGGAAATCGTTGTGCATTCCAAATTCTGCATACGCAAACGTAGAATTTAGTTTCCAAACCAGGAGAGTGCATGTCCAAATGATTAAGTTGGCGTACTGATGCTGTATGTTTATGTATGTACATATGTTGGTATGCTGCGTTGTGACAAAACGACAAATAAATAAGCATGCTTTAATGCGCTAAACGAGTCTATTGACCACCTGTACCACATATCCCTATCTACTGAAAGAAACGTCAATCGGCGCATGTTCTAAGAACACTGAGCAACAAAAAAAATCATGTTTTTTAATTACCAGAGTGGAGACTCATCAATCTTTACTAGGCTTAGCCAAATAAATTCGGATTACAAATTTGACTAGATAAAGAAATTTGAATTTGACATTGATTTTTGATGAATTCTTGTCATTTATGAGATATAAATATATATATAGCCAGCAGCATAGCTCGGTCGTTATGCTTCTTCCTTACAACTAGAGGCGCCGGGTTCGATCCCATGATCTGACCTCGATTGAAAAGAATTTTGTATTCTGTAGTACTGCCAGTCAGACCTGGATATTTGTGACTCCAGGTCAATCGTTTCCTATCAGAGTTTGCCATTTTTTTCTGATTTCATTGTTGAAACGGTTCCCGATTAAAAATTGGCTAAAAACCTTCCTACTTACTGTGTTACCACTATTTGAGTACGATTAATGAACAATAATATTTATTTATGTACAATTCAAAGATGTCTCGTTAATTTGCAAGTTTTCAGTGTCTCGTAATTCAGCGACTTGTATAATAAAAATGCTGTATTGTTTGTAATTGGCCAAGAAGGCGAATTGGGGTTTACCTGTAAGGCCTTCATGGTATAAAATGTAATAAAATAAAAAAAATAAAAATAATAAGCTACTGATTGGATTGGTGTAATCCTCCAAATTCTTGCTGAATTGAACTTCAATGTTCCCATTAAACATATATTAAATACCGATATTTATCCTCCTCACCTGAGGCACGTACCAGTTTGATAGTTTCGTCCCCTGTCGCTAGGGGCATCAAGCACCTCAACCGTATTTCTATTGGTTTGGATTTGTTCAATCTAAAATATACTGATCTGGTTGAGGGATTGTTTAGCTTGGAATCGTAGCATGTTATATTTTTATATTTATATTCGTTATATATTAATCCTTATTTATTTTATTTTTAAATATGATTATTCTATTTTTTCATCTTATCGTATATTTTTCTTTTTGTATAGCCATAGTGACGACGTGGAGCTAATTTGTAATGTCGCTATGGCGAAATTTTAAAGAAATAAATAAATAAGAATTTGGTACAAAGCGCAATTTTTACATATTTTTAGCTTTTGCAGTCTTTAACTCAAAATCTAGTATTGCTGTGCCAAAAGTGAGTACTAGAATCAAGAGTCAGATGTTTTTCTATTGATTTAGATTTTTTATTGCTTTAAAATACTTATAATTATTTATCTAGCGAATTTAAAAGTCAAAAATATTTTTTTACACATTTTTTCTTGAACTGCCATTGGACCAGTTTTATATTTTACTACGTTAACAAGAATAGGTTTTCAATCTCAATATTTTTTATTTTATATGGACGTACTAATTCGAGTGGTAAATGATTTTAAATTACAATATGAAATTTTCGTGAGCTCATCCCTCGTAAGTGAACGTGAGCGAGGGAGATGGAGTGATGCGCTCCTCATTCTTCATTTCGCTCTTGCCACATGCATACGGCTTAAGTAACCGTATTATTTTACTCAATTTAAAATCTTTTAATCTTAGATTTAGTGCGTTTAGATAATAAAAATAAATATTTATGTGAAAAACCAATCTTTATAAACGTGGCTAATTGGCAAAATTAGAAGATAATAATACGGAAAAAAAATGTGTAGCAAAATAAGTATATTTTAGGCATAACAATACTAGATTTTGAGTATAAATAAGCTAAAGGTAAACTGCATAAGCCAAAAATTTGTAAAAATCTCTCATGTATGGACTTTATACATACTGCGCATGCGCACACAAAGGTCGCCATTTGATACACTTTTTTTGCGCATGCGCTCTACACATTGGCGCAGAAAATTTTGTTTTTAATAAAAAAAACACTACTGTAAATATAATTAGACGATTTTATTGCAATTTCATATTATGTATTTAATTGTATTATTAATGATGTATACTTTTTGGCGTTGAAATGCCTCCGGTCAATGACCGCTGACTAGGGATCCCAAATATTCGAATATATTGGAATATATTCGAATATCGAATAGTAGCTTTAAATTATTTATTTGTAGTTTTAAGAAGTTGAAGATATTATTAAATTATCCGGAACATCAAATAGAACTAAACGTGCTGTAGATTGAAAATAAAAAGATAAGTTCATATAAAAAGTATTCAAATATTCGGACTTGGGATCCCTACCACTGACCTGCTGACCCGTAAAATAACCACTTGATGAATGCAAAACAATCGCAAGCTAATCCTCAACCCCTAAAACGACTATCCTTGTCAATCCCTGTTGACAAGCCATTCGTATTCAAAACATACACCCCGTCACGATCCCGTCGTGCATTATACAAGCAAAGTAGATTATAATTTATCTAGGAAAATTTGCAAATCAAAAATTCCGAGCCGTGCTAGATTCACACGCATACATAATATGAACATTACATGGGTGAATATTTCCAGACGATTTTTTGTGTGGAAAAATAACAACTGTTCTAAAATTCCCTTTCGATAACGTCAATCCATTCAGTGCGGCTATCAGCGTTTGCTCGAACGTTTGATTGTTATGACATGTTGATCGGTTTATCGGATCGGATCGACCCCGACAATTCGTCGAAAGTCGACAACAATTAGTATTTATTATATCTATGTATAATATGTAATGCGATGTTCTAATTTATTTTTTCGTTACAATTTAGTGTATAGAAAATACAATTTAGTGTGTGCGCAGCAAACAGGCAAAATGTCGCAAATTAGATTTGACGCGTCGTCGGTGTCGTGTAAATATTATGTACGACGGTGCCTAAGGGGTCAAATTTCAACTGTGAATTTCTTGTCTTTTAATTCATTTTTCGGTTGATTATTTCTGAATTTTAGCTTCGACAAAATAATCAACTTGTTTGTTGTTATATATACATATGTATGTATATAAAATTGAATGTCTGTTTGTCTCGTATAGGCTCCTAAACCACTCAACCGATTACGATGGAACTTTCAGGATTTGTTGTATGCATCTTCGGGAAGATTACTGTGAAAAAAATACGGAAAAAAAGTTCTTAATAATAATATTCGTAATTACGATTTTACTGACGCGAAAGTATGAAGCGGCATTGTGTAGTCAAGGAAATGTGTTTGTTGGCAACCACGTTAACAGGTTAGTTTATGACGAAACGGCATTGAGCTCCAACCATCACTTGAAACGGGAACGGCGAAAACGGGAATGAGTGGCATTGCAATGCAATAATTTGAAATGTTTTCACGACCTGCGTTGTTAGGCGTAAAATAAACAAACAGTTGAATAATTTCAAATATGTTCGCTGTCTGCATTTTTCCGGTAAATGGGAACGGGAACAAGAACGAGAACGGGAACGGGAACGGGAACGAGAACGGGAAAGCAACGGGAACGGGAATTGCATGCATTATTGTGGCATTGCAACCCATGCCGGGTTCAGCTAGTTGTATAATATTTTATATAATTAATTATTATACAAAATTATATATTTATATAATTAAAAATATTTTATGTAATTTATATAATTAATTAATAATACAGAAACTTTTTTTAATGTAATTTTTTTTTTTTAAATACAAAAAAATAAAATTTATAAAATGGACGTTTAAATTGTTCCCTATATATTATACTTGAACTAAAACTGTGATATGCAAAATTTTAGAATAGGACTCAATTCAATAGTTTAAGTCAAATTAATTCAAGTCAAAATATAATATAACCGGTAGCGTCGACTAGTGGCTAGCTTATTATGCTTTCGAGCAGAGTAGTCAAGGTTCAATTCCCACTAGTAGCTTTCGGCAAAACCTTGGTTCGTGACTCGATGTCGATCGTTTCCTTTCGGAGTTTGCCAATTTTTCTCATTTTTATCGAAAAGATTCCTGTAAATTGGCATTTCCTATCCAATCTGTCTTGCATATCTCAAGTTATTCAGCGTCATACGCCTCGACAATTTCTATAATAAAATTTCTCAATAGATGTCACTGTTGATGATGTTTGTATGTATTCGCATTGTATAAAAATGCTTTTGTATTAAAGGCAGGTAGCCGGGTGTTCAGTCATGCAGTAGTCCAAACAGGCCTGGCATTCTCCATAAACGTTCTCACATACTCGGAACTCTCCACAAACGTTAATCCCAACAAATTTGGAATTCTCCACCTTGGTCCGGACCATTGGTCCGGAATTCCTACGTTCCAATATATTATATTATTTATTTATTTTTTACATATATACCAGGAAGGCGTTACAAGTAACCCCAATGCGCCTTCCTGGCCAATTACAAACATTGCAGCATTTTTTTATTATACAAGTTGCTGAATTACGAAACACTGAAAAACTCGCATATTAACGAGACATCTATCAATGGTACATAAATTTTATTGTACATTAATCAATCTCAAATAGTGGTGACATAGTAGGTAGGAATAATTAGCCAATTTTACCGGGAAGCGTTTCAACAATGAAATCAGAGAAAATTGACAAACTCTGATAGGAAACGATCGACCTGGAGTCACACATATCCTGGTCTGACCAGCAGCACTACAGATACACCCAGAAAAATTATTTTCAATCTAAAAGCTAAAAGACGCTTAACGACTGAGCTATGCTGCTGGCTTATTGATTATGTTTATTATGCAAAAAAAAAACACAAATAAATGCTACTATGTAAATCTTAATTTTTTATAATCAATCCAAATATGTAGATAAGAGAAATTAATGATACTTCAAAAGTGATTGTCTTTTTTATTAAGGCTGCTGGAATGATATGAGAGGGTAGCGCAGGGGATGGAGTAAGGGGGTGATTTGAATTGATTCCAAGAGCTATGCATAATGAAATCGCTAGCGACAATAGTCTCGAGTATGGTTCATTCACTACTCGTAGACACCAGATTTTCTTAAGCATTTTTAGCTCTTTTTCCAACTTTCACCCACCTGAGCTGTTATAAAATATTTTACAGAAATGAACTGTATATTATCTCACATATAAAAACATCGGTAGTTTCATTCTGATAGTGTTTTTTTCATTCAAAATTATGTCAACTATCAATCTTCCAAATTCGATATCACACCTCGCAAGACAATCTTTATACTGAGAACGGTGTACGGAATACTGATGACAAAAAATAAGTATTTTTCTTCACGAGAAAGCATTATTGGATCCATCTATATTTTTTTCTTGTGAAATTCACAAGCTTTTATATATGCAAATGTGGAGTAGAGGTGTCATACTGAAAATTACGATAAATTCAACGTGTCTGGCCAAGCGGAAATGCGTGTTTTTGGCGTGTCTCCGGAAGTTAGGTTTGCGAATTTTCCGATTTGCATACACACAGCTTGCGGCACGTGCGCTCGAATGCAAATTTGCATACAGGGTTGGGCATAAATCAAGCGGTGACACGTGCATTCACCCTGCAGATTAAACAGATGACCGGGCAAATTCCGAAACCCCTACGCATTGTTTCAAATAAAAACAATTCATTGTGGTCGCCCCTTCTTCGTGATGTTTTTTGCTATATTATATGTATTGGGTGGGTTGGCAGCAATGAGACGATTGTAAACTTAAAAATTTATAATTTAATTGGAAAGTAAAAATTCCCCAGCAAATATAATAAAAACAAAACAACATATATGTTACAGTGAAATTATAATATCACTGAAGTTTTAGTGAAATCATATCCAATTACAATTTCACTGGCCCCTATTAGTGAAATTACAATTTTTTACAACTCCTCGCAACCCCACTTCTGTCCATTCCCACTCTCCTCATGGTCCACTATATTTTTCGATTTGGATATTTTGATGCCGCATGTGTGGGACTGGATGCAGAAGCAAATACATATTATCTTAGCAGCTAGCACTTATTTATTTAAGGTTAGGTTAGGTTAGGTTAAGTTAGGGTTGGTTTTATTTATTTAAGATAAGGTTAGGTTAGGTTAAGTTAGGATTGATTTAATTTATTTATAAGATTAGGTTGTTAGGGGTCGTAGTAAGTTGTAATTCGCATTCCTACGTTGTAATTCGAATTCATACGTTTTAATTCGTATTACAACCGAATTCGTACGTTGTAATTCGAATTTAAAATTACAAGTGAATTTATAATTCTATTGCTACATATATCTGTACCCACTGTTGGAGTCAGTGAAATTATAATCTAATTAGTGAAATTATGGTCTTATTACTGAAATTATAATCTCATTAGTGAAATTATACTTTAACTGACGATAACAGTTTCACTGTAACATACATACATATATAGAAATTTCATAAATCATTTTTTTGAAGATAATGCTACACAGATGAGATCTTCTTAAGTAAACTAAGCTCACTATGTTGTCAAACTAATTTTTTCTTAACTTTAAGCCTATTTAAAGGAGAAATTGTATGGTCGTCGATTTCAAACTATCCAGTAGTTGAAGCATAACATTTGCCATCTTTCAACTCCTGATTATGTTGAGAAAAGTTAAGGATTTTTTTCGACGGTGTTAAAACTCATTGTTCATCATCATTTTTCGATTGAAGTGTTTATTTTTAAGTTTCTTATTGTCTATTTATCTCTACCCCACCTTTATAAATATTCTGTATTTATTAAATTATTGTTTATTTCCTTAGCTGCGTCACTAATGGCCGCCATGGATCTCGCCGCAGACCCCTGCACTGATTTCTTCCAGTTCGCCTGTGGCACTTGGAATAAAAAGCATGTAATACCCGAAGACAAACCGTCAATTAGCACATTCGAAGTGCTGGCTGAGCAGTTGCAAGTTATTTTGAAGGATGTACTTGAAGAACCACTCGACGAGAATGACAGTGAAGCTACCACGAAGGCCAAAACTTTCTACAAATCCTGTATGGACATCCGTAAGTAGTTTTATTTTAATTGTTACATTTCTTCAAAACTTCCATCTAGATTGGAAGTTTTGGAGGAAATTTATAATTTTTTACACAAAAGATGGAGTAGGAACTATAAGTTGTAATTTTTTGCAAAAAAATAATGCAATGTGGGTCTATTCTGATTAGGATTTCTGTATTCCCGGACTTTTTCAATTCACGGAACCCGGGATCGTTCCCGGGATTCCCGGGATCCCGGGACACGTGTAAAAAAAATTTTTTATAAATAAAAAAAATATCTATTTACAAAATATAAAAAAAAGTAAACAATACATAATATAATATATCTATTAACTGGAAAAAAATGTAATTATAAAAGTAAACTTATTTAAAGTAGCTTCTTAAGAATACTAAAATATTTAAATGAGAATCCGAAAGCCTATTTCTAGATTTGGTACAAAAATTTCCAGCAATGGAAAAAACTCTTTCAGTTTCAGTCGAAGTTGAGAATATTTTGATTTATTATAATAGTATTTGATTTATTATTTCCCTTCGTGCAGTCTTGAAAATGTTGTATATTCGAGATAAGAATTCCCGGGACACGAGACAACAAAAATTTCGTGAATTCCCGGGAATGTTTGTCCCGGGCTGACCCGGGTCAGAAACCCTAATTCTGATTCACATATTTTTTACAAACTTCCTTTGCATTTCTCATGATTTTCGTGTTAGTGGTAATTTTTTATATCTCTTATTTATCTATATTTCCCATGATGTCATTTCGGATTGCCTCTGAGCGACATCTGTGATATTAAACTTGTACGTATTTGTATAAATTTTGAAATCATATTCAAATAGTGGTGACAGTACATAGGTAGGAGGGTTTTTGCCAATGGAGGAACCTTTTCAACAATGAAACCAGATAAATTGCCTAACTCCTATGGCAAATGAACGACTCGAAGTCACAAATATCCAAGCCTGACCAGCATCACTACAGATTATACTCGAAATACATTATTTTCAATCAAGATCAACTCGCTGGATCAAACCCGATAACCTATCAGTGATTAGCATCAACGCAACCATTGAGCCATATTTTATTTATTTTATTTCAATCGAACATGTACACTTGCCTTTACAGCTCCAAAGCATGTACTAATATGTACGTTCAATACAAGATTTATGCAATAGGTTAGGTTGAGTTAAGGTTGGGCCTATTCATTTAAGATTAGGTTGTTAGGGCCGGGCCGCACCGCTCAACTCGCAAACAACTTGGTTGAGGGCGACCATATCAATGCATGCAGGTAGATGGGACATGCCACACTCGTCAACTTGTTTGTCGCACACATTTCCATACATTTTTTCGTGTCGCGCAACAAGTCGGCCGACAAAGTTGCACGGTGCGGCCCGGCCGCTATTATTCAGTCTTAGTGAGTAAAAACGTAAAGTAAAAACGTGAAGTAAAAACGTGAAGGTAGATCGCATACTAAAGTAGCACCCATACAAAGTCTCTTTCGAAATTATATATTAGATATGTATTAGAGGTTTATACTAAATTTATATGTGTCAAAATTGGTTCCAGATCAAATGAGCAAACTAGGCGACGTCCGGCTGCGCGAAGTCCTCGCGACGATGGGTGGATGGCCGGTGACCATGAAGGACTGGAAACCACCAGTGGACTCCGTCGAAGTCATCTTGGGCAAAGCCCGGCGAGACTACAATGAGGGTGTACTGGTCGAGATGTGGGTGGGTCCTGACGACAAGAACTCCTCCGTGAACATCATCCAGGTGCGGACAAAGTAAGAAGTGGTCACACGCTCACATCCGACCACATATGTGACTGCAGATTGTGACTCCGTCTTCAACGACATGCGTACACTTATACATATATATATTTTATACAAGACCTTGTCATTTACAATGTCAACCGATCAAAGTTTCCAAATGTAAATACTTTGATTGACTTTACCAACAAGCACAATTCAGCTCAGGTGTCAAATTGATCAATGATAATATCGTTCAATTGTATTACAGAAGTTGTGATTAGAGCATAGCGTAAAGACACTCTCATGATGTATAATTCAATTCTTTTGGTATTTTAGTCTGAATATACATACATATATAGGGTTGCCAAGTGTCATGCCAAAAAACTATATAGTTTTTACAATTTTTTTGTTTATAATTGTGCCGGTTATTATTAAAGTGAAATAAGTCATTTAACACTCCCTCACCGAAGTGGGGTATGCAAGTGCCCCAATTTTTACGTTTTTCGTAATAACTACATATGTATTTTCAAAGCTATACACCCTATATTTCTTGTATTCCTAGAATGAACTACAAGAAATTTATTTTAATATATTTTTTATGATTTAGAAAGGGGGTACATCGTAAAAAAAATACATTTATACATTTCTACGTTCCAAAGTATGATTTAAAGGCGGTAGCGATACGTCGTGTTTTTGACTGTTTGCTTGCATATTCTTGTTGATCGATGAATCAATGCGAGAGAAAAAGACAGCTTATATTTTTGTAAGCTATTGTTTTGTCGCTTTTGGCGCGTGTCTATTGAGTCATGCAGTCGCCTGTTGGCCTTACCTATGCGCGTTTGCATGTCGATACTTGTCGTTTTTTTTTTAATACAAAAGTAATCAAAAACATGTTATATGTAGGACTAAAACTTTTTTTATGTTGATGTATAAAATGAATCATCATCATCATCATCATTTACAGCCATTCGCCATCCACTGCTGGATGAAGGCCTCTCCAACACGCTTCCACTCGTCTCTGTTTTGCGCAACACTCATCCATCTCATTCCGCACATTTTCCTAATTTCGTTCACCCATCTTCCTTGCGGTCTTCCTTTTACTCTTTTGCCTTCTCTCGGGTACCATTCAAGCACTTCTTTTGTCCACCTTTCGTCCATCCTCCTAGCTACGTGACCCGCCCATTGCCATTTCAATCTCTTCACTCTATCCACTATGTCCACTACCCTTGTCATATTTCTCACCCACGTGTTCCGCTTCCTGTCTTTCCTCGTTATGCCAAGCATACAGCGTTCCATACTTCTTTGAGTGCATTGGATTTTATTTTGCATCTTGGCGTTCAGTGTCCAAGTTTCACATCCATACGTCATCACTGGCAAAACGCATTGATCAAAGATCCTTTTCTTCAGGCAGAGTGGCATTTTTGATTTAAAAACAGCATTCATCCGTCCAAATGCACTCCACCCCAATTTCATACGTCTCTTTATCTCTTCATTTTTACTACCAGACATGTCAATTATTTGACCTAAATATAAATAATTATTTACTACTTCTACTGGTTTATCATCTAAGGGGATGCTATCAGGCATGCAATAACTATTGAACATTAGTTTAGTCTTATCTACGTTATTTTTTAATCCTACTTTTCTACTTTCCCTGTCCAGCTGTGTTAGTCTGATAAGTAGGTCAGCTGAATCACGAGCTACTAAAACTATATCGTCTGCGAACCGAAGGTGACTCAAAAAGCGACCATTGATGCTTACTCCGGCTGTATCCCAATCCAATTTCCTGAAAACTCCCTCAAGCACCGCATTGAATAACTTGGGCGAGATTGTATCTCCTTGTCTTACTCCTTTTCCTATGCTAAATCTATCTGTACCTGAAAAAAATTTAACTGAAGCTGTGGCATTCTTATATATTGTAGCTAACAGTCCCACATAGGGTTCCGGCACTCCCTGTGTTTTTAGAGCGTTAAGTACTGCATTATGACTAACTGTATCGAAGGCTTTCTCATAATCGACGAAACCTAGGCACAGTGGCCGTTGATATTCGTTGGCGCGCTCGATTAGTTCGCCAACTACTTGGAGGTGGTCCATTGTGCTGAAATTTGCCCTAAACCCTGCCTGCTCTATAGGTTGGTTCTCGTCGAGGATATTCTTCAGCCTTTCTGTAATAACCTTCGTGAAGAGCTTGTAGACCGCTGAAAGTAGACTAATGGGTCGGTAGTTCTTGATATCGCTTTTGTCGCCTTTTTTGTGTATTAAAATGATAGTTGCGTTATTCCATCCTTCTGGTATAGCTTGGTTCTGGATGCATTTGCTGAAAAGCCTAGCTAAGATATTAATTAGGGGGGGGCCGCCACATTTTAGTAAGTCGATGGGAATATTATCTTCCCCTGGGGTTTTACCATTCTTTGCAGTTTTTAGCGCGGCCTCTACTTCGCTAGGCAATACTGCAGGAACCCTTTGGCCGTGTGTCGATTCCAGAGTGGGGAATTGGCCGTTGTCGTTCTCGTATAGTTTTGCATAGAACGTGTAAACTCTGTCTATGATTTCTTCTCTATTCCTAATTATTACTCCGCTCTCTGATCTGATTGCGATCATTTGGTTTTTGCCTAAGAAAAGATCCTGTTTGCACTTTTTCAGGCTACGGTTATTCTTAATGGTATTTTCTATTAGCTTGCTGTTAAAATCCCTGACATCCCTGACTATTCTCTTCTTAATTTCCTTATTTACTAGATTGTATTCTTGCTTATTATTATCCCTATCTAAATTCCTTTTATGCTTAATTAGGTTTTTTGTTTCCGCTGAAATTTTGCTTAATTTAATCTGTTTCCTGAAACCACCTAATTTCTTACCTGTTGAGGTTAGAACCGAACTAATTACAGTGTTCAATTCCTCGATGTCTGCTTCTGGGTTTAATTTCCCGTATCGATTTCCAAGTTCGAGTTCGAATTCCTTTTTCCTAGACCTTAGTTGAGCGAAATCTGGAGAGTTACTGCATCCTTTTATTAATTTCCTACGTTCGCAATTTATATTAATGGCCATCTTGGCACGGACTAATCTGTGATCGCTGCCTATATCTACTTTACTTAAAACACTAACGTCTTTAACGGAGTGCAGGGCATTTGTTAGGATGAAATCGATCTCGTTTCTGTCTCCTTTAGGACTCTCCCAAGTCCACTTATTGTTGGTGTTTTTCCTGAAAAATGAATTAGTGATGAAGAGCCTGTTGTGTTCTGCGAATTCTATGAGGCGATCGCCTCTGTCGTTTCTTTGGCCGGTACCAAAATTGCCTACTGCTCTTTCTGTGTTTGCCTTTTGTCCTATTTTTGCGTTAAAGTCGCCCATGATTATTTTAAAGTGGTGGCGGCTATTATCGTATGCGCCCTGTAGTTTTTCGTAGAAGTCTTCTATTTCCTCGTCTGGGTGGCTAGATGTGGGGGCGTACACTTGGAAGATTTGACAAGTGTACCTGCTCGAGATTCTTAATACTACATAGCATATACGTTCCGATATGTCGTTTATTTCTATAATATTTCTTTCTATTCTCTTATTGATAAGAAACCCTACTCCTCCTATTCTACCATTTGGTAGCCCTCTCCAGTAGAGACAGTTACCACTTTTTAGGATTATTTGGTTTTCCTGTTTTCGTCTTACTTCGCTAAGTCCTACTAAATCCCATTTGATACTTTCTAGTTCATTCTCTAATGCAAGCACACTTCCTTCACTCGATAACGTTCTTACATTGTACGTGGCTAAATACAGGTTTCTATTAGCTAAGCTATCATCCATCGTCACTCTTACCTTGTTGGAGGTTTGGATATTATTTTTCTCGCATTTATCCAAGATGTGTTGAGAAAAAGGCGGTACTTGAGAGAGATTTCCATTCAAGGAGTGAGTTCTTACCGCCATAAACTCTTCTCTGTGGTCAGCTTTGACATATAGTCATCCTAGGTATCACTTGGATCACTTATGAGTTATTACATGCCATTTAACAGGGTTACTTTGTAAGTGAAAGTAGTTAGTTATGATAATAATAGATTAGCAATTGTTATACTACTTTTTTACAGATCTTTATCGTGAGACGCCTCTTTGGAGACAACGGATTTATATATGTGAGTGCGGTTTGCAATTTAATATTTTAATAATAACTTTAGTAAAGTATATAAAATTACACGAATTACTTTAATATAATTTAAATATGAAAAAGAACTGATAGACAGTTGGGAAACACCGTTTCTGTTTGCTATTATTCTATTAAGTAAAGTTCGTTAAAGATTTTTGGCTGGAAGCAATTATGTGGAAGATTTATTGCTTCTGTGGGACCGACTTGGCTGGCGAAGGACCCTTTTTTTGTATTCAGGTAGGGAGATGTATCTCGTTTGACACCGATTTGACACAAAAATTAGCACAAAATTTTTCGAAATAACTGATATAAAACCGCTTTTTACGACCGATTTGCTGTTTATTTTTACACTTAAATTATACTAGGATGCAATTAGTAAAATAAGTGATTAGATGGTTAAGTTAAATTTCGTGCAATAGCCGGGTTTAAGCGAGTAATAGCGGGAGGAACGCAGAAGCACGTCCTCCTCACATGACACGAAAGACCGAACTCCATAAAATGAATAATAAGATATATATTAAGCCCATTTTTATTGAGAAAAGCTGTATTTTGATTTTAAAATACTGGGGTCTTACTCGACCCCGGTTAGGTTAGGTTAGGTTTTTAAAACAATTTTTTTTCACAAAAGTCCAATTATCTCAAACGAAATATTATATGACTTATTCCACTTTTATAATAACCGGAACATACTGTGTAGTTAGGGACATGAAAAGTGCGCTTAAAAATTAATTGTTGAATTTAATCATCTTCATTCTCACACCCAACTTCATCGTCTCTGTTGCTATATTTATCTACACTGCTAATTTGGTGCAATATTTTCTTTTATTTCTTTATAAAAATCTAAACATGAAATAATTTTTTTAATTATATACTACGCTTAAAATACCGCAGTGTAAATTTTCAACTTATTTCTTTCTTTAGTCCACTGTCCGCTGATCATGTAAAATATTTTTTACCATCTAAATTTTTTAATAATTCCGAAAGAAACTCAATAGTATTTTTTGAAATATTCTATATGTATTTTCAAGTTTACATTTTTGAAATATTTTTCTACAAATATCTTTTTAAAATTACCTCTCCACTCACGTCATATCTTGTGAGAGAAAACGGACTGCATGAAATTATTGTCAAAATTGAAAAAGAGGACATCGTGGATATAATATAAAAGGTAGCTAACAAACGAATATTAAAAATAAACAATATGGCAAAGTATGAAAACGATCGGATAAGAGATAAAAATGACCACTGACACTAAAGCCATGTGAAACGTAAAGGAGGTATGTAAAAAGAGAACATGTTCTCTTAAAAAAAAGAGAAGATGTTCTCTTAAAAAGAGACCTTGTTGGCAACCCTAGAAATACATATATGTACATATATGTAAGCTTCACAGAAACCAAATTGACTTAAATCGGTTTATTAAATAAACTATACATGTCTATATCTGAGAAATTAATTCTACTTTCCTTTAAACCAACTAAAGACATACATACATAGTAGTATTTACTTTTCAATACATTCTAAAATTTGAACATCTCAGATATAAATATGTATTCGTTGAAACATCTTCAAGAATTAATTTTCATTTTCTCTCTCAAAATCACATAATTGAGTTTTTGTATATATGAACTTTGTTTGATTGACTTTATTAAAAATAATATTAAAATATCGCCTGAAATGATACAGTAGTATTAAAGAAAGATACTTCAAATAAAGTGTAATAATATTCGACGTATAAAAATTTCACAGATAGACCAGATGGCTTTAACGTTGCCGTCGAGGGATTACTACCTCAAAGCCAACTCTCAGGGTGACATGGAGGCATATCATCGATTGATGACAAGAATAGCACTCTTGCTAGGTGCAGATTCAGACACGGCGAGAGACGAACTTCAAAAAGTGATCGACTTTGAAAAGAAATTGGCCAACGTAAGACGTCAATGTTGATATTCACTTCCCAATTGTCGATATTTTAATGCAATTTATGCTTTCGCAATAGGTATCCGTGGCAGAGGCTGATCGCCACGACACTAGTGCAATATATGAACAGATGACTTTGGAACAATTGCAAAAAGCCATACCACATTTAGACTGGGGCACATACTTGAGGTCAATAATAGACGTACCGATCACCGATTCGGAGCCCGTCGTGATATATGCAATGTCTTACTTGAGAGGAATGGGAGAAATTCTCGCTGAAACTGATACAAGGTAAGTAATGTTTGTACCGGAGTGAGATTACTGAGATTTGTAATACATAAATGGCTTTGTTGGTTTTAGAGTTGTCCATAATTATGTTATGTGGAGGTTGGTGTATGCAATAATACCTCATATGATTGATGAGTACAACAGGGCTAGTGTAGACTTTCGCAGAATACTTCAGGGTATTTTGAGTGAAAGACATAGATGGTCAATGTGTGTGGAGTGGACAAATAAAAAGTTTGGCATGGCTGTATCGGCGCTTTTCATACGTGATAACTTCAATCACGAAAGCAAGGTTAGTTATTTGTAATTTTTTATATTAAATATGGTAGTAAACAGTAGTTTTGAATCCGGAAGCAATAATCATGATTAGATATTATAATAAAGTAGTGCTGTAGCCGATGAAATATTATAGCATGGGTGTTGGCATATTAAGTTATTAAATAAAATAAAAAATTAAAAGAAACTTGTCGGTCCTGTGTTCAATCCGCACGCAGTCGAATTTTTTCAAATATGTACCCTTTAAATATATTTAATTTAATATTTATATTTAATTGTTTAATATGGAAAAAATGGTAAAAACCACCTACCTACCTACATATAAACAGTAAAAAACACTAATAGAAAAATTAATTAATTAATTGAATAAATTTTCAATAGATGGCGCTAAATGCTCAGAGACTTAGCGCCGTATATTAGCCTAGAGGTAAAATTGGTAGCAAACAGAATATATTAAAGTTTTTTTTCTTTTGTTATTATATTCGTATGTTTTGTTAGCAGTGTTTTAGCTATGTCATACGGCGAGCGTTATCTTACACAGACACACATAATAGCGATATTGTATTAGGTAGCCGATGACATACCATCGCATGGGTGTTGGCATTATTAGGTTATTAAATAAAAAAAAATTAAAAGAAATGTGTCGTCGGTCATGTGTTCGATCTCCACGCGTTCGAATTTATTTCAAATACCTTTTAAATATATTTAAGCTAATATTTATATTTACATAATTGTTTAATATGAAAAAAAAATGGTAAAAACTGCCTACCTACCAACATGTAAACAATAGAAAAATTAATTAATTACATAAATGTTCAATAGATGGTGGTAAATTCTCTGCCAGGAAGAAGAATTGGTAGCAATTAGTATATATAGAAGATTTTTTCATTTGTTATTGTATTCGTATATACGTTTTATGACATATGATGTACATATGTGCATATTATACGGGTCTACCTTACGGAACCGAAAGTGAAACGCCCGAAAACGCAAATATCGGAAGGCAAAGATGGAAAATCGAAAGATCTTAAGTCGAAAGATCAAAAAAGGGTCTCTCCCCCCCCGTCGTACATACTCACTTAATTTGCGCGAGCAGGATACAACAGGAACAAGAGGAACAGGCTTTTCCTCCCGTATCTGCGCGCGCACATTAAACAAGGCTGTATGACAAAAAGAGAGATAATTTCACCGCAAGCCACTCATATATATCATATATACATAGTACCGTTTACCATGCACCCTTTTTTTTGATCTTTCGACTTAAGATCTTTAGATTTTCGACCTTTACCTTCCGATATTTGCGTTTTCGGGCGTTTCACTTTCGGTCCCGTTAGGGAGACCGGTATTATACATCTATTATAGTATGTTGAGCGTTATCTCAGACAGACACGCAGACAGACATAATAACGATATTTTATTTATGTACGATAATATCATGAAACCCTTGATATAACCCTTGAAACGCTGCTAGATGATAGTACTGGTTATACTATTGGTTAAATATTATGATTATTTAGTTTCAAGATCTTAATATCAAAGTATAGTATCTCACTGACAGTCTTTTCAATAACTTTGATCAGGAAGTCGCACTGAACATGATCCACACGATAAGAGCGGCTTTCAACGAGCTTTTGGCTGACAATCAATGGATGGACGATGAGACCAGAGCAGTGGCAAAGGAAAAAGCTGATGCGATGAACGAACGTATCGGTTATCCGGATTTACTCAAACAACCAGATGAACTGAACAAGGAATATGTTAAGGTTTCATTTTGAATTTAATATATAATATTATTACTAAGATAGGAACTAAGATAGCATAAGGTAAACATCAGTACTAAGCACTAAATATTGATTTCTTTTATATACTTCTTTACTTGCATTGCTAAATTTTGGATCATTGATGCAATTTCTCATACAATCGATTGAATTGACTGTGTTTTTTCAGTTGAATATAACTAAAGATGACTTCATAATGAATGTGTTGCATGTTTTGAGACACGAAGCGTACCGTAATCATCAGCTACTAAGACAGCCGGTGAATAAAGATAAATGGAGCACGGAGCCAGCAATAGTCAATGCTTTTTACAATCCTAATAGAAACGATATAGGTATCTAATAGTTTCTATATACTTTTCTCGTCTTGTTTGCTAGCAGTTATATATTAATTTAAATGTTTGTGCAGTCATTCCAGCTGGAATATTACAGCCGTTGTTTTACAGTCAACATTTTCCCAAATCGTTGAATTACGGAGGGATTGGTGTTGTCATTGGACATGAAATTACGCATGGATTTGATGATAAAGGTATTATTTATATGTTTAAATTGTTATATGGAGTTTAAGTTATGTGATGTGTTTGTACTTTTTTTATTAAATATATTTTTATTGCGTGAACAGGTAGACAGTTTGATAAAGATGGTAATATGATGCAATGGTGGAACAATGCCACTGTCAAGGCATTCAGAGAGAGAGCTCAGTGCATCATCGATCAGTACAACAAATTCAAAATAAAAGAGATTGGCATGAATATAAACGGTAAAATGACCCAAGGAGAAAATATCGCAGACAATGGAGGGTTAAAGCAATCCTTCAGGGTATTAATCAAATAGAATATTTATGAAAATCTCTCTAGTTTATATGTTTATAGACTTTTTTGAATCAAAATTTGTATAATATACAGGCATATCGCAAGTGGGTGAAGCAGCACGGTCCAGAGCCTGATCTGCCGGGTTTGAATCTCACACATGATCAGTTGTTCTTTTTGAATTATGCTCAGATATGGTGCGGTTCGATGAGACCTGAAGATGCTTTGAATAAAGTGCGATCTTCCGTTCACGCTCCAGGTATATATATATAATGGTGTGGTTTGTTAGTAAGTATTTATGAGAATTGTTATTAAATAAATCTGTGTTGATTTGTCTTTAGGTCCAGTGAGAGTGTTAGGACCTTTGTCGAATTCTTTAGATTTTGCCAAAGCTTACAGTTGCCCGTTGGGATCTCCTATGAATCCAATCAACAAATGCAACGTATGGTAACCTTCGTGAATGAGATATTTCTTTCGCGTATAAGCTGTGCTAAATTGATAATTTTTTATAATTAATTTATAAAATTTTATAAAAGTGATAATATTATAACTACTACGTGTAAATGAAATGTCATTTTTTTATTAATAAATTAAATTAGTGCTAACTGCATGGACGTGTTGAGAAACTACAGGTAAACTGTGATGAATTGTTCTGATGAACTTTTTCCATTGATTTGGAAATGAATATAAATTTCAGCAGATCAATCTCTACCAGTCTTGCCGTTGAGATTATATTTCAATCATGTGGTTAGCACTAAGAGTTTAAGTACCATAGCTAACAACAGATGCATATGTCCTGATCTTCCAAAATTTGTTGTAAATATAAAAGTTTCAAAATAAAATATACATACATTCATACAAGATATTCTCATTCAAATAAAAATATTTTTATGAAACCTTGTGCTTTTAAATAAAACATTTACATTTAAATAAATTCATTGTTGTAATTTTTATATCGATAATGTTCAACAAATCTCATTATTATATTTAACTATAATTAAATAAAGAAGTAAGTAAAAATACATGAAAATATTCGCAAATTTGTATGAGATGTATTGTATGAATATCAAGAGTTTAGTCAAATTTACAATCTTTAAAAAAAACACACACACATATTCAAACATGAAAAAGTATTTTAATATTAATTTTATATTATGTAAGATTTTTTTGTTTAATTAAAATTTTATATTCAATCATATATATAAAAAATATATATCTTGAAAATTCAAACAGATGTACTTACTGGAGAGACGGGTATAAACTGTATGATTTTCATGGTTTTGTAAACGTCATTTAAATTATTGGATGTTTCAATGTAAATTTTAATTAATACTATTAAAATATATCACATAAACATAATATAGTAGATTGAAATTGTTGTATATACATAGTACATACCTACGATGAATTATACAATTATGTCGTACATCTAAATGTAAGATATTAAAGAAATGCATTTTTACATTAAATTTAAAGTTCACTACGTGTATAAATAATTCATAAGTACTATATATAGACAGGGAAAAATTGATGCTACTGCTTTGTAAGGTTTACCGATCGATACTTTCAATCGAATATGGAATTGATGAATTTAGATAGCTGTATAAATTCACCAGTAAACCTCACTGTATAGTAGCACCAAAACATTTCTTCTCGTTTATGTAAATCTTTATTTTCGGTGTATATGTTTCATACCGTAGTCCGCTAAGTTTTTGAATGTCGTAAAATTGTGTTTCAAACCTTCATTTGACCAAATCACGTATGAAAGTTTTAATGTTCTATATATATCGTAACATATCTCTGTATATTTAGTAAAATTAAGGAAGTTAAACATCTAGTGTTTGTATTTTTGTTTAATTTTTGGTGTCTATAATATATATACATGTATTAAAAAAAAAAAACTAGAGGTTCTCTGTGTTATTGGTCGATATTTAATAATGCTTTTTTTAATTATTTATTTAATCATAACACTAGTTTTAAGTTATTAAATAAATTATAGTTACTCCATGTGTGTAAAATTTTATTGTAAGCAAGTAAATTGTAATAAATACACATTGATGTCATTGTCTTTTTTTTTTACTTTTATTTTAAATTTATAATTTTTCGTTTATTTGGGATGCTCAGTTTAGCTATTTATTTAAGACAACCTTAATGGTAAGAACACACTAAATAGTGCGGCACGGGATGCGTAGATGGACTCCAGCTGTGATAGGCGTATCTTCATGCCAATGTTGTACGATCTTATTATTTCGAAAAATTTCTTCAAATCACTGTCAAAACTGATAAAACATCACCGAACACACTTAAGGGAGTGAGGTTTGTGAAGAGACGTGACGGTACAGATTTGACCTAGCGGCATTTGTTTGCATGTGTAAAAAAATACGTACTATTAATCTGCAATCTTGTGTGTTTGGTATTTGATGTATGTATGTCTGATAAACATTTGTTCATATTATTTATTTATGATAGTAATGCTTTATACTGTAACGTGGGAACATGAGAGAGAGAGTATCCACTGTATTTGTGGGTGAACAATAGAGAGAACATATTAGGCTAATGGGATTCAGTGAGTGCCCAAACAAAGGATACGCTGGAGTTCTTACAGCCCTGGGTGAGTGCGTGCGTAAACAATAGATTCGCCAGGGTAGACCAAGGGTCGGCAAACTTATCAATCAACAAACCCAAATTTCAACAGCACAACGATTGAGAGCCAAATTTATTTAACTTAAACTATATATACAGGTAGATACACTGTTTATTAAAATAAAAATTTTAAGTCTTAACTAAAAGTTGCACAATGCACACCAAACACGACTGTGGCAGAAACAAATTTAGTATGGCGATAGCCATACCTCAATCTTACAACACTATGACGCCTAAAGCCAATTATATTTTTGCGTAGGGTTGGGTGGAGGATCCAAATAAAAGGCCAAAGTTGCTTCACAGCATTTATTGGGTGTGTAGCGGCTCTACGACATGGTCAGGTTTCGGTCACCATCCTGCGAGCTGGGACCAACTCGGCCATGCTGCTCGCTGCTGAACTACTTCTTTCCCAACCGTCATATTTAATAGTCGGGTGTACAACACTCCGTCGTTTCATTCCCTTCAACCTCCATATTGGTGATTAAGGAGATCCGCGAACTGCCAGTTCTCCGTCCAGAATGCCTTCATATGGCCTAAATACCTGCTTATAAAGGGCAGGTTGCTCACTGCATCTTCCTCGACGCGTTTGTTTACCTATTGTTATAGTCACGTACCAGATACGCAGTCCCACGGTCTTGGCATGCAGTCCCACGCTTTCGCGCTGTCAGTTCTGAGAACTCTAGCGGGGAGTGACCGAATGCCGTTACCGACCACTAAGTCCATTCGGGGGGGTCTCCATTGTTAGCCGACAGCACTTAAGCCTGGAGATAATCCTCGAAAACCAATTATAACGCATAACTTATAAACGCATAACGCATAAACCAATTATAACGCATAAACCAATTATAACGCATAACTTATATGCATAAGTTGCATACATGTGTATGTGTGATGATTCCCTACATCAATATAGAATCAATAGAACCAAGTTTGATAAATATTACTTTGTAGTGATGAATAGTACTTCTCTTTACTTAGTTACCATAACAATGAATCAACATTCAATACTTGCCTTATAGAAGTGTACGAGTATAGACTTTATACATATAATACAACCATGTAACTTAAAAAGTGTTTTTGTACTATTTTTATTAATGTATAGGTGTTTAAGTATTTGACAGTGGATGGGAATAAATTAAAACACAATAAATTTTCATATTATACTTTATGTATAAAAAAAAAATTATGAGAATTTCTACAGAAATCGTTCAGTATTATAGTAGTAATATGCTTTTCATATACAATCATATTTATATATATATATATAAAAAAATGTAAATTAGTAAAATTTGTACATATTGCACTCTCCAAATATTAAAAATGTTTATTTATTTACGTAAAATGATAATAGTGTAACAAATACAATATAATCACACAATCGTAGGATTTTTTAAACACAAAAATAAAAACGAATTGAACGTAATAAAAAAAAATAAGAACGTGCGTCATTTAAAACGGACAATACATATATGTATGTATAGTAGTCACGTTGTAAATTTGTCTCCACGTACATATATTTTCCTTTGCGGTCACTATTGCTAACACAAAAAATACAGTATTTATTTACAATATATGAGATGCATTTTAATCAGAAGAAACAAAAAATCAATAATTGCGTGAGGAATCTTAAATAACACATAAACAAAACTGAGAATTCCTATAAATTTTCGTTAAGACAATAAATAAAATTTCATACGTAAACATAAAAAGAAAATTCAATACATACATAAATAAATAAGTGCGATTATAAAATGGATTGAATTAATAATAAAAAAAAATAGAATGGATAATTAAAATAAAAAGCCTGACTCATTCATTATTCGCTTGAGAAATGCACATTTTGACATAACAACTTCCATAGGAAATTATACGACCGACTAAAATATTACTGGTTTGAAATTACTGTTAGCAATCAATGAAATAAAATCTAAACGCCAATGTAAAAATTTAATATAAAATTTACAAATATTTACATTACATATTTAAATATATATATATATATATATATATATATATATATATATATATATATATATATATATATATATATATATATATGGAGAATATATATATATAATAATATAAAACTAAAAACAGATCTTTGATTTGCCGAAACATAATGATAGATATATATAAATATATAAATTGTATATCCACGCGTTGGCATATTACGGGAACAACTCGGAAAAGTAAAATTTTTAATACCTCTTTAGGACTCCCTTAAAATTCGTTCAATATTGTGATCTGTATTAAATACATATACACACACACATTAATAAATATATATATATATATATATATATATATATATATATATATATATATATATATATATATATATATATATATATATATATATATTTCTGCAGGAAATATTCACTGGTAAGCTGTCATTTCACTCAATCAGTACTCCAATATATAATTGATCAGTGATTAATAATAAAAATTATTAACATTATTACATTATTACACCATAAAGTTTAATGCATTTAAAATTAACCCTTTTAATTTTAATGAATTAGTGAAGACTTATTTCATTTTAAACTCACATACATTTACAAATCTTGCATATACATATATATTGCACTAACAAATGTACAAAAAAAAAATTGTTTCAATATTTTCTCTCATCGTGACTAATTCCAAAACGGAAGAATTCAAATAAATAAATGATCGATATTGCGTATTATTATTATATTTTAATATATAATATTTATATATATGTATGTATAAACGTTGCACTAGATCAGAATGCACACGTCCGTCGTCGAAATGATCCGAGCATGCGCATTCCAAATGTGATGTAAATTTTAAACAAAGACTATCCAAATTCTGAAATATACGGTCGTAACACATTTAATTACAATTATTCGTTTATTACACTGACATTCGCATACACATGTAGATGTTACGGAATCGAACGTGATTGTATTGGCAGTTTTTCTTTTTATTTAATACATATTTATAAAGTAAGCGATTCGTTTTCATAACTATTAAGTATTTATTGTATGCAAACACACTTAATTTTCGTTCTTAATACAACGAGACATTTTTTTTACTAAAGTATACGCTTGTAATAGTCTTACGAATTGAAAATGTACACGGACAATAATAGATGACTATCAATGTCTTAATGCAATGTTTCTCGAAAGTTAGCTGTCATCATTCATTCCCATCACTATACCCGAATACGAATCTATGCATTCAAAGATGACTATATTCCAAAGACAATCGTGACACTTAGAAAATACAAAACTTAATAGATTCGCCCCGGTGATAGTGTGCTTTATAAAACATTGAAAATGTGGAAACGACGATGTAGCACTTTGAGAAACACCGGTCTAATGAAAATGTACATGTGAAAACATACATATATTTGTAACAAAACGACGTATCAAGCTTACGAAAAGAGATTTGGCAGTGACATGTAGATTCAATATCCGATACTGATTTTGTGCCGCTAGAAATACTATATTTTTTAATACACCGTCTTTTAAACACACATAATAAATCTAACATGCGCATTATAATCGTGATATATAGTAAGTTTTTGCTTCAATATCTTTAAACACTTTATATAAAGTATAATACGATACGATACTTTTTGATTGTGACACATTTTCATGATGTTGTCATATTATTTTAGTCAGTTTTTGAGTATTACAGTGAAAGCATTCATTCATACATATATCTGCATCAATATCAATACGATCCTATGTCCATTTTACCAAAACTTTACAAGAAATACAACAACAACAACAACAACAAAACATTAGTTCATTTGAATGCATCATTTTTTAAATTTATTATAATCAAAGCTACTGTATTAATTTGATATAGAAAATACATTCATACACACAGACAGGAATAAATCCTTTATATTTTTAAATAAAACGTTTACATATATGCGTCGATAAATTTAGACATAGGATTATATTTCTCATGTACAGATAATATAAATATAAATATATGGTATTAAAGTTTAATTAGTTGCCTAAATAATGTTTAATAACATCATATGTATATAAATACATTCACAACTCGAACACCAATACTCGAATAATTAGACACGGAATTAAACAGTACATTCGTCGATGCAAATATCAGCGGTTAAAGAAATCACATTTGCAAAGGATATTTGCAATATTGTTTTACATGTCAATTCACCAACGTTTAACAGTTCCTACTTATTTATAATTCACGCGAACATATATCTCTATTGTATAGTTTAATGTGTTTTGCTGTATCGAAGTCAACGACGATATACAAAGAGATTGCAATAATCATTAATATGTAAAAAAAATATCAAGACGAATTGAATTTTTTAAATTAATTTACATTTCATTCTGTGTGCATGTGATGTACATATATTTGATCACACAAATCAAGGGTTAATATAAAATAGCCGTTGATGTTAAGTTTTCGATTTGATGGTATCATCGATTGATGTTGTTCTTTTAATAAATATAATTATGGCTCTATGAAAAGATATTAAATTGATAAATTGATTGGAGGTATGCAGCTGAAGTGAGCGTAAAACACAACAAACGATAAAGCTACAACACTGTAATGTCATCAAGAAAAATAAACTTGTGATTAACTTTTTGTCTCTCTATATGTGAAGGTACATGATACAGGTACCCCAATGTAAGGCAATTCAATGGTGCTAAAATATATTGATATTCAACGACGGATGAATACAAACTGTACACGCTTTGTATTTCATGCGAATTTTTAAAAATAATATATACTAATGCATTCGTCCACCGTTGAATACGATACTATATTTTCCTGTTATCAGAGAAAGCTCTCCATCAACTAAAAAAATAAACAAATACAATTAAAACTGAATGACTATTGCAAATAGATATAGTTATACATTTAAAAATAGTATTTATGATTTGATTGGTAAAAATTTGGAATGAAGAAAACGTGCATTGGAAGTTGAATGGTAACTTTCATCGTGATAACAGCAAATTTTCTGTGTTATAGATTTTTCCTTTGTATGTTATATAAAATAAAATAACAGCTAAAATATGTACCTCTGTCTCTGTTTTATAGATGTATTAGAAGATATCTATTTATTTTTAAAATAATTTTGCACTCTATTATAATGCTGACTGTTGTATTTTAATTTCTATTTACAAATCCCACTTACTGACCAAAAACAATTCCTCAATTTCAAACTGGATCCTATGCTCAACGAAATTCAAAACGATTTTTTTTTTTAAATATAAGACTTCTAAATGACAAAATAAAACATTTAGATACGTTTGAAACACACATATGTATTAATAAGTAGCAAGTTTTGCCTAAATGCAAATACTGGCACCTCTCGATGATGATAATAAAGCTAAAAAATAATGCAAAAGACATTGCAAACTGACGGCATCAGTAAGATTATCCGAAAAACATAGAATCCAGCTACAATATTGTCAACGATGGCCGATCTAATCCATTTCATTTGTAATGATAATATATCGGGGGATATGTTGTACAATCTATCACCGATTTGAACGCACAGATCAGCAGGAGATCATTGATGAGCGTATAAAGTGGGCGATGATCCCTAACAGATATTACATTATGTATTAATAATATATTATTTACTGTGTACAATAAATGTTTAATAATCTACAGCGTTAACATTCACATAGAAATAGGTAGTGTTTTTTTTTTTTTTTCAGTGTATTTTAATTATAAGTCACATTTAACATTGAAAAGGCTTTTATCAGATATAAAAACAAAAGTAAAAAATAAAAAAAAAACAACGGAAACTCAAAATTCAAAACGGAAAAGTTCAGATAAAGCATTTTTGTGTATAATATATAATTATTTACACTTTAAACATCATCAAGTTAATACTTATCGCTTATTTTGTAAAAGTACGTATGTATGTAATTCATGTATTTACTTAAACACATGTAAAACTCTATTGTAATGTTTTTATGATAACACATATACGTCAAGTGAATTGTTAACATGCAGTCGGACACATCACAAATTTCTACAGTATCATAGAGAAAACACAGCTTATGCGAATTTTCCACCGTAGCAAAGATTTCTACAAGATACAAAAAAATACACAGTCCTGTGCCGTGTCGCTTAAAACCTAAGCTAAAATTCTGCATGCCAAAATTCACTTGTTCATATTATTTTTTACATTACACTGTAATAATTTTCTGGTATTCGCAACCCACACTACCCGATAACACTCGTCTATACGCAATTTGTGTTCCACTTATATAGTTTTAGTCGTAAATACAAAGTCTCCGGTGCTAAGCTCTCCGAGAAATCAAGTCAATATCTTAGTGAAAATCAGCACAAGCCTGTTTTTGGCAGCGTCGATGCTGTTTTCGCCGTAAAGTTCTAAATATGTAATAATAATAGACGGACGGTCAACGAATAAATCACCAAAACCAATCCGACGCATTGCATTATCAAAAGTATTACAAATTGTCCGGAAATTTTACACAACGAACTACACGAATTTCCAAAGTCGTACAAATTTACGTGAAAAAACTATCTCCAAGTTGGGTTTTTTTGAACAATCGGGAGAGTTCACCTCCTCCTCCTCCTCTCAAGTCTACGCGGACTATTCTAAAAGAGCGATCGCATTGCATTTATTTTTTAAATCAGACTTGTGAGATTGTTTGCACCAGCCCCCAGTCTTAAAAAGGCACCTCTGTTTGTAAACGTTCCCCGAGCGGCCAAATCCCGGTCTACGGTGTTGCCAAAAGAATGTATTGCCCTTCCAAGGATGCCAGACACCAAACGATCATTACAGCCTGAAGCGAAAACAATTTTACAATCAATACACATTCATTAAGCAGTAAATATTCAATAGCTAAAATGAAAGTAAACTATAAAATATATAGCATTATACAACAAAGTCATAATGTAATTTGCTTTCATCAAACTAATGAATACCAAAGTGTTAATTTTCAATCAACTAATCGTGTAATTGCTTCCGTCTCATTCCTGTACGTCGAATAATATCACTTGGGGCCGAATTTTCCATTGAATTCACTTTTCACTTGTCAAATTTAGCATCCGAGGATGTGCCTGACAAAACAAACCGTCGATTTTCTTTGCTTCCTGTGCTCTTCAGTGTCGAAGAATGTCGTTGAACGGCTGAAAACGATGCTGAGTCGGAATAATGTAAATAGCCAGAATGAACGTTAGCGGCAGCACAGGAAAGAAAGATGCATATTCAAGATATTTCTATCTAGTCTAAAGTATTAAACATTCTTCGCTCAAAATCCAGTACGAAATTATAAATTAGTTACACAATGTGATCACCGCACATTGTTTTATCATCATGGAACACACACACATTATCATACAAAAAAGATTCGCTTCCTTAAAAGTTGTAAAATACGTAAACATTTTTACAAACTAGTCTTATACGAACTACAGTTGACATATTTATATTTAATAATAATTACAATTACGCCATCAATATATTTTCTTTTACTAAAGTTCACTTAATAACTGTCTAGGCACATGTGCTATATAGCACACCATGACGCTCATCTTTTTACTAACGAAACATTACAAACTTATCATAAATGTCTATATATATATATATATATATATATATATATATATATATATATATATATATATATATATATATATATATATATATATATATATATATATATATATATATATATATATATATATATATATATATATATATATATATATATAGATATATATATATATATATATATATATATATATATATATATATATATATATATATATATATATATATATATATAGATATATATATATATATATATATATATATAGATATATATATATATATATATATATATATGTATATATATATATATATATATATATATATATATATATATATATGTATATATATATGTATATATATATATATATATTTATATATATATATATATATATATATATATATATATATATATATATATATATATATATTTATATATATATATATATATATATATATATATATATATATATATATATTTATATATATATATATATATTTATATATATATATATATATATATATATTTATATATATATATATATATATATATATATATATATATATATATATATATATATATATATATATATATATATATATATATATATATATATATATATATATATATATATATATATATATATATATATATATATATATATATATATATATATATATATATATATATATATATATATATATATATATATATATATATATATATATATATATATATATATATATATATATATATATATATATATATATATATATATATATATATATATATATTTAAAGTAAAATTATTAAAATTTTCACAGCCATGGCAGCCCCATCAATATGACTGCCAACTTTCCTCTTCTCAAATGTTCAAAAAATTATACAAATACGCATGTACGTGTCATCATCACAATGTCTTAATAATTTGATTCACTCATGTTAAATGCGAATTGGCATTAGTGAAACGAGGGCGAGGGTTAGAGGGGCACTT
Source organism: Arctopsyche grandis (assembly GCF_051622035.1). Lineage (NCBI taxonomy): Eukaryota > Metazoa > Arthropoda > Insecta > Trichoptera > Hydropsychidae > Arctopsyche > Arctopsyche grandis. The sequence continues at coordinate 2,591,665 of NC_135367.1, forward strand.
CGGCAGGGGTAGTCACGGTGGTGGTGGAAGGAGTAGACGAAGCCACATCCGTCACGTCCCATATCTCCTCCAAGAAGCGTGGCAGCTTCCGATTCTTCAGCTTCAACGAGATGCACATATTCGAGTTCTGGTTTCCGAGGGTGCGCAGCTCCGTCAAGATGCCGAGCAGCCTTGCGAAAGTGACGCAACACTTGGTGTCACCACTATACCGATTTACAATATAACTCCGTAGCGTCTGAATGTAATAACCCTGGATTTGCTCAACTAAATCACCCTCCTCGAGACCGGGACGATCTGCAACGTACAACAAACACATTACTATCAAAATATCAACTACCAAAGTACAACACTCATCTCCAATGACCATAATATTTGAACGATTTGAAAAATCATACCTGAAAATATGACGATGGCAGTAAGAAGAGCGTACTCGACATTGTCTACGTTCATCGTGTACATCTGCCGACAAAAGTGCAGCAGATCTTCAATGATTTCAGACATGCCAGCCATTTTATAACTCTCCCTGGTGTATACTCGGTTGTTTGCAAATAAGATCGAATCCGTTACAGCGTCGTATCTTCTCGCCATCCTGAGCATCATCACCTCGCTTGAACACGCCTATAAGAAACATTCAATTTCATAAAAATGCTTATGATGCGATATATGTATGTAAATTAAATCAAATATTGCAAAACAAACCTTTAATAACGTTATTTGATCTCCTTGAGAAATTTTAGTGAAAGCCGGGAGACCTTTCGCAAACTCGACTATTAGTTGAACTGTGAGAATTGTGATCTCCGTGATGTGTCTAAAAGGTGCATCTGTTTCGTCCTCTTCGTCTATAGCTGAATTCTGTGATATAAATGCGGAATTTATGAATCGCACACATCAAATATGAATACATTTCGCATTGTTTTAGTATTGAAAATCGAACTTACCAACATTATCCTCTTCAGATCGTCTTCTGATGGTTGCTCATAGCCGTCTTGATACCAAACAAGCCTCGCTATTACATATTCTTGATTATTAGTAAGTGCAGGGATATTTCTTAATCTGTTTTCAGTTAATAGCTTCTCGGATAGGAATTTCTGGAATAGAAAGAGTAAGCATTTATAAAAAATTCCAATTCGTATGTATATGGAGCACTTAAAGCTGAACCAAAATGCTGAATACTCACTACTTTAGTCGCCTCTGGAGGCAAGGGGTCACATTTCATAATAGCAGGTAGGACATCAGGCTTCGGTGATGTGGTGCTCACTGGTGGTTTATCCTTCTCCTTTTGCGCCTTCTTCTCTTTACGTTTAATTGCACATTGGTTCTCAGGCACAACACACTCGGGCCTCATGCCCACTGCCAAACACTTTTTCAATCGGCATTCTTGACACTTTCGTCTCATATACATGTCCATTTCACACTCGTGACCAAATTTACAAATATATACAGCATTCTTGGTAACACTTCTTCTAAAGAAACCTGAAAACATTAAACAAAAATTATAGACTATGCCGCACAGATCGCCTCAAAACTTATGAGAAGCATAATATATACAATTTGAAGACATACCTTTGCAGCCTTCACAGGTGAGAGCATTATAATGATAACCAGAAGCACGGTCGCCACAGACGAGACACAGCTCCTCTTGTTGCCGGGGTGCTGGTCCTTTCTTAGCTCGTTTATTCGCCTCACAACTATCTACACTGTAACCATTTAGACTACTAGGAGGTGATAAGTCTTCTCGACCTGTGAACAAAAAGAAAATATTGCGTTAGAACAACAACACACGACTCTGAAGAAGGAAACTTATATAAGTTACATAACCGACAAACGGACTCAAACGAAACTAGTGATCAAGAAGTCAAAGCATGTATGCGGTAATGTACTTAGCATTCGAATTGAATCGCTGAATGACTATATAGGAAATGATACATCCGGTGCCGAAAAATAGCAGTGCTAATCTTGTGTATTTTTGATTTGCAAGAATGAGTACCTCCTATGTTGGAAGTTTGCCGTATAAAGTTGAACACTAACGAAGGAAAAAAGTAACATGGAAGTTTGGGATCTACGTCACATTCAGTGCATCTTGTGGTTATTAAAAACACAGATTGACGATTTCCTATTAGAATTTGTCTAGCTTAATTGTTATGAAGCATCCAATAAATCTCCTTCTCAGTTTCTTACAAATACGAGTTATTATCATCTCGAACTTGTTGAATCTTATAAAATGCTACCTACATAATGTATATAGATGTCTCTATTGTATTATTATATATGTACTGTTGTGTTTGAAAAATTGTTTGTATTTGGGGTAATTCCTGTCATGGTATATATTTTTTAATTACTTATACCAAGATAGCCTAATAGGTAACCCCAATGCGTCTTCCTGGCCAGAAACATTATACATTTGGTACAAGTATTATTATACAAAGTAAATACGATTCAATTAACATCCACTGAGACGTTTATGGTCAAATCTGTAAATTTGCAGCATTTCAGCGTAATTCTAGATTGCTGAAAGCTCGAGATTTGCGAGAAAAAGAGTAAGGTTGTCAATTTGTTGGAACCGTTTCAATGAAAATCAGATAAATTGGCAAACTCTGATAGGAAACGATCGACCTGGAGTCACAAATCCAAGATCTGGCCAGCAGAAACCAGTGGGATTTTAATCCATGACCACTTTGTTCAAAGCATTATATGCTAACCACTAATATATTCTTCTAGCTGAAACTCAACAGTTCGTCTTTTTTCAGGGTTGCCAATAAATCAGGTAAATTGGAAAACGCTGATGAGAAACGATTGACCTTGGAGTAACATATTTAAGGTCTGGCCAGCAACAGTAAGGAATTGAACCCGTGACCTATTCTGCTGGTTAAACATACATATGTGATGATAGAGAACCTACGAGAGGTTTGTCGAAAAATTTCCACAACAGTGGGTAGCTTAGCTTGTGTCACAAGAAGGTCACGGAGATGGGCCTGTGAGTGCATATTCAGTAGCAATTGTCCTCATACTTTGTAAGCATGTCAGTTTTGTCTCGACAAAGTCCTTCCATAAATTGCGGTTGAATTTATGGCTGTGGTGTGATTTCGCACAAACCCAATTGCACGTGATCCGGAGAGCCGATACGGAAAATTAATGCAGTAAACCAGTTTACGATCTACACAAGCGCGGGGAAAAGTTATATTTAACTGGCGAGATGCAGCCTGCAGCGCTGCAGCCTCCTCTACCTGCAGGAATTTGCAGTGCAGCCCGCCTCTAGGACTCCACCACTGTTGCTGCTTCTGGCGCATTCGTTACTTCTTTCTCAGGAATGCCACAAATGACGTTCTCCCCAGAGACCCGACAAAAACTCACTTGCACAACTGGGAGTTTCAAAAGAGCACGCACTTGCCTCGCTAAACTTTCAGCATCGTGCACATTTTTTAAACGTCGCGTCCTCAGAGCAAAATCAACATCATCATCATCATCAAATGGTTGTGGGCGGGCAATGTCAATGTGTTAAAGAGTGGGAGTTTGTCCTAGGTCGCGACACAACCAATATACGCTACAGGCATAGGCGTAAGTAAGTGATGCAGGACACATGTGTTTGAAGATCCGAAATATCTCCGAAACCAAAACAAAACGAGGATGTGCACTTTTGATTACAAACAAATGCGCGAGCTTCTAGTCGTTATCGAGTTTCAACGTAAACATGTTCAACATTGTGTTGAGTTAATGCAAAATTTATTCTCGTACACCTACATACACATACAACGTTTTAGTGATGCTAACATATAATTTTATGCGGAAAATATTGTAGTGTAGAATCTTCGGATTGCTTATGTGCATAATGCACGTGCGCTATGCAGGTGAAAGTCAAGTTTATCTATGCGGTGCAACTTGTCGGGCTCGAAACCGTGACCGAGACAAACAACCAAATAGGGTTGCTTTTGTATATTTGACTATTATTATTTTTAAATAAAAATATATGTTTCGTCTTGAATAATAAATGCACTGAAAATCACTTTTTTTCTACAGCTAAAATGATAAGTACATCTAAGACAAGCATTGACGTAGAGATTTGTCTACAGAAAAATCGGCAAACCAAATCTCCAAGAATATATATGTTGTAGCCATATGTAGATCTAGAATATACTAGATCCGCCCTCACGTGTTATACTTGTCTCCCTTTTGGCGCATGCAAAATACATAGCGCATGCACAGTTTCTCTTAGTAGGTAGGTAGGTACCGCTGCGTCGTAGGGAAAAAAACCCAACTTCCCCGGTAGTTAAACCCCCCGCACCCCTCAGTTAGTGAAGACAAGATCTCCGACCAAAATAACACGTTTGGGCCCATCTAGTGTATTATACATCAATGGTTGTAGCTATTTTTGATAAAGGCGCAGAGTGTATAGAGTATAGTTTTACAATGTAAAACAAATCGCGCAAAATGGCAAAGTTTCAAAACAATCGGAAGACTGTAGGAATAGATACTGAATCGTTTGCGATGTCAAACATAGAAAAGCCTTGTTAAAAGGCGCTAGCACGCTCAAAATATGCCATCGCAATCCAGGCCAAAACTCACCCCCTTGACTATACTATTGACATCATTTGTATAAATGTATGAGAAACTTGTCGAAATAGTAATATCGTACGAATTGTCAATGACGTGAAGACACGCCCGTTCAAAGCCGGAGCTGCTAGGCATGCCGTGCCGTACGATTCAGTGTGTTCTTACAATTAAGCTTCCGTCCGAAACACAGCATAGTCGATGATAGCTATGAAAAATATATTCTACTATGTAGAGGCTTTTATACTGGAAAATTATAGATGTAGGTTTGATAGTGATTCCCATATTTGAAACTTGTCGAAATAGTAATATCGTACGAATTGGCAATGACGTGAAGACACGCCTGTTCAAAGCCGGAGTTACCTAGGCATGCCGTGCCGTACGATTCAGTGTGTTCTTACAATTAAGCTTTCGTCCGAAACACAACATAGTCGATGATAGCTATGAAAAATATATTCTACCAGAGGCTTTTCTACTGGAAAATTATAAACATAGGTTTGATAGTGATTCCCATATTTGAAACTTGTCGAAATAGTAATATCGTACGAATTGGCAATAACGTGAAGACACGCCCATTCAAAGCTGGAGTCCACCTAAGCATGCCGTGCCGTACGTACGATTCAGTGTGTTCTTACAATTAAGCTTCCGTCCGAAACACAGCATAGTCAACGATAGCTATGAAAAATATGTTCGACCAGAGGCTTTTTTACTGGAAAATTATAAACGTAGGTTTGATAGTGATTCCCGTATTTAAAGACATGTAGGAGATACTTATCGAAATAATAAGATCGAACGATCTAAAATTAATATGAAGACACGACCATTGGAAAACTCAAAATTTGCGTGACATTTATGGACAAATTTGCAGCATTTTTCTGAAATTCGAAATGCTGAAAAACCGAAAATTGCGAGAAATGGGTAAAGGTTGCCAATTTGTTGAAACCGTTTCGAAAATTGATAGTAAACGATCGATCTGGAGCCACAAACCAAAGTCTGGCAACCAGTGGGACTCCTGTGACCATGCTGTTGGATGCTGGATCCAAATCAGTTAAAATTTGAAAGTCGAGAGATTCGTCTCTCGCCAGGTCTACGACAAATAAAATCAGAGACCATAACAGAGACTAATCGGCCGATAAATCTCCCCCTGAGCGCTCGCTCAACTTTCGAAGCAAACATAATAAAAAGCCATAAAATCGACAGAAAAGTCTAAAATACGCCCGAGCTTTCCTGAGCCAGACCAGTGCCGAGAACAATGGAGCAGTTAAAAAGCGATTTTGAACCGCAAGTCTAAATAGAAAATAACCATAAAAGGATAATCGACCGAAAAGTCTGCAGAAAGCACGCACGTACTTCCATTCATGCGTTCGATGTTTATCGACTTGCGTCCAGGCGGACGGACGCATATTGCAATGGCATTGCAACGAAATTTGCATGCAGGAATGAGTCAACGAGTGCAACACACACGTGTGTCCCATTAATCCAACGTGGATGGATATACAGAGGTGTGAGCCGGAGACGAAGAAATTCACACCGCGTATTATTATAGCCAGGAGTGTATTAGAGAATATGCGAGTTGCAGTGAGAATGCACGTTGCATGTTGCAAAAGTCCACTGTGGGAGGCTGGCGACCGTCTCTGACCGGCTGCGGGGGCACTGAGCGGCCTTGACTCGATGATGCTGATGCTGATGCAGACATCCAAGTACAAAAAGGAGCCGATTCATGCGAAAACGAGCTAAGGATGGTCGGGTATTAGAAACCACCCGTTTAAAATCACACCGAAGGCAGATTCAAACGCCAATCATAAGGTCATGGTAAAATTTCACGTAGAAGTGGTTGAATATACGAGTTTTCCATACCAAGCGTATGTGTATGAACGTTCGCTTTTCGTTGATGATTATTGTGGCGGTTGCATCGTTGGCTGCGCTCGGACAAAAGTCGAGTTTTGCTGACACACTGGCAATGAAAAAAACCGTGCCACAGAGCAATCGCCGTGTTGGCGTGAAGCTCGAATTAGTTATGTAGATCGGTCGTGCTCGATGGTGTTGAAACTTGTGTGTGTGTGTTTATTTGCTTTTGTGGACGGAAAAATTGTGGGGTAATTACGGCGACTTCCGCATATTCCAAGAGACTGTGAAAATTCTGTGATGTTCAAGTCAAATTAGCGAAAACACAAATGCAGCTCCAGAACTATTGACATGTCTTTTATAAGTGTGTCGAATGAATTTGTAACGCCTTCACAGTTTATGATGACTATTTGTGTGACAATAGTACTGTTTTGATCTATGGTCATAACATATGTCATGGCAGAATGTGTTAATCTAAAGTCACGCTCATTAAACACTCTTTTTTCTATTATATGACTATCAAAGATGCGAAACGCGAGCATTTAATGCTAGAATGATACATAAAATCCAATGCAATCAAAGAATATGAGATGCTGCATGCCCGGCATGACGAGGTAGCACAAGAAACATAATACAGAGGTGAGAAATACGACAAGGATAGCTGATGTAGTCAAGCGAGTGCTTAAATGGTACCCAAGATAATGTTAGAGGAGGCAAAAGAAGGCCAAACAAATAAAAATATGAAGGGTTAGGGCGAAAACACACCGAGTGGTATAGGACGTCACGTATTGGCTTCCCAATGTGACCGTTAACAGTGGGTGTTCCCAAACAGAATTTGGGTGTAGTTGCACGTGCAGAATGTATATGTTTGGGAGGTCGCACGTGTAAGCATATCCATGACAAGTGCCTTCTACATTTCTTCAAAATGTGATTCACCGAAAACACTCCAGGGGGTGATTTTTGGGACTCTGTACCATGCATATTGGCTAGGGATGGTGCGTTTTATCCAAAAGAAAAACACGCACCACGCGTGTGTTTTCGCCCTTAAGAGGGCTGGACAGCAGCGCCTTGTCCATACAAACGTACTATACTTCTCCCTACCTCAATTATGGCACTAGCGAAATTATTTTTTAATATGCTATGGATATCCACCATTGGGGTTCATCTATCGTTTTATTTTTTTTGATTAATTATTTTTTATAGGAGCTAGGAGCCGCCAAACATCTATAAAATCGCCTCTTTTTTACACCCACGAAAAGAGTCTAGCGTGGTTATTTAACGGTCGATTTAAAAAAAAATACGCCGATAGATGCACAGAAAATATCTTTCTCATACCGATGATGAAATTTTTTTAAAAATTGATACAGTTTTGGAGGAGAAAATAGTATAATACGAAACCTCGATTTTGTCAATTTAAAACACGTTTTATCTGGTCGAAGCACAACTGTCGCATTCACTCAATATATATATTGATATATATTGTCGCATTCACTCAATATATACATACACTCAATATATATATCGAAGAAAGGAACGGTAACAAAATTAAGGTTTCGGGTGTACAGCCCTCTTAACAGTGGGTGCAGAATGGATATGTTTGGGAGGTCGCACGTGTAAGCATATCCATGACAAGTGTCTCCTACATTTCTTCAAATATGTGATTCACCGAAAACACTCCAGGGGGTGATTTTTGGGACTCTGTACCATGCATATTGGCTAGGGATGCTGCGTTTTTTCCAAAAGAAAAACACGCATCACTCGTGTGTTTTCGCCCTTAAGGTTCAGACACACATTATGGTACGGCGGCACGCCTAATCTATACCGTCGCAATCCTTGGCAAAATTCACCACTTGAGGTGTATTTTTTTGGATTGATAAATGGTGATTTCTATATTTGAAGAAATTCGTCGAAATAATAGGATCGTACGAGTTATTAATGACATGAAGATGCGCCCATCACAGTTGGAAACCACGAGCACTTTCCATGCAACACTTTTGAGTGTGTCCTTACTATTAGATGAATGAGTACTGCTCAGAAAATGACCTTCGGCGATGATGTTGATGAAATATGTCAGTATATCTATTTTTCAAGCTATTATTATATTGCCAAACATACATACATACATATAAATCAGAACATGGACAAGTTAAACATGCAAATTTGCATCGGCATTAAATCAACATGTCTTATTTTAGTGTTTGCTAACATTTTAAATTAATTAAAAACATCAATAGCTGTCAGTGCTAACAAATTAATTTAAAAATGTATATGCATGTGTAGGCGTATATGAAAAACTATTAAAACTGCATTCTATTATATGTTTGATTGCTATTATGTAAAAGTACATGTTTCATACTACCTATGTATGTACATATCATATATATAATATCGCTATTCTGTCTGTGTGTTTGTCTGTCTGCTGAGATAACGCTCGCCGTACTATAATAGTCATTTTGATTCGACATATATATGTACGTCACAGCTAAACCACTGCCAAAACGTATATTAGCCAGCAGCATAGCTCGGTCGTTAAGCTTCTCCCCAACACCGAGAGGCGCCGGGTTCGATCCCATGAGCTGACCTCGATTGAAAAGAATTTTTCAGAGAATATCTATAGTGCTGCTGGTCAGACCTGGATATTTGTGATTCCAAGTCGATCGTTTCCTATCAGAGTTTGCCAATTTTCTGGCAAACTCTGATAGGAAACGATCGACGGAAACGATTCTGGCCGGGCCGCACCGTGCGACTTGCGAGCGACTTGGTTGAGAGCGACCAGACCAATGCATGCAGGTAGATGGGACATGCTACACCCATCAACTTGTGTGTCGCACACATTTCCATACATTTTTTCATGTCGCACAACTAGTCGGCCGACAACGTTGCACGGTGCGGCCCGGCCCTAAGAATCCTTCCTACCTATTATGTCAACACAATTTGAGTACGATCAATGTACAATAAAATTTATGTACAATGAGATAGATGTCTCGTTAATTTGTAATTCAGCGACGTGTATACATATGTAATAAAAATGCAGTATTGTTTGTAATTGGCCAGGAAGGCCCATTGTAATTCCTTCCTTTTATAAAAATGTAATAAAATAATTTTTTTTTTCAATTAATCATGCACACTCGCCTAACAGATGGCTCCAAAGCGGCGAATGTGCTAAACAGATTAAGACTCGAGAAATTATATATGACACCTAGCACGAGAGAATACAACACTCACCACTAGACCACGGCTGGTTAATAGTAATGATATGCATCGGGAAAATTTTATTTCAAAATAAAATCATCACTTCAATGACCCAGATAAAGAGTCGCAAACACACTCGCACTTCCGAGAAGAAAGCCAAAAAAAATAAAATAAAAAAGTTGATCGGACTTTCCACTTTTAAGCATGACGTCAAACCTATCAGAGGCGACTTTCCTCAATTCCAAGTTGCACGATTGCGAAAAAAATAAAATCCGATGCGCATGCATAATAATGTTTTGCAACGAAAATGCAATGCCTCGCCACGGTGCATACACAAACAAGCAAATAGTAAATAAAACGCGAGTTCGTCGACACTCGGCCATTTGGCAAACATCGACCAGATTAAAAGTTCGATGCGTCGAAGGAAAACACATTCAATTGGACAAACAAGTCTACTCGCGCGCACTCGTGTGTGTGTGTGTGTGTGTGTTTGTGTTCGCCCGGTTCTCGGCTTGCACGCTGCAACGGGGAAAAATGATTAAATAAAAAATGGCGACAGCTAGATGTGTGCAAACAAATTGTGTGTGGATGTGTGTCTGGCTGTGTCTGGTTTGAGTCAAGGGCAACCGAGTGCAGTGGAGATTAATTGCAAGCGCGGGCGGCGACTGCAGCGCCGTTCAAGTTCAAGGCTGAGCGCGACTCGGTGCTCGGTGTGAATGCGCCTTTACACTCTATGTATGTATGTAATGGGGAAAAAATCGCACACTTCAATTAATCGCCAGTTGCGATCTCGGACGAATCGAATACGAATTACCTTCTTGAATGCGATTTTTTTTATTTATTTAATACGAGTATAATTCCTGCACACAACACAGGCAGGGTCTGTCGGTATAATTATAACTTTGTGGCGAAAAAAAAAATTTGCTTATATTATAGCGCCGCATTTTTTTTTTTTTTTTGGCCAATTGTACATTATTTTAATTCATTTAAATAATAGACGATTTTATCCATCGGAATTATTTTGAATGCAAAGAACCGAATCGGGAAAAAATCAAGAAATTAGATTTTTTTTAATATAATCTAATATATAATTTCGAAAAAGACTTTATATGTATGTAAGTATGTTTAAGTATCTTTGGTTATTATTTGAAATTCGTAAACAAAACAGAATTTCTATGACGACAATTCAATTGGTTGAATATCATATTTTTTTTTATTCAAATAAATTTAATAAAAAAAATAATGAATATTTACTACTAGATTCGCCATGTTTAAGCTTTTTATATTACAAATACTGAGCGAAGCCGGGTTAAAACAACTAGTATTATATAGGTATATGTATGTATTTTAATATTATATATCCCATTTGTATTTGTCACATCTCTCGTCATTCCCTGCACCACTTCCTCGGTTACGGAGGTCGCAACCAATTGGAACAGTTGAGTCATGTTTATTTACTTCTCTATTTCTTTTCTTCTATTTATGCATTTTCACTTGCATTTTCATGTACTTTCTTCCATTCTTAATCTGTTTAGAACACTCGTCGCTTTGGAGCATTCTGTTAGACGAGTGTGGTGTCATCGCTCCGACCTGTCACAAGATTCCGATGTGACTTTTATTGATTAAAATCCTATAGCTTCATGTCGGAGACATTAATGTTAGCTAATCCCCATATGTCGGTAAAATATCAAAGCGATCTAAAGATTATAAGTGGTTCAAAATCAGATCACAAATTTTTAACGGGCATAAATGTCACTGAACTAGCAGATGAAACGAAATGTAATTGGCCCATGGTAATTGGAGGGGGGGTGAAGTTTCATTCTAGATCTCAATTCAATCTGGTAAAATCTAATGTAATTATTATGCAATATGCAAGAATAGAAGACACTTCCAAAAGTAGATATCGTCTTCGGCTATAAAACATACTGGTAAGTAGGCATTTGGCAGCTGAACGATACGTTTATAGGAATTTTGGCGCTAGTTACGCCATCGAAAACAGTGGCGTAACAGCATAGGACTAAATTATAATATACAAATCATACAATTAAAATTGTAGAGCGCACCTTGATCCAATTTCGCAACTCGGCGTAAAAAAAGTCTCTCATTCCGAAACCCGTAGCTTAAAATACACATACTTATACTGAAGAAAAAATAAGTATTGACAATGACGAGTCGAACGTGACAAGGGCGCGAATTTGCATACGAAATTAAATTAATGCACCTGTTGCCAGTGGTATAGTAGGATCTTTGTACAATTGAGCTCGAGTCCTAGGAAGGATCGTCTTATCTCGATCTGATCGCCACGGTCTGATCGATCGGCGACACACGTTGCAAATTGATTGTTTTGTAGGGAATTGCTAATGAGCTGTGTATTATTTGCACCTGTCGGTGGACAGGTGATAGTCAACCTGTTCAGGTAGGTGGTTCTAATCGGTGGGCGGGTATCACTTGAGACAGGCAAGTGGAATAGAAACGCAGTTGTCACACTTATCGGTTTCAGGGTCAACGAGGAAACTCTTCGCTTGGAAAGTTCGTTTCTGTACCACATTGCATAGTGGCAAACCCTGAACCAAGATTCCTGACGGCCAGCATGTCTCAATTGGTTGTATTTCTAAGTGAAAATGCATCGCCAGGACTTCTTCTTGATAGTATGGGGGCGTCAGTTGCAACCGTGATGAATACATGACATGGCATCTATTTATTTCGAGATTGTGCACCTTTGATCTCGCTTTTGTCTAGTGACCTTATTTTAACATTGTGTGTTTTTATTTTTGATAATTTGCTTATGAAAACATGTGGCACACAATGCAGCTGAATTTGAATTGTAATTGGAGTGTATTTTGGTGAGTTTTTTTTTCAGGTCGAAAATTTGCATAAAATAATAATTGTACGTTTCAACCGTTGAAATTGATGTTAGACAATAGGAGAATCCATGCGGTGCAATTCAATTCAAATTATACACATGTAAAATTACAGTTAGACGTGTACAATTGACGAATGACTAGATGCAAATGATTTCAGATGTATTTATCTTGGAAGAAATGGACCTTGAATGCTAAAAAACAAGCGGCCACGAGAAGGCTTTGGTCAACGAACGAACAACGCATCGGTCAATTCAATTTTATAAAAACATATTATTTTCAGTAATTATATAACCTATTAGTGAAGTAAAAATATGTATGGTGATGTGGTGAGAAAATTATAAAGCTATTAGATATAGTGAGAAAATTATAAAGATAAACAAACAAGGCTACTATTGGCAGTGAGTGATCTGTCACCTTCTCCAATTTTTTTGGATTCTTAAACGTGTTTATTGCGATTATATTTCACCATCGATTTAGCGTATGCAATTGATATATTGAATATCGGCAGCCAAACCTTGCAAAATGGCAAAGTTTCAAAGCGATCGGAAGGATGTAGGAAGTTTTCAGACCAATTAGCGAAACTAGAAGTGGAACTAATAAAAATAGAGCATAGCTTGAACTGTAATCAACCTTGTGAAAGAAAATACATATAGGAGTTTTGAATTACATATATGTAGGTACACATAGGAAGATAATGATTAATAGTTTCAAGGGAAAATACTTCTCTAGTCCGTTTTTTTCTCAAGAGAATGTGGAGAAAGTTATGTGGAATGCTATTCGATTAAAAATTGAAATCAGAGTCATAAACTAATTGAATCCATGTTTATAAGAGGCTTCATCATTGAAAAATTTTGTCTTACTCGTACACTTAAGTAAGACAAAATTGTACGTAATTCGAATGTCTTCCTATTGAAGTAGAATAAAAGATCATGACATCAAAATCAAAAATCACTTTTTAGAATTGAGATCTTCACCATCATCATCATCAATCACAATACTGGAGACTTTTCCAAATCTGTGCAGCACTCATCTACATATCTAAATCTAACCCAACGCGCCTTTCTGGACAATTAATTACAAGGAATGCAGCATTTTATTATTACATAAATCACTGTATTTCCAGAAGTTGAAGAACACGAAATAACAATTAATTAATCAATTACATAATTAATCCATTGAGACATCTATGGATTTAAATTTTTACAAATTGTACACACAATAAATACAGAAGATTTGTGACAACAGGAAAGATGATTTTTTACCAATTTTGAGGAACCGTTTCAACAATGATCAGATAAAATTGACAAACTCTGATAAGAAACGATCGATTTGGATTCCCCCGAATCTAACCAGCAGTATAGGGGATCGAACCCACTGATCACTTGCTGCTAAATATATACGCTACCGTTAAGCCATACTGCTGGTTATGTATGTGAGTATACAAAGATGTGTCCAATACAACTCTACCAAACAGAAAGAACATGGAGGCCTTCAGTGAAGTGGTCGCCAAGAGCAAAAAAAGTGCACGGTTCAGAAAAATCAAGGCTTTTTATTTTTTCAATGAAATGCTTCACATTTTTACGGCCTACATTATGGCCGACCAGAGGACGATGAAAATGCTCGACGAATCGACTGCAATAAAACGCATAAGTGGAACGTCGCTAATGAACGATAATTGTGCATCCTTGATCTCGCGACGACGCACGGCCATGCAAAGTGCAACGGCGACTGCACCGGCACAGGCTCACTCATGCTGAAACAATCAAGTGATAAATCTGCGAAGCGGCGATAATGAACCGGATAAGCGAACCGATGCAATTATCCGACATAATAATAGCAGAGAGACCGGTCGAGGACATTGCCTGAGAGTAATATAATAAACAAAAAAAATCTTATTTGTGAGTGGACACGAATTTTCGAGCGTGAGAACGCGGGAAAACCAGCTATGTATTCTGCGAGTATTGTCCGATCTGAGATATAACTGTTAATTTCAGCCGAATGTGAGATGTTCAAGTTTAATCGAAGGATTAACGGTGTTGAAAACTCGCTTTGCTGATTTCATTGGCCCTAGAAGAAGCCTAATTGTCAGTTGCAGTTGCAGGTGAATCACCCGAATGGAAGGTGAACCAGTCTACGAAGTGCAACGAGTCATGTAAACCAGCAACTAACTAGTAAACTCTGAGCAAGATCTCGGTTGCATTCATTGATCAAGATTAAGTGATCTAAATCTGAATGTTAGATCCAAAGTCAATGTAAACTTGCGTACCGTTATTCAACTTTGAAATGGATTTTCCGATTTTTGAATTTGTATCGAATTTTTTGTAGATACTGGAATAATTCAGATTTTTCCATTCAAGGTAATTTATGTACCACATAAATTACCTTGAAAGGAAAAACCTGAATTATCCAGCACCTACAAACTTTGATTTTTAAATGCTTTTTATTATTACTAAATTATGTTCACAATACATTTTATATCCATTTTAATAGCTACTGATCTACTGATCATTATCTATTTTACAATTTCAATTTAATTTTGTTAGTAATCATAATATTATATTCTTATAATGTTAATGTACAGTATATAAAAAAGAGCTGAAAAACCTATATCTCCAAACTTAAAATTCGATACAAGTTCAAAATTGGATATAAAATATATGTGTATTAGTAAATTGCCGAATTTTATTGGCACACAATCGAAGAAAAGCAGACGAAGTCAATGATGATTTCAGACCGATAAGTTAAGATGATTTGTTGTTATTTGCATAATAAAACACACAAGTTTCGCTTTATATTAATTTTAATTGGGAAATATGGTGTGCATACTTTATCATACCAAGGAATAAACAAGCCAATAATAATAAAACAATAAATAAACATGCCATGGGATAATAAAATCCCTGATGCTTTATCAAATTAATTAGACATTATATTTTATGTAGATAGGACAGGGTTGCCAATTTGTTGGAACCGTTTCAAACTCTGATGGGAAACGATTGACCTTGGAGTCACATATTTAAGGTTTGGCCAGCGGCACAGTCAGGAATTGAACCCGTGACCACACAATGGAAGGCATTACACGCTAACCACTGCTCTACATATGCTGCTATACTATGTAAACTAGTGTTCTGCTAGCTGAAACTCTACAGTTTATTTGTCTCTAAGCATTTTCCTTGAGTGTATCGAAACTTCAATGGTTGAATGGATATTGGCATACTTTACAAAATGACCGATAGGTGTCGCCACTGCGACCCAATCTGACTTACTCTACTACTACTGAGTAGATGCAAGATTTCGCTTTTTTGATGCATTCTTTTGACTCGGATCTAGATGGATGTTGAAGTTCAGCAAAACTTGAAACCTAGCATCTACTCAATAATAGCAGAAGTGCTGTTGGCTAATTAATTATGTAATTGCGGAAATTAAGTTTAATGATACACGTGATTGGGTGCTAAATAATTATAATTCAATTTGTATGACAGTCATTTTAAAAACCGATTTTTTTCATAATAGATCAGTTATCTGACATAAACTAGATGGACATCCATATTTTTCTGCGACTGAAAGGTATTTCAGACTTTTGTCGTTGAAGGAAGTGAGGTCGGGATGCGGTGCATCTGCTCTAAAATCGCCAGACAAATTGAACGACAGATTAACGGAAGCCTGCTTTAAATGCAATTCTCGTCTTCTCGAATGACAGATTACACATCAGATGACGGGTAACCTTTCGATGTGCACAGATGCAATTATTAAAGTGGTAATTATTAAAATTGAGTTGGATCTTTCAGGCGAGTTTAATAAGGCAAGATTCGATAAGTTCCGAATCTTGCCTTATTTAAACTCGCCAGAAAGATCCAACTCAATTTTAATAATTGCATCTGTGCACATCGAAAGGTTACTAGTCATCTGATGTGCAATCTATCATTCGAGAAAACGAAAATTACGTTTAAAGCTGCCGTTCTGTTAATCTGGCGATTTTAGAGCGGATGCACCAAACCCTCTTATGAGCTATGCTGTGTATGTAATTTCCATTAGTACTATCTATGAATGGATAAATGCTATTTATTTACCGAATAAGTTCCGAATCTTGCCTTATTTAAACTCGCCAGAAAGATCCAACTCAATTTTAATAATTGCATCTGTGCACATCGAAAGGTTACTCGTTATCTGATGTGCAATCTATCATTCGAGAAAACGAAAATTACGTTTAAAGCTGCCGTTCTGTTAATCTGGCGATTTTAGAGCGGATGCACCAAACCTGAAGGTTGTTATGGATCAACTTCAACGACCTTTAAAATGGCAAGAATCAATGATTATTAATGCAAAACTTCATTAATCCGTTTCACATCCAATCTGGCTTACTCTTCTACTGCTGAGTAGATGCAAGATTTCGAGTTTTCGATGCATTCTTTTGACTCGGATCTAGATGGATGTTGACGTTGATGATTAACCCTTTGCCCGCGTCACCAAATTTAGCGAACATGCCCTGTACGCGGCTGCTTTTTTGCGGATTTTGCTATCGCGTTTTCGACTATAAATATTTTTTTGAATTTTACAACCTATATTTATTTTTTTTGACTACTGCCATCTATTGAATTTTGTAAAGTATACATTTAGTAATATTTTCAACCAAGTTATAAAATTTTAACACAATAGACGGCTCTTATACAGGTTGGAACTTCCAAGACATCTATGCGTGTCTCGCGCGCTGAGGGCATGTTCGCTAGGACATGTATAGTAGTCGTACGCGGTGGAAAGGTTAAGTGCAGCCAAACTTGAGTAGTTTGCTCGGAAAGGTTTTGAAGAATGCTCCAATACCAAAGTGAAGAATCAGAGTTTGTTTGCGACAGTCGAGTGCCAGTGATTTTCAACGTCAAGTGCGCGTCTTTGACCGACCTTCACCACGCGCCACACTTTTCGTCACGACCCAGCGACCAGCAAGAGCTGAGCTGGTTGCTCTGTTGCTGGTCGATGGAACTCTTGCGTACTTCCTACGATACATACATATATATATTTAATGAAATACGGTCGCACGCTCCGACAGTTTTCAATGTTAATTGTCGGACGTAGCCGCGAATTTCCCAGCTCGCTGCCGTTGCTGCTGCTGGTATTCCGAAAAGCGATTAAGCCACGCGAAAACGAGACGATTACCATCGCCACTTTTAATTCCAGCCGGGTAAAAACAATGGACGACACAAAAAATATGTATCAAAACGAAAAATAAAATTCTTGTGTATATGTTTTTTGAACTTTTATAAGCGAAGAGCGCGATTTATTAACGGCGAGCGGCGAACTTCCTGGTGAGATGGTATCGGTCGGTTTTCGTAATGAACGCAGCGCGCGTACGAATATCTTCACCTTGAAATTGGAATTTGCAATTGGCCATTTGATTATTCGAATCTTATATGCATTATTTAGAAGGGGTGAAACGCTATGTTATGATTTGTATTATGTTTACAAATTTATTTAACAAACTAACACCAGAACCTTAGTATTGCTAATTGGACTTACAGTTGAAAGATTTTTACAAAACTTCTTTACGTTTCACTTACGATTACAATTCAGGAAAAAATTTGCCTCTTATCCGATCGTTTTCATACTTTTCCATATTGCTCATTTTGGTCATCAATATAAGTAAATGGATCCAACGCCATTACGATAGAGATAAAATATCGTTTAAGACGCGTTTGAAGTTTGCAAATTTGAAATCTGGGTGACGTCTATGTAGTCTATAGTTTTATACATAGATGGCAATAGTAAAATAAAATTATTGGTATTTTTATTCAAAATAATAATTGTCTAAAATGCTTTCAACTTCGGTTGGGCAATGAACGTTTTTAATAAATAAATCTTGTAAATTATTAAAATAAATCATACATATAATATATGTATGAATATAGTCAAATAAATCTTGTAAATTATTTGCAAAACAATTGCTTCGTAATCCTTAAAAGACCTACGTGTTTCTCGTTACGACAAACACACTATTTTACTACGACAAATTGCCCAACTCATAAATAGCACGACACGTCTTCGTCCAAGCCGATTTTAATTACTTTAATTAAGCTTTTTATTACTGCATGAAGAAAATATAGACATGTACCAATTTATCTAACCTAAGGGCTATCGTTAAAGGACTCAAAATATAATTTAATTGCAGAACTGAACCCACTTGTCTCTCGCTACGACAAATCATCACACTATTTTACTACAACAAATTGCCCAACTCAGTGTCTCGTAATTCAGAGACTTGTATAATAAAAATGCTGTATTGTTTGTAATTGGCCAGGAAGGCGCATTGGGGTTTACCTGTAAGGCCTTCCTGTTGCAAATAATGTAATAAAAAATTAAAATAAATAAATATAAATTGCAGTCTGCAGCACTTTATCCAAGTCAATGTTTACGAGGTTTTTATTATTGCATGAAGAAAATATAGACATGTACCAATTTATCCACCCTAAAGGACTCAAGATATTATTTAATAACGGAACTGAACCTATTTGTTTCTCGATACGACAAATCATCACACTTTTTTACAAGAACAAATTGCCCAGCTCATAAATAGCCACACGTCTAAAGAAATTGCAGTACTGCAGCACATTATCCAAGCTTACTTTTACAATCTTTTTATTATTACATTTTACAAGTATACACGCTACAATTAAGCAGTATGGCTAATGGTAGCGTGTATGTTTAGCACCAAGTGATCAGTGGGTTCGATCCGCCACACTGCTGGTTAGATTTGGGGGTATTTATGACCCCAAATCGATCTTTTCTTATCAGAGTTTGCCAATTTTATCTGATCATTGTTGAAGCGGTTCCTCAAAATTGGCAAAAAATCTTCTTTCCTGTTGTCACGAATCTTCTGTATTTATTGTGTATATAATTTGTAAAAAATATGTACAAAATCTAAATCCATAGATGTCTCAATGGATTAATTCTGTAATTAATTGTTATTTCGTGTTCTTTAACTTCTGGAAATACAGTGATTTATGTAATAATAAAATGCTGCAAGTAATTGTCCAGGAAGGCGCATTGGGGTCTTCCTGTCGAGCCTTCCTGGTATATATCTTTGTAAAAATAAAATAAAATAAAAATATAGTTAGCCATAGTGACGATTTAGGGTTGTTAATTTTGGCATTAATTGTCTTCTTACAAAAAACAAAAGATTTTCGTTTGAGTTTTCCGTATGATAATATACACAGTTTCAGAATGTATTAACAATTAAGCATACAATGCATTTTACGTACAAAGGTGCTTTTAATCATTCCATCCAACCGATTAGTTTCGAGATCTGCATCTACGAGACGAATCAACGCCGAATAAATGAACGGTTCAAAATACAAAACCGAAAATGTATTTATAGCGTGAGAGGACCGTTTAGCGAGAACAAAACTGATTCGTTCTTATCTTAAAAAGCGTTTTCGTTGATGGGTGCAGTAAACGCGAAAGGGCGTGCGCTTATCGCGGTGCATCGTTGCAATTACGCGGGGACACGGAAAGGATGGCGTGCAAAACTGCCGAAATTAATTTCAGCGCTAAACTTTCAGCTTTAATTATTCGGAAGGGGGCCACAACAATAAGTAGGGGATCGGAACGTGAAATTATTATTATGCGCCGGCTCGTCAGTGCACTTTTAGACGGCGATCTTAGCGATTAAGCGCTGTACAGGATCGGTCCAAATTGGAGGGGCACGCCCACGCATCCGCGCACAACAACAATAATAATGATGGCCAGGTCGATCACGTGAGGTAGAACGCAATAACGAACATTAAAATTACAGGTTGCGGTACAACGAGCCGGAGATGGCGAACTATGCGACTTTGCCATACTCACGCGACGCCACTGGAATTACAGATATGTATATCGAAATTGTGTCCGAATCTAAGATTCGCCGATTTACTCACACCGATAGATTATTTTATTATTTTATTTTACATACATAGATATATGTATACAGGAACGACCTGGAGTCACAAACCAAGTTCTGGTCAGCAGCACACACCAGGGATAGAATCGGGCGGCTCCCGAAGCCGCCAAATAAGTTAGGGCGCCGAACGATGCGCCAAAGGCGCTTTAACATTTAAAATTAGAGCGCCAAAAAACATTCAAAATTTTAGATTAGAGCGCCAAAGGCGAAAGTTCTTTCTAAGGGTGTTTAGAAAGTATTGCCCGAGGGCGCCATCGGGTGTAAGGCCGGCACTGATGATGGTAATTGGACTATTCGTCACATTGGGGTGGTCACAAAAAAAATTTTTGCGATGAAAATCGCGAATACACAATATTTGGCACTCAATTTCTCGTTACTATGATAGTTATCGTTAGTATGATGGACTTTTCGGTTGCCAGATGTTCCGTTATAGAGATTTTAGTGACTTTGTGACGAGTAATTTGTGACCAGTAATCACCGAACCACTGATGATAGCCATTGATCTATATTGCTATCTATCTATGTATGTAAACTAGTGTTCTGTTAGCTGAAACTCGACAGTTTGTTTGTCCCTAAGCATTGCCCTAAGAGTGTATCGAAACTTCAAAGGTAGGACGGATATTGGCGTACTTTACAAAATGATCGATAGGTGTCACCGCTGCGACTCACTAGGCAAAAGCGTTCCGTTTCACATCCCATCTGGCTTACTCTACTCCTACTGAGTAGATGCAAGGTTTCAAGTTTTATTGTTGTGTTGAAATGTAGCAAAACTTGAAACCTTGCATCTACTCAATAGTAGCAGTAGAGCTACTGGTTAATTAATTAAATGCGGAAATTAAGTTTAATGCTACAATGATTAGGTGCTAAAATCATTTTAAAAACCGATTTTTTTCATAATAGATCAGTTATCTGATATAAAATAGAAGAATACCCATATTTTTCTCCGACTGAAAGGTATTTCAGGCTTTTTTCGTTGAAGGAAGTGTTGCTTTCATGTGGAGGTTTTATGGATCAACTTCAACGTCCTTTAAAATGGCTAGAATCAAGTGAAAAGCTTAGAAATATTAATGTAAAACTTCATTAAGGGGGTTTTCCGCGATGGAATAAATACATATAATGCTGTGTAATTTTTATTCAATTTCTTGATCAGTTTATAAATTTCAAGGAAAAGGTTAAGGACACGCACCCTTGAACATTTTCACACTTAAATCCGGACACGCTTCGACCTTCCGGTCATCGGAGCGGAACCGGTGGTTCGCGATTGCGTCATTGCACTCATTATAACGCGCTGCCTACCACGAAAAATCAACAATAAAAAAAGAATGAAGATTCCCTCCAGTTACCGAAAAAAAAAACCAAAAAACAGAAACATCACACGAAAATGTACGTCACGGCACACGGAGTCGACGAACACGTGTCAGGGAAAAAATAATACACGTACGAATTTCACGCTGTGTGCTCTGTAGAGCATGTTGCGCAATTGGGTATGTAAACGAGTATGTAATGAAAGAATATATGTATGTATATACTTGAGTAATCAAATTGAATTTTAACCTGCGCAAAAATAGCAGGTATTTTATCTATAGATGTATACATAAAATTGAATATCTGTTTGTTTGTCTGTCTGTCTCGTATAGGCTCCTTAATCACTCAACCGATTACGATGGATTTGTTGTATGCATGTCTGGGAAGCTTACTTTGAAAAAAAACGGGAAAAAATCTCTAAATAATAATATTCGTAATGACGATTTTACCGACGCGAAAATTTGAAGCGCCATTGTGTAGTCAAGGAAATGTGTCGTTGGTAACCACGTTACCAGTTGGTTTATACGACACGGCGTTGAAGAGACGTTAGTTGAGCTCCAACTATCACATGCCGGGTTCAGCTAGTATATAGATAAAATCTGCAAAATTTTATTGCCAAAGATAAAAAATATATTGACAATATGCGGAAGGCTTCGACAGAAACACATGTATTGGCGACTCGTCAACATTGACACATGTCAAATTACCATCGAAGATGACTCGAAGCGATAACGTTCGCACACGGTATAAAGATCAAGGTATCTCGACTCGAGTGCAGATGGAAATGCTTCAAAAAGTAAAATGAATCTGGCGAAGCGCGGCTTATAAAATTTGCAATTTGCAAGTCATTATAAAAAACCATCAAAAAAACTCGATGATACAACACCGGAGTCGACGAAGCGAAACATCCCAAACACATTTCCATTTCGGGCTTGTGTGTGTGATAGTAGTGGTTCTGGCAGAATTGAAGTGTTCGATACAATCGTATCGGTGATTAGTTCCAGCACCTTGCGGACGCTTAGCAGCTGCCGTAGAAACGCCTAAAAGCGTGGGCTTGACCTTCCTCCGAGCACATGTGGGTACTAATTACTCGACAATTGCTCGGAGCATCGTCAGACTGAGGTGCCAAGGTCTGCAGAAGGACATGTAGACACCCGCAGGTAGCGAGGAGTCGCTAAAAACGGTACTACATACATACTAATTCCAACACTTTGTAGCAAACACTTGCTTAATATCTTGGTTAAGTAGCAGGATTTAGTCATTTAAGGAGGAGAATCGTCATAGTGTGAGTGATGCACTCAAGATGCAATCCCATTGGTTGCTGATGACGACATCGATAGGCTAGGAATAAGACTATTGGTCAGTGCAGCTCACATACACTCCTACGATTACTACTATTACTAGTACTATTACTATTACTAGATTACTACTACCTGTATGAATTTTACTATAAATACTATCATGATTCGGTAAATTTCTATTACCTTCAAGATATAGACATACAAATGTAAGAGAAGAAAATCTTTAAATACCAATTAAGTTTCAACCATCCATCTTTTATAAGATTTTGAAGCATTTTTGTAGGTTATGTTATACAAACATTGATCGAGAACTTATTGAAAGTTTCATGATTTCTATAGAGTTGTTGATGGTTTGTTCTTACTGGATATCAGTCATTTACCATCCACTGCTGGATGAAGCGTCTGCAACACGCTACAATTCTTCTCTGTTTTGGGCAACTCTCATCCATCTCATCCAACACATTTTCCTAATATTTCTTCCATCCATCTTTTTAGCGGCCTTCATTCTCTCGGGTACCATTTCAGCAATTCGTTTGTCTATCTACGTCCATTGTTCTAGCTACGTGACCCTCGCATTGTCATTTCATTCTCTGTACTCTCTTCAACTACCCTTGCTCTGTTTTGGGCAACTGTCATCCATGTCATCCCACACATTTTGCTAATTTCATCCACCGATCTTCATTGCGGCCTTCTTTTCACCCTTTTAAATTCTTTCGGATACCATTTTAGCAATTCGTTTATCCATCTACGTCCATTCTTCTAGTTACGTGACCTTCGCATTGCCATTTCAATCTCCCTACTCTTTTCAACTACCCTTGTCTCTGTTTTGGGCAACTGTCATCCATCTCACCCCACACATTTTTATTATATATTATCCATCCATCTACTTAGCGGCTTTCTTTTCAACCTTTCACGTTCTCTCGGGTACCTTTACAGCAATTCGTTGTCCATTTACGTCCGTTATTACAGCTACGTGAGCCTCTCATTGCCATTTCAATCTTCCTACTCTCCTTGCGATACTTTTCACCAACGTATTCTGTTTTTTGTCTCCTAGTTATGCCGAGCAATGTAAACTATGATCTCTTGCCTAATCAATATGAGAGATAGAAAATGGAATGCGTGGATTAGAACTCAGAAGTATGACAGGAGTAGTTGACATAATGGAGAGAGTAAAGACATTGAAATGGCAATGGGTGGACTACATAAGTAGCTAGAAGAGCGGACCACAGAAGGCAAAAGAATTGCTGGAATGGTACTTAAGAGAATTTAAAACGGTGAAAGGGAGGCAGCAGGTAAGATGGGTGTATGAAATAAGAATAATAAGTAGAGTACGGATAGTCAAGGTGCCGCTTATTGTTCAATTGTTGTAAATGCTTTGGAAAAAAGGTTCGACAAACCTTCAACAATGCATTTACAACATTTGAACAATAAACGGCACCTTGGTTATCCAGGCTCTAATAATAAGATATAGTGTGAAAAAGTTATAGGCGTTTAAAAAATTAAAATCTGACAAAACGAGAAGGTGGTGGAAAGGAAAATTACCATAAGACGTGTCTATTACGATTATTTTTCACCATCGTACTGGCAGATTTGATTTGAATATACATATGTATATATTGTTGACCAAACTGCACAAAATAGCAAAACAATCGGAAGAATGTAGTCCATATAGAAGAGCCTTGTAAAAATGTGTGGGATGAGATGGATGAAATAGAGACGAATGGAAATTTTTTGATGATAGTTACTAGAAATAGGAATAAATTAATCATAGGTAGAGTTAAGAAAGCAAAAACTGCAGGAGGTGTTCATGTTCAAATATACAATGTCCTTCCTGAGAGCATTAAAGGAGCTAGTAACATTGGTGCTTTCTTGAGGGGTCCTAATGGATACCTCTGTGGAAGATGACGTAATTATATAAGTTTAATAAAATGTTATGTTTGGAATTATATTATATTATTTTAAAGTTACTAAAATTCATTAGCTATTTAATAATAATAATTAAAAATGATTCTATTATGTACGTATGTATGCACTTCGATCATTTTTTTTTTTGGTCTTAGTAAGACAAAGTACTAAATATCATCAAGTTTATCAAGGTAGTTGAATGTTCGGTTTTTATTCCACGGCCACTGCAGTATGCGCTTGTGTCATTGATATTTAATAGAGTTGGCAAAAAAAAAAGATGCGAATATGAGATAAGAAAGTTCGAGATCCGGTTTCTCGCTGCTGAACGTCTCGACCCAAATGTTTAATCGCCGATTAATGTTTCGACGAAGCGTCAGCGAAAGGATCTGCAGACTACGACTGGATCAAAATTCACGTTGAGAAATTCGATTTTCACCTGACAATCACATACTAAGAAGCGATGACGCTTCCGAATCAACAGCAGTCAGTGCGTCAGCGACCGACAACACTGGACAAAATGAGGTCAACGTCATATGCGATTACACAACAGCGAACGAAACGAGAACAATGACGAGGATGGCCAAGCAAAATTGCTACTACCACTACTACATACTACCACCTCGCACCAAGTTTCAAGAGCGAGTTGAGACCGCTCGATAACGGTTTTCGGCCATCATCAACACAACAAGGAAAAGTCGACGATCCCAACCGACCGGCCAGAAACGACTAGAGCTGAAGTAACAACCAAAAAAAAAATGGGTCGGCAGACCGCAGAAATGCGCTGAAATATAATTAGTCGACTGTTTCGGAGAAGATTTGACCTGACGGTTCCGAGAACGCCACGTATGCACCGTTAGCTCAGGATGTGGAGACTTTGGAATGCGAAATTTTCACCGTATTGCTAAATTCAGCATGTGATCCCTTCGAGAGGTGTGTGGGACAAGAGTGCCAGTGTCAGTGGGTCAGAATGACCCGGAGCGGGGGCGGAGCGCCCGGGGGCCCAAACCTCACTCGTAGAACTGGTCTAAGAACATCGCGGTTTTTTTATAACATGGCCTTGGAGTATCGATGGCGATTATTATGGGAACCAAATACATAAAAAAAAATCAGGCACTACAAATCAAAATTTTCCAATGAGAACAAAACAACAAACTATGCGGATAAGTCATAATTTTCCTTTGTATCTAATTAGTACACAGATAAAACCCTTTTTCTTTATATATATATATACTAAGCGTATGATGATAAAAAACCCATAAACCTAAATTAGTCATAAATGGATTTCTAGAAATAACCACAATGCGGAACTGGATTGCAGTTAAATGCTATCATAATATGTGATAAAACATCACTCAGCTCGGGCAAACTGACATGCTTAGTTTATAGTCCGTACAAATATTATTTTACTGTCATATTTTTATTGACAACAACTGTGCTTATTATAAGCAATAAATTAGATTTAACTTAAACACGTTTTTAGATTGTTAATATGTCAATAAACAGTGGTTACTGGTTAGGCATATCATCATTGTGCTCTAAATGACAATAAAGAATACGTAAACACAATCTGCTTTAGATCGTCGACTTTAGAGAATCTTTAATTAATATTATTTTTTGATTTTTAAATGCTTTTTATTATTACTGAATGATGTTCACAATACATCTTATATATTTTTAATAGCTACTGATCTACTGATCATTTTCTATTTTAAAATTATAATTTAATTTTGTTAGTAATCATAGTATTATATTATTCTAATGTTAATGTACAGTATAATATGAAAAAGAGCTCAAAAACCTACAATTAACATTATGTATTAGATGTATTATGAGCATTTATAAGAATTGTAAATAGGTTTTTGAGCTCTTTTTACTAACCTCTTATACGTTTCACGTACGTTAAAATTAGAATGATATAATACTATGATTACTAACAAAATTAAATTAAAATTGTAAAATAGAAAATGATCAGTAGATCAGTAGCTATTAAAATAGATATAAGATGTATTGTGAATATAATTTAGTAATGATACAAAGAATTTAAAAATCAAATCAAATGTCAATCAAGAATAGTATTTGTCCGACTAGTCCATCTCAAATCAATCAATCTGTTGAAAGTTTGATACCTAGCCACTTGCCATCATGATTAGCATACATACATTGACTGTGAAACACAAGTGTCAATATATTCCGTATTAAAAAAAATGGAAAACATTGTGATATGGTAATGTAAGACGCAAGTTCAATAAACGTCACAACTTCAATTCACCTTTGGTTTGACCTTCACCTGTGAGCAAGTGAAGCACTTCATACGAATACGCGAAATTCGTGTCTCGTTTATCGAAGAGGACAAAAGAGGACGAAAAAGCGACAGACAACGATTTGGAGGAGGAAGAGATCGGCGAACAATGGAACGATCGATGAACACCGTTGGAGCAAATAGGAGAGAGAGAATGATTCGTGTGGCGACGACGTTCTGGAGATTGCCGATTGGCCAAAAAACTGTGACTTGCAAATATCCAAAGCTTCGACGAGAGGCAACAACCCGGTACTGACGACGACAAAGGTCCTCCTGAATTTCATTACGTACCATCGGATGCTATGCAACATGCATCGGAGCAATAAAAAATCGAATTAATCACCGCTGCTGTCAAGATTGAACCTTCTTTAATCTTCATCGATTATTTTCAAACACGATTGACTATCCAATTTTTTATTTTTTGTAAATTTACCAATCACAAGCTTAGATTTATACTGATGCAATCAATATATCTAATATACTCGATTTTTTAGCGATGCATTTTCAATATAATATACTCGATTTGGTAGACATATACGTATTTGTATAGAAGAATTGGACAAGTATCACAAATACTAAGAAAATACTGTTGCTAATAATGAAAATAATTTCAGTGGTTTTGTTTTTATTTTAGTTAATAAATGTGAGAAACTTTCAGTAAGTCCATCCACTTTAAAATTGTCTATTTTAAAAATAATTACATATGGTGCAGACACACTGAATCGTACGGCAAGACATGACTAGGTAGACTTCAGCTGTGAATGGGCATGTCTTACGTTCTTATCATTTCGATAAGTTTCTTCTACATATCTTCAAATATGGGAATCACTGTCAATACAAGGAAAATGTATCACCGAAAACAATCGAGGGAATAAGTTTTGGTCTTAGAAAGATCAGGCGTGCTAGCGTTTTTTACATGTGCAAAACTATAATAGTAATTATATGTATAAAAACGGAAGGGGTGTATGTGGGTATGTGGCGAGTGCATCGACAAATATAGATTAAAAAAAAATTTAGAATTATCAAGAGTTATTAAATCGATTTTGATCCCGATATTTCAGTTCCGATTCCCGATTTCTATTTCAGTTCCGGTTCCGACTTCAGTTACGATTACGACGATAATTGTAGTTGTTTTTTATTATTATTATACATATGCCGCGTAACACTATGTGTGTCTGGGCCCTTATTCAATTGCACACATCTTCGTTATTTTGCCTACTGATCTCCTTTGAGACTTTTCTGACATCTTCCAAAATATCTTGGGTACCATTTGATTACCTCTCTTTTTCATTGTTGTCAAATTGTCTACTTCGTCCTCGTTCGAATCTTTCATTGTATATTTTCACTCTCTTAGGTATTGTTGTCGTATATTTCGTGTAATATTCTAGTCAAACGTCCTACCTTTCATCTTTTCACACCTTTTTGTTTACTATTCAAATACTTCTCTTGTCTATCGTGTAATCTTCTCGTCACATATCCTACCCATTGTCATTCCAATCCCATCACCCGCTTCACTATGCTAGATACTCTAGTATTATCTCACATCCACGTACGTATTTCGCTTCGTCATCCTTTTACACCGACAGGCAAATTAAGTTGTATTATACCAAAATTTAATGCAAATGCTATCTGTAACTAAGTAGATAATAATAATGTTGCAAATTAATGTATAAAGTCACGTCATACAAATAAAATACATGGTAGTACCAGTGACATATAAGCGAGCGGACATTCAACCGGTTGAGTGCTGGAGAGCCTTTTGAATCTGGTCAAGAAAATATTGATATATGTCAGTGGACAAAAACTATCAGAATCGACAATTTACAACGCCATACACACACACGAACACGCTCGCGCACAAGTAAAGGCCAATGTTGTAAAACTGGTTTCGGACAGAAGACAGCGGAAACTGATCGGGATTGGACCAGAGCTCGCACGCAGGTAATCTCCTCACGCTTTTGACATTTAAAGTAGGTGGCAAGTGAAATTCGTATCGAACTCCCAAACATACCTATACAAAGCAGTGCAAGATACGTATGTATGTACATATGTACGTCTGGAATTAACAGCATCCGTTTTGAAATTGGATGCTTTTTTGCACGGACCAAAATTAGATCGAAAAAAATCCGAGAATAAAATAGGATTTTTTTAGGACGATACGCCGCATTAGCAGGTTGTTGCGAACCGGTCGTGTTGGAGCAATCAAAAGCAACAACATCAACAAATCAGTCGAATATCCTGCGACAATTGCGCAAAAAATGCAAAAAGAACACCTACCGGTGCTTCACCATTGCCGTTTTCCTTGGACGTGTACGTGCCGTTCTGAGAATTCAGAATAAAATCAATATCAAGTATGTGATGCATGTTTCGATCGAAATCATCCCATGCAGAGGAATTCTGCAACATTCCCAATATGGATTTCGCTTAACTTCAGCTCCAAACGTACCCAAGGCAATGAGTTTTTAATGCATCCACAAACCGCAGCAGAGTCTTGACCGCAAAATGAAGAAGTTCAACTTTCATATTCAAAATAGACATCGCTGCTGATTGTGATCTTGCTTATTCAAATCGCTCGGATCTGCATAGCCTTGCTGGCGAGGAATTGATACGCGAGCCACGTATTACACAGGTTCGAATTTATTATGGGATTTTGAGACTTGACACACACACACACCCCAAGTACAAATTCGATTTAAATACAATGAAAGTGAGTAAAAAGTAAATGTTTTATTAGTGGAATTATGCTCGGAGAGGGGAGTTAGGCAGGTGCTACCTGTCGTTGGATCAAGATGGCGGTCCAATCCGCAATCGGATCACGATTTTTGCCAAAACAATGGCCAAGCAAACGGTCGACGACAAAAAGTGCCGACCCTGGCTGAGGCCAGGATATCATCCTGCGATCCTCGCTTCGATATCCTCATTCCGTATGGAAGATGCGTGTCCGTTTATAATTTCGCTGCACGCGCGCCATAACGCTATTTTTCCAC
Source organism: Arctopsyche grandis (assembly GCF_051622035.1). Lineage (NCBI taxonomy): Eukaryota > Metazoa > Arthropoda > Insecta > Trichoptera > Hydropsychidae > Arctopsyche > Arctopsyche grandis. The sequence continues at coordinate 2,621,838 of NC_135367.1, forward strand.
CTAACGAAGATATATGAATGGACGATGATGATGATGATGATGTTGATATTGAAAAACAACAGCACCATACTCTTAAAAACCAACGGGGAAACTATGACGAGTGCTACAGACGTTTCATGCAAAATAAATAGACCAAACCTATCGAACCAAGTCAATTTTATAATACCCGTGCAAAAACGCAGGAGACTTCAACGCATAATATTTAATTATGTTATTTTCAATATGAAAAAAAGTGACTCATGATGCGATTTGATTTTTCAAATAATTATACGACTTATCGAACCGATTAATCACTCACAGACTTTTCCAATAGTTCGAGTTACAAACTAAGTACGTCGACGATTTTTACATAAAGCGACTTTTCCACGCAATTAATTGGACAATTTATCGAAATGATTTATCGTTCTTAAACTTATAAAGATAAAATAGTAGATAGAAAGTTTTTCAAGGACTTATTTAACAACAAAACCTAGATTTTAAGCTTCATTACAATTAAAAAACTTTGTCGATTAAACCCGCTCTAAAATACAGTCAATCGTTTGCTAGCAATTTTAAAAATGTGAGATCAATTGCTAGCAAGTAATTATTTTTGTTATAATTACTTGTGATCGAACTGCTTCTTAAATAAAATAAATAGATAATCTCACATTTTAAACCTGCTAGCAAACGATCGTCTACATATTATATATATATGTATATACTCTAGAGCAGACACAAAATTTTGGTTAATTCTTTTGCCTATTATTTAAATAAAGCAATTTAAAAAAATATTTTTGGAATTGGATAAAATCTAGCTATGATTATAAGTATGACGCTACATATAAGCATAAAATGTTTTGGCTTTTAATAAAAAAAGTATTACTATAAGCAAAAAATGATTGAATATGTATAATAAAATGTAAACTACATAAAAGTGACTCCACCGTGTATGTAGTACATTTTTATCTGCATACAATAAGTTTACATTTTGATATTTATATGCAATCTTCCATAAATTGTAGATCCCATAACATTTAATTGCGCAACTTCACACTGATTAATCTCAAAGTTTGCGAACGCGCGTGGGAAAAAAATGAAAACGTTTCGCGCCGTACAATAACCAAGTTTTATAATGAAAATAATATGTTAATTCGACGTCGTTAAAATAATGACAGCCAATGCATACATAAAATAACAAATTTGATACCCACGCGCAATGATTATTAATAATAATTGAAAAGCCTGTGGGTTTCGCACTCGTCATGCGAATCTCTCGATCCGTCGATCGAGATTCGATAAATCGAGAGCGGCCTACGTGCGCAGAAATGCATCTCGCTGGAAGTGCATCTTTTTTAATGAAACCGAAGACACCCGTAGAAGGATCAAGAGATGAAATCATCATCATCGCGTGGGAGGAGGGAGTGTGGCCTCGCGTCATATATGGAATGCGATACACGACCTCATGTACCGAAAAAACCAATAACTCTTCGCTTCACCCCCTTTTTGTATTTGTTTTCAGAACACGAGAGCCATTGGAATTTTTACGCTTGAAATATGCATCGGCTTTGGAATATTGACGGCTATCTGATGCACTTTATTAGGATCAATGCGATCCTCAAAATGGAGTTCGGCTCTAGGGTGCGATCATCACGTACGTTTGGGAAACGTTACCCTTCGTATAATATGAAGGACGAATCCATAGCATTATACATATGTATGTGGCTTTTCTCAAAATTTCTTCACGTATTTGAAGCAAACCGGAAAGCTAGCTTTTTATTATTGAAAATGACACAAACAGTACACTAACTCTGAACGACTTTTAAGTTATAACGAATAAGTCAACGTATGCTTGCATGGTCATTTGCAATTGAGCTTTCAGTTGTATCCAATCCTTGATAAACATGTTGATATGAGAAACAGGTTGTATACAATGACAAAAAAATAAAACATACATGTATGTTTGAGGCTTGAACATTTAAAAAAAAATTACATGCATATATGTATATAAAAAAATGCATACAATTATAATTAAGCACTGACTTTAATTTGAAACGTAATAATTCTGGAATTTAATAACACAAAAAATCATTTGATTTCAATATATACAGTTATATTATTTATATATTCAATATATACAATATATAAATAATTAAACTATTAATTCAAATTTCAAATTGCACTATAAAAAATCTAAAATGACTAAATATCGTTTTAATAAAAACGCTTTTTCGTAAGGTTTAAAAAGGGTTCAAAAACGTAAAACGGAAGATAACTTTCGTCTAAATCTAGTCCAATTGATTTTTTTTAGTAATTTAACGTACAATTATTCAATCATTTATATTTTATCATCTGTCTACTATTCATAATCATTTACCGCTCGAAAAAGTAAGTTCAGATTAAAAAAAATACAGATATACATATACAAAAAATATAGATATGTATTTAAGAATACAAAAATACAATCGTATTGAAATATAAAATCGGCCTAATTTATTTGTGATTGAAATTCACTAGCTAATTAATTATACGTATTTTAAAGCAATAAAAATTCACATTCAATAGAAAAAAACAATTAGCACAATAATACTAGACTTTCAGTTAAAGACTGTAATAAGCTTATTGTAAAAAACTAAATGTATGTAAGCTTATTGTAAATCATATTAACAATTAGATACAACATAACTTCTTATTGAATACTTATCTCGCAGATAAAACCGACTGAGGAGATATACTTTTAGCCGTGAAATGTCAGATTTGACATATTTGGCCAAAAATCAATATATATCGTGTATTACATTACATGAAGCTAGACGCCAAATTTGAAATTTATATATACATACGAGAGTTAAAACTATAAATATTTAAATATTAGAGACAACGAGAACCTATAGAGCAAATTTTATAAAATATAGAGTGAATTATAGGCGTTTAAACAATTAAAATCTGAAATAGCATATCAAGGCGAAAAGGTTGAAGATAGATTATGGTAGCCTTACGTACCGTCATAAACGTCACCGTATCCGAGATTCTGGATATTTGTTACGCATTGTATACGATATTTTATCTCCAACGTAATGGCAGACGATACATTTACGTATATTGATGACCAAAATGAGCAATATGGCAAAGTATGAAAACGATCGGATAAGAGATAAAAATGACCACTGACACGAAAGCCATGTGAAACGTAAAGGAGGTATGTAAAAATTGCGCATTTCTTCAAACGCTCACACCGCACAAACAAGATTCAACCAACAAAATCATTGTCATATTCGAATTCAGTGAATCAAACTTTATAAAGAATAATTAGTCTCCGCTATTTTTATAAATCATTCGAAATAGTCGATTGATTATTCAAATCAGTTCGAACTTTACCGGTTAACCGGCCAAATAGACTAAAAACAATGCCAACATATGATATATCAACCGAACGCATTACAAATGCAAACATGAATCAACTACATATTTCACAAAATTTCGCACGGAGAAAGTCCACACACGTCGACAATCGATGGATCGATACGATTTATTTTCGAAATTCTAAACACCGACCGACAAAGAAAGTGGCCGAAGAGAGGAGAAAGTGGAGGCCTCGGAGGAAATTAGAATCGGATGCACTATCAAGGGGGGAGGGGGTCGGGAGGGGATTATGCAGATTTCGACCGTGTTAAGTGTTACGCCATGTTGCGACACGGTTTCGTGTCATTCGCATGCGTTGCGTCGCGCGTTCGATTTCATTACCGCAACGACCTCCGAGTTCATCACTCCATTATCGCCAGGCGTTGCCATATGCCGAGACTGCCAATAACAGTGTCTGTGTGCCATTGTGTGCCATTGCTGGCCGAAGAGCGAGCCCCTGACTCATTGATATCGGTCGTTTGTCGTGAGCGTACTATAATGTGTATCTGCATATGTACATAATGGTACGTGTGTGTGTGTGTGTGTGATTTCGAATTTGGGTCAGGGATGCGCCGGTCGAGACATGCACTCTTGTCGCAGAGTCAAATTGCAAACGAGGTCTCTCCCAATATTTGCGGTTATTAGAAAACCATTGCGGCAATTGTGAGTGTCTCGTAAAATCGACGCGTTATTTTATTATCAATTGAATAAGTAAGTCACTTGTGGGCAAGTCTTCTAGTTTTGAGCATTATTTAAAATTAGTGTTGTACACGATGACATATCATCGCATGGGTGTTGGCATATTAAGTTATTAAATAAAAAAAAATTAAAAGAAATGTGGCGTCGATCCCCACACGGTCAAATTTTTTTCATATACCTTTTAAATATATTTAATTTAATATTTATATTTAATTGTTTAAAATGGTAAAAACTAACTACATATAAACAATATAGAATACCGGTAGAAAAATTTATTAATTAATTAAATAAATTTTCAATACATGGCGGTTAATTCTCAACCAAGCGGAAAGATTGGCATCGGTTAGTATATATAGAAGTTTTTTTCTTGTTATTATTAGATGTAGGATAGTCACAGTGCTATCCATTGTTGTAAATCCTTTGTAAAAAAGGTTCGGCAAACCTTTAACAATGCATTTACAACCTTTGAACAATACGGGGCACCTTCTGGGTCCGGTGACTAGTTATCATATCGAATACGCTTTAGCAGTGACGTACATATGTATGTCGAATCGAAACGACTATTATAGTACGGCGAGCGTTATCTCGGACAGACAGACAGACAGTGATATTATATACATTTAAATTTCGCAAATTTTTATTTATATTTGCATTCAGTAGCCCGTTTTACTATTTAACCTTAGTGGTCCATCCATTTTGTCACACCTCTTTGGAATCACATGCAATTTTTGAATCACATTTACAAAAATTATACTTTTCTTTATGGATGACCCCCTTTAGATAGATATGTTATATAGAAATACAGAGTGGGTAGCATATTTATATCAAAATCAACATGTTATGATATCTAATTTGCGAGAAACAGGATAGGTTGCCAATTTGTTGGAACTGTTTCAACAATTAAATCAGATAAATTTTCAAACTCCGATAGGAACTGGAGTCCAAACATCCAAAGTCTGGCTAGCTACACCGGGCCAAGGAATGGACCCATGACACAGTTGAAAGCATTATACGTTAACCGCTGAGCTAGGTTGCTGGTATTTGAATTTGAAAGAGTGTTTATTCCATTTGGAATACACAATTCTGAGCAAATTATGAGAAGAACTTTGTTATACTTAACATTTTGTACTCATATCTCAAATAAGGATATTAATTAATATTTGCTTCATATCACAACTTAATATTTGGCACAAGTTGTTGTGGGGAAGCTGCACTGTTCATAAAGCTATTAATATTACATAATTGTATTTATGATTATCGATTCTATTAACAAGCGAGACGACTATGTAGCAAGTCTCGTGAAAAACTACTATATATGCAAATTGAAACAGGAAGTGTTGATTGATCGGCGGATACGCAGTCTTTCAGATTATTCGAATCAAATATGCAAATATACAGAATGCAATTTCCATTTGAAAAAGTGTTCAACTTGTAGAATCGATGCAGACAAATAGCACATTTTATCCATTCAAGGACTATCGAAACGTTCACCCATGTTGGATGTATAATTGAATTTGCTCACGATGCATCGATGCTCTTTAGCAATGTAAATTCGACTGATTTACGGCGACAAAACCGATTTAAAAATAGATCAACCGAGCACAAACAACGCAGACAACCCCCATTATTAATCCACAGTCGTATATTTATTAAGTATAAAACTGATCGACCGACGACATTATCGTTATCACAATCAGCGGGACTACCTCGTGCACGTACCAAAAACACAATTAGATTGAGGTCTCGGATTATAAATACGAGCGAATATCGGTCACACACGCGAACAATAATATCGCGATATTGAGTTCATGTAAACAATTACCTAATTTATCAATTGTGCAGTGTTGAATTAAAAAAAAATTCAAGAGCAATAAAAAACATAGATAATGTAAAAATCGCATACGATGCGTCGACACGATTTGCGCAGATATGTAAAAAAGTAGACATTTTTTTGCAATCGATTTGCTTAATGATATGGCCTGATTTACATCAGTGACACTGTCTATGTCAGCAGTAATAAGAGTCCAATTTAAATTGATCAATCATGTGTTCGAATAAATAAAATGTACATTTTTAAATATTGACTGGTTACATACATATACGATGTCCATTCATACATATATACATAGCTTGAGTTGTAATAATAATACAAACGTGTATACTAGGAAAAACTTGTGATATGAGAACAAATATTTTGAATACTTGTTGTTGACAATTATTGGGTCAATTTTGTGTACTTCGTTTACATTGCAAGATATCGAAAAAATTGCAAAAATTGACCTATTTACGTTTTGATTTGTTGTAGTAAAATCATTTGTCGACTTTTAGCATGAAACTTGTAGGCATAAAGTAGCAAATCTTTATAAATAATAATACTCTATATAATGAACCAAATGTTTTAAATTTAATATGGACAAAACCAATCGTAAGCTTCTAGCAAGAAACTAGTACGTAGGAAAGTAGTGTAACTTTCGTGGATTAAAAATGTAAGGATACTGTATAAATAATGGATCAAATGTTTCGTAGACTTCAAGCAAAAAACTAGTAGGTAGAAGTTAGAAAGCCTTTCATGAAAAGAAAATGTATGGATACTTTGTAAAAGCCAGCAGTATATGTAGCTCGGTGGTTGCGTTAATGTTAACCACCGAAATGTTCCCAGGGTTGAATATAATTTATTCCGAGTATTTCTGTAGTACCGCTGATCAGCCTTGGATATTTGTGACTCCAAGTTGATCGTTCCCTATCAGAATATCGTCGCTGGAATGTGCACATTCAGATAAAAATATTCATATTGAAAACCAATGCTTGTAAACGTAGTGAAATATAAACTGGAACAAATTTGTTTTTGAATTTTTTACTTTTGAAATTTGCTAGATAATCAATTATACGTATTTTAATGCAATAAAAAATCACAATCAATAGAAAAAACGTCAGACTATTGATTCTAATACTCATTTTTGGCACATCGATACTAGATTTTGAGTTAAAGATCATTTTTTGGAGCGCTCATATCAGATAAACGAAAGGAAACCAACAAAAATCATTGTCATACAATATTGATTAGTCTCCGCTTCGGTATTTATTTTGTTGCTCATACAGTCTAGCTTTTTTAAGAATTAGATTAAAAAGTCTTACTATTTGACCAACGGCGTGGACTAATGTTTAGCAAATTATGCTTTCAAGCAGGATGGTCACGGGTTCAAGACCCACTACTGGCCAGACCTTGGTTTGTGACTCCTCGACAGGCTTGGTTTGTGATAGCTGTCACTGTGGATGTTTGTATGAATGCTCAAGTATATTGATTGTATTGTATCTGTACACTCGTCGCTTTGGAGCGATCTGTTAAGGCGAGTGTACATGTTAGATGAAATAAATTAAAAAATTTCCCATGTGTAAAGATGATCCACGTTTTTTGATAAGTACACAAAATGGGGTCAGCAGTGTATAAGGAAAAACCATGCGACGAATTAGTTGAATGGCGCAGATAAGCAGATACATACAATCGCCGCGGATAAGCTAAATACAATAAAATACTTGGGAAGTAAATATAATATATCAAATTTGACCTCAATTGGTCGAAGTATAAAAAAAAGCAGGCTTAGTACATGTGCAAAATAGAATTTTTATCGCGGTCGATTATATCAGGTATCGTTTTGTGTGGACAGGTCATGTTCTCCGATAACGACACTCGACTGATAAACAGATGACGACACGCTCAATTGCAGTTCACGTACGTGTGCATGTGTGTGCGTTTGCAAAAATTATCGCTATCAGCAAACAGTATCAGGTGCACCGTCCGGCCTGCTATCGAATCGTGTCATCGGACACAGCCGTAAACAAACCCGAGCACCGCAACGACCTGCAGTCAACGTCCTTACCGAATTTGACGATCGAACCGATCGAGCGAAAGTGGCTCTTGTGGCCCCGAGCCGAAGATCGAGAGTCGCCTGTGAACGCTTTCACATAATGGACAGAAATAACGCGCGAGGGGGAGGTGGGGGGGACCTTGGAGTTCGATCGATTCGCGAGCGTGACGCAAACTGCAACACTTGACTTGGATTTCGCGGAAAAGTGCATCGGATGAAAGTGCACGAGTGCTCCAAATCCCGAAACGTGCTCATTTTTATTTATTTATTTTGAAGTAAAACTTCTTACCATATGGTATGTGATTCCCTGCGAAATTAACCCTCCCTCACCGATGTGGGGTATGCAAGTGCCCCAATTTAACTATGTGGTTTTCATAGCTATACACACTATATATCTTGTATTCCTAGAACGAACTACAAGAAATTTATTTTGTATGATTTAGGAAAGGGGTACATCGTAATAAAATACATTTCTACGTTCCAAAGTATGATTTAAAGGAGGTAGCCATAAGTCATGTTTTTGACTGTTCACTTGCATATTCTTGTTGATCGATGAATCAATGCGAGAGAAAGAGACAGCTATATTTTCAAAAATGTAAAGGTATTACATAATTAATAATAAAAAAATCGAACAAGAGTAAACTACAACTTCCGTTTGAGGGATGCTTTCCAAATTTTATACATAACTTACGCTTTACGCTTAAACTTCTAGATATGAAATTTCAGTTCAATAAACCAAAACGTTTCTGAGAAAAACATAAAAAACCTCGATTCTCTAGAGTAAAAGTACTACTTCCGGTTCAGATAAAAATATTTAAAAAATATAAGGTTATAAAAATTATTATTTCTATTACATGTTAAAAAGATTTAATCCGATTCAGTTAGCGGTTTGAGAGATAATTGAATTCAAAAACTTAAAAAAAAAGAGGACACCTATAAGGGGAGGTAGCATTTCCGGTCAACTTAAAAATTTGAAAAAAATTTACGTCGTGTAGATAAGAATTTCAGTGACCGATACTAAGTTTCGGTTCGACAGGACTAACGGTGATCAGTAAAACGAAAACGTGATCAGTAATCGATTCTGAGTTCGAATCAGTCAAAATCTCGAGTTCGAATTTTCGCATGATCACAAAACTTCATCTATTTAGTTACTACGTACATAGATAAAGTAAAAATACGAAAAACACGTTGTCTGGCGTTACTCGAGAGTTTTTGTATGTGAGCATATACAGTATATGTACTATAAAGTTGTATATCAAATTGAATAACAGCAACAATACATCTATTTATAAGGCTATTCTATGTTTTTTTATACGTAAATTGAAGACGATTGAGTTGTTTATTGGATTGAGCCTGATCTGACAGCCCTGCAATTAGACCTGCATAAATGTCAAAGCGAAGACCTTGTCCTGGTACATTTGAATAGTTTATTGGCTTTGACTCATTGTGCAATGAGGATAAATTTATATTACATACATAGAATCGCAATCATTCATAAGGATACGATATTTTTACGTATATTGATATCATAACAATACCAAGGTCGCTCGTGAACGCCAAGCTTCAACAATTTAATGCTACTATGAAGAAGTAGCCAGGACGTTTACGTCGCAATAAAAAAAACCGATAAACAACATTTTATGCGAAAAAATACAATATTAATACAAGCGCGTGGACTTGATCGTGGAATGTGGTGTTAAATCAGAGCGGCTGAGGACGTCGGCCTTGTCGGCAAAAAGTAATGGCGGTTCGGTGTTCGGGTAAACGACTGGCTCAGATCGGTTTGGAAAACCATCGTGTCATTTGCCCCGCATCCTTGAGATGGCGAGATCTTGACATTTGGCATGCCGAACGCTCGAGAGACATCGACGCTCGCTCGGAAAAATCTAAGCGCGAAACCCGACCGGGGAAAATGCTCGCCGCTTATATTAATTTTTGCAAAATACTCCTCACACATGTCAATATAACCGGTTTCAGACGTGTCATTCGTATTTAATGCGATATCCGCTATTGCGAGAGACGTACTCGACACAACAAAACAACGGTACTGGCTATTAAAGAAGATGCGATAAGACACTCAAGTACACTTTTGCCTAATTGACTTCCTACGATGATAAACTGGCACGGAATTTACGAATATTCCAAATCGATCCATTACAAATTACATAAAACATCACGCAGTAGATAGGTACCACGAAAAATCGAGTTTTTCTTTCAATTTTGGAGCAACAAAGCACCGTTTTGTGTTATTTCAACCTGTATTGATCATCTGCTGACTTCTATTCATCATACAGACCATACGAAATGTATAAAAGTAGAATGAAAACCAGGTAAAAAAATTCCACATACATACATTGAAGGACTCATTTATTCTCACACTATTGACTAATACTATCTTATTAATGAATGTAAGTATACATATGTATATGTTTTTCATTCAAAATTACATATTTGAGTAGTTTGAAGGAAAAGCGCTTGATTGGACTGAAAAATAGACATTATTTATATTTGTAACCGAAAGAAATGTGCAAACCACATATGTACATATATAAGGAATTGTAACAGAAATCCAAAAACAATGTCTATATGTATGTAAATGAAAGTAAATTTAGTTACTATTACTGGATAGTATAAATTTGCTTATAGACTACAGAAGTAAATGATCTTGAGACGTCAGAAATAATTATTATTTTTATCTCGTACAATGCTTGGGTACTTTTCTATATCGATTGATACAGCTCAGTTGGTTATTGGTGAGAAATAATCCGAGTCGATTTTAGAAAACGGTGAGAAAAATTGATCGATTTGCGACGTCGAAAGAAGCGGTGGTATTTTATTATAATACATAGACAAAAGTGGAACACTATCTCCGCACGGCAATGTCAGTGAGAGGCTGTCGAGGCCTCAGGCTCGCAAGTGTGTCACGAGCCGGCACGCCACTGGCGAACCAGAGCCGTGCATAAAAAGCGACAGCTTTTCGACTTTTACTTTTGTGTGCGATTCTTTTGCCAACTTTTGTAGCGCGCCCACGATAAAAACGAAACTCGAATCGGCAGAAACGCACACACCATCATAAAAACGCACCTAGATTCTGCACGCGTCTATATGAAGTATGAACAGTGTCCAAACCTCTCAAGATGAATTTTGAAACATATCATAAAAAAGCAACGTTTAACTAGTTTAAAAAAGCAACGACTAACCTTTGAAGTATTAAAAAAAAAACACGAAGCTTTATCGTGAGAAACATCTCGGGAAGAAAATATTTACAAACAACTTGATTAGAGAAAAAGCCTAAGAATAGAAGCTTTTTATTAGCTTCATTTTGTTGGATCAATGAATTTTGAACCACTTCCACTCTTTAGATCGCTTTGATATTTCAGTTAGCTAACATTGAAGTAAGCTATTGTATACATATGTGAAGCTAGAGGAGTTCAATCATGAACGAACTCATTAAAACTTACATCGGAATCTTGTGTCAGATCAACTAGCAATCCATAAGCGGCTTTTTAAGACCTTTTTGCAACTCAAATAGTGGTAAAAGCAACTTTTTTCACTCTCATTTACTCTTATCTCACATAAACATAATATTCACTGATAGATAATGTTATATTAAATGAAAAAATGTAGCCGATTTGGATTAAAGTTTATCGACAAGATTTCATGGACCAGAAAAAGTGTGAAAGCCTAAGTTTGAGTACCGCGAGATAAAAAAACTATAAAAAACAATTTCCCCCCTTTCAAAAAATGTATTGTATACAAAATTTATACAAAAATGTATTGTATACGGCATTAAATTTGTAAAATTTACAATGCCATTATTTTAAGCGAATTTTTCCATGCGTATATATATAATACATATACAATATATTGATGATAAATTGTTGAAAAATAGATAATCGACTATTATAATAGATCTAATATGAAAATAAAAATATTTGAACCGCTCATTCTCAAGGCAAATATTTTCACTAGACTATCGTCATGGTAAACACTGAGCAGAAGATAAATAGAAAACATTATAAAAGTGCAAACACGCTAATAAGATACGCCAAGGAAGTGCATTAATAGAAAACGGAGATAGATAAGGACTGAAAATATTACACACATTAAAAAAAAAAAAGCAAATAACCCTTTGAGCACTTGACGTTAATTCGGTTTGTGCAAATTGTGAATGTTCGACGAAAATGGCGCGAGGTTATTAGCAATCGGCGATACGTCGCTCGTATATGCCTATTGAATTAAACACACACGTTGTACGTAGTTCTATGTATATACATATATATATAAATATAGATATAAACTGTCAAGGCGGTTGCAAAAACGTCATTTCGCGACGAAACGTTGCGAAATCATCGCGGTAATGACGAGCGTGCGTGAGCCGCAGCGGCCGCATTGTACAAGTTTAAACGTCAAAAAACAAATTGGATTTTAATCACATTCTACACATTATATTATACTTCTTAATGTGTGTGTAGACTAGTAACGGTCTAAAACTAACGCAACGCGCGAAGATACGCACTATTGTGTCAAGGTTCATATACCCATGTGATAAAGACCAAACAAGGCCACTTTTGAAACACTACGCTCACAATAAGAAATGGAACTGTTTAAAATTTAACAAATTTAGATATGCGTTTGAACATATACATATGTACATTCGCATATCGTCGGCGATGTCTGTATGTATTTAAATATAAATAGCACAAATAGAAATACTCCGATAGTGAAGTTGATTAGCACTCACTTCTAATAAACTCTTCAACTCACGTGACACTTCGCATAAATAATTCGATGAACTCATACGAACGTACAGAATGATTCGAAACTAATTTAATACAATATGCGTTTAATATTTATTATAATAGTTTATAGTATAGATTTGTTGTTGCATTAGTTTCATAGTTTCAATTATATTGTTATTATTTCATATTTATTAAGTATATTGTTATTATTTCATAGTTATTAAGTATATTGTTATTATTTCATAGTTATTAAGTATATTGTTATTATTTCATAGTTATTAAGTATATTGTTTAATTTCGACTGCCGTTTATTCATAAGATTGTTAAAATTTATGGTAATTTACATCCGTTTGTTTATATGTGTTTATAAATAAATAATTCTATTGCCGCTTTAAACTTTAAATAAAATTGAAGAAAAATTGTATAGCCAAAAATGATGGAATAGTTTTGAGCTTATTATAATATGCCTTATTAAAAATAAGTAAGATACATTAATATAGATATTGATTATTGGATCAGTAGCTATTAGTAGAATAGAACTAAGAAGTGTGTACATATTGCAGACGTACTTAAGCATATAAAAAGGTTTTAAAAACAGAAATTATAAGAAAAATCATCGTATCAAAATCGAGTATATACTAATCTGAGCTACAATTATACATATGCATTTATGTAGTTGAGAGTAAATGAAAAACTCAGTGTTAACGAATTATATATTAATTTTAAGGCCTGAATTTATTTGATGAGTAATTTTGTTAGATTTGGTCAGTAAATATCAGAAAATTATATTATCGGTCGCTGATTTTAACAAACAGAAAATAAGAAAAATAAGCGGTTTACCCACTGATCGTTCATTTTATAAGCAATTTTCCATACCAAAAACAGTATTTCTGTTTGACTTAATTCACAAATTGTTAAAACTTAATTTCAATTCGATATGTCCAGATATTTTAAATATTGCTACCACTTATTTTAAATATTGTTAAACGCAAAACATTATATTCAAAATTCAGCGAAATATTTCTCGAAATGAAGAGGACTTTTGCCACATTCAAATACATATATATAGCTTATATAGTACACTATTGTCACAAGTTACTGACCATTTAATTAGTTGCCATATTTAAATTCTCATTACGGTTTAGCTAGATTGAAATGTAATGAAGTTGTAAATTTCAATAGCATTTCTTCTTCTAGTGCCTTCTCCATTACCCAATAACATGTTACTATGTACTTTGAAAGTAGTACAATGATTTGAAATTGTCTCGAAACGAGTTTGGAAAAGCATGAAGCACAAGTGCATATGTACATATGTATATATTATACCTAGATTCAAAAGAAAACTCAAGATTTCAAATAAAAATTATTATTAACATGATAAAACATCCGTTTCTGTATCAAAGTTCCACGGCTTGTCCTCGCAATGAATATGCCCTATATAAAATCCGTCGTCAATACAAAAATAAAAATACAATACATATCATCCACGCATCATATTGAGCCATCATCATCATCATAATCAGCACGTGCGTGTTCTCGAAAATGGGGGAGGAGACGAGAAAGCGCCCGCTCGAAAAACAAACGGTTGAGGACAAACGCATCGACAATGCATATAGCATTGGCATACGTTTAACACAATTTCGACAAACGAGCAAAACTTCCGATCGTGTTTTCCTTGACAGATATTTGGATATGGGCTCGGAGCCATGGCGGTGAGGCAACCTTGCGTTTGAATCCGATCGAAACGAATGTTAAAAACCGACGAGGGACCCGAAACGGAGGGAAAGGCTCGGGCCCCTCCTAGCAGAGTGGCCCACCTCGAAAAACGATTAGTAAGGGTCCCTAAATAAGTCTCGGTTTAGAGGGCAACCTCTCGGTGTGGTTACATAACGACCCTGGCCGAAGATCTTCGTGACTCGATCGATTTTCGCCCGCGAGACCAATCAGGTCCGGCGCAAATAAAAACTAGTCCTCTAAAAATTCGCTCCGAGCGAGTGATGTAATTTGTTATGTGGATGGAAAACAAATCTAGAGGAGGCTATCGTTGGGTGTCTCTATATACATACATACACATATATATATATATATATATATATATATATATATATATATATATAATATAATAACATAATGTGAAACTAAACAAAAACCGGACAGTACGAAAAAAATATCCGAACACGCCCTCACAATAAAACACACGGCGAACACATCAATGAAACAAGCTTCCATTGAAATTAAACCTCAAAACAAAAAGACTATAAATTAGATATGATTTTAATGTGTTGGATATAATTAGACGTTCACCTCTAAACTAAGAAGAGGTATGTTAATACTAAAATGAGGAACTAAAAGTATCAGCTCAATCTGTGAAAACTTGATACTCCAATGAGATATTCAAAATGGGTTTGGTGCATCCGCTCTAAAATCGCCAGACAAACGAACGAAAGATTAACAGAACGGCAGCTTTAAACGTAATTCTCGTTTTCTCGAATGATAGATTGCACATCAGATGACGGGTAACCTTTCGATGTGCACAGATGCAATTATTAAAATTGAGTTGGATCTTTCTGGCGAGTTTAATAAGGCAAGATTTGCCTGAAAGATTCAACTCAATTTTAATAATTGCATCTGTGCACATCGAAAGGTTACCCGTCATCTGATGTGCAATCTATCATTCGATAAGACGAGAGTTGTATTTAAAGCAGCCGTCCGTTAATCTGTCGTTCAATTTGTCTGGCGATTTTAGAGCGGATGCACCGCATCCATTCAAAATCCAATGGTCAATCGATTCATACAAGGTTTTATCGATATATTGAAGTGTGATCTTTGATCAACATTTCATATTTCGTTCCAAAATTAGATTATTTGTTGAAATAATTGAGCTGAGGAATCTGCATTGTATAGCACTTACACTCCAATCATTGAATTAATTAAATGATTGTGCAAAAAGCATGCTAATTAACCTGTTATATTATACTTGAAGAAGCTCAAAAATGAGATGATCTTTAGTGAAAATGATGAGCTCAATTTGTGGAAGATTATATGGGAGCAAATTTCGAAGATCGGTTCTAAAAGAAGTGAAAATTCCTATGAGTAAAAACTTCGAAACGTAAACCTGATCTTGAATAAGAAGTACATAATGAAGGATGTTCAATTTTATTTAATACCCTCCATTTCTATGGACATTAAACGCTAAGATGCTACACAAAGTACGGAACGCTGTATGCTCGGCATAACGAGAAGAAATAGGAAATGGAATACATGGGAATCTGACCAGCAGCATTGAAGATTAGCACGGGATCGAACCCGATAACCTCTCGGTGTTAAACATAAATGCAACCAAAGAGCCATACTGCTGGCTTGTATTGCATACATATGATGTATGGAATAGAAAATTAAAATATCCGTATTTTTTATCTTTAAATAGCTGAACTCGGCATGCGTTGCAATGCCACAATGACGCATGCAATTCCCGTTTACGTTTGAAGTGATGGATGGAGCTCAACTCGTGTCTCTTTAAAGCCGTGTCGTATAAACCAACTGGTAACGTGGTTACCAACGAACACATTTCCTTGACTACACAATGGCACTTCAAACTTTCGCGTCGGTAAAATCGTAATTACAAATATTATTAAGAGGTTTTTTCCCGTTTTTTTTTCACAGTAAGTTTCCCAGACATGCATACAACAAATCCTGAAAGTTCCATCGTAATCGGTTGAGTGAATTAGGAGCCTATACGAGACAGACAGACAAAAATACATTCAATTTTATATATTACTAGTTGTTATACCCGGCTTCGCTCAGTATTTGTAATATAAACAGCGTAAACATTCATTTGTTTTTTTATTAAATTTATTTGATTCGAAGAATAAAAAACGACTCGTCGTCATAGAAATTTTAACTTCTTTGCGAAGTACCCAACCAATGTTTCTTACATACAAAGTCTATTTCGAAAATATATATTAGATATATAGATTAATTCATTTGTAATAGAAGCTGCAATATGCAGTACGTTGTTATACAGTCAATATATGAATTAATTATACAAAAGGCTTATGCAGATGAACTTGTTTCAAGGTACGGAATACATTGCTTACCTTTTTAAGACATGATTTATTAAAAAATGGTTACGAAAATGGTGTAACGAAGACAGTCCGGTCTATTTTAAGCTCGATAGCTTCACTCCTGCTGTGTGTGGTTTTAATTTTTCTTTTAATCAAGGGTTATATCGAGTATATGTCGTTGATTGAACACATTGTATTGTTGAGAAGTGAACTCTGAGAGTTTGCCTAGGAGCGTTTTCTTTGCATATTATATACGATAGGAGGGAAGTTGGCACGCCGGTCACGGAACGGTCACGTCACGTCACGGAGCTGGGGCGCGAATTGTTGACCTTGGAGGCTTTGTTTTGCGTTGCACAACAGCCTCGGGTATGGCGAGATCGACGACACACGACAGACGTATGTATTTTCCCCAGAAAGGGTTTCAAGTTCGGTCGCCGCGAGGGCAGGTGCATCCGCTGCTGCAGTGGAGCACGCAAACTTGGCCCAAAAACACTGAAATGAAAACAAACGGCAAAAAAAAAGTGCATACCAGAAAGGGTCCGGTTCACCTTGAACTGTCGCCGATTTTTCGCCACGACACGTGTGCCCTGGAAAAGACGCGAAGGTGAACACGCATATGTGGGTCGAACCACGCGTCGCAGCTGGATGTGCAAACGAGGGTGTTTGTATATACATACATATGTGCATGTGTGCATGGGGGCAGCGGCCCTCAAACTTCTCTGCCTTGCAGAAGGAAGTAGCCCTTTTGGAGCTTCGGTAATAGGATACCCCCCCATAACACTCCCCGACAATGCCCAAAGCCCCTCTCAATTAAAGGTAGGGTTTGTATTGAAATTGCATAACTAATAGCGAATTGTACATATATTCGGATGTCCTGTTCATTGAACTGCGGCGAATTTGAATTCCATCAAAAGTTATATTAAAAAATATTTCGATACGTTTTGGCGTCCAACGCAACATACCAATCAAATGCAGTAGCCATTGCAACTCGATGGAGCGCATAATTGGCAAATCTGATGCAGTGCTTTCCAACCAATGACAAGTCGTTTAAGGATACGCGAAAAAATCAATAATGCCGGATAATTGACATGACATCAGATTCTTAAGTTGAAAGATTGTACGTACGAATCAAAACGGTTGAAAATCTTAAGTTAAAATTAATATATTTTTATTTTTTTTAATTTTAAATGCTTTTTATTATTACTAAATTATGTTCACAATACATCTTACAAATATCTATTTTAATAGCTACTGATCTACTGATCATTTTCTATTTTACAATTTTAATTTAATTTTGTTAGTAATCATAGTATTATATTATTCTAATGTTAATACAGTACAGCATAATAGAAAAAATAGCTCAAAAACTTATTTACAATTCTTATAAATGCTCATAATACATCTAATACATAATATTAATTAAAGACTCTCTAAAGTCGACGATCTAAAGCAGATTGTGTTTAGGTAATTTGTGTTTATACCTGAAGGGTACAGACTTTCAACTTCAGTATGAAATTGACATGTCTATTTGTCATGTCATCAAATTCTAAAGTTGAAAGATTGTACGTACAAATCAAAACGGATCAAAATCTTAAGTTAAAAATAATATATATGTATAAAATGTATTATAAACATAAGAATTGTAAATAGGTATTTAGGCTTTTTCCTATTATGCTATTACTAACATTTAAAATAAGATAATACTACAAATTAAAACAAGAAAAATGATGTGTAAAAAAAAATAATAATCACGAGATCAGTAGGTATTATCTAGAATAGACCCAAGATGCGAGTAGCTTGGACCCTACTCGTAGCGTGGCAACAGGTGATTCAACCGTTTTTGAAGGTTTCAGACGTACAAGTATTCGTCCAAGCTACTTATAATAATACTACTAACAATAAAAAGCATTAAAAAAAAGTATTTGTGCGATTTTATTATATTCTGCTTCCTATACCTAATAGTTTTATGACATCTTTGAAATTATAGATTTACGTTTACGATTTGTAATTGCTTACGAATTAAAATATTAACAATTAAATATATTTTTTTTTCAAATATGAGGACATCTTACATAAATAGGCTACGAATCAAAAAGTTTTAGTTCCACTGCTCTAATAAATGCGATTCATCTTACAATTTATTTATGTAAGATGAATCGCATTTATTATGTTGAACAATTTATCAAGACGATTTACATCTAGTAGACTTCTTCTGCATATATACGATACAATCAAAGCGAATGAAGAACTGGTAATAAGTAGTAGGTATTATAAGTTCAAAATATTTTAATCGAAACGTTTTCTATCGAAATACCTACAAATAGACCAACCAAAAAACTGATCTTGATGCAAAATCATTGTTGCGATCTGTACGATCGATGAATCAAATAGATAATGGCTCCATATGTAGGCCGCTTTAGATAAAACCCGCTTACTATTATATTATATCATTGCGATGATCCCGGAAGAGGGCATTATTAATGCAAAAAACGTTTACTTGCTCTTGGCTGCGGCTTGTTTCAATGATTCCTTTGAAAGGTACCGCTAAAAATATACATACGTATAAGCCCATAACTTGCGTACAAAGGAGTAAGTTCGCTTTAAATTCAAGATTCATATTAAAAGAATGACTAATGATAAGAAGAACAACATATACAAGATACAGATCTACTTGAATGAAACCATTGTGACGTACAAAATCGGATTACAGAGAACTAACACTGGATAGTAACGTGCAGGTATTATACATACATATAATAATAATAATAGGGAATTAGAGTTCAAAATCAATATATACTTTATATACGTTAACATCTGTTTAGAGTTAATGTAATGCCAAAATCCATACAAAACCATTTCAATGGAGCTATTTTTAAACGCATTCTAATTCCACACACAGTGACGTCACGATTCTGAAGGGTGAACAGTTGCACAAGGGATGCATTAGCAAATCCGGAGGGATGGACATTTATTTACACACAATTTAACTGTTACACATTACGGAAATTAAAAATCGATGAAGTAAAAATAATAATAAAAAGCTCGACATTGTTAACACTTGAGCGGTCGTCTTCGAAAGTGCATTTTTTGTGCATCTTCCTACGCCACATATCGAGAGAGGAGACGAGCGTGAGAACAAACTTCGAGTGGTCGATCCAAAGGGCCCCCACCAAATGGAATGCATTCGATTTACGAGTGTAAAATATTTTTTTAGAAAAATGCAACGACACGTCACCGGTTGCATGCAGATTTGCATGCGCGCTATGCAATACTCCGGAACAGGAAGAAGTGGAGACGCGTCTAAAGGAATCTATCTGTATACGACATTAGATGAATAGTTTGTCTGCTATTTAAAAACAATAATAATAAAAACCGATAATCTCGCGATATCTGAAAGTGAAAATGTGTCAATCGCGCGATACACATGGCAGTTGTGGAAAACATTGGAAAGTCAAATGAGGTCAAACAAATCAATGACATTGATATGGCATGCGCATCGCGTTATTTATCAATGTATCTGGTAATACGATCGGACTCGTTAATCACTATCTCAGATAACGAGCGATTAACTATTTTTTATTGTTCGCACAATTTTCAAACCGTTCAAATCGAGAAACAAGTGGATCAGACTCGAGGAAACAATCCAATAATGCAATCCAATGGATGTGATTCGAATGAACATATGTACATACTTGACAGGCATAAAACAGTACTATATTCTACAAAACTGTGCTACTGTTTACTAGAGAGGTGACAAGAACACGTCTAAATTAAATTGAGCCATTTCTTTACATGCAGAAAGGGAGGAATTTCTAATTGAAGGTTACATTTTTCATAACAAAAGAGAAATCGCTTCCCATTGTTGATCCATCGATGATGACACTTCTATCGAAAATACTACAGTACAATACATACTTCGACATTGCACAAAGTTCATTGATGGATTTGAATTTATACTACTCTGTCTTTTGGTCCTATCTTTGCTTGATGGGTATGAATGAAATTACTAATTAATCTTTGTATATGTACATATGTATATACTAATACAATAAGGAAAGGTAAATTTTTCAATGATGACATATCTTATGATCGTTACATACGATTTCAATTTGAGCTGCATACAATAAATTCCCATTTTAGGAGGTGTCGAAGGAGGAGAGAGCAAAAACACCCACTTGATCTACTTCCTGTTTTTAGTGCCTGATGCAAATGAACACTGAGTTTCCGGCAGTTTGATATATGTATGTACTATATTCTAGCATTCAGACCATATTTGTATACGAAAGCATCGTATTAAGATATCCTAAAATCAAGCATGAGAAAAGCGACGAAGAGTTTGAATCAATGACGTTTTATATAATAAGCCCACTTTACAAGTCAATGAAGTCAAACCAATAAAGCCCTAACACTAGAAAAGTTAAGTTAAAAGTCTATCTACTTAAAAGTCTATTAAGATACTGGGAGTTTAATACTAGAATTCATAGAAAGCGCATTCAAAATTCTAGTGTGCGATTATTAGCCGGTCGTAAAGTTGACTTAATATGCTTTCTTGAAACAACGCATTGATGTAAAAGAGTAGACTTCAGAATAGATTTGAAGCGAGCGCTTTGAATAGGTATCCCATGTGCAAGATCAAGATCTCCAATAGTAGCACGTGTGCATCGTTGCACCACCGACGCATGACGTCACCGCGGAGAAAGCTCACAGAAGAAGAAAAAAAAAAGAGCGAACTTGAAACCATTTGAATGCCACCGACACGTAATCTGGAGACGTAGGATGAGCGTTCGCATTCGCGGTCACCCGAACAAAAACGTAAACAACCGAAAGTAAACAAGTTTGGAGTCGTCGCGGTCGTACCTGAAGACACCGATCCATTTTCCGACTTGGGAGTGTTGGGCGTGTGAGGGAGCGACATCGGGGGAAGCAGCAGGGGCAGGGGTAGCATCGGCTGCGGGGGTGGACAGCCCAGCCCTTGTTGAGGATGTTGAGGGCCGTGGTGCTGGTGTTGGTGCTGGTGCTGGTGCTGGGGGACGACAGGAGCCACCTGAGGGGGTGGCACAGCGCACCCCATGGCCTCCTCGTAGCCCCACAGGTCCAGCTCGCCGTACTCAGGAGATCCGAGGGACTCCGGAGACATGACCATGGCCGGCGAGATGAGGGCCGAGGAGGAGGTGACCTCTGCGGAGCTGTCCTCCAGCATCCGCAGGGTTTGGAAGCCGCCGTTGTTGGACCAGCGGCGCTTCATGGTGCCGGTCACTTTGCACTGAAGTATGGTGGAAAAGGCACTGTACTGGTCACACCGGTCACTGGTCACTGAACGCACTGTGTCACTTGGTCACCAAACACTGGTCATATCGATACCGGGTCGGAACCGGTGCGAGCGCACCGAACCGGTCGCACTCCGGCGCGGGAGTGCGAACGCCGACCGAACCCCCACCATCGACCGGTTCGAAGCCCCCTCTATCGACCCTCCCCACCCCTCATCACCCCTCGTCTGCTCTCGGTCCCCCCCCCCTCCCCCAGTCATCTCCTCTCCCCCCTCGCACCTGGACACGCGGGATGCGCAGGCGACGCTGCAACGCGATGCAACTGCACTGCATACACACACACACACACACACACACACACACTCGTACGTTCGAGTTTCATTCAATTTCGACGGTGTTACTACGATTCAACGATGACGATGATGATGATGATGATGATCGATGTATATTAATCAACGCTGTATAATGTGTACGTATGACTCGGGTAATGTTTTATAAATATTACCCGATTTGTCGGTAATGATATTAATGCGTAAAAAAATCAATGAATACTCATTTTTTTTTATTTTCAGTAATAGTGGACGGTAATAGCGTCGATTTCTATGATATTTTAATGTAAATAAATTAATTGTGTGGATTTTTTTATTGAAAATAACATATATAGAACTACAATTTCATTGATTGCGTATTTGTCAATGGTGATGATTTTTTTTTCGGAGAAAATTTTTGAGTGTCGTACCGTATTCTGATGTATAAATTGTGCAATGTGTAAATATTACTAAAAAATATCCAAATACATACATAAGCATGAGTAAAAAATGCATATTTTTAAAGGATTTCCCACAGTCGACCTATTGGAAAACTTGCGTCGTATCAAAGAAACGTTAGATTAAAAATTTCATCGCTTTTGAGTAATGTCCTGTGTCTTCAACCAATCGATTTATCTCTATATTTTATATTTTTTTATATTTAATTCTATATTTTTAAAATAAAATAATTATTGTTGAATCTCAATAGTCACCTATTACAGTTTAATTAGGTCAATTATGATAATTAAAGCCCGGACCCAGAGGGTGCCGCGTATTGTTCAAATGTTGTAAATGCATTGTTAAACTACTACGATTGCTCACAATGATCAATTTCAGAAAATCGTCATATTTTTCATAATCCCGTTATTATTTTGAATATAAAAATTGTCGAGAACTTTCTTGGGTATCTTATCTTCGTGATAAACACAAAAAATGCTGAAAAAATAGCTAAATTTTATTAAATCCAAGCAGGCCAAAATGACATAATTCTTTTGATATAAGATGTATCTAATCAAATTTATCATACCTACAAACTTTTATCTGTTAATATATTGAATTCATTTCCGTAGTGTTTGAAGTAAGCAAACTCTAAATCTCAACTCCTATTGGTCGAAAATTTTTGATTAGAAGATCTATTGAATAATGCATTTTCCTGTCTGTTGAATATACAGCCATGAAATGAAATATAAATCGGTACTTTTAATTAATACCATTACATACGTAATAGTTTGAATCATGTCTCCTATTTCTTTATACACTTTCCGATGTATGCGACGTTTCCAGCTCACGATCCACAATCCAATTCCACATCTTCACACACATATTTTTCCCTGGCACGAAAGTAACTTTTACAATATAGAAAACGTGTCTCGATTGTCTCGCGATTGCATTTCGCGAATCGAACCGATCGTTTTTGCACGCCGACCGACTGACTGGCTGGCTGGCTGGCTGGCTTTCCCCGTTGGAGCACGCGCTCTACAAATTACATAAAACCGATTTCCAACCTCTTTCAAACTTTCGACGGCGATTAATGAGCCGATGGTGATGTTGCAGAATACGCCATCACGGCACCGACAATGTAACAAGCCAGGTTCAAGGCTGACGATAGTCATCGCCGAAACTACACATGTAAATTAATCGAACACAAAAAAAAAAAAAAACAAAAACGGTACGGTAACCGCGTCATACGCTAAAAAATAACACAACCGACAATAAGGTTAAACGCATGCAAATCATCAATAGAAAAAGAATATAACTAGTCAGTGTGTCATTTGAACTTCGGCGAAAAGCCGTGTCCAGTGATCACAGTCCAATGAGCGTATACTATGCGGCGGAATCGGTGGCACGAGAGTAAGCTTTGAATAAATAAATAATATTTAATAATAAAAAAGGGTTATAACGTCATGTGACGGTTGCCAAGGTCAACCTATTGTAATTCGTAAAGGTGGGCCTGTTGGGTTTGAATGCCCGCAAAGGAAATGGGGCCCTGAATTATCCTGCGGTTAGGGTAGTCGAGCTGCGATACCTGGAATCCCCCGTGGAACAAAAAATATATCCGTGATGCATACGTATACTTGGATCACATAAAACACAGCATCCAGCATGTTAAATTGAAAATATTTATATAATGAGACGATATTCGATGCAAAGGTCACCACGCTGTCGATCCTTCGAACTGTTGATGATAAATATACCATGCCAGCGTCTTCCAACATATTTTTACAAGGTTTTTTACAAACACACACACCTTGAAAGTCCATTTAAAAAAAAATTACCCCTTATTTTAGATTTTTTTGTCACGTAATAAGCCCCCAATTGACCCCGCCTATACTAATTTTGCTTAATAATTCTTCAAGTGATATGATACTGCATTCGTTTAGTGTTTCATCTCTTTCCATTTAACTTTTTGTTGTTAAATATTATTTGTTGGGACACATCCAATGAGACCGTGTTTATTTCTCAAACTGCCCATCATTATTAATATTTTTCCTCGTAGGTCTAAACGACCCCTCGATTGGCAGTCGCTGTGCTATGCGATTTTTTTTCTGCGAACGCCCGAAATGGATTCGCGGCAATAAATAAATATAATCGGTGTATGTTTGACTTGTACGCGGTATTTCGATGTGCATATGTCGATAAGCGTGTCAATGACATGCATGTTTGTACTTTTTTTTTCCTAATATGTACATATTCGAGCGTTTTATGCATGCATATTATTATATATGCATACACATTTATGATGAAAATGTTGGTAATGATTTTTAATGGAGTTTTTAATTTCATAATGAGAAACACTGCCGAATTGATCAAACACATTTTACAGCAATTATTTCCGAACGATTTCCCCTTACAAGATACGAAAGAAAGGTCGTTTTAATAATTGTCTAAAAGAAATAGATACTTTGATTGAAAAAATAGATCTATTGTTGAGCAACGTTTTCATTTGTTTTAATAACATCAATCAAATGACATAATTTTAACGTATTGACTTGAATAAATTAATTCCTGAATCTCATGTCAAATACATATGTACATGTTATATTTTGAAGGCATCAAATTAAATGGCTAATATTTTAATCAATTTCGGTAAGTATTTAAATCAGTTTTCGGCCAGCATTTTATTAAAAAAAAAAAGGTCAGTATTATATTATTAAATGTCAGTATAAATAACAAATGGACAGTATAAAATAAATTGGAAATCTAACGTATGTACATTCGCCACAACAAATAATAATGCCCTTTGGATGAAATTGTCTATTGAGATCGTATCAATCTTGTGTTTGTACCAATCAAAAAGTCATACTGGCCATTCGTCAAAATAAAACTTACCATTTAACATTAATACTGACCATTTACTACTGGCTGTTTAATATAAATACTGACCAGTAAAATGGAAGCCTATTTTAAATACTTACACCCATTTTCATATATTTTATTTGTATATACCATTTCGACAAAATTATTACTAAGATTACATCCTGAATTTCATTGCACAATTTAATTTTCTTTCGAATGATTTTAAATTGTTTTTAAATTCAAACTAACTATCTAATAAAACCACATACATAATTACAATATTATTAATGCTATAACATAAGCATTTCATTAAGATTTTTAATTTCGTGCTATACGATATGTTGCTTATCTAAATTTACTATCCAAGATTATATCCATACCGTACTAAGCATATTTTGTTTTCGGATAAAAGTGTTAATTTAAGTTGTATCTCAATTTTAAATCAAACAAACGACCGCAATGAATTCTTCTTTTAATACCTACACAAGACACGCTATTTACAGCTTCATATTTGTAACCTCCATTTTAATACGAATGGGTAAAGTTTGTTTACACTTAAATATGTACATATATCATTATCGAATAAATTAACAATAAATCCGAATTAAATTTTCGACACACAGAAAAATATCTAATAAATACTTCAACATACATACATACATACATGCAATTTAATCGTATTCAACGGAACTTTTTGATATCATAATACAAATATGCGAAGGTTCTGTGTTGATATAAGAACAGCGTCATTGTGCAACGCGAGTTCGTATGCACAAACTTGAAATTTTTCACTTCCATGCAGGAGCAAATAAATATCGATTGGACGCGCTCGGGAATTTATTTTCGAACCAGTCTTCGGCTTCCATTCAAAATGGCGATATTGAAGCATGACTCACACACACGTAAGATAAATCAAGAAGTATTAAAACGGTGACTGGATTCGAAGGAACAGGGGATGACATGGTAACATACCATGCACACACAGGGTCGTAAAAGTGCAATCGTCCTAAACACAATGGAGGCATGAGACGACTCGTCAAAAGTGCAATGTGTATGTGGAGTGTGCGTAGGAGGACGTAGGAGCCTGCATCACAAATGCAACGGCAAAAAAATTCGAATGCAAATAACGGACACCAAATTCAACGAGTCGATGACACTATCGCCATCAATTCCCCCTTTTATTATATATATAGGTGTATTATATTTGATCTGTGAGTGAAGGATGTTGACTTTTGGTGGCTTTGACCTGGTCGACCGATACGAACAAGGTCAGAGCAAATGTCATGCGAACATATCGGTATCTGCTTTATCAAAATTTTGATAAGAGTGTTGCCGTTTTAGTGCAATTGCACACCGTGACGCTCTTTCATGACAGGTGTTTTTTTTTTTTGTGTGTATTATTTCGGCGAATTTGCTAAATGGTAATTTACACCGATCAACATCGAAAAAAAGAAGAAGGAAATAAAAAGGGTCGGTGAGAATTACGAGGTGTGTAAAACTGTTGCACTTGGCACGAGCGAACGCAACAAACCGAATCGACTTGATTGTGACCCTTTTATTGAGTTATTTTGTGACGTCACACACACACACACACACACAAGTGGCAGGTGTCGTTGACATGACGGTCGCATTTTCATAATCTCGACTTTTGCTCTCTTCGCCTTTTTGGGCTAGGGTTCGTTTACCCAAAGCGCATGCAAGTTACGCACGTGTGTGTGTGCGTTTTGGTTTAGAGGCTGTCCTGTCACAGCTAGGTGAAAAAATTTCGACATTTTGAACGTTTTTACGATCGGGTCATAAAAGTGACGAATATTTATTTACGATGCCGAATACCTGGCATTTTCGTCATCTTCGTCACGACCGGACCCCGGAGAGCTCAAAACCTGATACCCTTTCGGCGTCACTTTCATCGTCCATGTCTCATACACATACATACATGCACATGAGACTCATTAAAATATCAAACTCTCCGTCGCAACGGTGTGAAAGAGAACATATCGTCGAACAATCGATGTGAAGAAGACAGAAATCAGTGGTGGTTTGGCGTAGATCGTAGATTAGTAAAACGTAGAGGCTGGAGACACGAGCGAGTGGTCAGACAAAAAACTGACGTGAATATGAAACCACATCAACATCCGCATTATAATGGGACAGGAACACAAGCTCGTTTGCCAACTTTTTTATAGTATCAATCACGTACGTGAATAGTTCTATGATCCAAATTTAATATTACATAACAATATTAAGTTCAATCTGTAGTGTTATGCACACGATTGAAACCTTTGAAATTCAAACACAGAAATAATTCAATAAATCAGACTACTATAATAGAGCTGAAATATTATTTCATCACTTACAATAAATACCACTGCTAGTAGTACAAGAAATAAAAATTTGACATTTTCAAATTAGATATGTTTTTATAATGGGGATGCAAACATTTACTATATATGTATGTACGTTGGGCATAAGAAAAATTGGAACTAAGGCTTCCAATCTTGGGATCCCGGTGTTTTGTCGTACCGTGAATCCCGGTGTTGAAACTATTGTAAATACCGGGATTACGGTGCTGACAGAAATTTCTTTGAAAATATTATTTTTACAAAAATAATAAGGAAACATAAATAAAGTAAAACATAAAACATTTTATTTATAATGAACAATGACAATCATAGTCCATTTGTTTGCTCTGAAGCGTTTCGATGCCTGCTAGCCGTTTCAAGAAATGTTTCGTTGATAATTACCAGACGGTACAAACTATTTAAAAAAAAAAACGAATCAATGAATTAAAGCGATGTTTTTTTAATTACATTATAGGATGTGTTTTTATTTATATTACAGAAATCTAGCCATGGATGCGAACTGAAAATTTGAAGAATGTATGCAAACTCTCAAAGCGCCAATATGGTAGTGTTTTTTGCGTAAAACATTGGGAGAGTTTGCAAAACGCAATTGCACATTTTTGAAATATGAAAATATGCAATTGAACTTTTTTTTCTTATACATCTTTTATTTTAAATTTTTTTCTTATACTAAAGAAACCTCCCGAGATTGGAAGCACTAGTTGGAACCCTTTCCTATTCACTTTCTTTTCCATTCTACCTCAAATACTAATTTAAAAAAAAAACACACATTTTGATATAAAAATAAAAGTTTCGTAGAAAATTAGGCATATCCATTCCATTTCCTTATTTCAAGTGTATCTTCTTAGTCATTTCAATACGATAAAAGTCTGTATTTTCTAACATTTCATTATTATCATAGTGTCAAAATAGATTTCCTCAAATCGACACTACCTACATATATATATATATATATATATATAGGCAAATGTATACATATCCAAATTCAAATATAAATTGAAATCATAATCAGATAATCAATGAGCCAATTTCTGAGGAATTGTTTCTACAATTAAATCAGATAAAATATCAAACGTTAATGGGAAATCAAATTGGATGTCACAATCATCCACAGAAATGGTTATATTATTCGTATAAAGAATTTCCATCATTATATCAGTGAACGATAACAACTTTTCAATTTCTACTGAGAGATCACGCCAACTTGTCAGACGAAGTAGCTTCATTCGAAATCAAATAAGTTGAAAAGCATGAGAGGCGTCTGAAAATGTCAATCCATAAAGCAACAGGTTGTCGACGACTGATTCTAGAGAGCTTAGATATACACTATCTAAGCTACAAAGTAGAGTGCTTCGACATTTACGAGCTCAACTCTCCTAATCTGAAACTCACGAAGTGTAACTAAGTAATTCGTACATACGTACGTACATACATACATACGTCCACTCACAATATCGCCCAAGGTTTCAAGGCAAGTGTTGAGTTTTTGGTTTGTTTTTGAATTTTCGATAAATTTCGCAATAACGAAACTCGGCGAGCGAAACGAATCGTGTACGTATTCAGTGCGAAATTATCGAGACGAGAATAAGTTGGAAAAAAAACTCGAGCTCGCGTGTAATGAGAAGAGTGACTCGACAACATCGCCAGAGTGACGTTGTTGTTGTTGATCTGAAAATACAGGTATTATGTGAGAATTTGCATGCTAGCTAACCTGCAATGGGAACGACCGACCCATCAACCAGCAATGGGAGAACGTGGATGGCAACACGCTTAACCGACTGTGACAAGAGGCACGCAACCATAACCAGTGCTGCAACAAACGATGCAAACCTACCCAAGACGATAAATAATCAGGAATTGTTCTTGCAATCTCGTTGACAAGCACACACACACACACACACACCCATACTAAAAAGCTCACTGAGCAAATTCAATAGCTCATTTCTTACAATGTGAAAACAAGTCTTCTTTAAACTCATAAATGGTTTCCTTGATTGTTCTGATTTACTGAATAAGGTTAATTTCAGAATCACAGTTCGGTACTCTAGACGCGTTGCACTCTTTTCACTTGATCCTTTCAATACTAATTCCCAAAAATATTCTTATCTGCAGAGCGTTTATCGTATGTTTAACGGAGAGCTGAATGAGGTTGATCTATTTGGTATTTCCCTACATCAATTCAGGTCTAACATCAAGAGAATCTTGACCGATTGATTCATTTCTTCTCCTATTCTATTTTTCCAATATTTCCAATATTTTTATACTTTAGTTTAGCTATGTAATGTGCTATTTAATCATATTATAGCTTTCATTCTTTTCCTTTTCATTTGTTTATTTTGTATTTACCTTTTTCATTTGTTTTATATTTGTAAATTTCAATTTCTTCTTATATTCTATTTTATAACCTTTTCCAAATATTTTAATACTATAGTTTAATTATGCAATGTTCTACATATTTTGTCATGCCTTTATTCTTTACTTTTTAATTTGTTTTCCTAATATTTATCTTTTTCATTTTTGTAAAAATCTATTATTGGACTCGGATATTACATATATTATTTATTTACTATTTGTTTTTTTATACATATCTATGTAAATCCTGTCTGTTGATTTTTCAATAAATAAATAAATTAATCGAGTAGTACTCAGTGTACAGCAGATAAATACTCGGACATGTATAAATAGACCAAAATAATGTGACAGCAATCCAATTCTTGTCATAATGTATGTGTATTCAATCCTAATCTATTACACACATGAAGCAAATTGTTGTATAATTTGACAATCGTAGCACTCGAAGCGTATCGTTTTCGCCGAATCAAAAACAGTCAGGACTTATTTATTTATTTTACATATGTATATACCAGGAAGGCCTTACAGGTAACCCCAATGCACCTTCCTGGCCAATTACAAACATTGCAACATTTTTTATTATACAAGTCGCTGAATTACGAGACACAGAAAAACTCGACATCTTTGAATTGTACATAAATTTTATTGTACATTAATCAATCTCAAATAGTGGTGACATAGTAGATAGGAAGGATATTTAGCCAATTTTACCGGAAACCGTTTCAACAATGAAATCAGAGAAAAATTGGCAAACTCTGATAGGAAACGATCGACCTGAAGTCACAAATCCAGGTCTGACCAGCAGCACTACAGATAAAATTCTTTTCAATCGAGTTCAGCTCATGGGGTCGAACCCGGCGCCTCTCGACGATAAGCAGAAGCTTAACGACCGAGCTATGCTGCTGGCTTATGTATATTTTGACTGGTTTGTACTCTGTAGTTGTTGTGTTGAGTTGTGAGGAAACGTTCTTGTGATTACATTGGTTAAAGGAGAATGTACGGTTAATGTTGAAGACTACATACATATAATGATCAAATCTGTAAACGAATTGCAATTTGAAAACAGAATTTTTCGTGAGAGAATGAATCAAATTGTACATCCAAAGTTAGACGATTTATCTCTCGTAAATATCATGAGCGGTGAACTCTACGATCGAACAAACTAAATAAATACGTTTAAAAACGATAAGATTACTACTCCGTATGAATTGAAAAATCAATCAATGACTATCATCATATTGCTAAGAAGAACGTGTTTTTTACAAGCCTCATATCAGGTTGCTTTCGATTTTTTTTAAATTCTGTATTTACTGCCGTGCCTATATGATCGGCATGCAACTCGATTTGATAAAGAAATTATCTTATCAATAAAAGGCCTGCAACTTAAATACATACTATAGGGGTCTACTATAGATAGGGTACGTTCCGTTCGATGTATGTACATACATATATGTACCTAAGTATTTCTATCAGGGCTGTGGAGTCTTTAAAGAAACCGACTTTGATTTAAAAAAAATATATTAATATATGATGCTGCATATAAATATGTATAGTGATAGTATATATAGTGAGCTGATGTAAATCATTACCTTTTAATTAATCTATGTATCCTACAACATTTTATATATCTATGAATACATACCTACATACATGAAACTATTAAAATTTACGCATTCGGAGTAATGGATTCATAAAAAAAATATCAGGTTTCTCATCAATTTTACCTAATCATGATAAAAAGAAAAATATGTGTCTCAGCTTGGGTATTGGTTAGTCAATCTTAGTTAGAAATTAAATATTCATACACATTATTAAGTAAAAACAAGCCACTTCCGGTTGACAGATCTTCACTGAATTTATTATGTTACTTGATATTAAGCTGAAACCATAAATATCGATTCTCTAGAGCAAAAGTACTACTTCCGGTTGATTCATAATACCAATATGTGAAATGTTACAGCACAATCTGTTTGGGAGCTAATTGAATGCAAAAACTTTTTTAAAAATTTATAAAGAGAATTTATAAAAAAATCCTAATCATTCAATTAATAAAAAAAAAAATACTATGCAAAACTTGAAACGTGTACAATTTTAAGATATCAAAATTACTTTAAAATGTAAGTATGTACGTATATAACTAAGTATAGTTTATAACGAAATAAATTTGTAATTTTAAAATAATAAAACCATAATATAGGGAAGAACCATATAGGGAAAGGTATCGCTTAGTCAACCCAAATTTTGAAAAAATAATCACAAAGCAACGATATGCATTTCAGTAACTGGTACTAAGTTTCAGTTTGATTTTTTTCCATAATTTACATTCACACATTTTTCCATAAACAATGTGCGAATGTGATCAATGACCGATTGTGAATTCAAATCAGTCAAAATTCGAGGTCGAATTTTTTCATGATTACAAAACTTCATCTATTGTCACTACAAATGTACACATTTAGATAAGGTATGCGTTATTGTGGCATTGCATCGCATGCCGGGCTCAGCTAGTCTTTAATAAAAAAATCAGTATCAATGCTAATTTATTTCAGCCAGAAAAATATAGATTCAGAAATACAGATATTAATAATACATATATCAGATTCTTTATAAATAATCAATAATCAATAATAAAAAATCAGTAATCAATAATAATAATTTAAAATATTTTAATATTAATATTGTATTTTATTTTCTTTTCCTTTTCTCGATTTTACAAATTCCATCATGGATAGTATAAAAATATTAAAATATAATAGTAATAATATAACAATAATATATACCTATATTAAAATTTACTTTCAATACCACAGAATGCAAACGCTAACTGGTGACTAAAAGTCTTTTAAATTGATATTTATTATATTTACACCAATAAATTGAAATTAAATATTGTATATAAATTGAAACTCAATATGCTCTGTCACGCTTAGGGATCCCAATCGAATATTCGAATATTCGAGTATTCGAATTATTTCAGCAATTCGTTATTCGAATATTTCATCAACTATTCGAATATTATTCGTGTATATAATTTTTTATAAACTAAATACACAAAATCAACATGAAAAGAGTGATGACGAAGAAGCCGACGATAATGAAGAAAATGAAATATATAATGGGGATAATTGTGATAAAAATGAAGATAATGAAGAAGATGAAAAGTCTACATCTGAAGAAACAGATTTGTATTCATCAAATACGGAAACGTTTGAATTAAATCACTTTCCGATCGATAATAATATTTACGAAATTTTAGAAAACATCAGAAAAATAATACGAATATTTAAGAAGTCACCGGCGAAATATACATTTTTACAAGAAATCATAATGAATAAAGAAAATAAAAAATTGGTAAATTATTATTGGCTATAAAAACGAGGTGGAATTCAATGGCAACTATGATAAGATGATTAATTCAAATTTATGCTTGGTACATATGTATGTTATTACCTTTTTATTAATTTTCGAATATATTCGAATAGCTCTTGATTTACTATTCGATATTCGAATAGTTGAAGACGACGAATATTTGGGATCCCTAGACTCACACTCAATTTATTCTATTTTATTACTTTACTTTATTATTAATTACACTGAGCAACAAAAAAAAATACCAGAGCGGAGACTAGCCAATCTTATATTACGCGATACAACCATATATACAACGAAAGCATTTAAATTCCAATTACCGCTTTAGTTAGTACGTTTAGATAAAAAAATATATATATTGAGATAGAAAACCAATCCTTATAAACATGGTGAAATAAAAAATTTGCCAAATAAATGAAAAATAGCACGGAAAAAAAATCCGTAAAAAAAAATATATTTTTGACTTTTAAAATTCGCTAGACAATTAATTAGAAGTATTTTAAAGCAATGAAATATAACAATTAATAGGAAAAATATCTGACTATTGATTCCAATACTCACTTTGAGCGTAACAATCCTAAATTTTGAGTTAAAGACCGCAAAAGCCAAAAAAACTGTAAAAATCGCGGATTTTTTTAAACGCTCATATCTCGTAAACGATCACCCACCAACAAAAATCAATATCATATTCGAATTCAGTGGGTCAAACTTAGTAAAGATTGGTTAGTCTCCGCTCTGGTAACTCAAAAACGTGATTTTTTGTTGCTCAGTGTTATTTATTACTATTTTTAAACAATTTTTATCCATGGCGGGGATTATTTGCACGGGGGTTTTTGGCTGGGGTATGTGTCCAGGGGGTAAGTGTCCTAGAACCCATAGATACACACATCAGAATTGAAAGATTTCAGAGCAGAAGCAGCCCAGGAAGGAGTCGACGAAATTGAAACGCCGAATTTAGCAATTGGAAAGAAATTGAAGAAGACCAGAAAGAAATTTGTAGCATGCATTCGTTGTTGGCACGGACGGCCCGATATGGAGGCACGCAAGCAGCATGGCATGCGGTTTTCTCGAGACGCGGCTTCTCAAGACCATTGTTATTTCCCGCGCTTTGGCACGCCATCCCATACACGCTCGATAGCGAGTTTGTTGTCGGTGTGCGACGGCCACAAGTGGAGCGCGGCCAAGTTCAGGTCGCGAGCCGCGCCGTTGCCACACTCCACTCCACTCCACTCCACCTTACTTTCGATGGCTCTGTTCTCTTTGCTCACAACGAGTTTCTCCGACCACTTTCGAGACACGCTGTATAACACACACACACATACGAAACCAGCCTCTTTGATCCCAACGTACAATGCCACTGTGTGTGGTGATACATTGGTAATCGTTTTAGTAAATAAATAGCATTTATCCATTCATAGATAGCACTAATGAAAATTACATACACGGCATAGCTCATAAGAGCGATCGCTTACTTAGGGCGAAATTACACAGCGGTGAATGTGGCACGTGTTTTTTTTTATAGATAGTTTTAACCAGTAGCGTGGTCTAGTGTTGAATGTTGAATTATCTAGCACTTGATGTTACGAGTTCGATTCCCGCTAAGTCTCGCTATTGGCCAGACCTTGATTTGTCAAGGTCGATCGTTTCTTATCAGAATTTGCCAATTTTTCTGATTTTCATTGAAACTGGCGTTTCCTTCCCAATTTTCTGTTGCGAACCTTTAGTTATTGTTATATCTTAGGTTTCGCCATATCGCTCACCATAGATGTCTCTGTGGTTGTTTATCGAATATAAAATTCGTATTGTTACATGAAAGTTATTCATCGTTATTTATCGTATTAATACGATATTTGTAATATCTGACGATAGATGTCAGATATTGTTTAGATTTACATGTTTCTATGTAATAATTATGTGGACCAGGAAGGCGCATTTGGGGTTTACCTGTTAAGCCTTCCTGGTCTATTTGTATATATGTATGTAAAAATAAATAAATAAATAAATATAGAAAAAATGTGACGTTCATGGCACGCATGCATGGAACACGTCCTTTCAAAACGACACTTTCGACATACATATGTCGTTGAAATTGTATGGTCGTATTTATCCTTGCTTGACAGTACAGTCTTCCGATCGTTTTGAAACTTTGCTATTTTGCGCGGTTAGGTCATTTTTATATTTCGACGGTGAAAAATAATCGTAATAAGCACTTCTAATTTCTCATATGTTTGACTTTCCGCCACCCACTTGTCTTGTCAGTTTAATTGTTTAAATGCCTATAACTTTTTCTTTTTCAAACTATATCTTATAAAATTTGCATTATTTTGAAACAGTGTTTTAGTGAAACATCATCTACAACCATTCACTATCCAGTGCTGGATAAAAACATTCCAATACGCTTCCATTCATTCCACACATTTTCCTACATTCATCTACCCATCTTCTCGGCGATCTTCCTTTTACCCTTTTGCATTCTCTCGGGTACCATTCTAGTACTTCTTTTGTCCATCTTTCGACCATACTTTACAACCACGTGGCTCATTGCTATTTCAATCTACACTCTATCCACTATTTCCACAACCTTCGTCATACTTTTTACCCACGTATTCCGTTTCCTGTCTTTCTTCGTCATTTCATAGTGAGATATATAATAAGATAAATTTTATTGAGACAAAAACTCTTCAATTTCTCGTACATTTTCAAAATTGTGTGGTTATTTGTTTGGATTCGATCGTTGAAATCATTATAATGGTTCTTATATTTGAAAGTCCAATTTTTTTCACAAATTGTTATCATTACTTTTAATTCGATATGTTTGAATCTCGGAAAAACAGAATTTTTAACCAGTATTTTTAAATATTATAAAATGCAAAATATCATATTGAATATTTTGCAAGAAATGGCTCGAAATGAGGAAAAATGCCACTCTCAAATATAACGAGTCATATGTACAAATTTAGCCACAGGTGTAATATTATAAAACTCGCAATGACACCCATCATTACAGAAATACAAAATTTATTGTATAAAAAAACCACTTTCAAAATTTTCGTATAGATAAATCAATTGCCTAACAAATTGATGATTTTTTTTATTTAACGTTTCCTTGACACGAAGCAATTTTTCCACAAGATACATCGATGGAAATCCAAAATTCGCATTTTTCACTCCGGTATATTGTGTCACAAACATTTGACTGATAAAATACTAAAATTAGATCAACATCATCAAAAGATGGATGAAGAAAAAAAGCAACACTAGAACATTAGAGAAGTGTACATGAAAATTGTACTATGTAGTTGCTAAAAGGCCATTGTACGGATGCGGGTCCAAGACCGAATAACAATTTTAGTTCGCTGCTTAACTGGTAGTGCATTAGGCCAACTTCCAAGTTGCATCTATTGGGTGAATTGGTCGCCGATGGACTGGTTGGAGAGAGACACAATGACCCGGTTGCATCGAGCGAGATCATCGACCATGACACCGGTGCAGTGTCACGGCCGATTCGCAATATCGATTGTTCAACTGTATGGATGTCATCGGGGTTAACCGACGCAAACACTATTTAGCACGTACGCTATATATCGGCGGATGTGCAATTTCAAATTTGCAACGTGAACGTACGTACACGTATGTATGTGTGCGTGTGTGCATAGGTGCAATGAGGATGACGTGCATTACCGAAATGCACGGACGTTAATCTCGTCGCGAAGGTCGTCTATTGCCCTTGTGGTGATTGATCTTTCTAATGTTTTGTAAGTGGACTTTGTTCGGATTGCACAGACTAAACATACACACGATTGTGAACGAGAAGTGCATTCTGTTATATAGGTATGATTTCGAAATAAAATAACGCACTTATGAATGTGCGTGTAACTGATTTAACACTGCAAGCATTGTACTGTCTGACAATGTTGTATGCATGTACAAAGTCAATTGTTATCTTGAGAAGGTCAATTGTTATCTATTGATTGTTATACTATCAACCACTCACATATGTGTATGTAATAGAAGGGTTAGAACTAATTGAAAATTTAGTTGATTTAAAATTTCCTTCAATTTGAATATATCTTAAAGTTGTTTCATTTTTAGCTAGTCATTATTGTACGGATATTAGCAGTGAAATAAAAGCAAAAAATACTATTTAGTAGTTTCTCATTATGGATAAAATTAAAATTAATGGTTTTTTTTTTGTATTTAAATGTATGTATTATAATTGCTTTACTATACATATATACTCTTTGTTTTGCTTTGTGAAGACTTAAAGTATGAAACACGTCAAATTGGATGTTATAAATCGGATGTTTTCTTTAAAAAAAAAATTTGTCATAGAAACATTAATGAATAAGAGGAATCGCTTTCACTTCAATACTTTCTAAGTAAAAGAAAATCGCAATCATTATGACTAACAATTGCCACTTCAGTTACAATTACAATAGTTCAAAATAGTACTTATCCAATACTATAAAATGAGATGATCTTGTGAATATGAATTAGTCAATTTTTCCCGGAAATCAAAACTAGATCTAAAAATTAAAAAAAAATGTGTCATGACTTTTGAAAAACTCAAAAAACCAACTTATTACCAAGCATAAATTAAACTATTTTACAATTCAAACAACTTGCCTTACTGTGCTAAAAAAAATCCGCTAACTACTGAGCTGGACGCCGAGCGTCCAGTTAAAAATATTTGTTTAAATAATGCAAAATCTGCGAGGTTGCTTAGTGAAATTAGCTATAGAAATCATTTTATCACGTATCAAACGTTGAAGAATATAAAATAAGTGCAAGAAATGAAAAAAAATGACAGTACGCATAGCGGATATCATTCTCACGTGAGGCACGTGTACAAGGAGCTTCCCACGGAAATAGTTAATTCTGTTTATATTGGTAAATTTTTTTATGTAATAATGACGTAATTAGAATCGAGGAGGTTTTGATGACGATTACATAAAATATGATGTGCCTGCGTTTAGTATATTATATAATCCATCACAGTGCGAGTGTTAAAAATTATCTTCACATGAAAGTCAGCATATTGTTGATATTTAAATGTACATATTAAAAACCGTCAATAAATTATTCAATTTTAGTAATGGACCTTTCAATCAAGGGTATCGGAAACTAGGGATTTGGGAGTCTTTTTAAACTCTGATCTATCCTTTAGTAAACATATTGACAATGTTGTAGCTCGAGCGTCGAAGGCCCTCGGGTTCGTCATCCGGTCCTCCAAATGCTTTACTTCTATAAAATCATACAAAATACTATATTGTGCATACGTAAGAAGTATTGTTGAGTTTGCATCCCAAGTTTGGAACCCAGATTACTCTGGTGCAAGAGACAGATTGGAGCGCATTCAGAAGAGATTCCTGAGGTACGTCAGTAGCCGTTTTGGATTAACCTATACTTCCTATGAAGATGCTTGTAGGTGTCAGCATCTACTTCCTCTTGTCAAAAGAAGGGAGATAGCTGACATCTCAACAATTTTGAACATCCTTAACGGCTCGATTGACTGTCCTCAATTATTGAGCAGACTATCATTGCGTGTACCAAATAGAATGACTAGATGTAATGAGCTCCTTTACATACCTAATACTTTTTCTAATTATGGAAGAAGCTCATTCATCTGGCGTGCAAGCTCCACCGTCAACACACTAATCTTAACAATTTCTATGTTTGACTTATTTAATATTAATGCTATACAAGCTAGAGTAATTATTGCAAATTTGTTTTTCGATGATTAATTTTAATGAAAGTTTATGATTATGATTATGAATTTTTATTTTGATGTATTTATTTTGTCTTTTTGTTTTTTGTTATATATTATATTTTTTATATTATTTCATAATTTTTATCATATTATTATTCTTATTATTCTGATATTTTTATTATACTGTTATTTCTATTTTTTTTCTTTTTTTGTTTTCTTTAACTATCTTACTCTATTATCATTTTTGTTTCTTATTTTAAATGTTTGAGCTTTTCTTTTTTTACCTATATGTGAAAATTATTAATGGTTTACTTAACATAATTATATTTTTTTTACTATCAATCTAATAAACTGTAAACTGTAAATTTTCCAAATAAATAAAAAAAAAAAAAAAAAAATTAGCAGAAAGCTCTACTGACTGACATATAATATATGTATGTATGTAGATGTGGCTAATAATAAATAATTGAACCACATACGTATAACAGACGGCGAAAATGAAAGTCAACAACCGCACGCATTTGGAGGCAATAAACAGCCCGAGGCGATCATTTAAAATGTAATATGTACCAATCTCGGTTATTATTTTTGTTAATTCGAAAACCATATAATTTTCAATCTGAATATATATAAAAAATAGTTAAATATACAGACATAGCAGTGTGCTGCGAAGCGCAACGTTCGTGAACCACCATTTCGTCATTCCGGAACCGCGCTAGTGCGCCCGCACAATTCACGGTTAAGGCTTCGCTATTACGAAATAAACCGAAAAAAAAATGGTAAATAAAAAATGGACACGCAACAGCTAAGATTTTTCAACGATCGCGCCCAGAAATTAATTGGCCTGTTGATTGTTATTAGTGAGAGGAGATGCATCGAGTGCAACACGCGAGCCAAACACCCGTATCCCACGATTCGACCACATATTGCAATCACTTCACAGGAAATGGGATATCGATTGTGTGTGAAAGGCAATTTTAACAAAACGTGTGTGTAGGTTTGTTTGTAAGCACATGGTGAGATGAAAGTGAAGCTTGGTTAGACTTCCGACTGAGATATGTCGAACACGAGGCTAATGAAATTCAAACGAATAATATGATGATGCAAAAGCTCCATGCTATGTGCAACTATTTATCTCGTTTTATAGTTTGCTAAATTATCTAGCTTAAATTTTATTACGGTTCCTTTAAACTAAAGTCTAGCTTTGTTGATCGTTGCAAGCGTTGTATTCTTGTGGATTGTTATTACTATTTTCATACATACACTGAAAAAATATGCAAAATTGCCATGCAAAACATTAATGCACTTAGATGAAATCTAAAAGAGTCTTGTAGACATATCAGCATTGTGCTTTAAATATGCATACGATATATATTGCGTTTATGTTTTGCGCCAAGAGGTTACCGGGTTCGATCTCGTCCTAATATTTAATGCTGTTGGTCAGACTTGGCTATTGGTGACTCCGAATCGATTGTTTCCTATCAGAGTTTGCCAATTTATTTGATTTCATTGTTGAAACAGTTCCTCCATCAAATTGGCAAAAACCATTCTGCCCGCTATGTCACAAATATGTAACTGCATTTGCAAAAAATCATCTCACAAATCTTCTGTATTTATTGTGTGTATAATTTGTAAAAATTATGTCCAAAATCTAAAATCCATCGACGTATCAATGGATTAATAAATTAATTAATTGTTATTTCGTGTTCTTCAACTTCTAGAAATACAGTGATTTATGTAATAATAAAATACTGCATTGTTTGTAATTAATTGTCCAGGAAGGCGCATTGTGGTCTTCCTGTCAAGCCTTCCTGCTATATGTCTATGTAAAAATAAAAATAAATAAAATATACATGTTTTACACAGGGGTGTGCTCATGTACAATGCCCTCCCTGGGTGTGTCAGGTCTTCTAAGACCGTGGATGCATTCTTACGAGGTGCGAGGAGACACGTCTGTGAAGGACAGTGCATATAAATTTATAAATAAAATTTTAGAGTTGAGTAATTAAGAATGTATTTTTTAAATAATTAAAAGTAAATAATTTAAACCAACTTGAAACTTCGCCACAATTCATTACCCGATACTTTCAGCAAGCCGACAAATCATACTAGAGCGATTTCGAACGCAACACGAGTCACATTACACACCGGGTACTATTATTATGAGCTAGGAGGAACATAGAAACCCATAAAATTGTTTAGCACGTCGCGTCCGCAAGCCATGTCCACAACACGGTGTGCAGCGAAAAAAAAATAGTCTTTGAGGAAAACAACGGTAAATTTGTCTGTTGGTCGCTCCTTATTGCGAACGTGTGCATACAACGCCGGCATTATAAACACACATTCACGGGAGGGGGAGAGAAAAAAGTTTTACCGTTAGAAGTGTGAAATTGGAAAAGCAAACAGACGGACTGACGGACACGTTTCTGTTCGCGTACAAATGTCAAAAGTTCGTTGACGCTCGCCAAGTGACATAGTGTGCCGGTGAGCTCGCTAAACAACTCATTAACCAACCACACAAGGACCACAGTCCATATGCTCCGCAGAACAAATCGGAAAAATTTAAAACTTGCACAAATGGAGTCCCCCTGCTCTAATGAACCTTCTGTTTTGATCTCAATTAGGGCACTGATCCGTTCGACAAGGAATGCAACCTGTTTGTTCTGGTTTTCTAATCTAAAGATATACATACGTTGCACTTAGGAGTAGACACGTTGGAGAAAGTACCACTCAGGACCGGATCTAAGGCCCTTGGTAAATAAATTTTGAGACCTTTTTTTGTGAAACCATTTTATTTTCATATAAAATTCAAATTCAAAATATTTTATGATCTATTTTTAATATAGTATGATATTGTATGTATGAGTGGAATTTCGATCTTCTCTCTTCCATTTGGACCTTGCAGAGATATATTGCGGTTGGTTCTTATACATATATTGATGCAAGACATGCCCTACTTTGTATTTTAATGGGTTTGGTGCATCCGCTCTAAAATCGCCAGATTAACAGAACGGCAGCTATAAACGTAATTCTCGTGTTCTCGAATGATAGATTGCACATCAGATGACGAGTAACCTTTCGATGTGTACAGATGCAATTATTAAAATTGAGTTGGATCTTTCTGGCGAGTTTAATAAGGC
Source organism: Arctopsyche grandis (assembly GCF_051622035.1). Classification (NCBI taxonomy): domain Eukaryota; kingdom Metazoa; phylum Arthropoda; class Insecta; order Trichoptera; family Hydropsychidae; genus Arctopsyche; species Arctopsyche grandis. Next base: position 2,664,393 of record NC_135367.1, read on the forward strand.
AAGATTCGGAACTTATCGAATCTTGCCTTATTAAACTCGTCTGAAAGATCAAACTCAATTTTAATAATTACCATTTTAATAATTGCACCTGTGCACATCGAAAGGTTACCTGTCATCTGATGTGCAATCTATCATTCGAGAAGATGAGAATTGCATTTAAAGCAGCCGTCCGTTAATCTGTCGTTCAATTTATCTGGCGATTTTAGAGCCGATGCAACGCATCCATTTTAATATTTGATATTTTTACTTTATCTTCTATTATCATAATGCTATTGTTTTTTTATGATTATGTATAAATGTATTTTTTGTCTGTGTATATACATACATATACATATGTATATATTTTTATTTTTCTCATCACTGTATTTTTTCGACTTAAACTTAAATAAATAAATAATAACCCTTTCAAATGAGACGTGCTAAATTAAGCTTTTGAGTACATCCATACCTAATTACACTAATGAAGGTAGCCAAACTAATTTCGGATGCTTGCATATATAATACATATGTTAATATGTATAAGCTAGAAGAATGGACAAAAGAAGTGCTGGATTGGTACTCGAGAGAATGTAAAAGGGTGAAAGGAACGTCGCAAGGAAAATGTGTGGATGAAATTAGAATAAAAATGTGTGGGGTGAGATGGACGAGAGTTGCGCAAAACAGATGCGAGTGGTATAACAGATGCGAGTGGTATAAAACAGATTATAGTGTATTGGAGAGGCTTTCATCCAGCACTGGATGGTGATTGGCTGTAAATGATTATGGTGATGATGATATAAATAAAAACAGATTTCTTTTAAATTTTTCTTGTCCTAAACTATGTATGTATTTGTATAAAAACCAAAACATTATCTAAAATAATCAATAAGATCAAATAAGTTTCAGGAATTACCTACTTAGAAAGAGAAAGGTTTATGGTAAAAATCTAAACAAGGGAAAGGAATTAAGAAAATGGGTCAACATGGGAAACATATTTTCTAAAATATGTACTTGGTCAGTGGTCAGTTTTTAGAAAGAGTTTCTCATGCTATATTGGAAATTCGGATGAACTATCTTGGGAAGTAAAAAATTGTAAACAAGTTTTTAGCCTCTTATTCCTATTATGGTGTGAACTTTTACATTTAAAAAATCAATAAGACTATAAATACTAACAAGAAAAATAATGTTTAAAATAGACAATGATCACTGGACCAATAGCTATTAGAATATACCTAATATGTGAACATAATTTATGAATAATAAAAAAAAAGCATTTAAAAATCAAATAACTATCTCGGCGAACGTATTTACGTCATTTCTATATCTGTTCACACAACATGTACATATTTTGAATACAAATTAAGGATGTTACAGAGAGTTCAGGAACTTATTTTCAAACTAATAAGGATAGACTTTATTGTGTTGCACGAATGACATATGTACTTATGATGGTTTGCCTTCCCACATCGACCTACCCCTGAACTCATGTATACATTTGAATGGCGATAACAAAGGCAGATATGGATTAAATTTGAATAATAATCGGCCACCGGTGGTCGAGGCATTACAAAGATTGAAATTACGACGACATGTAGTAAATAAAAAATCGGAATTGCGCAATGCGGTCAAGCTGAAGTTCAAAACGTACGACCCAGTAGAAGGACGTCTAGTGGTGAAACAGATTCTTACACACAGGTCGTTAGCACAGGATTTCGAAAACCCGACACACGGGGATCCGTTCGTTCGATCGAAATTGTACTAACGTACGATTTCGCACATCTGACCGACCTTCACCCCGCGAAATAGTTTCCATTCGCCAGCACAACAACGGCAACGGCAACAGCAACAGCAGCGGCAGCAGCCAGATTCCGAACAAAACGGTCACGTGAACAGAGCAAGAAGAAAAAAAAACGAGCATGACATAACCTGCGGTAAAAATGGCGATAATGTAACGTGAGAGAGCGGCTAATCAATATCCGAGGGGGGAAAAAATGAAAGTCACCGAGCAAGGCTGTGCGGGTGTCGAGGGGCCAGGACAGAGAAACACACCCAAGAGTGCCCCAGCAGACCGGCCCCAAAGGACATTGACTCCTTCGAATAGAAAAAAGCGATCCGCGGGCCGTACGCTCACCCGCCACCAGGTAGACACAATGTGAAACAAACATGAATATGCATGCAATATGCATGACAGCGCGCTGAAAACATGCAAATGCGCACTAAAACCCCACCCCCGCCCCACCGCGCCGGAGCGGGAAATGTCGCGAAAATTGAGAGTGCGCAATACAGGTGGAGCTAGCTGAGATTTCACGATGACCTCGTTATGATTGGCGCCATCGAATCATGTGTAAAGGTAGGCATTCACGTAGACATTCGTCTTCAGGCAAATCGACACATCTAGAGCAATTCATCTGTCGTATCCATACATCTAGAATATACTAGATCCGCCCTCACGTGTTATACTCGTCTCCCTTTTGGCGCATGCAAAATACATGGCGCATGCACAGTTTCTCTTGGTAGGTAGGTAGGTACCGCTGCGTCGTAGGGAAAAAAACCCAACTTCCCCGGTAGTTAAACCCCCCGCACCCCTCAGTTAGTGAAGACAAGATCTCCGACCAAAATAACACGTCTGGGCCCATCTAGTGTATTATACATCAATGGTCGTATCAGTGTGCCCATTGTAGAGGTGGCTATCGTAGAATCCAACAAACTGTCAACCAGTTGATCGAATGGTGTAATAACTAGAGGTAGGATAGTCACAGTGCTATCCATTGTTCGGCAAACCTTTAACAATGCATTTACAACCTTTGAACAATACACGGCCCCCTCAGGCTCCGGTGACTAGTAATAACTAATTATATCTAAAAAAAAAAACACCCAACATTAATATAAAGGTTAAAACAAATCTTTGAAGTTTATAAAAGTTAATTAAAATTGTTGCGTAGGGGTGTCCCACGCTTTCGCGCTGTCAGTTCTGAGAACTCTAGTGGGAAGTGACCGAATGCCGTTACCGACCACTAAGTCAATTCGGGAGTCTCCATTGTTTGGCGACTGCACTTAAAGCCTGGAGGTAATCCTCGAAAACCATTTAAAACGGTGGCTCCTTGTAGCATATGCTACAATTTTTAGGCAGCAACATTTTTTAGGTTAGACTTCAGACTTCGGTTAGATATGTATGTATGTATATCAGTTTCACTCTGAAGAAACCATACACACCGGTGAGATAAGATGTATCTGAAATAGTTTTAGTCCCATTTATCGATCGGTACAGACCACACAGTAGTTATTTACAACTTGAAACTCGGAAAAAACTATCGGAATAGATCGGCAATGTGGACAATAGACATCACCGAGAAAGATAATGGAGTATTTTCAGACATGTCTATTACGATTATTTTTCACCATCGTTTCTCAGAGACCGGCGACCCATCAATTAAGTGACCGAATGAATTTTGAGCTTACAGATATATCTAGAAATTTGTCTGTCATTGCAGTTTCTCAATCACCGTAAACCTGTCTAACAAGTGATCGAATGGTGTAAAAGAGTGGATATTCACAAACAGATTTGTCTGTAGGCAAGTATCAAGCAATTCATCTGCTGTGGTAGTATCTTAAAGAACGACAACCTGTCTAAGAAGTGATTGAATGTTGTAAAGTTTACCTTTTACGTGGAAATTTTGCTGCAGAAAGTTACTATCAATTTGCCTGTCGTAGAGCTTTTTTAGAGTTGTAAAAATAATGGTGTAAAAAGGTTTTGTCTTGCCTCTAAAAATTTGTCTGCTGTGGCAGATTTACATAAATCAGCAATCTGTCTACCAAATTATCTTTTTGTTGAGATTTGTTTTATAGCATCGTAGTTATCGAATGGTTTAAAAAGGTGGACATTTCCCTGAAGATTTATCTGAATAAATTCTAAAATTTGTCTGTTGTAGTGGTTTCTTAGAGACCGACTAACTGTCTCTTAAGTAATCTAATGGTATAAAGGTAGTCATTCAAATGGGGATATGTTTGCAAATAAATCTCTACGTGAATGGCCACCTTAAGCGAGGCACTCATCTTTCCAAGACATCGTGGAGTTAATAATACATAATACCTATTTTTTTAAATGCTAAAATCACAGGTGTATATCATAGAAGTGAAATTAGCCACGCTATATAAATATCAAGTAATTATTTTGGGTAAACAGGCTTATTTATTTGGACATTCGCAAAATTTATGAACCGTTTTTACGATAAAAAAATTGTAATAATTCAAATTTAAAAAGAGTGGATTTTTTTATGTCGATTTATAATAATTAAAGATATTGAATTCGGGAGGGAAGAACATGAGAGTTGGTAAATTCGAATTCCTCGCATATTTATAATCAATTCACAACTTGATTGGTAACAGCTTTTTTTTGCCCATCAGTAGATGACGTAGCTGATGACACATTCATGCATCCTTCATTACCTACTTATATTTAAAACATGTCTAATTATTTTAAACAACTGATACATATAGCAGCAAAAAGTTCAAGTAACTAATTTTAATGAGTTTCGTATGATTTTATTGATACGGGTTACTATGTAGTAAGGTTTCAAATGGTTTGCAAGTTTCAAATGGTGTACATTAAGGTTTAAAATGGTGTACATTATTCGTGTATCTTATGGACTTTAAAAGCCAAGGTAGAGATCAATAAAAACATTATAAGCTATCACAAAATTATCAGAAAAGTGAATTGTAAAGTGGTCTAATTCTGCAATGAGGAAAAATCGACAAATCCATTTATAACATAAAGACGAATGACTCAACATTGACACTATTCTCCAGTCTATACATATATTTGTAATGGTAGATCCATCTACCATTACATCCAAAACCAGTCACAGTTCATATAATCGATCGTCAAACCTTAAAACAGTCGATCCAATCTGTCGATAACCGTAAAATTGCATGCGTCTATATACGTATGACATTTATTATTGTGCATGGATTGCGTTAATTGCACTCATGTGCATTGACTCGCTATTACTGCTTTGCCTTTGACCTCGTTCATGTACATAGTTTTCCATTCGATTGCACTTACGAGCATTTGCATAACATAATGGCCGCCGTTCCGTTGCACACTCGACAAATCGTTATCGGGTGCATTCTCCAAACTCCGAAGAAATGCATCTCGAATTCGCCGATGTAATATTATCGAATGGCATGCCAAGAGCGAATTCAATCCTCGCAGCACATTCATATCAAACAGGTTTGCACCTCAATCATCAAAACCCTATTAAACGCCATTAGTCGCGCAAAACTGCATGCCTAATGCAACCGGCCAAACGTGAAGCGATCTCCGCACCAAAACAAAACCTCAAATAAAAACAAAGACCGCTTCAATTAAGTGCAATATAAAGGTGAATCTGCATCAAAAATAATAATAATAAAGCGTACATAGAAAATTTCATGCACCTTTAAAAGTACTCATGTGCCCCCTTTGAGACCTCTCTCACCTTTGTAAGAACGATCCCTCGTTTCGACACCCCTTTATTCGAAACCCCTAAACGGAGATCTCGTTCTCACAGTCTCTCCGAATTCAGGGTTGTCAATCTCGACTAAATTTGACGCAATTATGTATGTATGTATGCAGTCTTTGCTTGCGTTACTCATACGACATTGTCTCAGGTCATAGGACGCGAGTAGGCACGTACTAACAATTAAAACACAAAGAACAGTCTCGGTACTAAAAAAAAGAGACAGAAAAAAAAGGCTGCTTTTTAAAAATGTCAACGAGTGACTACTATGTAGAATGGTTGACATTTACATAACTATTACGGAACGGACGATGCACGTGGAGTGTGAAAATGAAACCGAACAACCCTTTGCTTACTAGGGTGACCTACATCAATTAAAAATAATAAGAAACATTTTAGATTTAATTTGAAGCGTGCTCTTTCGAAGGGGGAGCTGACCGATACCCCAGGTTTGTCACAAAAAAAATTGATTATCTATTGTGCAACTTTTTTCGAATCAATTATGTATAAGATGCAAATAGTGTGGCAGGTTAGGTCTACTATGTAAAATTAATCACCAATATATACAGGTTAGATTAACATAAATTTGAAGTACAAACATACAAAGCTGCAAGCATTCAATATAAGCCGAGTCGGTCAAATTAACTAGCAGTATCGTTTTAAGTCAAATAAATCTGATACACATTAGATTAACACTGATGTAACGTCACATATGATTTACACGCCCTTGTATATAAATGGCATGACATTATCTTCATAACACTAATGCCATAACAAAATCTTCCAATAAAGCCAATACCATGGCCATTACCACGATTATTATACGTGTTTTATTTCATTTTAAAGTTCTATACGTCTAAAAAAACATAAATTATATTGAAAACTTGTACGCGTCACTCATTGGTGCACATTTTGCCAATATGAAACATTTTTAGACACATATACATCTTCAACTTCTCATTTTAAAAGTTTTTTATAAGCTTCACTCTGCTAGTTCAATGAAATTCCTACTCGTCAAAAATTTTTGATCCGATTTTTAACCACTTCCAATAGGTTGCTTTGATATTTCACCGACATGCGGAGGTTAGCTATCATTGAAGTCAGCTATTGTTTCCGACATGAAGCTACAGGATTTTAATTATTAACGAACTCAATCAAATTTACATCATAATCTTGTGTCAGATTGAAGCGATGACAACTAGCTATCCGTATGCGACTTCCTACCACCTTTTTGCACCTCAAACAGTGGTAAAAGCAACTTTTTTCACTCTCACTTAGTCTCATCTCATATAAACTTATTAATACAAGCTTTTAAACTTGATTATACTCCTTTTATAATGCACTAATAACATATTTAAAACAAACCGAATTACCTTGCGTTACTCGGGCGAGAGAAAATTGGAAAAAAGGTAACCTCTATAGAAAAATATATAGTATACGGTCTACGCAAGTTAGAATACCGTATAAACATACTAAATTTAGTGGATATACATTGAAACTGTATATTTTCATAGCTAACAAACATTCATCTATAATATTTATATTTGAATTACTAACATACATACCTTATAGATATCTTGAAATTTGCTCAGTCTTAAGCATACAAGCTTAAGCTTACGCTTTAGCGATTAATTTAATTCGCCGAACACGTTGTTGTTGACATAATCTAATTTTAATAACAGACCACAGCAACTCAAGTTCATTTTAGCCGAATCGAAAGTGTGTTAAGGTAAAATAGTACACGGTGATAACGCGTGCAAGTAGTCGACCGCTTATCGCGACGATCGCGGTTTACTGACCTATTAAATTGAAACAATTGCGAATCTATTTTAGTGCGATATTACAATAAATCCCAGTTTGTCAAACGTCGTCGCATTATATATATTCAAAATATATTTGCACATGCCATACTGCGATGGTGAAGTCTCTTCGCTCGTGCATCGGCCGGACGCTAAACGGTGCCGCATTTTGATGTAAATTTTAACATTTTGCGCTTTTATGACGCGCAAATTTGCATCATAATGACTAAATCCGACGCAGCGGGAGGGGAGATGAGAGGGGGAGCTAACCCCTTAGAAATTAAACAAAACCCCTATTTTTTTCGACGGCAATCCGCCGCTTAAATGTTGTCGGTCGTAAATCCAAAATTTGCATTCTAGATCTAATTTAGAGTGCCTTTAAAATTTATATGCCTAAATATGTAGTAATTCCTTTATGTGGATGACTTTTATGAAACTAGCACTCTATAAATGATCGTATAATTTATTGCTAAATAAAACTTGAACTGTGGTCGAGAAGGCACATTAAAATTGTTAATCTCGAATTGCGTGTTATTGAATAACAACTTAATCTAATTTAGCGAGACAAAATATAGTAAGCGGACTTTTGATATTAAGTTACCGAAAGTTTTTTATGAACTACGCCTTTCCATCGATACAGTGGAATCTTTTTTAGTATTAAAATATGTATATAAATTTTGAATTGATGTGTTTATGAAGAAATAAAATGATGTATGAAATTAGGATGGAGTGCATTTGGACGAAAATGCCACGATGCCTGAATAAAAAGACCTTTGATCAATGCGTTTTACCAGTGATGTGAAACTTGGACATTGAACACCAATATGCTACACAGAATCCAATGCACTCAAAGAAGTATGAAACGCTGAATGTTCGGCACAACGAGGAAATACAGGAAGAGAAATACGTGGATGAGAAGTACGACAAGGGTAGTGGATAGAGTTAAGAGATTGAAATGGTAATGGACGAAAGGTGGACAAAAAAAGTGCTAGAATGGTACCCGAGAGAATGTAAAAGGGTAAAAAGAACATTGCAGGGAAGATAGGTAGACGAAATTACGAGACTGTTAGCTTGTTACTATTAGCTTGCATGCTAAAGATCATTTTAAATGATAGTGCTTAATAAGTGCGATGATGCTTTAGTTTGGAATGCTTTCATCCTCCAAATATATGTATATAATAGTAGGTTACTGACCTATTTTATGATCTTAAGTAAATCAAGCCTAAATTTACAGTACGTATTACATGTAGAATGATTCAAAATTTTAACCCAAATAAAATTCCATCTGCAAAACATGCAAACACATATGTACATCTAATCTGGTAGTATGTATGTAAGTTGAACGAGTAATATTCAATGTTATGCAGTAATTTACGATATCAAATATAGCCCACCGATAGAGTCCAAGATACCGACCAACGTACATATGTATGTATGTATGTATGTATGTATATAATGTTGCGCAACGAGTCGTCAGACGCTGATCGAATTCTGAGACCTCAATAAGAGATTTGCGATTGGCGGCCATTGCTGACGAAAAAGTATATATATATGTATATATACATATATATAAAATATAAAAAGAGTTGTGCGGAATGTCGATTCGGCCTCCAATTTAAATAGTTGTAGGAGCCGGACGGTGGTGGAGGTGGACGAAAGATGGAAAAAAAAGCGGCGAATCCAACTTTGTTGTACGACAATGACTCTGACGAGTTTAATTACCTGACGAGGGAGACCTTGGATCCGAGTTGCAGAACTCGTCTGGCGCCGCAGAACATGCACTCGCGATGCACTTCTATACCTATGCGAATGCGTGTGTTGTATGCAACGTGTGCTGCCCGCCGATCGGACATGTTGCGCTACTGGTTTGCAATTTGCTCTCGTGCACGATTTCACTAACCCATTAAAACGCAACGTCAATAACGTTCAAATTAATTTATAATCTTCAAACAAATACATCGATTCAATTTATGTATGACATGTAAACTTCCGTCGCTAATCGCAAATCACTACTTATGTATAATAATCAAATCTAAAATTTTACTTCTAGTATGTCTAGGTTCACACACACACACACACAATACTTTTTGATTTTAAATACTAATCTACTTAAAACACAATACATATCATGATTTATTATATTGTATCTTAAGGCGAATGGCTAAATCTAGACAAGGTACAGTAGTATCGGTCTCCGTGACGAGACAGAATGTTAAACGACAGAAAACGCAAATATCGGAAGGCAAAGATCGAAAATCTAAAGATCTTAAGTCGAAAGACATAAAAAAAATGGTGCATGGTAAACGGAACATACTCACTTAATTTGCGCGAGCAGGATACAACAGGAACAAGAGGAACAGGCTTTTCCTCCCGTATTAATGTGCGCGCGCAGAATACGGGAGGAAAAGCATGTTCCTCTTGTTCCTGTTGTATCCTGCTCGCGCAAATTAAGTGAGTATGTACCGTTTACCATGCACCATTTTTTTTTTTGATCTTTCGATTTTCGATCTTTGCCTTCCGATATTTGCGTTTTCTGTCGTTTAACATTCTGTCTCGTCACGTAGACCCCAGTAGTATATACATTCTGATATTAATATATGTATATTTATTTGTTTTTTACTATACATATTTCTTACTTGCTTTTTAGCAAGTAAGAAATATGCACTTAAATATACGAAGAAATTTTAATAGACCTGTCTGCATACGTACACATTATTTAAGCTGGTTATAAATTAGAAACATCTAATCTTTAGCATTTTCATGTTTCATTTTATCGAATAGAATATTCAGTTTCGGCATCTACACATATGTATTTAAATATTTTAAACATAATTTTTAAAACAAAGGTCAATTGCAATATGCACTTTGTAACATAATTTATGAAATATATGGATGCATACATACAATTTAAAGTTTACAAAATGAGATAATGCATAAGTAAATGCGAATAAAATCGAACAAATCAGCATTTATATTACTATTTTTAGCTTTTGTATATCACGCAGTGCTAAAAATAGTGGGTAATCATTATAAAAAATGTCACAAAGCCAAATTTTGCTATACTAGATTGATTGACAAAAAAAAAGACTCAATTCTTCGAATAATTTATGGTACAATCTATTATTGTATAAAGACCAGAGTTATTTATCCGACACGCAAATCTACAATTTTCAATTTGGTTTCCAATTTAGACCGTACAGTACAAAATTTACTAAAAAAAATCTATATTTTTCACGTCTTTCCACAACTTTCACCAGCCTCAGCAACACTGAGCAATTCGACTATAAGTACTGCATATTATAAATGAATCTAAAAGTTCAAAGCATAAAACTCACAATAATTAGCAGTGTTAAATAAAAAAAAACTGAACGTCATTGCAACAAAGTACTACAGAAAAATAATAACAGAAGAATTTTAAAATAAACACGAGCGATTACTGACAGTATAAAATGCGACTGCACTAGATAACCCTTGAACCCGAATGCACAATTTGCAACCGATGCATACACACAGAAAGCGCACTGGCGTCATTGCCCCTTTACATTTTTTTGCAATTCCACACGTCTCAATCGAAAACAAGCAATATGTAGTACAAAATGCACCGATCAATACAAAGTTTTAATCACATAAATACATACATAAATTACGCCCACACAATCCAGGCAATAATATATAACATAAGAAACACAAGTACAAATCGGGGAGCGGTTCTCGTGTATTTCACGGCCATCAATTATTCAATAATGCACGGCTCTGCCCGATACATAATTACGACCGATTTGTGGAAACCATGATCAGCATCGGAGGCGGGATAAAAATCTATATTATAAATGCATACGTGATGAATTGCGGATGATCTCCGGGAACTATTGTCCCATGGCGTGCAATTAATTGAGGTCGATACAATATACATACAAGCTCGTCATTATTAGTCATGGCAAATTATGCAAAATGCGTGACATTTGTCGACAGACGTATTATTATTATACATATTGCTGTGAATAGCTCGATGTGAGGCATTGGGTTATAAATGCATCGAACTATTCTCGAATGCATGACTTGTATGCATGCAATCGAACGCATTTGTAGATCATAGCTATAACAAATTGCGATTGAATGAAAACAGTGAGATTTTCAAGATTGTTTGCGTGTTTATTTATGACGTATTATATGTATTTTAGGTGGAGTATATTGTATAATATTAAAAAAAAAATGGCACATCAAAAGTCACGCAAAGGCGTGACTAATATTATGAGTAATAAATATTTATAGTACTGATTTCACACTTTCAGTACTAGTTTTTAATGAAACATTTACTATTTAAATTTTTATACGATATTTATACACACCTATGTACATATCGTGCTATTTATTTGAATAGATTAATTTATTAAAATACAAATTAAATAAAGTTTGCAACAACTGCAATAACTAATGTTTAATAAGCTGTATGAAAGTAAACTACATAGATTGCATTTAATTTATATTATCAATATTTTGATTCCAAATTAATTGATAAGAACGTTTCAGAATTAATAATATTATTATATCGAGAGAATTTCTTTTTTCCTCTTCGATAAAGTAACGTATATATGTATAATTTAATACAATATAGTGTATCAATAAGCAACAATGATTCATAAACTATATTTTATAATGTCAGAGAGCATTTTCAATATATTTGAAGTATAACGATTACAATTTAAGCATCATTGAAACAATTTGAATAATAAAAAAAAAGCACTAAAAACCTATCAATGGCGAAAATCGTATATTACTAATTAAAAATTCCAACATATAAATTAAATAAAATATGAAATTAACGACCGCAACATAATAACTACAACATAATAAACCGATAATAATGCGCCTCGTCATAAAGAGAAATGACATTTTATTGAAACAACAACGTGCACTATCTCCCTGTACGATTATAGTTTATAATTATACACATATATATGTGTTATAAAATAAACGAATTGCAAGCAATTAAAATGTGCAACGGACCTTGAGCGAGTGCCCTTTTAGTTTTGTGTTCGCGAAATGGCACTAGTTCCTGCCGACTTCATACACTCACTATTCGTACATAGTTCGTGTGAAAATGACGTGAAACGTGATGCGAAACCCAAATTGCGTTTTACGGTTGGTAAATCATCTTATCGTAGTCGATCTGTTCGCATTCATTAAAAGGTTAAGGGCCTCTGTGTACAACTATTTCCTCGACAGTGCGTGACCGTAACTCGCAACACCCTTCCTAGCAATTTATATATACAATGCCATATAACTATTAGTCGCTATATCGTAACTGCCGGTGCAGAAGTTACTGCCATTTTAAATATGTACACTTCACATGTTGTAAATAATAACAACGAGCAAAAAATATCATTCATATAATGTGTATATTTAAAAATGGGGTATGCTGATGAGTGTACACTGTACACTGTACATGTTACGTTGTGGGAAAATGGAAAATCACACATATCTACATACAAAAGTACCCACTTATAATCACATAGCTCGAAATACAATGAAAATTTATATGAATACTCAGTATTTAATCAACCATAATGATAGATCTGTAGCTAGAACATATCACATACAGACTGAAAGTTCCAAAGATCGAATCTATGAAACCGAATAATTAAGGTTGAATCCTTTTGAAACATAAACAAACAGCATTACAACTTATCAATATCATTGACACCAAAAAAGTTTCTAAAGATTAATAAAAACAACGAAAAAAAGCAAATAAGAAAATCATTGAATGATGGAAGATATGGAACATATGTACATACTTATGTACCTACATATTTATTACTAAGAAAAATGATCAAACAATAAAAATTTAAAGCAAGAAAAGCGTATGAATACATATACAAAAAGGAATTACAGGAATAGTTAGTAGAACAGGGATTAATTTGAAATAATGAAGAATTACGGAAGCCTCTGATTGGGAATTTGAATATATGATCTTACTTATTAAATAAGGACAATGAATTATATAACTCAAAAGCTTAAACTAAAAACATAAATCATAAATTTTCCTACTAGATTGTAAGGAAACAAAACGATCATGTGAAAAAAATAGAAATTGCAGTAGGAATGGATTTTTTTTTTATGTATGCGTTCTAAATTATTAACATATAGCCGATAAAAAGGATTCCAAACAGTACTAGCAAATTCCAGATGACTTCTTACAAATGAATTGAAAAGCAAGACAACGATAATATGGAATTTAAACGGCTTGGATAATCTAAAAATGACACCCAAATTACTATATGCCTTTCTTATTATTAAATCAATTCAATAAGACCGTTTGAATGAGAAGGTTTTGTCAAATTTTGGCAATGCTAATTCAGCTCGAATCAGATGAATTTAGATATAATTTGCCTACCCTGTACTATAAAGGCTTATTGATTATTGTAAGTCGAGTCTACTTTCTACATTTTTTCTACCGTGGTGATACGTCGGTTTTTGTGACAAAAAATAAACAACTGCTCTATCGTCATTGGATAAAGATAAAACATGAAAAGACTCTCAGAAACGAAATGAAGAAATTCATCTCTAGCTATGAACGACATGTCCCATAAAAAACAAGCAAAATCTCTTAATCTACATATGTACATACATATAGACATCTTCAATATCGTTGACTCACTTTTTTGGGATATTCCTATGGATTTTATAGCTATTTGGTCTTTCAATTAAACAGAACTTTCTTAGCATATCTATCAATCCTTTCAAGTGGATGACTTATCTAAAATGAACTTTTTGTAATGGGAATTCGTACCGAAAGTCGGTCTTCTAAAACTCTTTGGTTTGTATATTATTTCGATAGCTTTAATGTGCTATATATATGACAAGATGCTATAAGCACCACAATGAAGCAGCAAAATTCTAAGCCTATCATTTCATAATAGCGTTTAATTGATCGACGAATTCAATTGCGTATAAAGTCAACGTTTTTCGATGACCCTGTGCGATATCGCGGCAATTCCAACAGTGCAATTGACATTCTGACCACGCCATTCCGCGGCACAAACAACGACGATGATGCAAGAAGGTGCACTCGGCGATCGTGAAGATGACGATTTAGTATTCGACATGCACAAAGTAGGTGGGCAACCGTCGAGTTTGCATGACTTGCGCATGTGGGCATTCGCCGTGGAGCGATTACGAACACACTTTTTCACTATCCGGTCGTTAGAGATGTGCCACGCAAATCCGACATAACAAATGGGAAAAACTTAATTTGCGTCGCGGCCGACGTTAGAGATACTACACTAAAAAGCGAAGAATACGATCCAATTAAATACGGAGGTACTGTTCGCTCCCCAGAGGCCGCAGATTAGACTAATGGCGACCGCGAATGTCACTGGCAGAACTGGTCCAGGTACTGTTCGATACGATCTTGACCGATCGTGATGCAAGAACATCAGATAAAGCCCGACGGAGAATAAAATGGAGGCTCTGTCTGTCCCGGGGAGACAGACCCTAGGGTCCTAAACAATACCTCTCCGTGGCCAACGTTGCGTGCTCCGATTGTTAAAGAATCAATTATATGGATATCAATCCGCAATGAATACACAGTGGGCAATTAAAACGCAGCCATTCTCTTGGATGGCCGTTTCCGTTTCCGCGACTATTTCACACACTCTGTGACTATGTGATTTTTGTACAGCTCTAAAAAAAAAAAAACAAAAAAACAACCGGAGTTGATATCTCTATAGTCTATACATACTAACAAGTCTCAAATAATAGTGATTTAAAATATTATCCGTATCGGAAAATGACTAGTGTGTCGTATTATTATACAAAAACTTCCACGGAACGTATTACTACGATTCGTTACATAACTCGATAATTATTCGATGTGCTAGAAGGCAATCTATAATTATACGCACGTTCAGTATGAACATGGATCGAATGAAAAATTAACCTTCAATGGTTGTGTTAAATTCAGTTACGTTTTTATTAAAATCGATCAATAAAACGTTGCGCAAAAAATTAATCGAAAATTTGCTACCCAAATCAAAGTTAAAGGCGTTTTTTGGCGAGTCGTTTAACACATTCTTGGCAGTCGGCTATCGGAATTTCCGAGATGGACTTACTTAGTCATACTTTTGATTTTCTGTGCAATTTAACCACATATAATATTTTGTCAAATCTGAAGCCGAGATGAATACTTCAAATGGGGTCAACAATTTAACGATTCAAACTTAAATCGACGCTAATTGATATGGTACATTCACGCGTGTTTTTAGATCAAGAGCATGTTTTTTTTTGTTGTATTATTGAAAGTTTTGTGTATTTTAACAATTTGCATAACTGATGTACGTATTATAATGAAATAATACAACAAGAAGATTTGTCAGGCGAGATTCGAGTTTCGCGCTTATCCGATCGTCGATGTCTCCAAAGTTTTCTCGAGCTTTTTCACGATAAAATCTCAAGATAACTATTTATTCGTTATTTACATCGCATTTAATGCGAACACAATGAGTTTATTTCATTTAATGAAAAAATGTGTGTATACACTAAATCGAATGGCGTGTTTTGAACGACATCGACAATAATAATACCTACGTCGCATCCATCTAAAAAGCGAGCGATTGTTACGCGCGGATCGCGAAGCCGCGAGATTACGCGATACGATTCACATCGCGATCGTGATCGTGACTTCTAAAGAGTTGCCAAGGTTTGACACAGTGCTCCGAAAGCGTAAGCCTTATGTGGAACCCAAAGACCAGTGCAAAAGTGAGCCTTACGAAGTAGACGAGCAAGAGCACATCTCGCTTGGCAGACGCCAGTGGTTATTACGGAGCTGGAAAGTGCGGCAGCAAAAGAAGTAGAGCGAGATGCAATGACAAGATGTTCCGGTACGGCGGCCGCAGCAAAAACCACGCAAAGTCATGGCCAAGTGGCAGTTGTTGCCAACCAGCGAGACCGATCTTTCAGTGTTCTCAAAGCGTCGACTAATCGGGAATCCACGACAGTCGTGTACTCGGTTCATACCAGACCCAAACTGACCGACAACGTTTCCTGCCAATAGTTGTAGAATTTTTTTCAACCACTACATATTCACCTTTATTCAGTATTGATATGTTTATACAAATCAACAACATTAGAAGAAGCATCCTTTCCTTGCCAGCAGAAGTAAGCGCAACGATATCTTCCATACAAATTTTCCTTTTGAAAATAGAGCAGTGATGTGCAGTTGATTTGGTGGAATACAGCTGGACAACCGTCTTGTTCTCTGACGAAAAGGTGCCTCACACTGTATTCATTGGGGGGGGGGGAGGGGTGGCCACATGTTGAGGGTTTTATATGTTGACTTTATTGACCTTTAGAATGGCTTTGATATAAGCAACAACAGACCCAGTTATTTATTTTGAAACTCAAACTTCTTACACGTACTCTCTCATAAGGAATCTCCTTTCAAATTGGTTTTATTTAAAAACAATAAGACAATTTCGGAGAATTTCATTATCTTGTGTACTGATCGACCCTTAGTGATGAGTTAAAATTTATTATGTAGTACTTTCCCGGCAATAGTTTTTTTACAATTACATACATTCGTCCCTCGATTTGTGCGGCTATTTTAATGCAATATATCAAATTTAATTTCAAATGTTTTCTGGGAAGCTTTTATTTACAAACTTTTTCACTTTTGTTCTTCAAAGCAAGAGAACAAAAAAAAGGTTGAAAAATAGTGAACCATTTTTTGTGTGCCGATCTCTGCTTATGAAATCCGTATGATGAATAGAACGTGTAATCAGCTTGTAATCAGCTCATAATGAAATAACAAAAAAGTGATAGCTTGTAATGCGATTTTTCTTGAAACGTATATTCTTCTACCGCATAAATCGATCATTTCTATAACTGAGATTTTTATTTAGAACTTTTTGCATATTAATCTTGGAAAATTTGTGCGTTGGTTCCAAACAAAGAACTTTTCATACATCTGAGCTGTTATACATATGTATAATAATAGAAAATTTTTGAACGAAACCGATTGTGGCTATTTCCTTATAGCATGTCACGAATCAAGCGAGTTCGACTGTAGCGTAATAACGATAAATGCCAAAACAAAATATGGTATTCATATTCCGAAGAGATTGAGTCCTTCAATTTGAGTAGTTACGAAGTGATAAAAATCCACCGCGACAAGAATACCAAATACTGCATACATTATTATAATTGACCAGTCCAATAAATTTGGCATAAACAAGGGGTCGGCTGATAAATGCAAAACATGAACAGGTGGCACGCGAAACTTTGAGACGCGCTGATCTAATGTGATGTCTTCTTGCTCGTCGTCGGAGGGCTCTCTTTCTCTCTCTCTG
Organism: Arctopsyche grandis; assembly: GCF_051622035.1. Lineage (NCBI taxonomy): Eukaryota > Metazoa > Arthropoda > Insecta > Trichoptera > Hydropsychidae > Arctopsyche > Arctopsyche grandis. Next base: position 2,682,015 of record NC_135367.1, read on the forward strand.
TGTCTTCTTCCACGAGAGTTACGACATTTTCTTGCGAAACAGTGATTATCGTTGTTGGGGGCGTTACGTTCGGTTCAATTATGTTGGTTACAACGAGTACGTGTGTGTGTCTATCGAATTCATGGCCGTGACGCCCATCAAAGCATTTTTGCGTCTTCTATCTGCTTGTTATGATGTGAAAAGAATTCTGTTACAACGGGGTCAACAATTAGGGACCTCAAACATGTGAAACCTCAGATCGTGTCTAAAAATACTTCGGTACTGAGAAATTGTACGGTACATTCAGTAGGTACTACGAAATTTTTGTTCGATATTCGAATTGATTCAAACATACCTAACTACATATATATAATATAAGATTATAATCATCTAAAAATGGTGTCCTATATGGTTTTTAAACAAATAGAAATCTCACAGTAAAAGTCTCACGGTTCAATTTTTCATTTTAGATATGTAGAATAAATATTTAAAAAAAAATTATACATCAACCCTAAACGGATGCGATTATTTATTTTCTTCAAAAAATTGAACCCTTTTAAAGTTGAAACATTATATTTAAATTTTTATGATACATTCCTAAAACAAAATATAAAAAAATAGACTATGGTACTTTCACTAAAGGATGCGTAAACATTGAAAATCAAAGAGGTCACAATTTTTCGGCAAAAGGATGTACCAAATATGTGTTAGTTAACACACATCCTAAAAAATAAACTTATAATATTACCATACGTATACGAAAACAGCAGGTACTTATTGTTCAAAACAACATTAAAATCGTAGGTACATTACCGGAAAAGTGAAAATAATCATAAAGCCCTCAATTTGAATACGATCGAACATAGCAATTGAATACTAATTAAGAGCTTTAATTAAAGCGAATCTGCATAATTGCTAATTCCAAATTACTAATTAAATTGTCACACGGTTGCGGCAAAAACCAAAACGTTCAATCGTCAAAAAAATTAATAAAAAAAAACCCCCGATAGTATATTTTTAATGTCGATAAAATCGCTTAATGCTCGAACGTTACGCTATAATAATCCCATAAAGCTCGAAAAACATCAAAAGAATTAAAAACGAATGCGTATTTTATGGTTGAATTAAGATTTCGGTACATCATGCCTACGTAAGAGGCGGTCGAGTCTATATAAAATAATAAAAATGGTAAATTTCGAAGGTCTTATCGATATAAATTCGAATTGGTCCGCTGATCTACTGGGCACCTGTCATTCAAACGAGGCTTACCTGACTACTTTTTTGACGTCACACACGAACAAACAGCAAATAGGACTTACCTGAAACAAAAACAATACAACAATATTAATTTAAAGCGTATAATTGAATATCAAACTACTCGTAGATATATTGGAATATAACAGACACATACATATGTATATAGATAAAAAAATTCACACTTCCATAATTAAAAAGTTCATTCATTACACTATTAGGACCAAATCTTGACTATTACTTGACTTGAATTTTTAGTACTAATTTCGTCGGATCCACTGACCACGATTACGTCAAGTAACTCAACTAATAGGCTACCTTCTTAACATATCTAATACATACCAATTTATTTGATTCAAATCATGAAGCTTACAGATTCTTAAACCGTATTTTGGAATACTTTATACAAACATATTTGACATTTTCTTTCAAACGCAACACATTTGATTCGATGTCATTTACTAGATTAAGATTTGAATGAAATTTTATTTATTCTACAAGACTGAATTATTTTCAATATACAATATAGATATGGTTTGAATGCAAAATTTAGTTAAGTAACTAAACTAGAGCTTGTATAGAGTTCAAATAAAGTCACAATTCCGTTCTAAATCTTTCCGCTTTCTATGTACGCAAATTAGTAAAAATTGTGTCCACATTTTTATTAACATAGGAAGTGAGTAGTAAATGGAAATCTACGTAGGAAGTGAGTAGTAAAACCAAATTGTACACTTCTAGGAAATGAGATAATTATCCCAATTTCCGAAAAACTGCTCTCGCGTCACATTTCGACAAGTATAATAGCATCGATATAAATGTAAATCGCACAGTTACACGTGGCAGTCCTTGAAATACAAGCCTCGCTTTAATTGATAGCAAAAAATATGCTAATCGTCTATTGCCATTGATGCGTGTGTGTGTGTGTGTGTGTTTGTATGTAGCAGCTGTTAGACGCAACAATGAAGGGATAGAACACGAGGATAATATACCTGGTCGAAAGGTGTGTGCTTCCACCAGGCCCTATTCATTATCGGTCGGTCATTAGGGGTGGTAGTGGTGGTCCAAAGATGGAAGATTCATGGAACCCGCCGGCCCTATGTGTATCTAACAACCCTTTCGCGGCAGATGGACGTAAAAAAGACCCACCGACCCAATATCAAAAACTTTGACAAGTCGATCCTTTAATACCCCCGAGACAAGCCGTGGGGATTATGGAAATTTTGTTGCGTTAAATTTAAGACTTCTTTTGATTTTACGACGATAAAGATGCTCCGTCAGGAATTTCATATATTTGGAGATGAATGTATGCTCCGTTGAAATTTATTTCACGGCTTAAGATGATATGACTAAAATACGGCAGTATTTTATTGAGTTATCTTCGCCCTCGAGATGCAAACAGGGTTGTCGAGAGCGAACTCGGGAACCAGGAAATTAATAATTCCAGACCTGATGATTAATAAAATAATAAAAAAAAAAACTGCTTGTGAATTTTACCGTGACGGCATAACTAGCATCAAGCAATACTGAAGAAATGTCAAAATTTGCATCGGAGCAATTTATATATATATATTTTTGTTTACATAGTTTTGAATGCCATAATTGAGGATTTTGGAAACAAAACACACATCTTCGATACGTTTAATAATCATAAAAAAATGCACCACAGGTATTTTTTTTCATTAATATACAGTGTCGACCGTAACAAATACCAGCCAGCAGTATAGTTCGGTAGTTGCGTCAAGGCTAATCATCGAGAGGCTGTCGGTTTCGAGCCCTATGTTATCCTAGAATGAAAAGAATTAATATCGAGTATTTCTGCAGTGCTGCCGGTCAGACTTATATGTATATATTTGACTTAAATCAATCGTTTCCTAGCAAAGTTTGCCCATTTATCTAATTTAATCGTTGAAACGGTTTATCATCAAATTGGCGAAGACTATCTTCTCTACTATTTGAATATGATTTCAGATCTATAATATATAAATTTATATGTAGATACATATCATTCAGAGGTAACCCGTAATGGCATCATGGAAAATAAATTTAGATTAAAAAAAATACGTGGTTGAAAAATCTGACAAGGGAAATTGATATAACAGAGAGAGTAAAGAGATTGAAACGGCAATGGGTGGATCAGGTCACGTAGTCAGATAAATAGGCAAAATAAGTGCTCGAATGGTACCCCAGGCAATGTGAAAGTTTGTAAGGAAAGCCAACAGGTGGAAGAAGTATAGAGAACTGTGTGGGATGGTATGAATGAGAGATACACAAAACAAGGACAAATTGAAGTATATTGAGGGGCTTTCATTTATGGTGCATTTAAGATATTATTGAGATATCATAAAAAAACACGATCTATGTATAATACATGGGCTCCAGGCACCCCCCCCCCTCCCCTCCCTTCCTCTCTGCCTTTTGTCAGCCCTGAACGCAAGAGCTGCATCTTGGACGGGTCTGAGCCAGAATTATTTTTAAACAGCATCTCTAAGATGGGACAGAATATAAATTATTTGCAAGGCCGAAATAATTTATGAAAAACACACCCAAAGGAGATGAAAAGAGTGAGACGGGTCGTGATTATTACACGCCGAAGGAATTTTCTTTTTTTTTTTTTTTGATTTTTGTTTCATCTTCTTTTTCTTACTTTTCGAACGAGACTCCTGCATAATTTTGCGTCGCAAAAAAAATAATGCGACGCCTCGAGGGTCAAAGACTGAGACCAGACCAGTCTCACGTCAGGTATTTGAAACGACTCATTATAATAAATACCGCTCAAAAGTGCACCTATCGCGCAAAGCTGCACTTTTCCGACCGAAACTATGCAACGTGTATTTACGCGAGCGGGAAACAGATACGCAACTACGAAAAAGTTTTGACGAAACTCTCTTGACAAATTCGGCGAAAAGTTTAAATTTCAAATTACCATTCATTTATTCAGTTATGGAAATCGGCGAATATAAATTCTCAGGCGGTGTTATAAAAACGAAATACACAAAATGAGCCGCTTTCGGGAGAGACTAAAAAAACCAACGCTCTAGCGAAAGTGTGTTTGTTGTGTTTTTAGAAGAATAGACGGCGAAAAAAAGTGTCAAAAAATACTCAACAACAGTAAAATGAATTAACAGTTATTTTTCAATGGCAGATCTTTGCGTCACGCGGAATACGATCAGTCTTTTGACAACGACTCCCAATCTTTTTTAAATCCCGTACCCTTGGCAACCAATTCCGAAAAATTGTAATCCCCCCCCCCTCCAACTGCACTAATGAAGCTCGTATATATTTAACCATATGAATGCTATACATTGTACTGAATATACAAATCTATAATTCATTTTTAAATGATTTTAAATTGAGTTAAAAAATGATGTTGAATCCGATCAGATGAGAATGCAAGATCGAGATTTTTAACTTATTTTATTTTGAATAAAATAAAAATCACAGTGAAATTACAGAATACTCTAACGCGTCACTGTGACTATACATATAATTATAATGCAAACACCATATATAAGAATACAGACATATAAGCATAATACAAATACTATATACATATGTATGTATAAGAATTAGCGAGACATCATTTACCGCTCGAATTAGTTAATTCAGATAAAATAAAAAAATATAAAGATTAAAAACCAACACTTATAAACGTGTTTAATCGAAAAATAAGAAGAGGCTAGTAATGAGCGAAATTATCTCATAATATTATGGAGACAAAATTTGTAAAAAAAAGTCTATGACTTTAAATATTCGCTAGATAATTAATTATGTGTATTATAAAGCAATAAAAAATCACAATCAATAGAAAAATCTTTGACTATTGATTTCAATACTCACTTTTGCAACAGCAATACTAGATTTTGAATTAAAGATTGCAAAAGCCATCAATCTGTAAAACTTGCACATTGTTTTAAACACTCACATCACCAAGCCAACAAAAATCATTATCATATTCGAATTAGTGAATCAAACTTGATAAAGATTGATAAGTCTCCACTCCGGTAATTTGTTTTGTTGCTCAAGTGTAATTTGCAAGTCTTCAGCTGACATGCTACTTACATATATTCATCTAATTTTTATTTTAATTCGATTTTCTCAATTCTTTTTTCAAATTGTTCCTTATTTCGACATGATTGAGTAGATATAGGTTACCTCTAATGTACCCCAGTTGGCAATCGCTGGTCTAAAAAGTCTCCAGACGATCATACGAGAGGAAACACCTGCTTATTTAGCACGCGGAATCTTCGAATGCAAACACGCGATAAAGCTGGACACGGTAGCAGTTGTTAAGAGAAACATGCAATGCACAAAACCAGATTTACTCGTTAAAATTAGACGACTTTGAGTGTGCCGAATCTCACACAAGTGCACATATTCCGAAGATCGGATTTTTGTTTACTAACAACGCTCAGAGCCGCAAAAGCAATAATAATACACGCAGTTCGGGGCAGTTGAATGAACTTCTTCGGACATTCGCCACAAAGCTCAATAACCCTATAGCACAATGACCCACAACTCGACCGAGAGAGCCTTGCGTATTTCATCTTATGTTGATCTTTTTTTCGCTACAGCTGTAGAAAGGGACACGTTCAACAACCCCTAATGAGGAACAAGTGCAAAAATGTGGGCAAAAAAAAAGAAATAAGAGTTCAAGCAACCCCAGATATATAAATGGTAGCATCCCGTTCGGGGGCATTGTGCGATAGGCTGGGATATACGTCAACATGGGGAACGGCAACAATGGACCTTGCCTATTTTTTTCATATGGATTACACGCCAGGGGATGCGATACCACCCTTTGGAACTCGGGAGCAGATGTGGACCAGGTAAAATCTAAAAAAAAGCAACAAAAAAAGAACGCTTGGTGAATCATACCGGCTGATACGCACATACGCCACTTTAGTTAATACATAGAAAAATAGCATGATTGATAATTGTTTTGAAGCTATTTACATATTTAACACATTTATCTCGACCGTGTAAAAGCGAGACAGAACCTGATTAATGTAAAACCGAACCAGCAGATGATACGTTCAAGGATGAAGCACTCCACCAACCCAAAAGAGCCCACAGTCGTATGTATGCAAAGAACGTTCGATTTAATTGTGTTGCGATTTATATCTAACATAGGGAATGTATTCAAAGCCCTAGGCGTGTAAAGAAGTAGTGCAAACAAACTCAACTGGTTAGAAAGAAGGCTTTCGCATTTCGTCACATCTCGAACAGGTAATAATGCAAGAGGTAAATATAGACCGTTGCGTCATCGAAAGTAAAGGGCAAACACACTTAAAAATCACTCTCCGAAATAAGAACCGAACTTAAAAACTTCACACAATTGATCCGTCCACCGTCCGTGACCTTAGTAGCACTTGAGTGAACTTTCACGATTCTTCGAGCACGTTTATTTTCCGCAAAAAGGAGTTATCAGTAGTAATAAATGTTCCTATACGGATCTCGGCATGATCATCTCAAACCCATGCTCAGACGTAAATCAATACGTGACACAAGATGATCATCATATAGATACTATTTTATAGACTGCCTATAACAGCTTACAGGTTCGAGTTTTAAAAGAGATTTTTTGCCACGGTCGCTGTTGCAGCCGTTTGCAATTTGCGAAATTACAATCGCCGTATAATTAGACGGACAGGAACTAGCATTTGTTCCTTTTTCGGTGTATTGACGTTGAAATTTGGAACACGAGACACGGAGCAGCAGCTGGCCTGGATCACAAAAGGAACCGCTTGGTCAAGCAGGTGCTACGATGATCCAATACGAATTAGTCCAAAGTCAAAAACTTGTATATGTTTGTATTTTTTTTTTTTTTTTGCCTAAGCAACAGTCAAATTGGCCACGTCGAACGTTTGAATTGTATCTACAAAAGGCAAATTCGAAGTAAAAACTAGAGCATAGCGGAAGACACCACAAACCAGGCAAAAACATATGCGCATACATATGGACTGGCACAGGAAACGTCACGAGCTGCAAATGTCCTCGAAAGGTCAACCACATGTTGATCGAAACCATGCGAATACACATAAATATGCACACACACACACACGTACATTAGCTTCCCGAATAAAATGGAGGAGAGGGGGCGAGTGAAAAATGTTGTTGACCGTATAGTAAAAATGTAAAGATTGAAAGAAAAAATGTGTGTTCACATACCTCCACAACAGGAGGAATTGTGTTGTGTTTTTGGCCTTGACTTGCAACAGCTGCTGGCATGTGTATGATGCTCGCAAGAGGGAGGGGCGCCCAAACTGTGGGACGCGGCTAGAGCTGATCAAATTTGCATGTCAGTTAATCAGACGGTATGTGTGTATTCGATCGCCTCGTGTTGGAATTGAATTTTAATGATGTGCATTTGACGGGTGACGTAACGTGAGCGGCATGGCATATGCAAGGCGAAATGCAACGAAATGCAGGCCACCATATGGCTCTCAAGAGTCAGGGATCAGACACAGTCACACACAAAATCTGTTTTGGAAACTTCCCCCAAGATGTGTGTACTTCCGTTTTGTAAACACATGCATTTAAAATTCGCCGAAAGCTTCACTCGAGACGTTAAAACGATGCTCAAGAGTGATTTAGAGACAACTTGCACAAACTTATGCTCAATAAAGGAATGAAAATCTTGAATTGACATTATTATTCGTCAATGTTAAACGTATAAGAAAATACTTTTTCAGTGTGTGTATATGTATGTTACAGTCGAAGTGTATTTTCAATATATTGCAATAACGTTTTAGGTCATTCATATTCGAATACAATTCAACTAGTAAATTATATCTCTACATTATTCAATAATGTGCGCCAGTTGTAATATAACAGTTGAGTTTTGACAGCTTTGATGTTTTTACGAATGCTTTAGAATTCAATAATGCGTTAATATTTGCTAGGCATTACGAATGAAGGTAATGAGTACCGTATCACGATAACTCTTAAGAATGTATTCAAAGCAAAAATGGGACTTTTAACTCAAATTACTAGTCGAGTGACGTTTTCACGAAAATCTAACCTTTCCATCTAGCCTGGTACAGTTGTAATATACTTTGACCATTTGGAATCAACTTACGTGGGCTAGACGGAACATATTCCAACTAGTCAACATATATTACAACTGAAAATACACTTCAACTATATGTAGCTTTAGCAGGTTAGATGGAATATATTCAAAGATAAAACAGATTGCTATGGTCGATATACATACATACACACATATATTTTAAGAGTTTGAAGGTAGGTTACAAAAGTTTGTGAGGATTTATATAGAAGTGATTGACTTCCAAGGAAGATTTCCAAGTGTCAAAGATGGGTTAATAGGAAAAAAAGTTTTCCATTGATTGTTATTTCCCACTGGAAAAACGGGGAATGATGCCTAAAATAAAGTCATACGATGATTTGAATGTCAATAGAACTCTAATATATCAACAATCTTTGATAGAATTGAGAGGATTCGGAAACATACACAATCAACACCGTGAATAGCCCATGACCTAGTTGAATGTAAAAGACCTGGAAGCCTAAAGTGGGGACCCAATCACACTTCCATAAACACTCCTCTTGTCAATTCGAAGGAAACCACATACAGGTTTAATCCTACACTAAGCAATGCGAGCCACCAACAATTGATAGCACTTATCAAACGAACGGTAAAACTCTAAAAGCCCAACACACCCACACACACACACTATCAAATAGATAGAAGTAGACATGCGGGTTCCGCTATCCAGGAGTGTCGATGTCACCGGGTCGTCCCTACAGGAAGTGCAGGTACTACTACATGCCTCGTTACAGCAATGGCCAACCTTGGCTATATAAATATGTATGTATACTGGCACACAGGAAACGCGACGCACATCTGCCTCCTCAGCTATTTAGTAGTGCCTACGAGTAGACTGTGCTGAAAAACGCGTCTCTGAATGCCGAGGTGAAATTCGAGTGCACTCGACGTTGCACTCTGGGTACTTGCGGTGGGCTCGAATTGCACACTGCACTCGTGGGTGGGTGGGTGGGTATGTGTGTGTGTGTGCATGTGCAGTATGCGTTACCCGGGGGAGTGTGTCGGCCGTGACCTGCCCCAGCTTCGCGTTGCACGAGCGGGTCATGCGCTTTGCATTGCTGTTCATTTGCTGAATGCACTCTCGCAAATGCAATACATTCAGATACTGTTTGTTTGTCTGATGTTGTAATTGAATGCCTTTACGGCATTCTTTCAATCAATACTATCATCCATCATTGAAAAATTGATCAGCGGTTGACAATTCAACATTTGGACTATATGAGTAAAAAGTAGCGAACTAGTTTGCAACCATTTAAATATGTATTACTAGCTGAACCCGGGTTGCAATGCCAGAATAAGGCATGCAATTCCCGTTCCCATTTCAAGTGATGTTTGGAGCTATACTAACGTCTCTTGAACGCCGTGTCGTCATAAACCAACTGGTAACGTGGTTACCAACGAACACTTTTCCTTGACTACATAATGACGCTTCAAACTTTCGCGTCGGTAAAATCGTAATTACGAATATTATTATTAAGAGATTTTTTCCCGTTTTTTTTCATAGTAAGCTTCCCGGACATGCATACAACAAATCCTGAAAGTTCCATCGTAATCGGTTGAGTGATTTAGGAGCCTATACGAGACAGAAAGACAAACAAACAAAAATTCAATTTTATATACATATATAAAGAAAACTATAGATGTTCTTGACAAAAAGTCAATTGGGATAGTCTAAACTTTAGACTCAACGTCTACAAAATACGATTTTAATTTCTATCGTTGACCAAACCGCGCAAAATGGTAAAGTTTCAAAACGATCAGAACAATGTAGGATATAGTGTCAGACCAATAGTGAAGTATAGTACTAATGCAGACAAATTGACAAAAGCAATTTGTTTGTCAGACTCATTTGGAAACAGATAAGACTTTTGTTCACAAAACAATAAGTTGAGTGATCCTTGTCGTGTCCGTTTCTTTATTATAAGAAAAGTATTATCAAATAATGAACTGGACATTTAAGTACACGCATATGTATATAATATGTGATAAAAAAAGTTTAGTTTTCTTGTCAAGATGATTACAACAACATCACATTTTGTACGACAAAAGATTCTTAGTAACAAAATTATAGATTTATCTCTAGACATGTCTCTCGTTGGGTCTGCGTAGACCTTACCAGAAATTTGTCTAGTTGAACTAATAAAAATGTTCTAAAATGCTAATTATATTTGTCATCTTATTCAGAAGTATTCATGTAATATTATTAAAGCAGCAATAACCATTCTCGGTCTCCTACTTCTATAATATAATTATGTAATTTCCGACGATGTTTATTCACTTCTTTTGGAGATAAGCACGAACGCAATATGTAATGAAGAAACCACAGAAAGATACACTCCAGTACTCAGTAGTGATCCATTGCCTTACAAAAAAACAAAAAATAAACATAACAAAATGGACATGAATAAATAAAATAAGAGAATTGAAGGAATCATCTCGACGTCTGATAATACGCAAGGTTTTTTTATGTTGTGTGATTAAACAATTGGATAAAGATATGACTTATTTAATTAGAAAATTACTTTGTTCAACTATCTAATCTTCTTTTAAGTATGTATGTATTGTATCAAACTGCAATTGACCTTGTTAGTATGCATGCAAACATATATTCAAAGTTACACAAAAGAAACGAAGCAAAAATATTGACGCACTGTAAGTTGAACCAAGACTAGATTTCATTGTCAATGTTTAATGGAAATGCTCAAACCCAACATGACCCCAAGAGATCTAAATGCATTTATGCAAGGAGAAGGACGGTCTTTAGCCTCATAGTCATGCTTGAATATCCACCCTCCGACATTTACATTCTCCCCTCGTTTACAAACGGTTAAAAATAAATGTCAACACTTATTTTTAAACGTAAAAATCTACGCGTGCAATGAGTACCGTGCAAATTTTACGACCTCCACGTTGACATTAGCCATAAAACTCTATCAGAATTAGAATCTCATTCATAAACGCAACTAAGTCCGCTCACGTATATCAGCAATAAAAATCGCAAATCAAACGAATACATATTTTCAAACCGTCAAAATCCAAATGCGCCGATCTGGCTTGCAAATCTCAAACGCCATATTCGAACCGCGTAAAAAAAAGGACAAACGCAAAAAAAAAAAAACAACAACAACCAAATACACAATCAATCAACCAATTTTAGGTTCGCACAAACCAAAGAACGCTGACTGGCCGAATACATAAATGCGTTTCGTCGAATGCGGAAAAACTCGAAGGTTACACGTCGTTCCATAATCACAAGAGAGCGAACTGTGCAGCAATTGAAAAACGACCTTACAACAGTCTTTTGATCTAGGAAAAAAGATGATAAATGGCAACGGTCGTTTGATAAATGAACAGAATGCTTTTGTGGGGTATTACATCATCGTCGACACATGGAGAACACTTTACGGCCAATTAATGACAGCGAAGGATAATTATACATTTCGCCGAAGAACCACAGAGACACATTCAATACATTTTATTCTCAGAGAGAATCGATTCCACCTCGTCTCGACAAAGCATACTTTATTAGAGTCTCCGATTATGGTAGGTGTTGTGTGTTGTCTGCAAAACGACAGAATGAAAAAAAACGGCAACAAACCGGTGTAGAGGCAGAAGAGCCAACTAAGGATGTGCCAAGTTGAGACCCGGTGAACTGAAAAGAAAGTGATATCGAAGAGCAATTACGAAACCTGAATGTTTAGTTTCTCATCGCGGTTACAATGATGATCATCGGTTAGTTTGTTTAAGATTGGCATCTTGCAGAAAAGAAACATTTATATTTAATAATAAAGAGAAAAAAAAACAAAACAATACGGCATCGATGCTAATATTCGTCGGTCACGATACTGATTAGTTTTGCGAAACTCTATTAAAACAAATTATGTAGGTAGAGAAAGTATGCGTATTATTAATATTGCACAAGTGGCATAGTTTTCCAGTACAGACTTGGCAAGATGACGAAGATGACTCGAAGCCAATTTAACAGAATTATTATAATGTGCAACGCAATTATTACAGCATAGTCTCGAGTTGAAGGTTCACGGATATATTACTTAGAGACAAAAAAAATGGTCAATTGCACAAAAGCTTTTGTGAACCAACTTTTTTTTACGAAAGTATTCAAAGCATTTAATTTGATAACTATTCATAATTTGGTGATTAACATTCAGAGATAAAAAAAAAACGAGCAAGCTATCAAGGAGCGTATAAAAACAAGCAGCATCTTGAAGAAACGTGTCACATTTTACAGCTTTTCAATCTATTTAATATAAATTTTAATAACAATAATTTGCATATACAAAGCTTTTTTAGTACATACATACAAATCATAAATAATCATTATTTGACGGTATTGTGTGAATTTCCACACAAACTATGTACAATACACGTACGAGCGGATGAAAGAAGCGCTCGAATGGTACCCAAGAGAATGTTAAAGAAATATATATGTATAGTGGCGAGGGTAAAGACATTGAAATGGAAATGGACAGGTCACGTGACTAGAAGAATGGACGAAAGATGGACCAAAAAAGTACTGGAATAGTAATACCCGAGAGAATTTAAAAGTATGCAAAGAAGGCCGCAAAGGAGATGGGTAGTTGAAATCAAAACAATTTGAGGGATGAGATGGATGAGAGTGGCTTAAAACAGAGACGAATGGAAGCATGTTAGAGAGGCCTTCATCCAGCAGTGGATGGCGAATGGCTGAGAATGATGAAAATGATTAAAATTATCCACCATTCAAAAGAAAATGTAACACAATGAGAGTACATTAGGTTCCAACAAAGATGAAAAAATCCTATTTTACCATTAACATACTTATGTTGGCCCATTAAAATTTGTCTCTAGATTTATTGCGCAACAAATTGCTCGAATTCTAGAGCAATCAGCTGCTCGTAAATTTTGTGACTTAGCCAACAGGTGAGGTTTTTTTCACCCATGGTCTCAAATTGTTATTAAAAAATGGAACAAACATTTGACCAGTGGTTAGCATATTATGCTGTCGAGCAGAGTGGTCACGGGTTCGAGTCCCACTAGAGTCCCGCTGCTGGCCAGACCTTTGTGACTCCAAATCGATCGTTTCTTATCAGAGTTTGCCAATTTTTCTGATTTTCATTGAAAAGGTTCCTCTAAAAATTGGCATCTCCTTTCCTATCTCTCTTGCTAATCTCAAGTTATTCAGCGTCTTGAGGTTCGCCAATTTGATTGTAAAATGCCGAAAAAATTGCTGTGGATGTTTGTATGAATTCGCACTGTATAAAATGCCTATGTATATTGATTGCATTGTATCTGTATATATGTAAGTGAACTTTGAAGTAACTGTAAATTCATGTTCTATGAAATAAAATTTCAACTTCATGTCAGTCTTTTTTGAAGTTTCGTCAATGTGATCCCAAATTGAATTTATTCGACAAATGAACCGCTCGTTGCGAAAATTTTCGTAGCGAGCAACTACATACATACATGCTAAATTGATCCGTGAATGGCCACCACAAGAAAAAAATTGGACAAAGTCTGTTCTAATGATTTTTATTGCCTTTCAGTCGTTTCGTAACACCCCAAGCAAGTAGTATAACACAATAATAGGATTAAATAGATTATTCCATTGCCTGCATGCGGGCTGATTGATCAGACAATTGATGGAGCGAACGGCCGATTTGACGTCTGCATTAAATAATAAATCAAACACGCTGCCAGCCCTTGGGAAGAAGCAATCGCTAAACCAGTTAGCGATGGCAGATTGCATCAGGTTTAATACTGAAAGTCAGCTTAATGATGGAGAAATTCAATAGCGCCTCGGCACTATTGGCTTTCCAAGAAATAAAAAGAAAACGACCAGCCAATAATACCACATACATACATATAGTACATAGGCCACAACACAATCCAGTCTCCATTTCAGTGTTTTAGAAAACGACGATTTCGAAGTCCCGCCGAGTCACGGAATAAAAACCACCGGCTGATGAATGATTTGCGTCGGTTTCGATTCGCGAATGCATAAACTGATGTCAGTCAAACAGAGATCGCTGAGGTCGTCGTCTGCTGACTCCGAACGACCGGATCGGGGCAACGGCTCTCAACCCGAAATAACCCCAAACGAACGGATACAGAAACCCCAACCTTGAATGCAACTGACGTCATGAGCGCATCCGACATGCAATCTGTGCAAGAACATCTCTTGACATTGACGCTGTCATTCAACTCGATTGAACGGCTTTGGCACTCGAATCGGGCAGAACGAAACATATCATACAACACACCAATTAGAACATTCCAAGAGGAAAAGTGTATGCGGAAATGGTAAATACTCGCATATATGTACACATGTGCGTATACAAGATTCGGTCATCAGGAAGACGGAAATTCACCAATGAGTTTTACCATTGAAATATAGACGTTGGTGACCGGAAAAATGCACTCTCGAGACATTCAAACTTACAAAGATGCTCAAGGAGAACTAACGCAATAGAACTCCTGAAAAAACGTCAAGGGGTATTTGTATGTTATCCGAGAGTACTAACCTTTTATGTGGAATTTTATTGCGTAAGTTATTTTTGAGAGCCTTTGAAAATTATGACTTCTCGAAACTGCGCTACTATTCTGTGCAATTTAGTGCATCTTTCCGGGAACCATAGACGTTACAGTTGAAGTGTATTTTCAGTTGTAATATATTTTGACTAGTTGGAATATATTCCGTCTAACTCAAGTAAGTTGATTCATATGACGAATCACATTCCAACTGGTCAAAATATATTTCAACTGAAAATACACTTCAACTGTAACATAGATAAGGAGGTGTCATAATTTTCGATGCAAGTGAAAGCTCAATTTTTTTACATATGGTTAATACTCTAAATACGAATATTATGCATTTGTATACTGTAGATTAATCCGCATCCTTTTCCCAACATCTATTTATACTAATTAATAATAAAATAAAGTAGAAAGGATAAAGCCTAGCCGACGGTAAAAAGCGTTTATTAAACTTTTGACATCCGCATTGGGATCTTATTCCTAGTGGAATACGATAATTGTATCGTAGCTAATGCTTTTACTACGAGAGATAATTCGCTCAATTTTGGTTGAGTAATTTGTTTCGGACAAAATAATTTGAGATCATAATAAAAAAAAGCATTTGTACAGAATATATAGAAACCTGCTATTCTGACTGTCTTGATAAATAAACTATCGCTTGACAATAGCGTATTTCTGAATAATTGGTTATTAAATATCGTTTTGTATACTTCTTATACTTCTCAAATACATAGATATGCTTTAGATCGTCGACTTTAGAGAGTCTTTAATTAATATTATATATCGGATGTATTATGAGCATTTATAAGAATTGTAAATAGGTTTTTGAGCTCTTTTTCCTATTATGCTGTACGTTAACATTATAATAATATAATACTATGATTACTAACCAAATTAAATTAAAAGTGTAAAATAGAAAATGATCAGTAGATCAGTAGCTATTAAAATATATATAAGATAGATATAAATAATTCGTGGATTGGTCACATCCGAATTATTCTTATTAGAAACTTAATGTTACGGAAATCGGATGACACCACTGTGAACATAATGTATGAATGAACAATAAAAAACTTTTAAAACTCAAGATCAATAGTGGTATTAAATATTTCTACTCGTCGACACTTCAACGAATGGTCTTACATATAACACAATTGATACGTGATATGTTTATCTCTTATTTACCATAGGCATGTTCAAATCGACTATTATCAGACAGTCAGTGGTGACAAATACATACATAGAAGGGTAAGCAACAACTAAATCAGACAACTAAATGGGCAAACTCTGATCGGAAACAAATCGACTTGAAGTCACAAATATCAAAATGTGACCACAGAAACAGTTCAAATCATGATTCGATCCAATCGAGGACTCAAACCCAGGACTTCTCAGTCGCTAACACTGAAAGAAAACTACATACTAAGTGCAAGCGAGTGCAACTATCGAAATATGTATTGTATACATTGTGAGTGGGGAAAAGACGTGCAGTGCGGCCAGCGGTGACGTCACCGACGAGTTCAGTGGCGGCTCGCGGTGTTGTTTTTTCGCCGAGCCAACAAAATGCCGTGTATCGGTCAAGGTCTGCGGCCGTTGAGGTATTGAACCCGTTCAGCGAAATTATCGGCAGAGGTCGCAAGTGCCTCTCTAATCGCAGACGTCGTTATTATTATATTATGCATGGTGACGTACGAATACGAATACACTGACACAGATAGTCACACCACACCACAATAGTGTACTATCGGGGAAAATGCACTATTGCGAAATCTTCGATCGGATTCGTACAAACGAGAGACATAATCAATACTGCACAAATTCGCCGGAAAATATCAAGCCGTTCGTTTACTCGATTGAAAATTAGATCAGAACACATTTACATACATATACATAAGTACATACATATGTAGACTCGATACAGTCAAATCAATTCGGTTCAATCAATTTTAAATTAAATTACTCGGCTGCTTTAAAACGAACTCTCTATCTGGATGTATCGAACTAGAAGTCTAATTTAAAAGTTCAATTTTAGGAATAGCAAATATTGCAAAGTAGCATTGTCAGAAATGCAATGACCCCAGATAAAAAATATTATGATTTAAAAATGACTTCATAAATAAGAATATACTACTATTGACATATTAAAAAAAATATATGAAATTGTATCGCAGGCAAATACAAGACTGATTCATTATGGAATTTTTGAAAATTCCTTTGGCAAAATCAACTTTAAAAAAACGATTCTCTCAATGAGCAAAAGTGAAAACAATTCGAAAGCAATAATTTAATATACAAAGGTACGTTTTACTCATTACAAATACATATCATCAACTGCCTCTTCATCACGCTTCTATTCTTCTCTGTTTTGGGCAGCTCTCATCCATCTCATACCAGACATTATTCAAATTTCAACCACCCATCTCCCTTATGGCCTTCCTGACACCTATTTACATTCTCTCGGGTACCGTTCGAGCACTTCTTTAATCCATTATCCAAATGATTATCCGCCCATTGCTACTAAAAACCTCTTCACTCATATATCAACTACTTTTATGATATACCTATACATACATACATATATCACCCACGTATTCCGTTTCCTACGTCCTCTTTATTTATTTATTTGCCACAGTGACTTTACAGAATACTCTAACGTGTCACTGTGACCAAACATACATATAAGCATAATACAAATACGTTATATAAGAATTAGCGAGACATCTGCATACATATGTTATATAATAATTTTTGAAATCATATTCAAATAGTGGTGACATAGTTGATACGATGGTTTTTGCCGATTTGATAGAGGAACTGCTTCCACAATGAAATCAGATAAATTGGCAAACTACGATAGGAAAGGATCGACTCGGAGTCACAAATATCCAAGTCTGACCAGCATTTTAAGATTATACTCGAAATAAATTATTTTTTCAATCGAGGTCAACTCAATGGATCGGACCCCCTCTCGGTGCTTAGTATCAACGCAACCACCGAGCCACGCTGCTTGCTAGTTATAGAGAACGTAGATGCTTATTTTTGAGTGCAGCCTTCCCCAATTAAAATATAACGAGTGATATTGCAAGAGAATATTGTCGACCAGTGAGGTTTTTATCAAAATCAAAGACAACATCGATGAACTCTTGTCAACTTGGGGGTTGGCGAGTCGTATCTAATAAAGCAAAAATAAAAGCTTAAAATTAAGTCTAATAAAAAGGAAAATTAATACGATTGACGCGGAAAATATCGCCGTAATAAACACGTCGAATCGAAAGCGTAAACAAACAGGTGTATTACATATCAGACGAAAATGAAGAGGGAGGCTCTCTTTCGAGTCGTTACCACTCAATTCGAAATTCGAAAAAGCACATACGAATAGCGAACGATAAATCATCGCCGCCTTTGAAAAGAAGACTCGACCTTCTATTACGTAAGTTGGCGATAGAAAAAATAAAATAAAAATAAAAATAAATGCGGTGTGTATGAGCTTCAGTGCAAAAGGATAATGATGATGTTATTGAAATATGTGCACGCTCATACATACATACATACATACGTACATACACAGCAGATGGCAAATCGCACATACATAAAACAAATTACCGTCGAAACGAAATTGTACGTCGAAACGATATATTATATATTATATAAAAGCGAAAGAGAAAAAAAATCGCACGTTTTTTTTTATATCGGTTAATTAAAAACGTCACGTCACGCCACTGGATTTTTATCCGAAAAGTTCCCACAGTGGTTTCGGCTCATACGCTATCTTATAATATGCAATTAACAATAATTCGACGGCGATATCGAATTGAAATGTAAATGAATCTTCGATTTAGCAATTAGACGAAGTGGGTAAACATCCACCGGCGACCTTTTCACACACTGAAATCCCCATTAAAATTATAATAATAATAATCTCGAAATGTTTTTTTACGAAATCACAGGGCTAACTAAACTGTCAAAACCATTGTCGGGCCGAAACTGAAATATTATTCCGCTTTGGGAAAGTTTCACCTCGAATGGAATAATTCGAGAGCTCAATACTTAATCTAAATTCCAACACAAAGTTTTGATTATAATGATAAAATATATATGTATGTATATTACAGATTTAGAAAAAATGCAAAAAATACAGATTAAAGCTATGAGAGGTATTTTGAATGTGAGTAGATTTAAGAGTATTGGAAGTATGTTAGATGAATTGGGATGGATGAGTACTAGAATTAGTCTAAATATTAGTACAATTGTAAATAGGTTTTTGAGCTCTTTTTCCTATTACGCTGTACATATTAACATTATAATAATACAATACCATGATTACTAACAAAATTAATTTAAAATTGTAAAATAGAAAATGATCAGTAGATCAGTAGCTATTAAATTAGATATAATATGTATTGTGAACATAATTTCGTAATAATAAAAAGCATTTAAAAAAATAAGTTATTGCGTAAGTACTTTGATGATTATATACTAGAAATAAGGACAAACTAGTTGTAAGTAGAGTAAAAAAAATTAAACAGCTGAGGGTGTTTTTCACAGGGGTGTGCTCATGTACATATAATGCCCTCCCTGAGTGCATCAAGTCTGTTAAGACCATGGATGCATTCTTGCGAGGTGCGAAGAGATACCTCTGTGAGGGACAGTACATCTAAGTTAATTATAAATTTTAGAGTTAAGTAATTAAGATGTATTTTTAAATTAGCTTGACAGCTAAGATAATATATAAATGAATAAAATTTGAAAAAAAAACAACAAACTGTCCTGAAACAAACTGAACAAATTTTCACTACAACCAGAGAGCTAGTTGATAAATTGATCTGCGGCGGAAACGATCCTCTGCAGATGAGATGGTTGCATTAAACTAGGGAGAGCTGGTGCAATCTAAATTGCACTTGTTTCCGGCCAATTGCAATCGAACGACTTTCCGATTTTATCGCTTTCAACTGTTCGTGCAGTAAAATCGAAATCGCCACTCCGTTTTAACGAACGATGCACTTTGCTTTAAATGTCTGTAAATTTATACTGCTTCAAGTATTAAAAACAATTTACCAACAGTGAATATAATTAGCAGGCGCAACAGCTGTACTAGGATGAAGCTAGAATAAAACAGACAAAAGTACAAGAAATTTTTACAGTTATTTTGCTTTTGCGGTCTTAACTCAAAATCTAGTACTACTGTGTTCAAAATGAGTGTTGGAATCAATAGTCAGATGTTTTTCCTATTGATTGTGATATTTCATTGCTTTAAAATACGTATAATTAATTATCTAGCGAATTTTAAAACTCAAAAATATATTTTTTTTTCATACTATCATGCGTTTATAAGGATTGGTTCTCCACGTTTATAAGGATTGGTTTTCTATCAGAATATTTTTTTGGTGATTATTGATGGAAGCGACCGCATCTCGCTTGCACCAACGGTATTTGCATATCATATCTTATACACATATCTTATGTAAAGGGCGGTTAAGAAAATAGCGGTTAATAAATAATAGTCATTTCATATTTATATGTAAAGTTCAAAGCATAAAGTTTGCTTCAACATTATCTTCTGCAACTTCAACAGTTAATATTAAAATTCGAGTCGCATCCGAATACCAATACTCTGAATCGAAATATGTATCACTAATTACCAACCAGAAATGTATGCATGTGTTTATTTTCAATCCTTTTGCCAAAATTCACACGGAACGGCTTCCATATTAATCAGTTTTATGACTTCTTAAAAATTCTTTAGTACAATTATGGTTAGAAAACATCACCATATTCAAATATACATAAGTTGACTAAATGTTTTTCTAATATGAAGGACATATCTTAAGAAAAGGGCGGTTAAGAAGTACGCGAGTCATTTCATATTCATATGCGAAGTTCAAAGCTTAAAGTTTGCTTCAACATTAAAACTGCAACTTCGTTTAGTATTAAAATTGAGTCACATCCGAATATCTGAATACTCTGAATCGTCTCGTTTCTACCATTTCAAGCAAGCGAAGTTTCAATAGGTAAGCTAAAATCAATTGAGGTCAACTATTAGAAAGGAAAATAATTTAAAAACTCATATCTTTACGTATTTTCTTCTAAAAATTGAAACCATATACGAAAACCTATGCATACTGTACATAGATATATATGTACGTAGCTAGGCGTGGGTGTTATTCGACGAAGGGAAAATATGTCACAAGTATTGGGTCAAATAGTTTGTCTTCTGTCCATTCAATCACTCTTTCCTCCACTAAACGTCGAACCTAGGAAGATTTGCAGACTTCTATCACATAATAAAAAGGCATTCGACTATTCGCAAATCAAACACACACGCAAACAACGAACGCGTCGAAGAGGATTTTTATGACATCAATGCTCGACGATATAAACATTACGACTTTTACGATTTAAATCAAAGTCCAAAACGAGAATATAAATTGCCAATTATCCGAAAATATTCCAAAGCATCAAAATCGCTCGTCCGAAGACACATACAGACAGACATACATACATGCAGTATCGAAACGGAATTTTCCGCAAGGATAGAAAATGGCAACCGTTCTTGCATACATGTTACAGTGGAAGTGTATTTACAGTTGTAATTTTATTTTATTTTATTTTTACATACATATATATGTACATATACCAGGGAGGCCTAACAGATAAAGTCCAATGCGCAAACATTTCGCTGTATTTCGAAAGGCCGAAGAACACGAAATTAAAATTAATTAATTAATTAACTATGTAATCCATAGAGACATCTATGAATTTAGACTTAACATATTGTACATAAATCAAATTAATATATTTTTGACATAGCAGGTAGGATGGTTTTAGCCAATTTAATGGAGGAACCGTTTCAAAAATGAAATCAGATTGGCAAACTCTGATAGGAAATAGTATATTCCAACTAGCGTTTTGGGTCATTCGTGTTGGAATACAATTCAACTAGTAAATTATATATCTACGAGTGCAAATACACTTTCAACAATGTGCCCCAGTTTTAACTGTAATATATTTTGAACTGTATTTTCAGTTGTAATATATTTTGACCAGTTGGAATGTAATTCGCCTTATGAATCAACTTACATGGGTTAGACGGGATATAATCCAACGAATCAACATATATTACAACTGAAAATACACTTCAACTATAGCTTTAGCAGGTTAGATGGAATATATTCAAAGATGAAACAGATTGCTGTGGTCGATATACATACACACATATATTTAAGGATTTTTAAGGTAGGTTACAGAAGTTTGTGAGGATTTACATAGAAGTGATTGACTCTTAATGAAGATTTCCAAGTGTCAAAGATGGGTTAATAGGAAAACAAGTTTTCCATTGATTGTTATTGCCCACTGGAAAAACGGGGAATATATGAAAGATGGCTAAAATAAGCACCAATATAAGTATTCGAACATACATAAAAGTCATACATGGGTTAGACGGGATACATTCAAACTTGTCGAAATATATTACAACTGAAAAAACTCTAACGATAGTTAATAGGTAATAAGTTAGATGAAATATATTCCTATATAACTAATCAAAATACATATTGTATTAACAACAAGAAGATACACTTCAACTGTAACATATACCTTCATACATACATATGTACACGAGCAATTTCGCAAATTGGGTATAATAAAATAAGCACCTAATATATGTATAAACTGTCAATACGAATTCGATAAAGTCGTGTCATATCTTAATTCATTCATGCTGTTAAAAAAATATAAATAAATCTAGTGGAGCGAGAAGCAACCGGTCACTGGTTCAACAGATACGATGCCATCATCGTTTGCCCAAAAAAGATTCGAAAAATAATAATTAACGATCCCAATGCAAAAAAGTCAAACGGGCAAACTCGATATGCAAAAATGAAAAGAAGCTATCAAGCAATTAAGCTGGATTATAACCACATAAAAGTCGCGAACGAGAACAGGATAATTATACGGGTGGGTACACAAATGCCAATCGTAAAGCTAAAGCTAAAGAAGTGAACTTTACGAGTATTGTGTCCACTTCGACGTCATCTGTGAGGTGAATCATACATATTATAAACATGTATTGATATTATGCTTATCAAATCATCCGATTGGACGAATCAAACCCATAAACATGTGACACCTTCAGATGCGAAAGATTGGGTTAACGACCAACGTCGGAAATGCGACCTAACGATATCAAATTGTAAAAATATGGAAATCTCCCTCGGAACAAATTCAACAAAAACACGCGGCTAGATATTTCAATTCAAATTTAAACAGTTCGTTCGTTGTTTTCGCAACTTGACACGAGAAAAATTGCGCGACCGTGAATTCATCTAGTTTATGTATGTATGTAGTTTGAAAATGGAAAATTTTCAAACGTCTGAAACGAGCTTCGATTCGGAATGATTTAAATTTAAGAACACTCGTTAGTATATATATACATATGTATGTATGTATTATTATAATATGAAAAAAAACGCGAAATGACATCAGCCTACAGTGTTTAGACTTGTATGGAATCGTCTGCATATCATTTAATTCGCTTGAAAGATATGGCAAGCGTGTCAAACACAACACATCAATCACATGTCGAATGGGAAAACAAAAAAGAGGAGATTTTTCGAAGGCAACAGTGTACACGAATGATTCCGATAATTGTTTTTCTTTGTAAGACTAACATATCTATATAAAATTTACCAATATATTGGCCTCAATGCTTTTCTGCAACTATTTACAAGCAATATTATGTACATATATAGACAAGGATATACTTATATATTATTATTAGTTAGTTTTTTTTTTATTATTTATACCAGGAAGGCCTAACACGTTACCCAAATGCGCCTTCCTGGTCAGAAACATTGTACATTTGATACAAGTATTATTAGTATTATACAAAGTAAATACATACCAATAAACACTCACAGAGACATCTACATACAGCATTTTTAAACAATTCAGTAAATACAAATCAATTAACATCCACGCAGACATTTATGGTCAAACTTGTAAATTTGCAGCATTTTATATTAAAATTCAGCGAAATTCGAGATTGCTGGAGAGTCGAAATCTGCGATAAAATGGGTAAGGATGCCAATTTGTTGGAACCGTTTCCATGAAAATCAGATAAATTGGCAAACTCCGATAGGAAATGGTCGAACTGCAATCACAAATCCAAGATCTGGTCAGCAGAAACCAGTGGGATTTGAACCCATGACCACTTTGTTCAAAGCATTATATGCTAACCGCTAGTCTATTCTGCTGGTTATATGCATATGCTGCTATAATATGTAAACTAGTGTTCTTATATGTAGTTTTGGCAGGGTTTCCAATAAATTAGGTTAATTGGAAAACACTGATGGGAAACGATTGATGACCTTGGAGTAACATATTTAAAGTCTGGCCAGCAGCAGTCGGGAATTGAAGACCCCAATGCGCCTTCCTGGACAATTAATTACAAACAATGCAGCATTTTATTATTACATAAATCACTGTATTTCCAGAAGACATCTATGGATTTAGAATTTGTACATAATTTTTACAAATTACACACACAATAAATACAGAAGATTTGTGACAACAGGAAAGATGATTTTTTGCCAATTTCGAGCAACCGTTTCAACAACGATCAGATAAAATTGGAAAACTCTGATAAGAAACGATCGATTTGGAGTCACAAATACCCCCAAATCTAACCAGCAGTATGGCGGATCGAACCCACTGATCACTTGGTGCTAAACATATACGCTACCATTGAGCGTTACTGCTGGCTAAAATATACACACATACATATATATGTATGTAGATACGTGCAAGTATTTGAGAAATTTCGAATTAAATTAGACATAAAATGAACAGGTTGCCGATGATTTTCCTGGGGCTTCGAAGAGAGAAGAGCTCAAAGCGAAAGTGGCGCGTCCGAGACCTTGAGGCACGTGTCCGAGGTGTACACGTGTAACCTGGTCTTGAGTGTGTGTGCGTTTCTATAATATATAATACACACCTACCTACACGTGTACGTGTTGTACGCCGGAAGTACATGGTTATGCAACAGACAATGCTGCTGCAATGCAACGGATTGATGCAACAGCGACGACCGACCATGGGAACAATACGCCGATGCATCATATTTATAATTTATGATAAAAATGGTCGTATTGATTGCCTAATATCAGGACTCGTAGAACACGCCTGTGTATAAAAACTTAAAACAAAACAATTGTATAATTCAAGAACGGAAATGGTTTATTTGATTGTATTAATGGTTTCGATTGTTTCTATAGTCAAATGGAAACACACGTGTGAAGAGTCTCGGTGATTACAACAAAATGTCTATACCCTTCAGGTATAACACACAGATTACCTAAACACCACAATCTGCTTTAGATCGTCGACTTAAGGGAGTCTTTAATTAATATGATGAATTGTGAGCATTTATAAGAATTGCATTATAGGTTTTTGAGCTGTTTTTCCTATTATGCTGTAGTTTAACATTAGAATAATATAATACTATGATTACTAACCAAATTAAATTAAATTGTAAAATAGAAAATGATCAGTAGATCAGTAGCTATTAAAATATATATAAGATGTATTGTGAACATAATTTCGTAATAATAAAAAGCATTTAAAAATCAAAAAAATTAAATAGGTTTTTGAGCTCTTTTTCCTATTATGCTGTACATTATCACTAGAATAATATAATAATATGATTACTAACAAAATTTAATTAAAATTGTAAAATAGAAAATGATCAGTAGATCAGTAGCTATTAAAATCGATATAAGATGTACTGTGTAATAATAAAAAGCATTTAAAAATCAAAATAATCAATGGAACGTTTTGATTTAATTTGTTAAAAACTTATCTTGGGATATCTAAAAATAAACGCGTTGACTTTTTTTTATTATTTATTGATTCAGATCTTATAAACTTGAGTAAGATCTGATATGAGCAAGTAAAAAAATAAATTAAATACAGGCCTTTAAGGCTATCTCGATATCGTGACACAAATGGAATGTGAATTGAATTCAAATCATATTCGTAATTAATAAGTTTTTTGCTTTATCTATGTATATAAGTATCAAAAGTTTTATTTCTTTATTTTATTTAATAACTAAAGGTTTGCCTTTATTTTATTTAATAACTAAATCATCATCATCGTCGTCATATACAGCCATACACTGCTGTATGGTATTCTCCCCAATATGCTTCCATTCCTCTCTGTTTTGAGCAAATCTTATTATCCTTATTACCCCAAACATTTTTCTACCTTCCTTTCATCCTTTTAAATTCCCTCGAGTACTTTTTTGTCCATCTTTCTTCTATTCTTCTAGCCACATAGCCCGCCCATTGCAATTTCAATATCTTTACTCTATTCACTATATCAACTACCTTTGTCATACTTTTCACCCACGTATTCTGTTTCCTATCTCTCCTAGATATGCCCAGCATGCATAGTTCCACACTTATTTGAATGCATTGAACTTTGTGTAACCTTTTGGTGCTCAATGTCTAAGTTTGATAAAACACATTGATTGAATATCTTTGTCTTAGGGCAAAGTGACATTTTTTTATCTAATAAAAAACGACTTCGTCAGTCCAAATGCACTCCATTCTAATAAGATAAAAGTACAACAAAAAATCATTCTTTTTTAGGAAATCGTCAGAGTAATTTTAAAAGAGTTGTAGGTTATTAAAAGTAACTAATTAATTTGGTAAACTACTCAAAATATCATCCACTCTATTTGAAAAGAAGGAATCTTTAATTTTATGGTGAGAAATATCTTTGAGTCTCAGTGTGACCTTTTAAAAGAATGTTTTTGTTAAGCGTTCTGTAATCGTTTTTGTAATCTGTCTCAGTTGAGGAACAGAAACATAATAAAAGTCTAAAATAATCGAATCAAATACGGAGTAAATTTTTTTGACGAAATTTAATAAAACAATTAAATCGTATTGTTTTTAATTTAAAACCTTTCGATTAGTTAATTGTAAATTTAACTTTATATTTAATTGATTAAGACAGTACCTTTGATCGAATCAAATCAAATTTCTAATCACCAAATACTGTACAATTTTTCGACGTCGCTTCAGTATATGAGTGAAGAAATGTTTGCTATAAAAAGGCAAAAAGGTTAGTAAGTATAATTGAATGAAGCAAGGAAATATATATAAGTATAAAAAAATACCTTGAATCAATTGTAAATCATTTCACTTGCAAACTATGTACGCGTATAATATTTTCAGAAATAATTGAATGTAAGTAACAAATAACGAAATGAAAATTTTGTTTCAGTTCAAATAATTTAAATATTAATTAAATTGTATGAATATTTCAATTTATAAATAATAACTACAGATTGGAAGCGACTGTTTTAAAAATCGAAATAAATCGTAAATAAAGTTAGACAGAAGAATGCTCTCGCCATCTTCAGGCGAGATGACAAAATGCAACACGTGGCGCGCGAGTTTTGTTTGCGCTACTCGCCGCTAGGATGCGCCACGAGCGCGCCCGAAAAACAGTGGCGTGCGAACGCGACATAAAATAAAATAAAAAATAAAACACTCAAAATCGGCGTGTTTAGCGTGCCTGACTTCATTGATAAATTCGCAGACCGATTATCATATATATGTATATAGGACATACCTAGCAGGTCATACCTAAAAAAAAAGTCTATTTGCGATCGTTGACGCCTGACAGCTTAAATAATATTGAACGGATGCAAATGTGAATGGATGAAGAATGGGTGAGCGTTGGACGAGTGGACAGCCGTCTGTCTGGTCGGCCCGCTGAAGAATGAGCCGAATTAGCATTTGGAAAACAAGTGAATCAGCGACGACGGGGGCGTTAGCATCGGAGGCCCCTCAATGTCATGTCCATGTGCAACAAACACTGTCATGTGCACTCGACGTATGACGACATGTATACATGTGAGCACACACTGCGGGTCACATTGCACTATTGTTCTAAAACAGACACGAAAATCGGCAACTGGAACGTCTGTCTGTCTGTTGACAACTAAATCAGTGAAATCAAAATATGAAATATAATTTTAATTTTACTGTTTTTATATCATGTAGGCGGAATATTGCTAAGCTGCGTTCAAATTAGGAGCACATGGAGACACAGAGAGGTACTTCATGTTTCGACGTTTAGATTAACGAACAGACATACTGAGACATACCTACATAGAGAGAAATGTTATAATAACACTGTTCAACAAATGACAATTTTGGTTCAGAGACGAGATATAACTTATAAATACTCAATATAAAATAGTATTAGCAGTGGGAAAAAATCCCAAGTGAAAATACGTGCTTTTGACTTTTGATTTGAACTGGACGACTACTTAGAGAGATTTGAAAGCTGAAAAGTACTACAAATGAAAGATAAAATACCCGACTATTTATTTATTTATTTTATTTTTTACATACATATTTGTACATACATATATACAAATATACCAGGAAGGCTTAACAGGTAAACCCCAAATGCGCCTTCCTGGTCCACATAATTATTACATAGATCGGCGGTTTCCAAACTGGGAGGCGCGCCTCCCTGGGGAGGCGCGGACTATTGCCAGGGGAGGCGCCAAAACTTTTTAATAAAAAAATAATTTTCATACCATAATATCTACAAATAAATAAAATTTCATATCGTAGCTTAACAGTAAAAATTCAATGCATGAATGTTTATTTTTATTTTTCTTTCATTTTTATATACACATTTAATTAGCAACCTTTCTCGAAGAAAACCTCTCGATAATTTAATTGTTAAACTTGCCTATTTGGTTGAAATTTTTGGAAAATTGAGGGGTTTAAATAAATCAATGCAGGGATCAAAAATACATCCACTTCTTCAAAAAGACAAAGTAAATGCTTTCATTAAAAAGTTGAAGTTATGGAAATTAAATTTACAAAAGAATGAATTGGATATGTTTTCACTTTCCAAAGATTTCTGGGCCACAGCCAATATTGAAGCAAGTAAAAATCTTTTTATTGACCTCTCGGATGGTTTAGTGCTGCATTTTCCCAATTATTTCAAAGACCTTGATTTCTCAAAGTTTTTGTGTATACAGAATCCATTAAACTACAATGAAGAAGACAAATTCGAACTGACAACCATCGAAAAAGAAAAATTGATAGAATTATCATGCGATAGCTCACTAAAAACAAAGTTTCAAAATGAAACCTTAATTAAATTTTGGATGAATCTTAGTGGAGAGTATGAATTTTTGTATTGCAAAGCAATGCAAGTGTTTCTACCGTTTGTAACGTCTTATTTATGCGAAACGGGCTTTTCGGCACTAGCTGCAATGAAAACCAAATATCGAGCCAGGTCAATAGTCGAAAAGGAGTTACGAGTGGCACTCTTCATATTGCCCCCAAGATTTGATAAACTTTATGCCAATAAACAACAACATCATTCGCATTAAATTTTGATGTGTTAGATGTAGTTTAATTAGTAATTTAATATAATAATAAATATACGTGTTCGTATAAATTTATGTTATAGCAAAACCTTTTTATTATTATGTCTATTGTAGTGTTCAGTATTTTTTTTTTTAAATAAAGGTTTATTATTTAAAACGTGTCTATATTATTATATATATTAAAAAATAAAAGGTAGGGAGGCACGGAAAAAAAAAACCTTTAACAATGCATTTACAACCTTTGAACAATACGCGGCACCTTCTGGGTCCGGTGACTAGTCATCACATATTCATTACACACGTAGATAAAAGTTAACGGTCACTAAACCGCTTATTGTTTCAAAAATTTCCGACAGAAAATAGTCAAGCAGCCAATAGCCGATGATGTAACTTCTTTATCATTTATTTATTGAAAAAATCGAACGAAGTTACTGACCGAATAGATACAAATTTTTTTCGAACAAATTGTACTTTGAATAATTAACATTCTAGCCATTCGTTTTCGAGAAATTTGCCTAGTGATTTTTTTAGCAAATTGTTTGAAAAGTTGTAACAGAATTTAAAACTAGATATGAAATTTCAGTTCAATAAACCAAAAGGTTTCTGAGAAAAACATAAAAAAACCTCGATTCTCTAGAGTAAAAATACTACTTCCGGTTCAGATAAAAATATTTAAAAAATATAAGGTTATAAAGATTATTATTTCTATTACATGTAAAAAAATTTCAACCCGATTCAGTTAGCGGTTTGGGAGACAATTGAATTCAAAAACTTAAAAAAAGAGGATACCTATAAGGGGAGGTACCATTTCCGGTCAACTAAAAAATTTGAAAAAAATTTACGTCGTATCGATAAGAATTTCAG
The DNA here is from genome assembly GCF_051622035.1 of Arctopsyche grandis. Lineage (NCBI taxonomy): Eukaryota > Metazoa > Arthropoda > Insecta > Trichoptera > Hydropsychidae > Arctopsyche > Arctopsyche grandis. Next base: position 2,712,132 of record NC_135367.1, read on the forward strand.
TAACCGATACTAAGTTTCAGTTCGATAGGACTAACGGTGTTCAAAAAATCCCCAAAATACACACACACACATACACACATGTAGATCATGAAAACGTAATCAGTGATCGATTCTGTGTTCAAATCAGTCAAAATCTCAAGTTCGAATTTTCGCATGATCACATAACTATTGTTACTACGTACATAGATAAAGAAAAAAATTGAATATAGCAGTTTTTACACTTCAAATAAATACCAACAGAGCATATATGTATACATATATATTTGGAATGTTACGAAATTCATTCAAATACATAATGAAATTTATTCTTGTTTTGTAACGTCGTGAAGTGACAGCGTGTTTGTTACACAATGCGAATTCGAGTTCAAGTTCAGACGCATAATTTTTGAATACATTGATTATTCAAATACCACATCGAGACCTTTACATTAGAATCGAACGTACTGTTTTTTTTTTTTTGCTTGCGAAATACACAATATCATCAACAGCATCGTCGAATGTTTCGAACAAACAATAAAAAGCGCACTCGATTCATCGCAGATCTCATTCGGGGAGAATAAGCGTAGCGCGAAAATAAATAGAGCGTTTGCACTCGCTCGGAAAATGGTCGGAAAATTTAGAGTTTACAAACAGCGGCGACCGCACACAATAAACATGATCCGCAGATAAATACGTAGTTGAGCGACTGAAGGAAATACATTTTCCATCGGCGAAGATTGGATGGGGTACATACATACATAGATGCACCGAATTGAACGATGACAATTTGAAAAGTATACAGAAATGATTGCAATCATAAACGGCAGATTCAAACGAATGACTTTCACTTTGAAAGGTCGCATTGAAGACCATTACAATTTACACATCATAATCAATAGAGCGATGGTTATAGCATATATAAAGAGTGCCTGAACAGTTTGTTGCGTATGAATAGGATGTGGATTGCCTTCGGGAAGTACACGTTATAAGACGAGATAAAACTTGGTCGGCCACGAAAACAAACTGAGCGATTATATTATCGCAAAAAGTTTCCGGCGTTGAACTTCGACGCTAAAAGCTCTTCGCCACACACCCCTATGGGGAGAAAAGTCAAAGGAGAAATCGGTTAAACTCCATTGGCTACCATTTTAACACCGAAACAGTAGCAAACAGAACTCTTGATAACGACACGGACTCGTGAAAATTAGTTTCCACTACAAAACCTCCAGAGATACACAAATTATGCTACCAGTTTCAATTTAGATAGGTGTAATGTGTTTAGTGTTGGAATCACATTGAAATTGCTCGCTGGTCGGGAAAGCGATGAAAGAATATGAAGAAGAATCAAATCTACATACGTATACTTTCCGAATTATTACTATCGAAAGCTCAATATACACGTATGTAGGTTTATGATAGAAGAAAATTCTCAGGAGTGTATTTGTTATAAAGAATGAGGCAAGTTATTTTAAGCATCTACATATTTATGTACTTTCAATTTAAGCATTATCATTAGGGATTGCATTAAAGAAAATTCGTAACAAATAAATTTAATCAACGCATGAATTTTATCTTTATATCATTCTTAATTCGTGTCATCTTATTATTTCGACATGTTTCTGATATGAGAATCACCTTTATTTTATTTCATTTTATGTTTACATAGATTTATACCAGGAAGGCTTGACAGGAAGACCCCAATGCGCCTTCCTGGACAGTTAATTACAAACAATGCAGCATTTTATTATTACAGAAATCACTATATTTCGAGAAGCTTAAGAGCACGAAATAACAATTAATTAATGCATCTATGGATTTTAGATTTGTACATAACTTTTACAAATTATACACACAATAAATACAGAAGATTTGTGACAACAGGAAATATGATATTTTGCCAATTTTGAGGAACCGTTTCAACAATGATCAGATAAAATTGGCAAACTCTGTTAAGAAACGATCGATTTGGAGTCACAAATACCCCCAAATCTAACCAGTAGTATAGCGGATCGAACCCACTGATCACTTGGTGCTAAACATACACGCTATCATTAAGAAACACTGCTGGCTTTATGGATCACTATCAGACCTATATCAATATAAATATAAAATATCACCGAAAATATCACAGGGGCTGATTTTTGACATGGATCGCCATAGTATAGATCAGGAATGCTAGCGTTTTTATTTACACATGCAAAACTATCTTAAAAAGAAAAACCCGTGCTGCGTACTACTTTATGTGTGCAGCACCTTTCGATCATGTGCAAGATGAAGTAATAGTGATTAGAAACATTATTAACTATATAACTATTTTTAAATATGACGGGATTTAAAAAATAAGACAAAAGGTATCAAAAAAAATCATATCAGTTGATTTAAAGGGAGTGGATGCGTCCTGGCAGAATAAACTGCAACGCATACATATGCATGTAGTAGTCTTTGAATGAGATTAGACGCAGAGAGATTCTGCTGAGATGAAATCTGGCTTCAAATAAAAGCCACATGTATATCAAACCAAGAACTATCTATTGCATCAGGTCAACTTGGGTGATTTGATTCACTCAGGTGTTAGATTTGTGCTTTTAATCAGTAGCGTTTTCTAAAGACATCAGTAATGTGATGAAAACGTATTGAATATGAGCAAATTTTGACTTCATTAAAGCTTTTAGATGTACATGTATACAGAATCAAACGAAAACCAACATTTGAACTGTTAATATTTCAGTTTTGAAACACTAAAAGTGTGAGCGGAAAACGCAACCTAAAATCCAAAAATAAATTTTATCAAAATTTCTCAATACAAGATTCGTCGCCGCCATAAAAGTATCCGTTACGATAATTGTAGCACTTTTCGCCACATTTTTTTTTAAAACTCGCGACCAGAATATTCTTCGACGCGAGAGTGCATGGAAACGAACAATGTGCAATGGTCGTGCATTTTTATCGTTTCACATTTCGGTTACAGTTACGGTCCCCGGAAGAAATTAACCGAATAAATTGAACCGGGTCTCCTTCAGAGTAGCATTCGGAGGATAGTAGGAGAAGATTTGCACTTATTTTTAATGCGAGAACATAACACCTCAACTTCACGACCGTAAAAGGGCGACGCGAGCTGAGATAACCAATCAGATCCAGAAACTCTAGATTAATACAGCGAAATATAGACTGTAGGAATCTACTACTATATACATAAATGCAGTTGATATTTCAGAGAATATTTACACTCGAGTGCGAGTTCAACGACCCAATTCAATTTCGACTTAAGCCCAGCAGGATCAAAATCAGCTTAAACCCAACTCGAATGTTCAGTCTGCTTTATGTGGCGTTTTCCTCATTAACCGCATGTATTATATATATGTGTATGTAGATTGCGTTATTTATAAGGATCCACACTATTTCTGAAGTACGTACTCGGTATGAGAGTGGCTCAATTGAAGTTGTGTTGTATGTATGTTGACGTTGCAAATTTAAAAAAACAGGAACAGTTCTGGGTGACACAGATGCAGCCAGTTCAATTTCCTCGAAACAAGACACACTCGAGTGGAGTGTTGTACGTCGCAGAGACAACAAAGCGACCAAATGGAAATTCGCTGTTTGCATTTTATGCATAAAGTTTTGAGGGGGTTGGGTGGTGGGGGGAAGAACGCATCGGCACCATCCTTCACAGACAAAACAAAACCAAAAGTGCATCCGAGTCATAAAGTATGTAAGTGTATAAGAAGTGGCCCATGGGTCAATTCTGCGAGGCGACTCGCAATAACTTAACTTCGTGCGAGACACTTTAATAAATTGCAAATGAAACGTGCAAACAACAATGGCAGTTTATCTCACTTGTGGGAATAATTTCGGGAGTTGAATTTTACAAACATAAATAACTGAATTATATATTAAAGAGTGTAATTAAAAATGCTGAGTGCTTTCAAACTGCATACTAACGAATATACTGTTGTGTACCTCGCTTATCAATGTAGTTGACTAACCAGTAGGGATAAGACACACCATTGATTTGTGGCACACCTAATTTAATAATTAGAAAGAAGTATGGAACGCTGTATGCTTGGCATAACGAGGAAAGACACGAAGCGAAATACGTGGGTGAGAATTATGACAAGGGTAGTGGATATAGTGAATAGAGTGAATTAAATGGCAATGGGTTAACTGCGTGGCTAGAAGAATGGACGAAAGGTGTACAAAAGAAGTGTTAGAATGGTACCCGAGAGAATGCAAGAAGGTAAAAGGAAGACCGCGAAGAAGATCCTTTATATATTTATTTAATATACTTGGGGGAGGAGAAAAAGATCTTTGATCAATGCGTTTTGCCAGTGATGACGTATGGATGTGAAACTTGGACACTGAACGCATCTAACACATCTGGACAAGGAAAGTAAGACTAAAAATTAACATTGATAGGACCAAACTAATGTTCATATAGTTGTTGCATGCCTGATAGCATTTCATTAGATGATAAAATAGTAGAAGTAGTAAATAATTATTTATATTTACGTCAAATAATGTCCGGTAGTATAGATTACGAAATAAAGAGACGTATGAAAAAGATCTTCGATCAATGTGTTTTGCAAGTGATGACGTATGGATGTGAAACTTGGACACTGAACGCCAAGATGCTACATAAAATCCAATGCACTCAAAGAAGTATGGAACGCTGTATGCTTGGCATAACGAGGAAAGACAGAAAGCGGAACACGTGGGTGAGAAGTATGACGAGAGTAGTGGACATAGTGGATAGTGTGAAGAGATTGAAATGGCAATGGGCGGGTCACGTAGCTAGGAGGATGGACGAAAGGTGGACAAAAGAAGTGCTTGAATGCTACCCGAGAGAATGCAAAGGGGTAAAAGGAAGACCGCAAGAAAGATGGGTGAACGAAATTAGAAAAATGTGCGGGGTGAGATGGATGAGTGTTGCGCAAAACAGAGACGAGTGGAAGCGTGTTGGAGAGGCCTTCATCCAGCAGTGGATGGCGAATGGCTGTAAATGATGATGATGGTGATGAATTGGGGGAGGCGGCAAAGCCGATAGACCCAAGGGGTTTGATCAAACATATTTTAACAAATTATATATATATATATATATATATATATATATATATATATATATATATATATATATATATATATATATATATATATGTATGCAATTAAAATGAGAAAAATTAAAATACATAAAAAAAACAAGCAAAAAAAAATTATAATAAAAAAAAACAGAACGATTAGATGGGAAAGAAGAATTACAGAAATCCCTTAGTTTTAAAAAAAGTATCAATCTTATTCTTAAAAATATTAACGTTATCAGAGGTTACTATATCATTGGGAAGACTATTCCAAACTGAAACCACTCTGTTTGAAAATAAGGAATCTCTGATCATTTTATTAGATTTTTCTTTTTGGAGTATAAGTGAGTGACCTCTGAGGTGAGTGTTTACGTTGAATGTAATAAGATTAGACGTATGACGATTATAGTGATTATTGAGTATTTTATAGACTTCGATTAAGTCACCTCTAGTTCTTCTCGTCTCCAATGTTTGGATGAAATTAAAAAAATGTGTGGGGTGAGATGGATGAGAGCTGTCCGAGACAAGCGGATAACTGTTGGAATGGTATTCATCCAGCAGTGGATGGTAAATGGTTGTAAATGATAATGATGATGATGATATCTCTTTTACTATATAAAAGTGCATAATTTAAATTCATACCAATTTTTAAAAGCTCTTTACTGTCATGTAAGTAGTCCATTAACTACTGATTACATATTATATAGACATTTAAGTCATTTATGTATGAGTTATATTTGGTTTAACTGCTGAGAAACGATTTTTACTCGTAAATATTGCAAAATGTGTGTGATCTAAGCCGCTTATGTGACCGCAGAGTCATTAAAGGATAACGCTAATGTGCCAGGAAACGTAAACGATGTATATAATTAACAACTAACGACCAAAATCTATATATTAAACTGAAACGCACAGCCGAGTAAACCCATTGTCTCGCTTCAGCCGAATAGTGCAGACCTTTTATGATTCTAATTATGTACATCATATAATGATAAAAGTTGCCATTTTCCACGGTGCATATAAAATGCAAATTAACGTTTCGGTTGCAAGGTTAAAGTAACAAAAGCACGTACACACATCTAGGTATACTATGTATGTGTATAAGTAACTAAGCAAGTAAAGTAAAAAGATACGATCATTTTTTGCGAGCTGTTTCAACAACTTGCCATTGTGTGCAGGGAAACGCAGATGGGTTGAACGCGAGCACGTATAAAATATGATTGCGATAAAAAACATGCAAAGAACCTTCGTTACCTTATTTTTTTTCTCCTTTTCATAAGAAATAAACAAGATGGATATTTACGGTGGAATCACGGCTTCGTGTCGAAGTCTTCGATCGGCTTGATCAAGATGATAATGTAATGTATATTATAATAATAAACGATTCGTATCAGAGGAAGTTACGACTCGTCCGCTAGATGTTAACGGCAGATTGCATTCGTTTTCATCGCATGCAAATGCAGAGTTAAAGTGCAGCAGCGGTCGAAATAAAACTGAAACTGCATATCCTCGTGCGAAATGTGGACTATCGCGATATGGAAAATTATGCATCTAGTAAAAAACAAGGACGATTCTGCAGAGATTGCGGACATGTAAAAATGCTTCCAAATTAGAGCAAATGGAGACACTACGACAATGTTAGAACTAATTAATCATAAAATGCATTGAAAATTATATAAAGAATTGAGTCCGACTGACTACGTAATATCATAAAATGCAATATATTTCTATATTATATATGTACATTTGAACGTTTGTAGAGTGAAACGCAAAGTTGAAGCATCAAATAAGCGTTAAACTTTCAACCACTTTAAAGTTTCTGCTTATAGTGTAAAAAATACAAAAAAAAAATAGTACGAGACTCTCATAATGAGAGATATAAAATAATCCGGATCTTTATGGATGCTTTAGTGCATTTCTATCTAAGAGCAAATACGTGTATATCAGATATTCATTTAGCTGGAAAAGTGTGCTATGATAAAAGTATTATTGTATTCATTTAGGTTATGCAGAATAGGAGTAAAAAAATGTATCTTGATTATTTAATACACCAAAAACCAAATGAAGATTATTCTAATATATGTATGTGCATACTTATAATTTAGCCAGCAGCGTGGTTCGGTGGCTGCATTGATATTAAGCACCGAAAAGTCACCAGGCTCGATACAGTGAGCTGACCTCGATTAAAAAGAATTTATTCCGAGTATAATCTTCAATGCTGCTGGTCAGACTTGGATATTTGTCGATCATTTCCTATCAGAGTTTTCCAATTTATCTGATTTCATTTTTGAAACGGTTCCTTCATCAAATTGGTAAACACTATGTCACCACTATTTGAATATGATTTCAAAAATCTATTATCTATAACATAGATGTCTCACCAATTCTTATATAATACATATATATATTATTTGTATTATGCTTATATGCCTGGTCACAGTGACGCGTTAGAGTATTCTGTTATGTCATTGTGGCAAAAATATGTAAATAAATAGATAAACAATGTTGATGCAATTCAGCAACTCGTTTTCTTACTTTGTCTATCTCAAAACAATTAATTTGGTAAGTTCATCCACCAAAGACATCTTATCTTAATCATTCGTATACATTGAGTGCTACATATGTATATAAAATTCAACGTCTAATTTTGTTACAGTATTTGATTTGATTTTAAATGCTTTTTTATTATTACAAAATTATGTTCACAATACATCTTATATCTATTTTAATAGCTACTGATCTACTGATCATTTTCTATTTTACAATTTAATTTAATTTGGTTAGTAATCATAGTATTAAATTATTCGAATGTTAATCTACCGCATAATAGGAAAAAGAGAACAAAAACCTATTTACAATCCTTATAAATGTTCATAATACATCTAATACATAATATTAATTAAAGACTCTCTAAAGTCGATGACCTAAAGCAGATTGTGTTTCGGTAATCTGGTTACAGTATTAGTATATACGACTGAAAATAAAAATCAGCATTCGGACATTCATTTTGAATCCCTAACTACGAAGAAGACTATATAATGTAAAAAAAAAAACATCCTTGCTTTAATCACTTTCAAGTGATCTGAAATGTAATCCAACTAGTTTCCAATACTGAATTAACGAGGAAAAATTTAAGCCTCATAAAATTAAGTGCATATATGTAACTCATAACTCACAAAAGAATAAAAAATTTGTTTTATACAAAGTCCATATTTTAATAACCACTAATGAAAAACCTTGACGGTGAACCTTTTAACGATGAAAAATTGCCTCGTTCAACAAAAAAAAAAGGCCCAATTAACAATTTGATGGAACAATTAAGGGGTGTTAATTTGTAAATGTGCAAGTTTCATGTGCAGATTCTTATCTATACATATATATACGTGAATTCACAAAAAGGCATAATTGAAGTCAACAGTCCGAAATACGAGCACGTGCAGCACGTGAAGGTCCTGGACGCGTCCTTGCAACGTCCGGAGGAGTGACTGCATGGTGTCCAGGTGTCGAAGGAGTCATGGAGGAGTGAACTCACGACTACACACGATGTACATCGGTTGGTTGAGGACCACGACCTGCTCAACAGTGGAGTCGTTGAGCTGGCCGACATCCGACACCAATAAAACCAGACCTACTGACACCGCACTGTCAAGTACACATGTACTACGACCGATGTACACGCGATTTGCACATTTCTCATTGGCGAATCGTGTATGTATGTATGTATGTACACAGAAGTGAATATTCAGATCGAATTCTTCAGCTTGGTGTACACATGGCAGGTTTGCACTGTACATATGTATCATACATTTTGGTATGCGAGCTAGCTGTGTTTATCAATGGCGATTCATCCGTGGACTGTTCATCAAGGGCCATTTTGTCAAAAGGACACATATTCATCGATAATGTATTTTATTATTTTCATTGGTGAATCTTTCGGTTAATAAGTGGTCCGTAATTAGCAGTCCTACATTCCATATGTTCATTCGTATTTGTATCGCATAGAATCAGTGCCGGTTTTGGGTGGGGCTGGGTCGAAAGGCGCCGAGTAAGTTAGGGCACCGCTCGATGCACCAAAGGCGTTTTAAAATTTTAAATTAGGCACCAAAGAATTTTTCTGAAACTTTAGCAAGTGGTGAACGTAGTTTTCGGTCGACAATGTGACAAAATCGACTTTCCCGTTTTGGAACTCTATCTATTGAAGATGATATCGTTGAAAATCTTGATTTTTCAGTTTGAAATATCATTTTATTTATTTGTCTATTTTTAACTTCACCTGGGGTTGCTTAACCACTTTTTTGTCAGTTTCAAGCCCGGAAAAAAGGAGGATGGTTTGAAATATGGCGCTTAGAAAAAATTGCCCCAGGACGCCATAGGGTGTAAGTCCGGTACTGCATAGAATAAAGAGGTCGTGGGATTAAATCCCGGCCAGAATCGTAAAATGTATTCGATGATTACGATAACAGTGATTACAGTGACAACACTGAGTAACATAAAAATATACCAGAGGGAAAACGAATCAATCTCTACTGTGTAAGTACAAACCCACTAAATTTGAATGTGATAATGATTTTTGTTGGCTTGCTCTCGTTTAACAGATATGAGCGTTCCAGCGTGCAATTTTTAGTTTTTGTAGTCTTTAATTAAAAATTTAGTATTGCTGTACCAAAAGTGAGTATTGGAATCGATAGCCAGATATTTTTTCTATTGATTTTGATTTTTTATGGATTTGAAATACTTATAAATCAACTATCAAGCGATTTTTAAAAGTCAAAAATATACTTTTTTTTCCGTAATCTGTCAGCAAAACAGTGAAATATTAATTATTTATTTACGTAATATCACGGTGACATTACAGAATACTTTAACGCGTAAATGTGTATAATACATACATATGTATGTGTATGCATAGTACAGATACTATATATGAGAAAATTAGCAAGACATACATATATGTATGTACATATGTAATAGATAATAAATTTTTGAAATCATATTCAAATAGTGGTGACATAATTGTTAGGATGGTTTTTGCCAATTTGATGGAGGGACCACTTCAAAATTAAATCAGATAAATTAGCATAAATCAACAGTATTTTAAGAACATCATATTTCCCAGCGCTCTGGAAAGTGTCTCAAATCATGATGATACCTAAGCCCGGCAAACCCCCAAACAAAGTATCCTCTTATAGACCGATTAGCTTACTGACCTTGAACTCAAAACTATTTGAGAAGATACTACTGAGTAGAATCCTACCTGTAGTGACGGAGGAAGGAATAATTCCAGAACACCAATTTGGGTTCAGAGCAAACCACTCCATAATCAAGCAGGTCCATAGAGTGGTCCAAAAAATCAGACAAACTCTGGAAGATAGAGAATACTGCTCTGCAGCCTTCTTAGACATACAACAGGCATTTGACAGAGTCTGGCACAAGGGGTTGCCATATAAGGTCAAAAAGGAGCTCCCACACACTCTATACACAATTATTAAATCGTATATCGAGGACAGAATATTCCAAGTGAGACAAGACGAGGCGTTTTCAAAGCTATACAAAATCAGAGCGGGAGTACCACAGGGATCAATTTTGGGACTAATATTATACACGATCTACACAGCAGACATCCCAACACCAAACAAAAATGTCACAGTAGCAACGTACGCCGATGAAACAGCATTCCTAACAAGTAGTAGCGACCCCACGCTCGCATCGGAAGTGCTACAGGATCAATTAAATGGCTTCCAAGAGTGGATGAAAAAATGGCGAGTGAAGGCTAGCACTGGCAAATCTGTTCATGTCACATTCACACTTCGACGAGGGAACTGACAAAATATGAATTTGTTGCTTTACAAATTGGTAGTAGCAAATTTTATATAGAGCAACTTAAGGCGCAACTAAATGATCGATTTTGATTTTAAAATCATCTGCATATGTCTAGTAGATTTTCCAAACATTAATCAGCCCGAGCAACTCTGGGCAACGCCAGTTAGTTAATTATAAATAATGTAGATTAATGGCAACAACAAACATGACACCTCGATTTATCCTCTTACGATCTTCTTGTATAAATAATACCCAAAGGTATTGTTTCGCTTTCAGCGAAAGCACAACACGGAGCTATAAACAGTTTACGACGTAAATCGAGAACAGAAACAATCTTGTTCTTGCACTATATTTATTCAAGTCTCCACGTCTGAGTGCAGTGTATGAACTGTGGAAAATTTATATGCATCTTGGGACGATGCAACTGCACTCTCACCTGGCTAGTTATTTTACGACCGACCGTCTGCAATGTCAGAATATGAAAAAACCATAAACTTTTGTAATGTGCAATAAAATCTATAGTATTTCTTGTATATAATACACCGGAGGTATAAAGATGAGCAATGGTTATTAATGCATAATTTGAGAATTGCATGGTTATTATAGAAGAGCGGGGCTTTGCCCGCTAAACGATGCAGAGTGCGTACAAAATTTTAAATTAAAGGATAGGATAACATTTCATTATTACAAAATGTATGCAACACATAATGAATAAATCACGGAATCGAAAAAGTGACCGTGAGCTATGTTTTATTCACGCGAAAAATCGCCAAATTTCCTCAACACGGAAAACTCCGAAACCGTACATTATTGTTATATATCCTTTTATTTAGGTATTTTTACGCAGAAATTTCCACGAATGCGAGCGGTTGGTTGTAAATAAAAAAAAATAATACACGGCACGCATTCGCGAAGTCTGATAACTTTCCAAAAAAAAGAGTTTCTACTTTCTTTATACTCGAAACCTTTTTATTGTTCCGAAGAATTGTACGCTGTATTTATGGACGCCTAAGATTTTTCCGAGAAAAATGCGAAAGGAAATCTCGAATTAAACACACGCGAAAATTTTCAAATGATCATTGTGATGCTATTTTATATTATGTATACATGTATCTTTCTATATATGTATGTGTATATATACAATTGAATGTCTGTTTGTCTGTCTGTCTGTTTGTCACGTATAGGCTCCTAAGCCACTCAACCGATTACTATGGAACTTTCAGGATTTGTTGTATGCATGTCCGGGAAGCTTACTGTGAAAATAAAAACCTCTTAATAATAATATTCGCAAGTATGATTTTACCGACACGAAAGTTTGAAGCGCCATTATGTAGTAAAGGGAAATTATGTAGAAAAGGAAAAATGCAACGCATGCCGGGTCCAGCTAGTATGGTATAATGCCGACATGCAATTCGTTGTCATTATTATTATGTGGGGTATGCGCCTTTGAATTCGAATGGTGTTTGGCGTCAAACAACAATAGTTTTGTATACAAAAGAGCCGGCACAATGGCGGCAGGTTCAATCACACACCATCAATCAATGGGACACCTTCGTCGGCGGGAAAAATGAAAATCTGATCGATAAAATGCGCCATACACCCAAAGCCAGAGTCGGGATTTCAATATACGAAACAAAGTTATCATCCAAAAGAAAGATGTGGCGGAAAAGTGGAAAGATTTTCCACAAAGTCTATAGAATTCATGCTGATATTATATCAATTTTTTCTATAGAATTCATGCTTATATGTATGATATGTATATTTATTTATTTAAATAAATAAATAAATAAATTAAACATTTCAGTACAATTATATATATAGAATACAATAGAGACATCTATGATTCCATCAACAAATTTTTTATACATAGCAAATTTTCGAGAAATACATGATTACAGAGTATGTAGGTAACATATTTCATATATGCTGAAAACTAGAAATTGTGAGAAACTGGAGGGGGATACCGATTTATTTTATTTTATTATTTATACCAGGAAGGCCCAATGCGCCTTTCCAAACAGTGTATATTTGATAAAAGTATTATTATACAAAGTAAATACATATCAATTAACATCCATAGAGACATCTATGGTCAAATTTGTAAATTTACAGCATTTTTATTAAACAAATACATATCAATTAACATCCACAAAGACATATATGGTCAGATGTGTAAATTTGCAGCATTTTATACAATTCAGCGAAATTCGAAATTGCTGAAAACTCGAGACTTGCGAGAAAATGGGTAAGGTTGCCAATTTCTTGGAACCGTTTCAATGAAAATCAGATAAAATGGCAAACTCTGATAGGAAACCATCGACCTGGACTCACAAATCCAAGATCTGGCCAGCAGAATTCAGTGGGATTTGAACACGTGACCACTTTTTTATGCTTATATGCTAACCACTAGTTTATTCTGATGGTTGCTAGTCTATTCTTATTAAAGCCGTCACAATAATTTAGTTCACAATAATAAATAAAAGTTCCCATTTGTCGGAAAAATGCAGGCAGCGAACACGTTGGTTGCGACGCGAAAACATTTGAAATTATAGCTTTGCAATGACACACATTCCCGTTTTTCCCGTTTCCGTTCCTGTTTTACCCGTTTTTTTTTCACAGTTATCTTCCCGGACATACGTACAACAAATTCTGATAGTTCCATCGTAATCGTTTCAGTGGTTTAGGAGACTATTCGAGACACACAGACAGACAGACATTCATTTTTATATATAAAGATATGTAGATAGATAGAAAAATAAAGATACATATAATACCTTTTTGTTTTTGAATACATTTTATAAAAAAATATTAAGCACAATATCAGTATCTATTCACGTATGTATACATATCGATTTCAAGCATTGCATTTTCATCATAAGACGCACACGAAGTCTCTCGGGTAGATTAAATTTACTTTTAGTTCGCCTCAATACCCACAAGAACCCCACTTCTACTTAATATAATTGGACACACACACACATAGCACTGATCAATATCAGTGCAAATTTCGCTCAATGTATGCAGAATCTGCACTGCATTCACAAATTACAAACTCTTCACACATACAACATGTACATATGTATCTAGGTGCATGTACAATATCTGCATACGTGTCTGTCTAATCCTTGTGGGTGACATGGAAGTGTCACCTTCACCTGACGAGTCGTGGTCACCTTGAAATACTGAACCAGGCGATGGCAGTTTCCTGTCTCGTTCAATTATTCATCCTTGTATATCTCGCGGATGCATTATGCATCGTGCACTTCGTACAGATGCATTTCGCTCCCGTGCCACTCTCGGACAAAGCGACTTTACAAAACCCGCGCATGTTTTCGATCATAAAACTTTTTATCGTCATCTATGTATGTGTACATAAAATGTGTCCGATGTAACGACACTTTTTACACTTTGAAACGATATTAAATATAAAAAAAAGTGTCCCGTCAACGCTGTCACATCTCGTCTCGATGTATCGCTTTCGTGTCTGCTTCCATTTCGGTCACATCTTATGAAATATTCATGTCGCGTATGATTTTAATATTCCTAACGTAAGTTCAATGGATTTTTTGAAGTGTATGTACTTTCATATACATACATACGTGCAATGCTTGTGCTTTAAAAATTAATAGAAATCTTCTTCTGGTTCGAAGTTGTTCTTTAATAATAATAGCATCTTAAAAAGTTCGGTAGCTCCGTTGTGTATTTAAACTGGGAAGGATCTTCGTCGTTTGCTTTTGATTATCCTTGAACTTTTCGGAAATTTTTCTTCATCGAACTCGATATGAAAGCCTGGAGGCAAAACGAGGGATAATTTATTAAATTAGGAAAATAATACGGCTCATTGAGAGTTCGATAACAGCGATCGAAACTGGTTGACGATGAGCCGCTTTAAAAATCGTTCTAAATAACTTCAATTTACATACAATATGTGTAGAAAGATCCGAAAATAATGCTAACCAAATATACAGACTATTTTTCATGTCCTTTGCTATATGTATGTTACATGGAATTGCTTCATATGCTTAAAAATATTACAGTTGGGATAAAAACATTAAACTTTTACCATACTATTGTTTAAGTTTAAACACATATTCCTATGTAGATAAACACCATTTGAAATATCATCAAATTTAATATGTACATTGTGAAAATTACACTTAAATTATATATAAAAAAATTTCTGTATACAATCCCCATTTATTTCACATTTTTGAAATTTAATTTCTATTATGATCAAATAAGTGATAAGCTGTTGATCTGGTTCAGAATAACTAAACAATCATCTCATTTTCCGACTTTCAGACTATATTTGCTAGGTTAGGTCTTAAATAATGGCCTTATATTTTTATTTTTATTACATACATACATGGTACATCATATGTGCCATGACAAGAATTACCCCAAATTACATATGGTTAGATTATTTTCTTAGTAACAATTTTTCAAACATAACAGGACATACAATAGGATATCTATGGACAATCATTAAATTTTTGATACACAGAAAATTTCCGAGAAATAGTTTATGTATTTTATAAGATTCGACAAATTCATGGTGCTAATAACTTGAATTTTCGAGAAACTAAGAGGGATAGGATAATAATTAGCAAGAAAAATCGTAAATTTCCAACAGAAGACGGTCGATCTGTGTTTTAATAACCATGTAATCTCGCCAGCAGCATATTTGGCCGGAACTTTAACCCTCGACCTCTGTAAAATTTCAACATATTCTTAGATTTTTTTTCATTCAAAGCAGATGATCCACTTATTGAGATGGTTCTTTTAACATCTACATTACCCAGGCAAGAAATCGTCTAAAGTAAACGTAAAGTAAAAATACTTATACCCTTTAAAAAAAAATCCACTTGACGCCATATAGAAGAAAAAAGCTCGACATGCTGAAGCAGTTATACTTGAAACGTACATATTTATGTATGTATGTATACAAACGAGTAGAAATGCAAGGCGATGCGGGGTATATCCTCAATATACCTAATATTTAATCGCCATAGTTCTTTATCAACTCAAAATAAAATCATATCGCGCGCTAATATTATCATTATTAACCTATGCTTCACCTGTGTGGAATAACGCCTCGAATACTAACCATTCCAAGCTCCAAGTAATATAAAATAAATCCCTAAAAATAATTTATAATACACCCATATATACTAACTTGAAAAAACTGCATGCCATAAATAATATTCTGTTTGTTACGGACATTTCTAACAAACTAACCAGTAGATTCTATGACAGAATCACTAATAACACACTTGTGAAGAGTCTCGGTGATTACAACAAAATGTCTATACCCTTCATGTGTAAACACAGATTACCTAAACGCAATCTGCTTTAGGTCATCGAATTTAGAGAGTCTTTAATTTATATTATGTATTAGATTTATTATGAGCATTTATAAGAATTGTAAATAGGTTTTTGAGTTATTTTTCCTATTATGCTGTACATTAACACTAGAAAAATATAATACTATGATTACTAACAAAATTAAATTAAAATTGTAAAATAGAAAATAATCAGTAGATCAGTAGCTATTAAAATAGATATACGATGTATTGTGAACATAATTTAGTAATATTAAAAAGCATTTAAAAATCGAAATCAAATACAAACGAGTACAATAAATGTATTTATTGTACAACCATTTCCAGATCACAAAGCCGAGTCGTATTTTCAGATATCTCAAATGAACGTTGAAGAAGACAATACCCGGTAAATTTGCGTTAAACGAATGAAACATTTTTTTTCCTTATTCGACCGTTGAAAAAAATCTCACGATGGTAATAAATAATAGGCCGGTCGCGGTTCAGCGGACCGAAAAAGGCAAGACAAAAACGACGGTGACTGATAATAAGAAAAGTCAAGGTTCGGAACTTCGAGACCACATCGTATGAACGGACAAAAGCCAACACCGAGATCGAAAAAAGAAACGCAAAACGAAAATTTTAAAATGCAAGCCGATCCATCGTTTTTGAAGACGTGCGCATAATTCAATACATGTGCGAGTCCTGACAGGATATATATACATATAATATGTATGTCCATAGATACAGAGTGCATTTAAAAATACGCAGTTAATTATAGGCGCACCCCTCCAGTGAAATTAAATTTATTTCTAGGGTTAGTATCGCGCGTGGGAGTGAAACGAGGGAGTGTTCTAACCACATGGCTGACTTACAAAAAATTAAAACCGACGAAATAAAGATACACGCTTTGTATCCTCCCCTTCGTATTTGAATTGAAAGGAAGTCGTGAATATACTCGGTATGAATTGCATTGTTCGAATGAACATTAAAAAGACTGTCAACACAAAAAAATGTTAAAATTATATAAATATTTTATATAAACAACCCTCGACTTATTCTATATTTCTTTTACGAAATTACATACTCCCAGAAATCCTCAAAAAAATATTAAAATACACAATTTGAGAGTCGGTCGATCTATGACAAATTGCAAATTGTAAATATTGTAGTAATCGGTGCACGTGGATCGTTGGTTTACCATAAGGCCTCGACCAATTTATTTATTATTAAATAGCAAATTGCTAATGAATTATTTGACAAATTACAAATTTTAAACTAAAACTAACAACTATAATATAACAAAGTTAACAAAACTATAATTAGTAACCCTAAAATAATCTAATATATAATTTGGAAAGAGACTTTGTATATATGTATGAATGTATGTATCCTTCGTTCGTAGAAATCCGTGACGTCATCGAACAAATAATTCGCTTTTTTCCGATTGAAAGGATTCAAAGGATCAAAAGGTTCCCGGGGGCGTAGGCGCCGAAGGCGAAGTCTTAGGGCTCCGCCCCCTAGGGGGCGCAGACGCCGGGGGTGTACATATATTTTTTTATAAGAGACTTACTATATCTGTTTGTTTGTTCGTGACAGTCAATTTAATAAAAAAACAAATGAGTATTCAAATAAATTTAATAAAATGTTTACTATTACATTACTCATGTTTAAGCGGTTTATATTACAAATACCGAGCGAAGCCGGGTAATACAGCTAGTATAATATAATTCCAAACATAGCATTTTATTGAATTTATATATATATATATATATATATATATATATATATATATATATATATATATATATATATATATATATATATATATATATATATATATATATATATATATATATATATATAATTACATCATCTTCCACAGAGGTATCCATTAAGAGGGCTGAACACCAGCGCCTTGTCTATACAAACGTACTATACTTCTCCCTTCCTCAATTATGGCACCAGAGAAATTATTTTAAATCTTTATATATTTAAATCGTTTTATTTTTTTGATTAATTATTTTTTATAGGAGCTAGGAGCCGCCAAACATCTATAAAATCGCCTCTTTTTTACACTCACGAAAAGAGTCCAGCGTGCTTATTTAACGGTCGAGTTAAAAAAAAAAATACGCCGATAGTTGCACAGAAAATATCTTTTTCATACCGATAGTCAATTTTTTTTTAAAATTGGTCCAGTTTTGGAGGAGAAAATAGGAGAATACGAAACCTCGATTTTGTCGATTTAAAATACGTATTATCTGGTTGAAGCACAACTGTCGCATTCACTCAATATATAAATTGATATATATTGTCGCATTCACTCAATATATACATTCATTCAATATATGTATATATCGAAGAAAGGAACGGCAACAAAATTAAGATTTCAGGTGTACAGCCCTCTTAACATCCTTCAATAAAGCACCAATTCAATCTATAGCACATTTAGTTCTATTTGATGTTACGGATAATGATTCTCTTAAAATTTTAATGATATATATTGAACTTCTTAAAACTACAAATAAATAATTTAAAGCTAGCATTCAATATTCGATATTCGAATATATTCGAATATTTGGGATCCGTGTTTTTTACAGATGAGACTTCGTCAAATGAAATACGTGTATCACTACTACTACGTTTTTAATTCCAATCTCAGAAACCTCTCTACACGTCCACGCTATAATATGAATGATAAAATTTAAGTGATTGAAGAAGCTCATTTAAAAAAATCAATCTTTTCCATTTAAATAAAATGGAAACAGTCGTGTGCGAGTATAAATGGTACATACGAAAAGCATGATTTTCAGTTGACAGTATCGCGCACACTATTTTACCCGAATCGTGCAAAGGGAGATAATAATTTAGACGGGTAATGGGATAGAAAGGCACATATAATATATAACCTGGACTTATTACAGTCCACCGACATCAGCACAAAACTGCCTGAGGTTACGACCGATCAATTGGAAAAGCAGTCGTACGTCACAGTTCTGTAAATATTTTGATATCAGAGCAGAAAAATGTTATTGTCGTTGTTATGGAACTAAACGTTCTATTCAATGTATTTCCAATGCGAAAATTCACGGTCGAATTGAGTCGCACAATGAAATCGTATAAAAGTATGCGTGCCGAAGAAACTTTGCAAGTTTGCAAGAAGATTTTTCACGAACGAACATCGTAAATAATAGTATTGAAAGAGCAGCGTATACGAATGCATTTCAAATGAAATATGTTGTATGTTCTGGAAGAAATAAAGCACACTTGCGTTATTTAAAGACGTTTGTGCAGTTCGAAAATGAACGAATTGTTAATAAACAACATATGGTTTAGCATGCGAATTAAATTCACAATTAAATATTTATATATTAAAATGAATGCTTCACCAAGTTTGGTATATCTAACTTTAGAAAATTAGCAGATTGTGAAAAGATTCGGAAATATGGATTGATGCGCTCCCATATAAAAACGCCCAAGCAAGTGTTTTTACTAACTAGTAGTAGTACTTTTACTATTTTAAGCTACGTATTTATATATATAGATCCACTAAATTTTAAATATCATCTCACATTGATTGATCTATGTAACTTAAACCCTAGCTGGTTTTTTAAACAGGGTTGGAACTCGGGATAAAAGTGACATATATACATATATAAGTGAACTGGGTGATTTATCTAGAAGATATAAAAATCATATTAACAATTAGATACAACATAACTTCTTATTGAATACTTATCTCGCAGATAAAACTCATTGAAGAGATATACAGTGAAATGTCAGATCTGACATATTTGGCCAAAAATCAATATATATCGTGTATTACATTACATGAAGCTATTTGATACGCATTGTATACGATATTTTATCTCCAACGTAATGGCAGACGATACATTAACGTATATTGATGACCAAAATGAGCAATATGGCAAAGTATGAAAACGATCGGATAAGAGATAAGAGATATAAAAATTACCACTAACACGAAAACCATGTGAAATGCAAAGGAGGTATGTAAAAATATGATCGTTTATTTATTTACTAGCCACAGTGACATTACAGAATAACGCGTCACTGTAACCATAAATATGTATAAACATTATAAAAATACTGATAAATTTCTGAAATCATATTCAAATAATGGTGACATAGTGGGTAGGATGTTTTGCCAATTTGATGGAGGAACCGCTTCAATAATGAAATCAGATAAATTGGCAAAATCTGATAAGAAACGATTGATTTGGATTCACAAATATCCAAGTCTTGACCAGCAGCATTAAAGATTATACTCGAAATAAATTCTTTATAATCGAGGCCAGCTCACGGGATCGAACCCGGCGACCTCTCGGTGCTTAGTCATGCTGCTGGCTATATACATATGTCCACTATGTAAATCCACAGTTTTGAGTTTGGACACCAAATTTGGTATACAATCTTATGGCATCGTAACTATAGATGAGTTTTGAAAGAGGTTAAAGCTTTATAAACTTTCAACGCCTGGCAAATGTGCTTGTCCATTATATATGTAATATTAGCCAGAAGTATATGTAGGTCGGTAACCGAGAACCCTGGGTTGATGTTGATTGAAAATAATTTATTCGAGGTATTTTTGCAATGCTGCTGGCCAGACTTGGATATTTGCGCGCCTATTAGATCGTTTCTCACCAGAGTTTGCCAATTTATCTGATTTCGTTATTGAAACGTTTCCTCATCAAATTTGTAAAACCACCCTAATTAAATGATTTGAAATTTATAATGTATAAATTGATATATGTACAAGTTTAATACCATAGGCGTCGCTCAGAGGCAACCCGTAATTCCATCATGGTAAAATAGAAATTAAAAAATATCAATATCATATTTAATTTCACAGCTGTTTGCAACAGGAAGAAAAATACGCAATTACTATTAGTCAGCTATAATGTGCTGACTAATAGGAATTGCGGATGCTAGAAGCTCATAAGGATAACAAAGCTTTTCAACTGATAGGATCGATATTAAAAGTTTGGAGAAAAGATATAAAACGATAAATTGCGTTTTTGCAAGGGGTCAAAGTCCTTTCCAACTTTCAATCGCCCGAGCAATGCCGGCTTATATTAAAATTGTAATTGTATTCGTAATGAAAGACGCTTTTTTCCGACTGAATTCGATCAGAAGAATTCAAATATAAATAACATAGATCTACATATATAATATAAATAACGTAGACTATTTATTGTACGAGAAACTAAATTAGCTCTGGAATGTGTGTATATAATATGCAGTAGAAGTTTATATCGAATATTTAATATGAAATTTTTCTACTTTCAATGGTAAGCACATTTCCGCAACACACGGGTATTATTATATCGTCTGTTGAAAATTTATTACATTTTTTTTTATCGTTGAACTAAGAAGCTCAACGTATTTTTCATCGGCATGTTTTTTCCTTTTTGGAAAATTTTTCTCGGGGGAAAATCCACCAAATACCACCCACCTGCTGTGCTGTGTTGCGAGACGAATTCAGAAAATAAACTTCTACGAATCAACAAAAATAATGTGACCTTAGAAAATACATATAAGGTAAATAAATAAGCACGTTAGCGACACATCTCGAATAAGCCACATATTTGTATGTTCATACTCGATTTTCAATATGAATATCATACATTTAAAAAAAAAGTTTCTTTAGAAATTGTATTTATATACATATGTATACGCCATGTCATACCAGTTGGTTATTTATTTTATTCAAAGTCAGAAAAAAATACTGTCCAATGTCAGATTCAGCAAAAACGAATATCGATCATATGTTTGAGATGTCATTTGCTTCAGTCAAGTGGCGATAGAATCTAGGCCGTTTCACATGAAAATAGATAGGAATAGTGTGGAAAATACTTGTTTCAGTCATATATATGTGATATAAAAATATTACGCATAGTTCAATGCTGAATACATGACAAAATCGATGCAAATAACTTATGTATGAATGGTATTATGATAATATCATTCAACTCGAATGATATTATCGTAATATTTTGTTACATTCCTTGAATGATTCGAGGAATGTAATAAAAAATGTAATTTTTTGCATTTGAATATTCCAGATATACACAATAAGGGTTATCTAAATATCAAAGAATAGTTAAAGCAGGGTTTGTATGGCATTTTTCATAGTGTTGGATATCCGTTTCAAAGGCAATAAAATGAAAGACAACACGCCAAAGCTGACGGGTCAAAAAGAAAAGGCTGCCAACGAAATTTATTGAACAACAGCCCAACAATAAATGTCAGCTACGGAAAATTTAGCGAAAATATATGTATTGAAGAAAAAAAAATAGTTACATACAGCAAAAACGATTTCGATTTATAAAAAAAGCACGCAACTTATATACATATGTACATATATAAGAAAAAAATTACAACAAATTAATTATGTAAGACTGTGAAAAAGCTCTGACTTTATTAATTACATCCTAAAAAGACTCTTTGGCCCTTTTTTTCATTTAAAAAAATGTTAACTGGTGCTTATTTCCTGTTCGTTATTAGCACTGAGAGGTTAGCACATCTCAAGGTACTATTTATTAAATGAAATTAAGACCCTAATTACACTTTGAAATGGTTCAAGGAGGCTTTTTGTAAAAGCTGATATCTTCCGACGCACTTTAATCCAGAAAGAAAGTGAGTCTTTCGCAAACAGTCACGGTTCTTATGATCCGCCCACTTAAAATGAAAAAAAAAAGGAAAACAAATTAAACTCTATTGAAAATGTAAAATTCATTCTAATATAGGATATTATACCTTCGCAATTTGACTTATTTAACTTGACTTGTTTGCGCGGAAAAAATCTTTGATCTTTCCACAATGTTTTTCGGCTTTCCGAAATACGCGGCACATTAAAAAATTTTACGCAGATTATAAATAATCGGATAAAAGCATATAAAGTGTTGAAATTTTGCCACATTTTGTCGAAAAATGCTCCGCGTCTCATTAATAATATTAGATGTGTGGATGCAATTCAAAATGCGCGCGCCACGATGACAGATTGCACATGTGCAAAAATGAACGAAAAATCTGCACGTCAGAATAATATTTAAGATTTCCCTTACACGAAAACGATCAGAAATTCGGAAACGTTTTTAGTAAGATAAGTATGTACATAGCTGAAGTGTTAAGTTATTGGGCATTTGGATTTAAATGATAAAATATGACATTACTGGTAATCTTTTGTTAGACCTCTTGATAGCAATATATTATTTTGCTGAAAGTGTATTGTTTAAGTTCATAGTTAAGCACAACAGAGTAGACATTTAGTCTCTAGACAAATATGCTGACAAGTATTTACTAATTTTTCCACTACAGCGAATTCTCAGAAACCAGTGACTCGTCTGCCAAAAGACATGACTTTCATTCACAAAAAAATATAATTGAATCGAGTGATTATACATAGTAATGCGCTCAAGTTATTAGTAGGAGGCTCACAAGTTCGAGACCCATAGTTATTTTATGTAAAATTTAAAAAATTAATTCATATAATGCACCTGATGATATTTTATCGTGACTATAGTCAATAAATAGAACAATTTAGGGGGGACTCAAACCAACTAGCAAAATTTTGGCGATAAATGTCTATTTTTTTTATTTAGGTATTATTAAATGCATTAAATTTTTTGATTTCTTGAATTGAATACAAAAGCACATTAAACTTTTAAGTTCCTTCAATTGAATACAAATTTTATTCTAATAATGTACCCTAAGAAATTTCATCGGGCCAAGCGTTCATTACACTGTTCGACAAATAACGACTTTTTTTGGTTCAGAGACGAGATATGACTTATCTTATAGATAAAACGAATCTGTAGTTAACACGAATCTAGTAATAAAAAATGTTGATTGGCTCGAGATTCGGAGATATATGTATGTATGTGTTTCTTAAATTGCGATATTTTTCTATATTTTGGTGTTGTTCGGTCGGTGTCTAAAAATCTGTTAATTATCTGTTCAAAATGAATATTGGAATCTATAGTCAGGTATTTTATCTTTCATTTGTAGTACTTTTCAACTTTCAAATCTCTCTAAGTAGTCGCCCAGTTCAAAGCAAAAGTCAAAAGTACGTATTTTCACTTCGGATTTTTTTCCACTGTTAATATATTGAATTTTTTCTGTTGAAACATGTTTATTGGGATAGTATTCTGGTCACACTATTTTTTGTTTTCGTTTAAAAGGTTTCGGTTGCGCAGATAACATTTCGATGTGCATTGATGATTGGCAATTATTAAAATTGAGTTGGATCTTTCTGGAAAGTTTAAAAAGGCAAAAGTCGACACAAAAGTATGAAATGAGCCGCGCTGTTGCAACGATTTGTAGTGGAGCGGAATAATATGTATTGTATTCTATAGGTTGCAATATATTTTACAAGGCTAGGTTTATAATGGTTTGTTATCAAACAAAGTCAGAACTTTTGACATGACGTTGTATGTATGTATGTATGTTTTGAAAGACAGAAACAGATATCAGGTCAAGCCACTTTTCAGTGGCGTCAATCACCGTTCGAGTAAATACGTTTCGATGCCAATGCGCTGATGAAATACATATCAAAGATGAGGGATAGCGACAACGCCAAGTCGACTGACTCCACACCACATCCATCTTGGCAACGGAAATCGGTCGGACCTTGGCTCTTGCTGATGCTGCAGCCGGAGAAAGTCGCCGTGCTCGAAGACGAATGCCTATTTATAGCCACTCCAGACTAGTGACCGCAGGAAATGTGTCATTCGGCCGAAATAAATCTGCAACCAGTGAGGTCGCGTGAGGGGCGGCAAGTCAGCCAAATTGGGGAGGGGGGAGGTGAATAAATTAATGATTATTAAAGTTGCGAAATGAACTAACGGAAACCATTACACGGAACCGCATACTCCCATTTCAAGGGTAGCCAAGATATCGCATATTATAATACATCTATACATATATATATAAATAACTAAAAATAAAACTATCACTGTTTGATCTGTGTACATATGTATATGAAGCTTGTATTGGTTAGAAAGTTTGTTTTGGAGAAATAAAAAATGAAATTTGAGGTTATGGGTAGCTGTTTAACTAATTCTATGTATGCATGTAAGCTTATTGTAAATCATATTAACAATTAGATACAACATAACTTCTTATTGAATACGTATCTCGCAGATAAAACTCAGTGAAGAGATATACTTTTAGCCGTGAAATTTCAGATCTGACATATTTGGCCATAAATCAATATATATCGTGTATTACATTACATGAAGCTAGACGCCAAATTTGGAATTTATATATACATATAAGAGTTAAAACTATAAATATTTAAATATTAGAGATAACGAGAACCTATAGAGCAAATTTTATAAAATATAGAGTGAATTATAGGCGTTTAAACAATTAAAATCTGATATCGCCATATCAAGGCGAAAAGGTTGAAGATAGATTATGGTGGCTTGCCGTACCGTCATAGACGTCACCGTACCCGAGATTCTGGATATTTGATACGCATTGTATACGATATTTTATCTCCAACGTAATGGCAGACGATACATTAACGTATATTGATGACCAAAATGAGCAATATGGCAAAGCATGAAAACGATCGGATAAGAGATAAGAGATATAAAAAATGACCACTTGCACGAAAACCATGTGAACTTAATAAGAGGTAAGTAATAAAAAAATGAATGTCTGTTTGTCTGTCTGTCTCGTATAGGATCCTAAGCCACTGAACCGATTACGATGAAACTTTTAAGATTTCTTGTATGCATGTCCGGGAAGCTTACTGTAAAAAAAACGGGAACAGAAACGGGAAAAACGGGAATGAGTAGCATTGCAAAGCAATAATTTCAAATGTTTTCGCGTCGCGACCTGCGTTGTTAGGGTAAAATAAACAAACAATTGAATAATTTCAAATGTATTCGCTGCCTGCATTTTTCCGACAAATGGGCACGGGAACGGGAATTGCATGCGTTATTGTGGCACTGCAACGCATGCCGGGTTCAGCTAGTATGTACATATATATAAATATCGCTTTTTCCATTATCAATGAAATAGCTTGTTGATAAAAACATTTTAAGCCCCGAGCGGCATTTTCAATTTCCTCGAAATTACGCGTAGGTACATATATTTTGACAAAAGAAATTGTTTTAATATTCGCGTATAATAAAAGTTACTTTCAAAGCTCGTCGATCAATAGGAATCGAAATACAGAGTTAAGTTTGTACACATATATGTATGTAGTTGCCAAGTTGACTGAAATGAGGAATAAGACATCTGCCAAATATCATCGAACATTGATCAATCACATAGAAACCCTTAACGGGCAATGACCATCAACTTTGTCTATGTAAACCGGCCAGAAAATCAAACGCGTCAGGACTGTGAAACCAATACGTCTCAGAGCAGCATCTCAATAAGACAGTCGACCTACGCAATAATAATTGCTCTTTATAAAATCGATCAGAAGACACCTATCAAAGATCATCAAATATTGATTAGCCCTTAACTGGTAACGACAACTTGGTCTAAGCCGGCCAAACCAAGTAGAATACGTATCAGAGCAGTATCTCATTGAGACAACCGACCCATGCAATAATGATTGCGCTTTTTCAAATCTAGCAGATACATATGTACATACATTTAACCAACAGCGTAGACTAGTGGTTAAGTAAAGAGTGTTCACGGTTAGATTCCCACTAATAGCTGATTGTCCGACCTTGGTTTGTGACTCCAGGTCGATTGTTTCCTATCAGAGTTTGCCAATTTTTCCTATTTCCTTATTTTTCCTTTCACCTATCAAATATCATCAAACATTGGTCAACCCTTGACTGGTAACGACAACTTGGTCTAACCCGGTCACACCAAACAGAATACGTCTCAAAACAGTAACTCATTGAGACAATCATGAACCGATGCAATCAGCAATGATTGTGCTTTGCCAAATCTAGCAGCAGACTACATACATATGTATAATATTGAAACATATCAATACACGTCTCAGAGTAGCACCTCATTGAAACAACCCATGCAATAATGATTGCGATTTGTCAAATCGAGCAGAATATTACATTTGGAGAATATAGACACCTATCAAATATCATCAAACATTGATGAACTCTTAATGGGTAACAACAACATGATCTAAGCCAGTCAAACCAAACAGAACAGGTCTCAGAGCAACACCTCATTGAAAAAACCCATGCAATAATGATTGCCATTTGTCAAATCGAGCAGAAGATTAAATATAGAGAATATAGACACCAATCAAAGATCATCAAAAATTGATCAATCCTTGATTGGAAACGATAACTTGATCTAAGCCGGTCAAAACAAACAGAACACGTCTCAGAGCAGCACCTCATTGAAACAACCGACCCATGCAATAATGATTGCGATTTGTTAAATCGAGCAGAAGATTACATTTAGAGAATATAGACACCTATCAAATATCATCAAACATTGATCAACTCTTAATGGGTAACAACAACTTGATCTAAGCCAGTCAAACCAAACAGAACACGTCTCAGAGTAGCACCTCATTGAAACAGCCCATGCAATAATGATTGCCGTTTGTCAAATCGAGCAGAAGATTAAATATAGAGAATATAGACACCAATCAAAGATCATCAAAAATTGGTCAATCCTTGATTGGAAACGATAACTTGATCTAAGCCGGTCAAACCAAACAGAACACGTCTCAGAGCAGCACCTCATTGAAACAACCGACCCATGCAATAATGATTGCGATTTGTCAAATCGAGCAGAAGATTACATTTAGAGAATATAGACACCTATCAAATATCATCAAACATTGATCAACTCTTAATGGGTAACAACAACTTGATCTAAGCCAATCAAACCAAACAGAAAACGCCTCAGAGAGCCATCGAGCAGAAACAACTGACCCATGCAATAATGATTGCCAAATCGAGCAGAAGATTACATATAGAGAATAAGGGCACCTATAAAAGATCATCAAACATTGGTCAACCCTTGATTGGAAACGATAACTTGATCTAAGCCGGTCAAACCAAACAGAACACGCCTCAGAGCAGCATCTCATTGAAACAACCATTCTATTTTGACAAATCGATCAAAAAATTGCATATATGTAGATAATTCAGACACCTAACAAAGATCATCAAACATTGGTCGAACGATTGACATCTGGCAACCATCAATATGATGTACATAGGTAAGTCGAAAAAGTAGACAGTGACAGTGCAACCGCTACGTCTTGGAGCAGCATCGCACAGAGACAACCGACCCACGCAACAATAATTGGTCTTTGTCAAGTCGAGCAGAAGACGACGGGGTGTCTGGGAGAGGCTGCTGTCTGGATAGGTCACATCGTGGGGGGTCGCACGTGCCACTCATTGATGGGTGGGTCGGTGGGGGTCGATCGATATGGCGATGTGGGTCGCCTCCACCTCTGACCCGCTTACTACGAACACCCCCCCGCAAAACACCCACCCACCCACTCTTTCACGGAATACCCACTCGTACTCTCGATAATATACATCATATGAAAAATCGACGAAAATCCTCTGGCAATGCCACCCCCTTTCATCCATCCACCCCACGCTGAGATATCTCGACAAGACGGTAATTGTCGTGTATAAAATACACCCTCGTTACGGTTCATGTAAAATTACATTGCTTATGTAATCATAATATTAAATGTCTGGCTCGTATACTGACTGTGTCAAACGAAGCTTTGTTAAATCAGATTTATGAAAATATATTAGCAACCACGTACAATTTTGGGTGAATTGTTTTGTACGATTTATCGCACAAATTTTTAATGTCGTGACCCCTCTGCATTTATAATGCGATTTAAAAAAATAAATTTGTAGCCTATTAGTTTATAATACATAAATAGAAATGTCTATACGTCATTAGTCGATTGCTAGCATTTCAGTATGAAAATAGAACGTCTCAATGTTTATTTTGGAATAAGTCAAAGTTCTCATAATAATTTTCACGACTCAAATATGTACATATGCCAAAATGTACATATGATCCGTCTTCGTCGAATGGAATTTTTCAATTTTACAAAAATACCAAAAATTTATACTAAAAGAAATCAAAATTATTCGAAATTATAAATGTAAGAAAAATTATGTTTTTCTTGAAAGTTAACAATCACATTTGAGACATTTTGTATCTCATATATGTACCAAGTGAAATTGATCGTATATTTATATAATAATAATTTGGAAATTCTATATATCTATCATTTTTTACGTCGCCTAATTAATGCCTATTCAAACGAATTGATGTGTAGTTTGCGCTAGGTGAGTAATTTAAACATTAAAGTATTTTTAGGTATAAAATAGTTGAATTCCGATGTGAAGTCTCATGAAGTCAATAAACGGAAACATAAAAGAAGGTAGTATTGACCTCGTAGCCTTTAAAGTTTACCGCGCCTGACCTAGTTACGGCCGAGCAAAGGGGTAGGTCGAGCTTCAGTCGGATTTCTAAAGCCTTTATATTCCTAAAGCTTTCACTAAATCGTTCAAAACTATGTCTGAAAAATCGGTTGTGTAGCTAAAAATAAATCTGATCAAAATTAGAGCAAAAAATTAACCCGAATTGAAGTCGCTAACTGGAAAAGTCCAGTTTTGATGAGTTACAATTTTGTGAACGACTGAGGCTAGGGGCTGTTTCAGCGTTGAAAGTGACATCTGGAGGTAATCATTAAAAAGTGTATGCTTTACCCTTTCGAATGATAAAAGTTTCATTCATGTGCGATGCGTGGTTGGGGAGATATAGCCATTTCAAATCGGGTTCATCTCTTTGAAACATGCTGTATTAAATCAATGGGCCAAAGAGAACGGTTGGGTTACCATTACCATAGAAAAGGTGAAAAACAAATTTGTTCCCGTTAAAGCTGCTAAACCTGTCATTGGAAAATGATATACGCACTCAAATTTATTCAATAACAATCTCGTTACTTTATGAAAAAGAAAGCAAAAAAATAAAAATACAGGCGCCGTAAAAATGATTTACTTTGGATACGACGCGCAACAAGACAGGATATGTTTTGAAACATACTACATACATAGATTTTATTTTTTG
Organism: Arctopsyche grandis; assembly: GCF_051622035.1. Classification (NCBI taxonomy): domain Eukaryota; kingdom Metazoa; phylum Arthropoda; class Insecta; order Trichoptera; family Hydropsychidae; genus Arctopsyche; species Arctopsyche grandis. Next base: position 2,742,403 of record NC_135367.1, read on the forward strand.
TTTTCGGAAAGTCAACGCGGAAAATATACGACCGACAGTCTTTACGTCAAAGAGGAGAGACGAATTTTCTCATTGAATTCTTCTATAAGTTCGCGCGCTTATGAGATTTACGACGAAGCCGACAATGACGATTATGAAGTCATCGACGGTAACGAAGACATATTATGTCAGATACGATCGTTCCGAATTAAACGTTTGGAAGTAAAAGCGACGGCCACGTTTTAATTTTGGCAAGAGTTGACCGGAATAAAAATAGACGAATAGACCGAAGAGCTAAAAATATGGCCAATATACACACAATAATATACGAACAGCGTCGCTCAAACAAAGACGCACAGTTTATTCGAATTTTAAGGAAGTTTAATTTAGTTTTATGCCTTATTTCAATTTTAAAGTCGGCTTAAAACGAACGAATAGTAATAACACACCGTGTCCTTCAGACATTCCCGTCCCGCTTTTCTGAAACAAACGAGACGGCAACGCACTTTCAAGTATTAGATGGGTACTTTTATCTAACATGAGACAAGTGTTTTATGTACTGTATATAAACACATCTGCATAAAAATGTTACAGCAATGCGTATAATTCTGAAATAATAAAATATTCATTTAAAAGTACGTAAAGTACTCAACGAAACTGTAGCTCATACTGTCACTAAAACAGAATATACAATAATGAAAATATAAACGAACTCGCTTAACCCTCTCTCATCGAAGTGGGGTATGCAAGTGCCCCAATTTTTACGTTCTTTGTAATAACTATGTGGTTTTCAAAGCTATACACCCTATATTTCTTGTATTCCTAGAATAAACTACAAGAAATTTATTTAATAAATTTTGAATGATTTAAAAAAGGGGTACATCGTAAAAAAATACATTTATACATTTCTACGTTCCAAAGTATGATTTAAAGGCGGTAGCGATAAGTCATATTTTTGACTGTTCGCTTGCATATTCTTGTTGATCGATGAATCAATGGGAGAGAAAGAGACAGCTATATTTTCGTAAGCTATTGTTTTCGTCGCTTTTGGCGCGTGGCTATTGAGCCACGCAGTCGCCTGTTGGCCTTACCTATGTACGTTTGACTCACGGGGGAGTCGCAGGCGCACAAGGCGAATCAATGCGCGACTCACAAGTGAGCCGCTGGACTACAAATAGTTAAAAATCATAATTTAATGTAAACATATTGATAAAGTCGTACTTTCATGTAAAATTAATAGTGTTTTAAAAGTAAAATCAGTCACAAATGATCAAGTTAGAAACACATCTACTAGCCTTTGCTAGTAGATAGAGGACTTTTGCCCTTGGTTTCGAAATTGTTGTTTACACAAGCCTATTAACACTCATCAGTCATCACTAATACATATTACATGTAACGATTATTACCAAGAAATGTAGCCTCTCCCTTGAATTACTTTCATATTAAAAAAAAGTTGCTTATAAAATCAAACTTGGAATCAATAACAAATCAAAAGTTAACAATACACATATTCTCATTCCATAAATTGCACATTGCTTACGAGAAGCATGAATTTCCATACAATCCAATTTTTCATCGATTGGTTGAAGGCATAGGACATTGTTTATAATCGATGATTTGTTTATAAAACATTCCCATTTTCACTGGGTATTTTCACGATGCAAGATTCTCGCTCCGCCTATAATACATGTATGCATGTGTGAAATTGTGCGATTTTTCAGCTGCGATGCGCGAAATCAGGGTCACAGCGTTGACCTTGACTCTGTTGGAAAAAATGCAGTAGCAGTTTTGAAAATAGCCCCATCAGTGCAGTCGGCGAGCGGATCGAATCGAATAGCTTTTTTGCCAGCTTGCGAGGCGCCTGAAATAAATCGCACTCGCCAATGTGCTATTATTATGTACGTTTCGAGCTTAAATCACATAAACACACGCGCCCGGGAACACCGGCTTCTTTGTTCGAGAGGTCAGGTTCGATGCAGATTCAAATTGCGTCACTGCTCTATGTCTAGTCTACATTTGCCGTGTGATCAGTCGTGTTTGCAATATGTGGTTGGTTGATTCATGAGGCGTGCACAGCGACGCGACACAACGCAACTAACTTTCAACGCTACAGACTTAGCGATAATACCTAAAAGCCAGGAAGCAGCCCAAATTATTCAACGTTTGATTATTTTAGATCGAAGTCTAACCTGGTACATCTCAGTTGCTATGATCCACACTTACATAGGTAAAATGTATATGCTGTCCTTTTCACCACATTTCAACCAATAGCATATCGTATGTGCATAGTTCTATTGTCTATACGAAATGCTATTAGTCAAGAGGCGCTGAAAGATATAGCATGTATGCACGTTTTACTTAAGTCTCTTCCTACAGCTAATGGATTACAACAACACTAGTGGTGATACCCGGCTTCGCTCGAAAAAATCTTCATTTTGTTTTTTTATTAAATTTATTTGAATCGAAAAAAAATAATATCATTTAACGACCTAGCAATCACAAACGCCTTTGACCAATCCAGCCAATCAGAAACGAATTACAGACGCCATATTTTTATACAATATCATACAGAAATCTATGGACAAGATCAATATACAGCAAATTTTGCGAAAAATGTATGTATGTAGATGGTTAGCACATTTTTATAATAATCAACAAATTCGTGTAGGTTGGTTGACAATTTGGTGGAATCATTTCAACAATGAAATCAGATAAATTGCCAAACTCTGATACGAAACAATCGACCAAGAGTAACATACATATATCCAAGGTCTGGCCAGCAGCACCGGGCTACGGATTGAACTCATGAACCCTCAGTAGAAAGCATCACACGGCAATCACTAAGCTATGTTACTGGTTGTTAGATGCCCACCTTTAAGGTACAAACAGACAAAACAAGCGTTGAAATTAAACTGTGAGGTGTATATTAAACATAAGGGTCGACCGAATGTGCAGAAAAGTACAAGTTTCAAGTCGATCAGTGTTCAAATCTTTTTTTTAAAAGCCATCTATAACATCGACTGCTGTGTTTTTAGTCTCAGGTCTATTTTTATTCAATAGATGCGTTCTAGGGGATATCGAAAAAAAAATGTTTGGCTTATATAAAAAAGTAGGGATGCATTACATATTTTTTAAGGAACTGTAAGGATGCATTCTAAATAATGTGCTGGTCATTAAAGGAGGAGGGATATCACTCAGGAACGCCCAATTTCGCCGAGTTGCACAAAACAAGGTCGGTTGGGCTTACCTTCCTTCTTCCTCAGCACCGACACGGACACATGGCAACATCGCTTTGCGACAAAACGCGGGAAACACGGGATTTTGCACGTAGCGTATGTAAACAACTAAAACAACGTTGCAACGCTAGGGTAATAACGATCTAAATTACCTTTTTTTGTTGAGAATTTGCATTAAATATAAACCGCATAAAAAGAGACTTGAGTGTATACTGTTGATATTATGTATACATCCGTCGGTTCGGTGTTTATTGGTCACAAAGCGCTCGCCCAAAAGTCACTAAAATCTCTATAACGGAACATCTGGCAGCCGAGTCCATCATACTAATGATAACCATCATACTAACGAGAGATCGAGTGCCAAATATTCCGGATTCGCCTTTTAAATGGCAAAAATTGTCATTTTCAAAAATTGGCGATCGCAATGTGACTAATAATGCAATTATCCATCCGTCTTTAGTTGCGGTGCTGCAGTGCAGCAGTCCCTACGGATGATGTTAACTCTAAGCAGCTCCGAATAAAAGCGTAAGCTTTCAAATCACACGCCTAAAAGAAGAACTAATAAAAATATAGAAGAGGCTTGTAAAAATCTTGAAATAAAATAAAAAAAAGAGTGAGCGTTAAACTTTCCAGACGTAAAATCAATTGACTTTGTAGAGGACAAACTTTCGGCTAGTTTCAACGAACCCAGCTCGAATGCTAATGGCGCACGTCAAAATTTGGCATGCGCAGCAAAAATCAACACATGTGTGTGAGGTTATTTATCGCCGTGCAAATCTCTAAGAACAATGGGACCAATTGACACTTTTATACGGCGGTAATTCGATAATAATTAGGCGAGCGGCGAGTCGTTAACACGTAGCAGACGACGCGTAGGACATGTGCGGGTGCATAAAGAGGAGATGCAACGAGCGTTGATTAGACGTTAAGTGGCGGCACATTCAAAGTTTAATTGCATCCTTCGCGAGCGGACATCAAGCCGCCCTGGGGCAGTGGGGAGTGGACAAAGGCCGGCCATTGTACGTCTCTGAGTCGTAAACAACGCCCCATTCAAACTGGTGTACGATATTTCTCCCCCACGACTAATCTTCGAAATCGTTCGGGTTTTTTATTTAAAAGGCAAAGTGAATGATTTCACTGTGACATGTTTAATTTATCACGTGTAAGAGCAACACAGAACATACATATGATTGAGTGACCCGTTTAATTTATCATATGTAAGAGCAACATAGTATGTACATATGTATGATTGAGTGGGATCTACCTCGTTCCACTAACTTGCAATATCTCAAGACTTGTTTTCTCAACATTTTCGTCGTCGAATTTGTATATATGAATGGACAGGCTTGCATTCATGGCTGTTACGACCTCCATTCAGTGTAATGATTTATATGGTGCAATGCTCACGCACAGTCAGAGAGACACGTGGAGGTGGTCAACCGATACACTTCTCTTAGATGAACTACTCACATCACTGAGCAGTTCGGAAGCGGTGACACGTGAAAGTAGTCACTCGAGACCCACTCATACACACAATAGTCGTCGGCACGCACATTATGGAGCAACAAATAAAAAGTGTACTTTTAAATTAAAAATAAATGTAAGACAAAGAGAGGAGCAAGCATTTCATTTCATCTTCTGGATCCCGAATACAATCCTGATACAAGCCCGAACATAGTCCATACCGGACCCGAACATGGTCCTTCATACCGGACCCGAACAATGTACATATGTTACAGTGAAACTGATATTATCAGTGAAATTATAATTTCACTGACTCAAACAGCGAGTACAGATATAACAATATAATTACAAATTCACTTCTCAATGTCAATGAATTTGTAATTCGAATTACAACGTACTACCAAACCTAAAAATCTAATCTTAAATAAATAAAACCAACCTTAACATAAACTAACCTTAAATAAATAAAACCAACCTTAACTTAACCTAACATAACCTAGCCTTAAATTAACAAAATTAACCCTTACTTAACCTAACCTAACCTTAAATAAGATATTATTATGTATTTACTTCCGCGTCAAGACCTTGAGGAGAGTGGGAATGGACAGGGGCGGGGTTTCGGGGAGGGCGTGTGAGCGCGATTTCAAAATTGGAGTGGGGATGAAGAGGAGCGGGGTTGTGACGTGGGGGTGGCGCGATTCGTATCGGCGACGCACTATCATCCAACTGTCAACAATTATAATTTTCACTAATAGACGCCAGTGAAAATGTAACTTATTATGATTTCACTGAACGTCAGTAAAATTATAATTTATCGGCGATATATACAACACACATATACGAAAATGTTTAACATTGTAATATACTTTGAGAACTTTTGTGGTATAAATATATACCTTGAAAGGAAAAACCTGAAATGTTCCAGCATCTACAAACTTAAAATTCGATACAAATTGAAAAATATTAGTGCACCAAGCCATTGTTATCTACCTATGTATATGCCAAATTAGGCCAACAGAGGTTCAGGAGTTGCCAATATCAAAAAGTCAGTCATGTGAATTAGTTTCATCAGAAAAAAATTAGAGAGATTTCTAGGTGTATCTGAACATAAACCGTTCATGAAAGATGCTTTGAACGAAAATTCTAAAGTTATCATTTTAATATTTGTGTTACAATTTTTTGTATTAAAATTATAATTTTTTGGTATTCTCTGGTATTTGGTTGCCTCTGTGTGTGAACGTGTAGCAGTAAGATACTTTTTTACCACGGCATTCTGACGATGCAACAAAACAAAACGCATTAAGGAAAAGGGTCGGACCATGAAGACCGCATATTATATTATAGAAGTTACGATTTAAAGATTTCGAATGCCTCAGCTTAATAACCAACATTTCCTGAGAGCCTTTTGATCTCGTGCGGAAAATTCGACCAGGCCTCGGCCCCCGTATTAAAGAGTAATTTTAGCATTTCCGATATCAATCGTCTTCTACATTAACTATTTTTTATATTACAAAAATCTTCGAACGGATCGTTCTACCGCGAACCACTCCTTGGCAATTTTGCCCTTTGATATAAATTCATTACAACCGACCCGAATGATCGATTGTGGGTCTGACGACACGGAAAGTCAAAGAAGGTCTGGACACGAAAAGCACAAGAGCGAATCAACAATTTTGATTAAACTCTCTCTCTCTTTCTCCGAGTGTATTAAAGACATATTTGACGAGCTCGATAAAATCGTATCGGTGTATTATAACTCAATAACGCAGCGAAATTCGAGTCTTGGAAGTTGAAATTGTGCAGTCACGCGAATTTCGTTCTGCTGTTCGTGGATAAGCAAATCGCTAAACGATTTTGCGTATCTCTCGTGAATATCTGGCGAAAATGGCAAAAAACGCTCATCGAAATCAGAAGGTCACATGTCACATTAAAAGCTCTGGCTGAGAGCTGCATCGAAAGCTTGGAAATAGAACAAAATAAAATAATTAAGACGTGTTTGCTATATGTATAGCGTAATAAAAACTTCATTCGTGATGCATTAGCATACATAGCTCGCGGGCTGAAATTTTATTAGTCGTAAAGGAAACGTGCCACTTCTTTGTGTACCAGAAAACAGTAAAACGAACTTATTTCAAATCAGATACCGACCAAGTCGGTTTAATTTTGGAGATAATTGTTATTTTCCACAGCCAAAATAAACGACAGACACGTCTAAAGAATTTCGAGAAGGTGAAATTCGTCGGAAGTTCAAAATTCTTACAGTTTTATAGTGTCAAAATAAAAAAAAACTACAACCACACCGAACCAACAACATTCAAACCGAACCAACAACAAAAGATTTGGATCTTAAAGATGACAGTTACAAGTAAAAAAACTTACAACTTACAAAAATCTTTTATGTCAGACTCAGATTTGCTATTTTTGGCCATCGATTAAAAAAACATCGCATAAATAAAAAAACTGTGGAAAAGTTATATTTTGCTTCTATTTATGAGCATGGTTCCTTTATTGACAATTAAATGTGTACTTCTGAAGTAGAGACTTTCATAATATCAGTAACTTTGTATGTGGTAGAGTCTACTAAGTATATATTATGTACACAGTAGGAATAAACTATGACGGATAGCTCAGTTGAAAATTTTGCATTAGATAATATAAAATAATATGTTGAATTGTCTAGAGAATACTGCTCGCTCACACGTTCTCTTTATTCTTAATTAGATTTTCCTCGCCACCCCACTTGATTAAGATAAGTTTCTACGTGGGGTGAAAAAGTTCCCCTTTAAAAAAGCAAATTTTTAAATAAAAACTCCCCCTTTTAAACGAACGCGCTTTCCCCTTCAAAACGGTTAAATTTTCGGTCAGATTAATGGATCATGGGTGACAAAAATACCAAATGCAGAGACAAAATAATAGAGGTTCAAAAAATAAAATAAATAGAACAAAATTCATAATATTAAGGAGGGACTGGGCTAGTCCCCTAAAACCTTTTACCCAAAATTTAAAATATCAACAATTCAAATCTTTGTTCATACTGATATTTTTCACTCGGATTAGCTCAGATCAGAAATCGGAATTGACGGAATTGGCGAATTGATATGTAAGGCAACTTGATTATTTTGCACAAGTTGTTTCGTTAAATAGCTCAGAAACCAACAGACACGCAACTACATATTTATCTATTCTAATGAGTGAAGTAAAATATATATAAGAGATAATGAGAGCCTATAATGCAAATTTTATAAGATATAGTGAGAAAATGATAAAGTGACAATTAAAATCTGACAAAACGAGTGGGGGGCGGAAAGTCAAACAAACAAGGCTATTGGCAATGGGTTAGCTGTGACCATCTCCAAAATTTTTGGATTCTTATTATTACGATCGATTGTGATTATTACGATTATATTTCACTATCGACTTAGCGGATCCAATTGAAATCTCTATCAACGGCCAAACCTCGCAAAATGGCAAAGTTTCAAAGTGATCATAAGATTGTAGGAAGTTTGTCAGACTAACGAACGAAGTGGAACTAAGAAAAACTTTTTAAAAAGTATTACATCATCATCATATCATATCCGAGATAACGCTCGCCATATTATAATAGTCGTTTCGATTCGACATACATGCATATGTTCGTCACAGCTAAACCACTGCCAAAACGTACATATATACGAATATAACAACAACAAAAAAAACTTCTATATATACTGTTCGATACCAAAGTTTCCTCTAGGAAAATAAACAGCGCTAAATATTTGAGAATTAATGGCCATCTATTGAAAAATTATTTATAATTAATTAATTTTTCTATCGCTGTTTTATATTGTTTATATGTATGTAGGTAGATTTTACCATTTTTTTCTTCATATTTAACAATTAAATATAAATATTAGATTAAATATATTTAAAAGGTATATTTAAAGGAAAAAATTCGACCGCGTGTGGATCGAACGGTGACACGACAACTCGTTCACAGATTTTCCATAAACCGAGGACGCGCTCCAGGCATTACGTATACGGCCAGGCATTACGTATACCTTCTGTTATCGGTGAACAGACGGTCTGTGAAAGAGATGGCCGCATACGTATTGGCTAGATCGTCGCGTCAGTAAACGAGATCTTAGTAAACAGACGGCCTGAGAAAGAGATGGCCGTATACGTAATGCCTGGAGCGTGTCCTCGGTTTACGGAAAATCTGTGAACGAGTTGTCAGGTAACCGGATCGAACATATGTATGACCGACGACAGATTTCTTTTATTATTATTTAATAACTTAATATGCCAGCATCCATGCGATGATATTTTATCGGGTGCAACACTAGTAGTATATAATTAAAAAAAAAACTGTGTGTAAAAAATCACTCATAGTTTTTTGCCAAATTTATACATGTTTATTTTTTAATCGAGGTCTGAACCCGGGACCTCGAAATCGGTAGCAAATTCGAATGCTAATGTAGTTACATAGATGAGATGGACTTACCGTTTTTGCCATTGGGGCTGTAGGGGTCATAGCTGCCCGAGGACATGGGCGAGGAGTATCCGTTGGAGTGATGGGTGTAGGTGTGAGTGGGCGGCCCTGGCGAGGGCGTGAGGGGCGCCGTGGAGGGCGCCGGAGACGCCGTGAGCCAGTCATCAGTGCGGGGCCTCTTGGCAGCGGTGGGGGCGGCAGTGTAGGGGGGCGCAGGCGCTGGGGCGGCGGCCGGTGGCAGTGCTGCTGAGGGCGCGTGCCCGTTGGCAGCCGCCGCCCCCGAAGTGGACGCGGCCAGCTCCGGCTCTGTCTTGACCGCGCCCATCAGCAGCTCTGTGGGGCCCGGCCGGTACACCAGCTCGTGCTTCAGGTCCATGGGGCGGGCAAGCGGGTTACCGCCGCCGCATCACGCCGCCCGCACCCCGCCAACTGAAACAAACACCATCACATTTTAAATCTACTCAAAAAAACAAAAATCAAAAAAATCCGCACTCTCCTCCGTTAGATTGGTCACAAAACGTAAGCGTACTGCAAAACACGAGCGAGGCTTAGGGCGGTTTCAGACTAGCGTTTTATACGCGCGTATAATCTCGTTTTTTGAAGTGCACGTAGGCGCGTATAGGCGCGTCGTTTTCCATACGCGCAACTCGTACGAGCGTAGATGCGCTTATAAGCTCGTATTATCCATGTTGATACTAAATCACCACTACCGGTTGTAGCGAACACGCTGGAATAAGCCCGTGTACGCGAGTCCGGTTTTTTGAAGCGCGTAATGTAGCGCGCGTGTAAGCGCGTATGCCGAAACGACGGTATACGCGCAGAAAAATACGCTAGTCTGAAACCGCCCTTAGGGCGAAAACACACAGCGATGAACGGCACATCGTGGGCATGGCTCCCCGGTAAAAGTCGGAATTATCGACAGGGCGGACCCTCTAGGCTCGGAAGTGCGGCTCGGTCGACCCGCATAAAATCTTCCTGTCATTGGTTGCTCTTTTTGAGTACTTTAGTATTGCCGTGCCCTGAATTAACTCGACTTTTACCTGATGAAATACTCCGACATATACTGCCTGGTTCGCATATAATTTCGGACGGTTGGGCAGCGTACGGAAATATTCCACATATTGCGAATGGAATATACACGCATTCGTTTGTGGTTCAATACAAATTCATCTAAATATGAATCAAAACGGGCACGCGTTGTGTCAAATTGACGCCTCATCTTTCTTTTCACACGCATCCACATATTTTCCAGATTTTGCGTTTGTATTTCACTATCATTTGGATCCACGAAATTATAACCACTTTAACCGGAATTCATTTCCGTACGCTGCCCAGCCGTCCAAAAAAATATATACGAACCAGGCAGTATTTGTCGGAGTATTTCACTATGTCACTATTATTTGAATATGATTTCAAAAATTTATTACCAATAACATACATATATGTCTCGCATTTTTTATATAAGTAGTTTTACAAAGAGAAAAAAAAAGAGTTTTATAATTTAATGAAAAATTTCAATTTTACATTTTCGTAATAATAATTACGATTTTTTACACACTATATACATAGTTTGAATAGTGGATTCTTTTATGGTGTTTTTTTTAATGAAATTCTATGATTAAAATGTCTTCATTATAAATTAAATTAAAATTCAAAAAGCCGTCGCCTTACTTATAATATTATATTATACTGAAGAATGTAAAACACGAAGTTATACAAACTTTTCAGGCAAATTGAAAAATTAACTCCTTCGAGTCAATGTCTCCTTTCTGCTTTACACCCAAAGTGCTTGCCTATCTCGTCTATATTGCTTCCGTTCGTATTTATCACGTAAATAAATAATAATGAGGGTTCAAACAAATAGGACATTACTTCGGAGCAAGTTTTCGTCAGTAATAATAACGCTTAGCAAAGTGCTTGAAGCTTATCGAACCAATAAATTAACGTTCCACAATCTGAATTTCAAATTAGACGAGAAGCGTACTTATTAAGATCCTTGCGGAACTCCGGAAGAGGGTGCCATTATTTCAATTAATAAAACGAGTCGACACAACAATTCCATTTACGAGTCGGCGGCCATAAACCGCGATGCACTTTTACAGGTGCAATAATGCAATCAAAATAAAACCACGACTGTGACCAGATAAAGCTAAATCCCAGCAACAAGTACCCGCGGGATCGGGTACTTGGCCAGCTTCCTTTGTCTCTGGAGTCGTAAAGTTGAATTAGACTCGAAGAACATAGCCAATTGTTAGACCGAAACGAGCCAACCCTAAGCTAACTAACTGTAAGTCCAGTCTCGGAATTGACCGGTTTGGTTGAATGTTATTATATTATAAAACGATCATATATGTATGTATGTACGTCCTGATAATATTACAAAATGGCATACTTTGGTTTTATCTCTTAATAAAATAATTGACTGAAAGATAAGACGATGCAAAAACACTTAAGTATGGAATGCTGTGTTGTGATATGAAACATGATTTCAAGAGAAAATATCTCAAGGAGAAAACGTCTAGTTGAAACATAAAAGTTTTTAGATTGGTAAAAAAGAAAACTCTTTGTAATTGAGATGGTCCAAGACAGATTCTCTCGGAGAATGATCGTTGCAATGCTATAGCCTCGACCCTATTACAAGTCCACTTCCATTTTTCCCACAAAATGTTGTGTGAAAATCCATTAACTAAGATATTTTATGACATTGAGTTATGAATGCTAAGTGCAATTTTTCATTATCTACATATTATATATTCCGATTATCTATACATATTCTATTCAAATTCTATCGAAAGATTAATGTTAAAAAATGACAAAATTGATATTTCATTGTAAAAAAATTGTAAGCGATTTGATAATATAATATATGTACATACATATTTATATATGTACAAATATAAACATTCATACTATATAATACTTAATAATAAAAAAAATGGCTGATACTTTTTTCCCAGACAAAGTACTTTTTATAATTGTCAAAATCTTAAAACATAATTCTCTGAAAACAATGGTTCATTTGGTTAATGGATTTTCATTATTTGTCTAAAAATTTAATACATATTACTTATACATTATTCTAAAATATTATTAGGAAGAATTACTAAGTTTTGTCAATATTCTTCTGACAATATCATCAAAAGTATTTGAAAAAAAGCATTTAAAAATTAATGTTTATAAACATTTCCTTGATTAATCTCCAGTTTTTGACCAAGGACGACAAATTTGGTATTAGACAGCTGGTATTAGAAAGGAGTTTAAGAACCCAAAAAAAAGTACCACCCCCCCCCTATACAAACTTTTACCCGCCCAAAGATTAGTCATACTCTCCAATACTGCAAGGTAACAGCCTGACACGGAAAAGACTACTTCTATTCAAACTATACAGCAGCGCACAGGTTTTAGACAGGTTTTAGCCGAGTGTAAGGCAAAATCGGCTTACATATACACGACAGAGCGCGACGATACGGCACAATATTACTTGCGGTCGTATCAATATTGTCACAATATGTCGTTTCCGAAAATATTCAAAGGCGCATGCGCACTTTCGCTGGTACGCGTGCACTCACTACTATGACGTAAATATTTCCACAGTGGCCAAAGAAAACGGTTTTGATTGATACGTTACGGTGACATGTACTGCTGTATAGTATGAATAGATTTTGTCGGCTACTGCTGTTAAGTCTACGATAAGTACATATCACGAAACATATGAATGTGTTCATCTACATATTATGTACCAAAGTATACTTTTCGTACTGCTGTTTACGTGCAGTTGCCGGCCGGTGCTTCTGCCAGTATGAATAGACATACTGCCAGTATGAATACGTAGTTTATCCATCTTCCTTAATCAGATAATCAGTTGAAGCAATCGTTTGTCATATACAATATACATATATGCTTTGATGAATAGAAAAAAGAAAAAAAATGATAAAATAGGGCACTCATAATATTGATGTGTCCTCTTTTCAATATATGTACATACGTGTTTCAATTGATCGACGAGGCTTTATAAAGATATTGTAGCTTACACAAGATTTATTTGGAAGCGACATATGATACAATTCAATTTAGCAGTATTTTGTTGTATATATAAATAAAGTCACTTAGGAATTGATGTCATGTTTACGCGTACGTACACATTGAGAATCTCTGTCTGGCAGAAGCCAAATTTGTCAAAAGCGAGATAGAGATTTACAGGTTTTGCACTCAACTAAATTATCTCGGAAGAATGTATAGAAAAACACGAGAATATGAAATATTTACGTGCGCCGTGTACATATGTACCATCTCTCGGTTTAAAATGTTTTAAAATAATACAGACGATGCGAAAATTGACACATAGTCGTGACTGTTCGACCTCACAACACATGAAAATCGGAAAATTCGGATCAAGGCGAAATTCACAAGGACATCTGTGCATAAAGAAATACATATATACGTGTCCGAATAAGACGTTACACAACTTTTCATATGCAAATCTTATGACGAAAGACTGAATCAGTTCGTACACGTGGAAAAATCACCTTCAAACTGAATCTACCGGAAACTGGAGCACACATGATATTTTGTCCATTAAGCAGTGGTTTTCAAACTTCCTTATGAAGTCTGCAGATCGGTGAAATATGAGAAATATTTTATGAACCAATCCTAATCAGAAATTTACATAGTTTTTTTGTGCATTGATTTTGATTATATCATTAGTATTTATTTTTAAATATAAAGATATTCGAAAATGCGACCTACAAATCGATACATCTGCAGCTGGGAAATGGCTAAATTACGGTGACATCAGATGACAAATTCGATCAAGTTTTAAATGCGCATAAATTTCCATCTTCCATGATGGAAATATTAATCCAGAGACTACGTTTATGAAAATCTCCATTTTCGAAGTACCTAATAAAGTAAAAATGATTAAAGTTTTGAGCTGACGACCTTATACTACGTTGACTTATTATATTTAACACGACTTTCCTGCAAAATTGGAAACATTTCTTAGAGAACAAAGGTGATTGTTCACAATTTGGAAAAATTAAGTGTAGTTTTGTGATTTTCAATATTCTAAAAGAACATACATGTACTAGAAACGTTTCAAAATAATGTCACAAATTGCTGGCAATAAATTGAGCAAAAATAACAAAAACAAACTACATAAAATCCAATGCACTCAAAGAAGTATGGAACGCTGTATGCTCGGCATAACGAGGAAAGACAGGAAGCGGAATATGACAAGGATAGTGGATATAGTGGATAGAGTGAAGAGATTGAAATGGCAATGGGCGGGCAACGTGGCTAGAAGAATGGACGAAAGGTGAACAAAAGAAGTACTAGAATGGTACTCGAGAGAATTAAAAATGGTAAAAGAAAGACCACAGGAAAGATGGGTAGATAAAATCAGGAAAATGTGTAGGGTGAGATGGATGAGAGTTGCACAAAACAGAACCGAATGGAAGCGTATTGGATAGGCCTTCATCCAGCAGTGGATGATGAGTGGCTGTAAATGATGATGAATTTAAAATATTAAAAATAATAAAACGTAAAATAGACAATGATCAATCGATCAGAAGATGGATTAGAATTGAGCTAAGATGTAATGTAAACATTCTGGTATTCAGCATTGCACTGTATGGAATGGAAATACATATCAAAAAGAAAAGTGTGTTTATCTTTAATGTTCTTTAAAATGTTCTAAAGACACGATACCTTCTTGTTTTGCACGTGGATATCTGAAAGACCCAGAACTGGTGCGAAGTTTCCTCACAGCGGGCGGTTGAAAGCCACTGATTTTTTTAGATGATCGCGTCACGTCGAAGAGTTGCAAAGCGAAACACCGATTTGGTATCGCACTGGAGTCGTAAACGTAGTACGCCAGCTGAGAACTAAAACGAGAGTGGAGAATTAGCATGTGCAACTCTGACGAGATTCCACACACGACTGACATTACCACCCCCGCGTAAGGTTCCCACAGGAGGAGAGTTCCGAAGGACGACTGGAAATGGAGTAGTCGAGTTGTAGCCGCGGGGGCTAAGGTGGTTAATTAGCGTTGTGGGGGTGTGCAGAGCTATTCAATAAGCCAAGTGGAAGATGCTGGAGCGAGGGAAAACCTTGGCTGCCGATCATAATGGTCAGACGTAAAAGCCACACATTAACATCGCTCGACCAATGGAAAATGCTATTTTGCACTCGCGCATTCGCTCTCTGTGGACTTGCTAAGAATGGTCGTTACTATAACAATTTTACTCGATTAGCAAAAGAGTGTAATTTCTTGTTTTTTTTTGCAAATCAATGTGGCTATTGTCTTAGAAACTTAGACAATAGACTATCTCACCAATGAAACGCTTTAACTTTTATAAGACTTATAGATATAATATGGGTTTCCTACAAATCGCTGCAAATGACGCGGATGCTCATTTCGATTTCGGTATTTGATGTCTCGACGAAATTCGTGACTGTTTGAATTTAAGCATGTACGAAAGACGATATATTCATTGGGTTGCGCAGATGACATTTCGATGTGCATTGATGATTGGCAATTATTAAAATTGAGTTGGATCTTTCTGGCAAGTTTAAAAAGGCAATAATCGAGACAAAAGTATCAAGATCACAAGACGAGTAGAGCGGTATATTGGGAATCTGACATAGAGTTCGCATAAGCGCGAGCAGTAGTCGCGGCAAAATATATGCGTGCGAAAGAGACATCCATACGTTCGACATCGATACAAGTTCGAGTGAACATGCGGTAAAACAGTCGCGAATTTCGTCGAGACGAAAAATACCGAAATCAAAATGAGGATGCAGCCGCGTGTTTTGCAGCGCTTTGTAGCGGAGCGATATAATATGTACATGTAATTTTTTTATATTCTCGAATAGTCAAATGTTTCATTTACGAAGGCCTACCCCCACTCCGCGGTAAAGATGCGCAAACTAATATCGTGTACTGGACGATGCTTTGCGCATCTTTTCTAAAGAGTTGGGACAGGCCTTCCTAAACGTAGTTTTATTTAGCTCTTTATAACTTATTTATAATTCATTAAATCACTATACAACCCTATTTGGGTGGTCGGGATCCATGGCTTGAAAGCCGGGGATGAAACAATCGGATGATGTAATATTGTATTATGATATATTTGAGAAGCATAGAACTAAAAACGTCTACGTACAATGTTTCTATTTTAAAATTTTAAACCTTATTCTAACAAGAGAATCAAATTGAATCACTTGTAAATTTAAAAAAAAGTTGATTTGGTAGATGATTATTTGTGTATGCGAAATATCCAGAATTGAATAAAGTTATGCATAGATATACATATAAATAAACCAATTTTCTTAGAAAATGGAATTGTTCCACTTTAAATATGAAGCACTCAAATAATAATATTCCCGTTTCATATACTCATATTTAATATTAAAGGGCAAAATATTGAGCATACGTATAATATATGTAATATAACGGTCTGCAATGGAACTGAAAATGTCCTTTTTCTGTTTGCGCTTTGTTCGCCCGAGTACTCCTTTGTTCTTCGTCCCCTTCACGGTTCATTAATCACAATGAATCCATAAAATATCGAATGCACATTGGAATCCAAAAAATAATAAATATAATACAGACATCTTTATCGACGCGAATAACATTTTGCAGCGGACTAATAGAGCGCACTGTGCGAGCGGCTCGCTCTCCATACAAATCCGCGTTCTTTCTCTTCCGAAAGTTTCAAATTAAAATTTATGAAGGTTTCTATTATCAGTTTATTTTTTCGTTTTACGAGGCAATTACCCGCCTGCGTAATATAATATTCTGAATAATAACAGTAAATTAATTAAACGCGACTGTAACTGTATATGTGTGCGATTTTAGATACGTATATATACATATGTAGGAGGATAATTATTGCGTGAGCTATGGGGGGTTTTATTATGGATAGTACATAATTGCGAAAAAAAAATTGATGGTTTCGGTAGAATTTTCAGGCTAAATGAAATTTATACTGTTGCTTTCAAACTGGGCAACTCTGCGGGGTGTTCGCGAGGATATCAATTTTCAATTTCGAAAGCAAATTATCCAGGTATTTAATATGTATGTATGTAAAATATTTCATTACAAAAGTTGTACCTTTGACGACATGTTAATTGCGATCGAAAATAGGAATCTGATAGAACATAGTATAACTGAGTTATTAAGAGACTCGACGGACTGATAAAATTTCCTCGTAATTAATTATTATTAATCATAATATCTATTAGTTAAAATGTATTTATTTTCAAACAAATATATATGTATGTATATACCAAGAAGGCTTTAAGGTTAAACCCCAATACGCCTTCCTGGCCAATTACAAACATCAATATACAATTTTTAGAATAATTTTAACAAAGCATCATACAGTCATGTATAGATAAATTTTTGATAAACTTACATTTTTCGGAACATTATTTTATATAAATCATCAAATATCGAAATGCCAAAAAACTCGAAATTCGCCAGACATTTATGGACAAATTTGCAGCAATCTTATACGACTCGGTTAAATGCAAGATGCTGAAAACTCGAAAATTGCGAGAAATGGGTGAAGGTTGCCAATTTGTTGGAAGGATTTCAATGAAAATCAGATAAATTGGCAAACTTTGGTAGGAAACGATCGAACCACTATGTTCGAAAGCATATATGTATACTAATCACTTGTCCATGCTGCTGGTTAATTTTGGTATTTAACAAAAATTTCGTGGCTATTTCTTAGTAACTATCGAGATCTTGTTACAGCTGTGTTCGTATTAAATTCAACCTTTACACGCTATAAGGATTATTAAAGGCTACTATGATCGAAACAAAACACACAGTACGCGGTTTTTATGTCATGAAAGTGTGTTTTTCATCAAAATTTATGCAAGTAAAAAAGGCTTGTATCTGCTTCTGTTATTATTATTTACTTATATATATCCAATATATGTACATTTATGCGAATGCAGAGAAAATCAGAAAAATTGGCAAACTCTGATATGAAACCTGGCGTCACAAACCAAGGTCTGGTTAACAGCTACTAGTGAGAATCGAACTGCTCGAAAGCATAATATGCTAACCACTAGTCCACGCTGCTCGTTAAATGGCAATAAACTCGACAATTGGCACTGTAAATTTAATCCGACATTAAGATGCTATCGTTCAAAAGTGGCACCACATTCACAGCAGTAAACATAATAATAGAAGTGGCTTTAGACGTCATGTTGTTGTCAAGTGAGGAATGTCCACAGACCTTTTCAAATAATTTTGGCGTCAGTCGTATTTGATGCTTGGTGCTTGACGTATGTCCGATAAAAACTTATCTGTTTTTTTATATTACTCGCAAGATGGGCAAGTGCATCGTTTAAAATTGCACGATGCATTCAAAAACAAACAATAAACAACATGGGATACAGTTTTATAAGTATGTAAAATGATCATTTAACTAACATATTATTCAATTAAAATCGCAGTTTGACAGTTTTTAAAAGTGTGATGACGATCATCCGCATTCTACATAAAATTTCAGGGGTGGCACCAAAGAAATGTAAAAATTATTTTTAAATGAATGTAAAAACATTTCTCTTTGTGGCGCCGAATACTCAATCATATTATTTAAGTTTAATTAATATAAACACCGTTCATTTTATATTATACTTATTTTTGTTGAAACTATGTATATTTGTACATTGCACGTTAATTTAAGAGTTCCCAAGGACAGATAAATACAAAAAAAAAGTGGATAAAAATAATCCGCCAACTGAAAAAAGAAACGGATTTGCCACCAACGCCCAACATCACCATATACTCAAATTGTAAATAAATCTATATCAAAATAAAACTTTAATTTCTGTAGTGAATATGTGATGACTCTGGTTATGGCGTAGTTATGGAGACGTACAGCGTATTATTGATACGATTTATTATTGATACATTTCTCTATATGCATGTGTTTAAAATTTAGCTAAACTGTGTGTAAAAACACTGTAAGGGATTTAGCGGTCTCACCTTCTAGAAAATTGGAAAATGCTTCTTCTAAAATGTGATTTATGATCCACAAAGCAAGCAAGCACACATGAAAATCTGAAGTAATATTATCATCACGCGGTAAATACCCAGAATGTATTATGTGATTATCCGAAACGTATCATGTCTGATAATGTAACACGAGCCACAAGACGTTATATCGCGTTACATAAATCTCGGTGTGAAATGAAAACACGGATGATAAATAATATATAGGACACGTTGAGCTTCGGCGACGAGTTTCGTTTTGAATAGAGAGAAAGAGAGAGAACGTAGTAGAGCTAATATTAAATCTCGGTATTAAGGAGCGCCACATGGACCTCGTCAAAAGACTCCAGGGCAAGACATTTCCATTCTAAAAGGGGACATGCCACCACCGTAATGAGAAAAGCTGGATGATCTCGTAAAAGTCGGAATAATTACAAGTCGTTCCAGTGATGTTCGCGTCCTTGGCGAAAAAGCAAAACGCCACATCCGCGGACCGGAGTTGCGATCGAAAAAACACTACCAAGAAAACCTTCTTTTGATCGACGAAACGTGAAAATCTCATCCGGTGTCATAATTGGTTCATTTCCAGTTCCCGGAAAAGCCCTACCTTATAATATACGTGCACGTGTGGGAAATTTGTCGCTTTCGCGAGAAAGAACATCCGGGAAATTCAACCGATCGGGAAACATCAAACAAATCGAGCTACATATTTTATTTCATTTATTTTTATTTTTACATAGATAGGAAGGCTCGACAGGAAGACCCCAATGCGCCGCGCCTTCCTTGACAATTAATTACAAACAATGCAGCATTTTATTATTACATAAATCACTGTATTTCCAGAAAACATCTATGGATTTAGATTTTGTACATAATTTTTACAAATTATACACACAATAAATACAGAAGATTTGTGACAACAGGAAAGATTATTTTTTGCCAATTTTGAGGAACCGTTTCAACAATGATCGGATAAAATTGGCAAATTCTGATAAGAAATGATCGATTTGGAGTCACAAATAGCCTCAAATCTAACCAGCATTATGGCGGATCGAACCCACTAATCACTTGGTGCTAAACATACACGCTACCATTAAGCCATACTGCTGGCATATATTGGCTGGAAACCTATGTATGTATGGAAAAAAAATTTTGTATCGATCAATTATTAAATTTTAGAAAATCGAAAAAGACAATATGTCGTAATTAACATGCGGCTATTGATTTATTTTATAATAAAAGCAGAAATACACACACAAACATAAATTTAACAAGTATGTATAAAAACGTGATCAGAAATCGAAACAAAATGTAATGTGTATATAAATCGAAATTTCTCATGAACACGATACTTTTTCTATTGATGTAATGCTTTAGATATATGTATGTATGTATATTGTTTGTATTTTTCCACTAACATACATGCTCCTTTTAAAAAGTCATTGCATGCCACTGATCTGTAGATATTTACATATATTTATATAATAATAGCATATATTTACATATATATGAATGTAAATCTCAATACATAAAGATTGTTTACGACGATATCTGAGTATTGCATTTTTCTCCTACATATTTTGTATGCAGATCGTAACTTGTAATGCATTTTAACAATCACGACTGTTCCTAGTGCATTTCTTACACATTTTAGATTATTTTCTATACACATTTTAACAGCATGAATTATTTACCCTCCCTTACCGAAGTGGGGTATGCAAGTGCCCCAATTTTTACGTTTTTCGTAATAACTATATGGTTTTCAAAGATATACACCCTATATTTCTTGTATTCCTAGAATGAACTACAAGAAATTTATTTTAATCGATTTCGTATGATTTAGAAAAGGGTACTTCGTATAAAATACATTTATACGTTCCAAAGTATGATTTAAAGGCGGTAGCGATAATTCATGTTTTTGACTGTTCGCTTGCATATTCTTGTTGATCGATGAATCAATGCGAGAGAAAGAGACAGCTATATATTCGTAAGCTATTGTTTTCGTCGCTTTTGGCTCGTGGCTATTGAGTCATGCAGTCGCCTGTTGGCTTTACCTACATATGTGTTGTCGTTATTTTTTAATACAAAAATAGTCAAAAAAATGCTACAGGACTAAAACTTTTTTATGTTGATGTATATAATGATTAAATAGATATATATATATTGAACCCATTTGTATTGAGAAAAGCTGTATTTTGATTTAAAAATACTGGGGTCTTACTCGACTCCAGTTAGGGACACTCGTTCGATCTCGACGCTCCGACCTTCGAAGGTTCAAACAAACTACATATGTATTTGACAAAATACGTGTAGCTTAAGAGCATTCTACAATATTTACTGTCAAGTACAATCTTATTCCGAAAAGTACTAAGCTGTATAAAACGCGACTATTCTAGTTAATATTATATTACAGAATGCAATGATACAAATTGAATCCGAATATACAACGACATGCAAACGTATCATGCACTAACAAGAGAAGAAGAAGAATCGAGAAGAGAACGTTGCAAACGAAATTGAAAGAGATCCAGCAAGTGAAGTGTGTAGTATGGCGGGGCAAACAGCTAAACCAGTTTAGAGTTGATATCGTAAAACCAGTATTACCAGCGTGACTCCACTCGCATAACCCACATACATGACTCTGGGATTTGCGAAACGATCGTGTGTACTACAACACATTAATAGAGCAAACGAACTTATGAAAAAACTTATATATCTAATATAAATAGTGAAAACAAATCGATGCATTCCGAGCGCTGCGCCAGGAATGCACGGCAATTATTGCACGCGCATTGTGACCCGATGATGCAACCGACTGCATCGGACAACGCAGCCGCAGTCATCAAGCTGTGCAAGGCTGCGTTAATGGTCTACTTCCTTCAATGCAGATGGTATCTAATGCTGGGTGTAGTAGACCCGACGAGTGCACTTGATCGAGACCGCGGCCTCTGTATGCAAGTCGAGTGCAACAAAACTTGCATAACTATGCATAAGCAATGGCTCTTCACGTCGAACTAGGTGAAAAACTGCAAGCGCTTTATCATCAGTCATCACACGTGCATACCTGATACGACACGTGGTGTCTATTTCAATTTATTGCTTTATATGTACGTCGAAAGGGCAATATAATAAAGGTGTGAATTTAATTGAATATTTTATTAAGTGCGTGCTATACTTCGCAAGTGCTGTAAAAGCTATTAAAGTGGTTAAGGTTGTCTTTTCATAAATTAAATTAATAATTAAATTAAAAATATGAAGTCATCACGGTTACGTATGTACATATGTACATATAAAAATGTACAGTATTTTTCCAACTATTTACATAAGTTAGTTACGAAAGTAAAATACAGGTGACCAGTGGTGTAATGCTAAATAAAAAAAACCAGCGCGGTGTTTAATTTTTACGACCCCCCCCCCACTTTTTTTGATACTTAAATATGTATCCTAATATTGGCTGTTCAAATATTTATCAAATGCTATTTAAAAATATTCTTGTTGAAAATATGATGATTTTTATATTTCATAAAAACATCATCATCAAACTGCATCCTCTTTAACATCTTTGATTTTGCAAACCCGTATTTGTATGTCAACAGCAACATTTGCTTTTAGCAATGCTAAAACCATATATATATATGTATGTACATATGAATGTATATGTCAAAAAATTATCTTAAATTAAATGACTAAGTACTTAATATTGATTGGTTAAAAATAAAAAAAATAAAATATATTTATCATTACGAATTTATAGATAATGTAGCATCTGCTAAAAGGAGCCGCCGTTATAATTGGTTTCGAGGATTATCTCCAGGCTAAGTGCAGGTAGGCTAAACAATGGAGACCACCTAATTGGCTTAGTAAAGGCACCCGGTCCCTTCTCAGAACTGGCAGTGCGATAGCGTGGTACTGAGTGCCTGGGATCGTGGGAATGCATATCCGGGTACGTGCCTAAACAATAGGGAAGTAACTGGACGTCGAAGATGCAGTGAGCGACCTGCCCGTTATAAGCATGTACGTAGGCGATATCAAGGCATTCTGGACGGAGCACTGCCAGTGCGTGTATCTCTTGAATCACCAATAAATGCTGTGAAGCGACTTTGGCTTTCTTTGGATCCTCCACCCACTCCTACGCAACAGTACTTAAATGGATTAATATTACATTATTTACCTAATATTTAAATTTAATTATTTATTAATCTAGGTTAACGTTTTTAGGTAAAGAAACCAAATACAGTCGTCTAATCCACGAATTTATTTCTTTTTTTCATCTATCGGTAAATACCGGTATACAGGCTGTAGGAAAAATCATTGACCGTTTACAGGTTTATGAAATTTGACTTAAAATTGCAATCCCTAACTCTGTGTCACACGTAACGGAGATGGTTGTCACAAGCAGGGCGTGTGAGTTTTTATGAATATTGTTCAAAAAAAGATATAAATGATCGATAGAGTTTAAAGAATATTGTTCAAATAAAGATAGTTCGAAATAATCAACTCTGTAATTGTGAATTCGCATATACACACTTCTGTATAAATAATTCAGATTATTAAAAATAATAAATACCCGAAGCTTTCCAAACAATTTATGTACATATAATTGCCTGAAATTACGTAGTAAGCCGGAAAATTATCCGAAAAGCCTCGAAAAATAACCGCTAATTTTAATTTATGTATTTTATACTGAAATCTGAAATTTTAGCAGATTTTCATTCAAGGATTCCCAAATGTAAATAATTTTTTGAGTTTATTTAAATCAAATGAATTTTGTTTTAAGCACATTTTGCAATTAATATATAAACATAAGAGTTGAATAAACGAAAAGAGTATAATTATATATGTATAATAGTATTTAAATCAAATAACCAACTCAATCCAGAAGAGAATCACGATCCTCAATAAAATAATTATACTATTACTGAAATTAGACCAAAGCCAATCTATGCAGATTGGAACAAGAACAGGCAATGTTGCGGTCATGTAAATTTCCATAACATTTCAAGACAAAAAGCATTCATTGGCATTGCCTTCGCATCCAACAGTTCACAAATACACACATATTATATATGTGTGTAAACCTTCAGCATCATCCACACATGCTTACATATCTTTATTATTTTAATACATATTTCGAAGTCAGTCTGCGAGGAAACTACTGGAATAAATAAACTGTAGCCGCTGGTCGTAAAGGAGAGAGTCATTCGACGTCGCGAGGCTATTTGCATGTCGCATATAACATGCATACATATATGTAAATGCATGTGTAATGCACCGGGCGCGTGTGCATCGATGGAGATGCAACCGAGAACAGATATACGGCCACGACGAACGGCTCCTCCTTCGATAATCAAGTCGTATTTCATAGATGCATAAATATTTCGATCGCATAAAATTACCGTTTTCTGGGATACCAATAAACCGTAAATTACGACACGTCCAACCATATTTAAAAGCGGTGGATATATATGAGGATATTTACTGCTGCATAAGAAGTCGGATCGAATAGTTCGAGGACTACGTAAACTGGATTCCATGCAACGTCTACCTGCAGGTCAAGACTCTGATCTTTAACCACCGACTTTTGAAGAATAAAGGCATAAACAACAGAGGTCGATGTTATGGATAGCTATTCAAAAATAGATTTACACACTGATTGGACTTGAATAGGGTCCTTTTCTGCACATTCGGTCCACTCCCTATGACGCAAGGGTCCGCATCTCACAGGTGAATTTCCTCAAGCCTTCAGTTCTGTCTGTGTGTGGCTTAAACAACAAGTAACAACATCCGACAAAAAATAGTATAGCCCAGTAGTTGCCGTGTGATGCTGTCTACTGAGGGGTCATGGGTTCAATCGTTGGCCCGGTGTTACTGGCCAAACATTTAATATAGCCAGCAGTTTGGCTTAGTGGTAGCGTATATATTTAGCACCACTAAGGTCAAAGGTTCGAGTCCTCGCCACTGCTGGTTAGATTTGGGGGTTTTGTGACTCCAAATCGATCGTTTCTCTATCAGAGTTTGCCAATTTTATCTGATCATTGCTGAAACGGTTCCTGAAAATTGGTATTAGATCTAATCCTGTTGTCACAAAATCTGCCTGTGTATAATTTGTAATAATTATACACAGTAATCTGAAATCTATAGATATCTCTATAGACATCTCTATAATTTCGTATTTATTATATGTATAAAAATTGTATACAAAAAAAATCTAAAAATAATCCATAGATGTCTCTATGATTATTATTTCTGATTAATTGTTATATGCTATATATTCTGATTGTATATGTATGTATTACTGTATTTCTGATTTCTGATTGTTTATGTATTCTGTATTTCGTTAACGTACACCCGTCGCATTGGAGCAAATCTGTAATGGCGAGTGTATATTGATTTGTAACAATAAATAAAAAAAAAAAATATGTATGTAACACCAGGTCGATCGCTTCGTATCAGAGTTTGCCAATTTATCTGATTTCATTGTTGAAACGGTTCCACCAAATTGGCAACCTATTCTCGTTAAAAATATGCTATTTGCTGTACATATCATATATAGAATCTACCGGAAAATCGGCATACAAATACTTTAGAAATTTATCTATCATAGAAGGGTATTGGAAATCGGTAATATCTAGATTAGGCTAATGTTCATAATAATTCAATACAATACAAGCAGGTGTTCCTAGTTGTATTCATCGTTGTCTTTCAACTATAAAGCTAGCCGAATTGCCCAGCGCTACTCGGGCGGGTGAAAATGTTTCCAAAAGTATGGGCCCTTCTTGACCCCAGGTAGGACCTCTTTCAAATGCTGTCTACGGTTTAAATCTGAGTAAAACAAATTTTGTTGGTCGAACAGAAGACCATACATTGTAATTATTAATTTTTTTAGTAATTAATTTTACGGTTTTTTTTTCAGATATTGTACATCATCATCATCATCTACAGCCACTCACCATCCACTGCAGATGAAGGCCTCTCCAACACGCTTCCACTCCTATCCAAGTTTTGCGCAACTTTCATCCATCTCACCCCACACATTTTCCTAATTTCGTCTACCCATCTTCCCTGCGATCTTCATTTTACCCTTATGCATTCTCTCGGATACAATTCTAGCACTTCTTTTGTCCACCTTTCACCCATTCTTCTAGCCACGTGGCCCACCTATTGCCATTTCAATCTCTTGACTCTATCCACTATGTCAACTACCCTTGTCATACTTTTCATTCGCGTATTCCGTTTCCTGTCTTTCCTCGTTATGCCAAGCATACAGCGTTCCATACTTCTTTGAATGCATTGAACTTTGTAGAGCATCTTGGCGTTCAATGTCCAAGTTTCACATCCATACGTTATCACTGGCAAAACACATTTATCGAAGATCTTTTTCATACGTCTCTTTATTTCGTAATCTATACTACCGGACATTATTTGACGTAAATATAAATAATCATTTACTACTTCTACTATTTTATCATCTAATGAAATGCTATCAGGCATGCAACAACTATTGAACATTAGTTTGGTCCTATCAATGTTAATTTTTAATATTACTTTCCCTGTACAAACAAATATACTAAAATACTTCTGATAATATTTAAAACTGAAAGGTGCTGAATAGGTCTTGGAGATTTTTGATCAAAACTAGTGCATCTTTGTATGTACATACTACGTCTAAATATACACATGTTAAGGGTGTTTTCGTATCTGGTATCTTTGTGGGGGTGTTCAAAGACTACGTGGAAGGTTTGCGAAGGATTATCAGACACGCCACATCGACTCTGAATAAAGGTGCATAGCTGTGGCCTGGATGCAGAGTTTGCAAAGATCTCGACATTATTATGCAAAATTCTCCGAGGTGTCTGGTATATTTTGAACCAAAGCGGTAGCCCCCCCGCAGCGAGATAATACCTCCAAGAAAAGAATATTGTGAATTTCATTGTGAGCTTTCGCGTGTTGCAACCTAATGAATCAAATGAAACTGGATACGGCGACGACGCCACACGTTAATACGAAAATTTCAAGGAAAATGATAATTTTAAGCCACACCGAGGTTACACCGAATATGCATCAAATAAACAGAAATATACGTACAATGCAGTATCTCAAAAATTCTAAAGAACGCAAAGTAATAAGGAAGATATAAAGGAATGGTCGTAAAATTACAAGAGTGGAAAATCTACTATGGATATAATATATAGGTAAAATAAATTCACCTTGCGAGTGAGTGGTTAAGTAATAAACAAGTAATGAAATCTTTAGGCAATACATAAATAGAAAATGGCTTATGGTATGAAATAAATAACCACGATTCAGAATGTCTAAAATTCTAACATTATTATTTTGAATAAAAACAATAATTTTATTTTACTACCGCCATCTATGTTTAAAGCTAATAAACAAACGATGGATAAACGTCAACGACTATCTCGCCGGGCAGACATCAATCGCGTCTTACACGATATTTTTGCACTATCGTAATGGCGGAGGATCCATTTACTTATATTGATGACCAAAATGAGCATTATGGCAAAGTATGAAAACGATCGGATAAGAGGCAATTTTTTTTCCTGAATTGTAATCGTAAGTGAAACGTAAAGGAGGTATGTAAAAACTAGATTTCGTTAGAAATCCTAGATTTTGCTTAAAATTCTAACAAAATCTAGAGTTGACTGACTTTTGGCCGAATGGGCAATTGGCCGACGGACGCTTAATCGAAATGATATTAGACCGACGGAAATTTTTTCGAATGAAATTTATAATTGTTTAAATTTATCAAATTTTAATGGAGTCGATGTGATTTCTGAGTAATATATCTGTTTCCAATGAGTTATGACTTATGAGTAGTGGCCGGACCCACAGCGCGCCGTGTATTGTTCAATTGTTGTAAATGCTTTGATAAAGGTTCGCCGAACCTTTATCAAAGCATTTACAACATTATTATTACATTCTATTATTAAAGCTTTGTACTCTAGCTTTGTAAATAGAACCAAACCGTCCCGATTCCTGGAAAAAGCATGGTCCGTATCCGTAGTCTAGTTAGGAGTAATTTCGAAACAAAATCGCTCAAATGTCGGTTTGGCCAAAAGTCCGCGCACAAAATCTAGATCCAGGGTTGGCTCAAAGCTTTAGCAAACTAGGCAAAATAAAGCGCCTTCGTTTTTTTTTTTTTTTTTTTTGATTATAAAATTCCAAGAATAATTTAGCATTCTTTGAACATATTACAGAAACTTTTATATTCAATTTAATTTTTCTACTCGAAGTAGCAATATTGACGGCGTCTGTAATTAATTTCTGATTCGCTGTAGTTAAGAGTCGTTTCTGATTGTCTGGATTGGTCAAAGACGTTTGTGATTGGTAGGTCGTTAAATAATATTATTTTTATTCAATTCAAATAAATTAAATAAAAAATCAAATGAATATTTATCGAGCGAAGCCGGGTAGCACCACTATTGAATATAAAACGTGCCAATTTTTACGAGATTTTTAATTGTTTTTTTTCTTAATGTATTTAACATTTATAAAATTAATTGTTTTAAGAAATTTGAGAGGGGGCGCTTAAAACCAATCTGCCTAAGGGCGACCTGCTAGATCCACAGTTTCCTTTCAAAATTTGGTGATTTTATCTGACTTTAATTGTCTAGACGGTTTCATACAAAGAGAACGACACAAAAATCTTTGTCTTTTTATCACTTCATCCATTTTGACCCTCTTTATAAGTCACTGCACCGGAAAAGACTCACAAATTGTAAAAATGCTCGACATGAAGTGAGCACACTTGAAAATGAGTATGCAATTTGGAATACGTTTCTATGAATACGTTTCGATAAAATTATACTAAGTAGAATATTTCCCTGTTGAGGACTATTAAGAAAATATAGTCTGAATCTAAAGTAGTAAAAGTACTAGAGGTGAATGCATACTTATTATAAGATAATAAATTACAAATGTATACACAAGTTATGTACATCCCATTTGTGAAATTGCAAATCAATTTATGAAACACGTACGGAACCACAGCTCGTGCAAACTCAATACACCACCCTTCAAGTTTAATGCGTTCAGAAAAATTGAATCAACATGAAAACAATCTCGATAAGAGCTGTAATGTTTGCATCTTAAGATAGGCCACCTCTGGACAATGCCGGCTGTGAACTCGAAGCAAACATCAACAGGTATTGCACACTGGATTGCTTGCACATGCACAACGAGATGCAACCCAGTTCCATCAGGTGGGGTACGATGGGAGAACATATGCAAATGCATACACTTTTGATCGAATCGCAGCTGAACAAAGGATCGAATCTCGTCCTCGTCCCATTTGAATGAGTGCACGTACATATATGTAATGCATTATTGAAATGGGAAAATTCTCACAACGCTTTGCGGGCACTCTAACTACACCTACATACATACATATATACATATATAGTTATTTTAATGCAAAATACATTTTACAAGATTGAGCGAAGCTGTGCATCAGACAGCATGTGCATACGATCTCACAATAAGACCGAGAGTTTTGATTAATGCATTGTGGCTAGGAGATATGTATATATGTATGTACATTAAATTTTCGATATGATACGAGGACGTTATCATCTCCATTGTGTGAATACTAACAAACTAACCAGTAGATTCTATGACAGAATCACTAATAACCATACTAACACACTTGTGAAGAGTCTCGGTGATTACAACAAAATGTCTATACCCTTCAGGTATAACACACAGATTACCTAAACACAATCTGCTTTAAATCGTCGACTTTAGAGAATCTTTAATTAACATTATGTATTAGATGTATTATGAGCATTTAAAAGAATTGTAAATAGGTTTTTAAGCTCTTTTTCCTATTATGCTGCACATTAACATTATAATAATATAATACCATGATTACAAACAAAATTAAATTAAAATTGTAAAATAGAAAATGATCAGTAGATCAGTAGCTATTAAAACAGTTATATGATGTATTGTGAACATAATTTAGTAATAATAAAAAGTATTGAAAGATCAAAAAAAAAAGTCACTGTCCTTCTTCAATCTTAGAGAAAGAAGCTATTTATATGTACATACGTGTGTATGAATACCCGAAACACGTCACACATTCTGAAGGACAAACATGTTGTGGTATTTCAGTAAACAAAAAGTCCGCAGAGACAGTTCAAACACGAGATATTCATACATCAAGGAGACGTAACAACCGCGAATTTGCTTTACGAACAAGTGCACTTGCAGTGGAACTTCAAACAACAATTAGTTAACCCGCTCTGTAATGCTCTATGTAGCTGTGAAATCATCAGTTTAAACCGCACGACCGTGTAAAGTGTACATGGCGAAGTTGGGTACGGGAGTTGTGTCAAAACTAACTATCCACGTTGAAATTTAGCTCATTGCGTCTTAAACTAACGTCGAGTTATTGCAAAGTATACATCGGGTTAGCTTTTAAGATCGTTTCACTCGAAAATGGATGCGAAGTTAGTTAGTTTATTATATGTACGTATGGCCGGAAGATCAGTTTCGTATTTCATTTGCAACATCAAACGCTTAACTTGAAAGTTCAACTGATCAGTGTGCAAGTGAGTGCTCGTTGAATTTATGCAGCCAACTGAATCGTGGACATTTATTATATAACAACAAATCATGTTTAAGTGTTTTCAAACATATATATGTATGATATTTCATGCTAAAAGGGAAAATTTACACATTATTCATCAATGTACCATTTGGTACATTGATGAATGTACATTGATGATGAATGTGATTATAAGTTAATTACTTAATTTCTAAAGGGGGAGTATGGATAGACTTGCATTCATGGCTGTTACGACCTATTTCCCCCTCCATTCAGTATAATGTTCTATAAGGTGCAATGCTCACGCACAGTCAGACAGACACGTGGAGGCGGTCAACCGATACACTCCTCTTAGGCGAAGTACTCACATCACTGAGCAGTTTAGAAGGAGAGACACGTGAAAGTAGTCATTCGAGACCCACTCATATACACGAAAGTCGTCGGCACGCACCTTATGGAGAAACAAAGGAAAGTGTACTTTTAAATTACAAATAAATGTAAAACAAAGAGAGGAGCAAGAAATTCATTTCATCTTCTGGATCCCGAATACAATCCTGATACAAGCCCGTTTCCCGCTTATCGGGCTACGTTGTCACGTGTCCGTGTCGGTGTTGAGGAAGATGGAGTGTAAGCCCAACCGGCCTTGCTTTGGTACAATGCGGCCCAAAACAGGCGAAATTAGGCGATATCCTTCTTCTTTACAAACTTGAATGGCCAGCGCATTAGTCCAGCAAGTTTTTTTTTATATGGTTTCTCGTGAAACGCATATGTATATCGCATAAAAAGAAAGTTTGCAAATGTATCTAATTTGTTGAAACGGTTACACCGAATTGGCTACCTATTCCCGTTTGTCGCAAATTTAAGTTTCTTTTGAATTTTATTACCATAATAACTACCCACCTACATAAATTTCTCGCAAAATTTTGCTGCATATAGACTTTGTCCACATATGTCTCTATCGTTTCGTTTAAAAATATAATAAGTAAGCCAAGTTTTTTATGCGCTATTTTTATGTAATAATATTGAAATATGAAATTGATAATTGATATATGAAATTGATAATTGTTTAAGCTAGTGCTTTTGTCTCGTCTACTTCTAGTCAGGCCATTTCCAAAAGTTATACCCCTTGTATTAAAAATTTATTTAAGTCATAAAACTCCTTCATATTTACATGTTTAAATCATGCTATACGTAATTCTAGACAATTATGCAGTCGATTTTTGTAAATTCGTTCAACGATTTTCGCTTTCGTGAGATAAACACTGAATTTCGATTAATAAGGCTGATTTGGTATTCAATATCCATGCAAAATAAAATATGACGCCATTAGCAAGGCATAAAAGTTCGTATAAGTTTGGATAAAAATCAACATTTTAGAAATAAAAAAAAACGTATTGAATATTCAATGAAAATTTGAAGAAAAGCCTCTAGACGCTTAGTGGAAAATATGATGAATTTTAAGTGAACATAGATTTTTTTAATTTTAGAATGTATTATTCCTTCAATATTTTTCTTCTCTGAGCAAATACCAGTAGATTAATTTTGGAATTATTTGAAGAATTTCAATTTTATGAGTGTGTCGCAACTGAAAGTAAATAAATACTCGAATTCGAAATTAAAAGCGTTCGCATTGTTGACAAATCCTGTTTTAGACACGTTTTCACGAAGAAAAGTCATATTCAAATGAAAAAAATAAAAAAAAAATGTAAAAGGGAGAAAACCCGTGAACAAAGGAAAACAATTAAAAGGTTTCAAGAAATATGAGAAACAATTTCAATGCCATTCACACCAAATAAAAGACTTTTTCCAAGAGAGAAATTTTTCAAGCGCCAATTTTTAACTTAACAAAAGCGTTAATTCTTCATTGATGTAATACGTATTGTTTCAGCAAAAATTTAATCAAGCAACGATTATTCGTGCTGAAAAAATATGACGCTTTTAATAGTGCCAATTTCAACCCTAATCATGCGCACTAACTTTTAATATACAAGTAAAAATTTCATATTGAAAATTTAGGGATAGATTCGAAAAGTCTCATTTCATTTCAACGAGCTTTTTCAGTTCGAAAGTGTCGAAATCTGAGAGCGAAATCGACTGCGCCAAAATCCTGGAAGTATGAAATTTCACATAACGAAAATGCAACTGACGCTTTCACGTGCGATTTCGATATCTGAAGGAAAACGGGAAACGGAAACCATCTGCGGAACGTTTCGAGAAATGAGAGTGCATCTTGTCTCAAAATATACTCTTCCCGAGAAAATAACGATCTTAACGATACAACGTTCATATGTATGTGTGTAAATACCAAAAATCGTCCTCATTTTTAAAATTTTCAAATGTGAAAAGTTTTCTCATTACGTGAGTAGGTATCTTTGTAAAAGTTCTTTGAAAATTGTCATCAATCAAACATCAATGAAACTTTGCGACAACTTTACATCACGATATCCGAAACTTTTAAAGAATGATATTATATGTACATACATACAAACATACAGTGATTGAACGCTATATTGAAAAATCCTACCCGATATGTCAAAAATATCTGAATTTGATTTATGTACAATATGTTAAAATTTATGTACATGTCTTAATTCATAGATTTCTCCATTGATTAATTAATTGTTAATACAGCGGTTTATGTAATAAAAATGTTGTAATATTTGTAATTAATTGTCTAGGAAGGCGCATTGGGGTCCACCCGTTAGGCCCTCCTGGTATATATGTATGTATCAGTGGCGTGCCGTCCATGGACGCTATGGATGCTGCACATCCCTTAAAATTTACGTCAAAAATATTTTCATACCGTTTTTTTCTGAATTTCTTAATTTTATTTATCTTTCATTTATTTTTGATTACGTGATTATTGTATATACGATCTTTTGTCTGATCCAAAATTGACATAAACAAGCACCCCCGTTGAAAGGCCGTAGCCGTCTGCGCGACCGGTGCTTGTTTCCCATCAAGCTTGTATTACCATGGATGCAGAAGTTCTCTACAAATCTTTTGCGCATGCGCACAAGTGCGTATGCGCATGAGTGAGACGGCTCTACAGTCGTCTCGATCGCGCGACACTTGCTCTGGAAGTAAAATCTCCTTTTGCGTATGTATGGACATGATTCGCTTTTTATGTATGGACTTTCGCTTGATTCGTTGATTGATATTTTGTACGATACGTCCTAAGTTATTTACTTTTATTATTTTATTGTAAATAATAAGTTCTTAAATTATTATTTATTATGGCCCTAAATATAAATAGCCAAAGTAACAATGCAAGTGGATCTATCGCCGTTGTTAATAATAATTGCAATTGTTTAATTAAAAATGTACTAAAAAGGACATTTATTTCTCTAGCATATAATGAAAAAGAGATTATTGTTAAGAGCCCAAAACCCACACCAATATTGTATATTCATTCAAAAACGGAAAACATATCAAAGACATTTTAATAAATATAAATATGACAATGTTTGGAAGAATAAAATAAAATTTAAAAAAATAAACTGATCTTGTTTTGGACAGCATCCACTGGTTGAAAAGTCACTGCACGCCACTGATATGTATGTATGTAAAATAAAATATAAAAATGCAATATTTATGATATAATAAAAAATATACCTATTTATGATATAATTTGAATTGTATGTTTTACAATTTATATACATAGATATTTCTATCTTTGGGGTTGAAACGGGACGATATTTCATGAAAATTGACAACATCCTGTCGCTCAAAGCAAAACAAATAGTTGCTTCCTACTATCGAGCCCATCTAGGAAGTCAATGTATAAATCAATTACGTCAATATAATTCAATATCAACTTCGTGGCATCGACGTTTTTTCAACGAAGAATTATATTATACGGAAGAGGTCGCAAAAATTCGATTAAAAATTCAAATGAAGGTGAACGCGTTGAATATTCAGAATCGCCTGTCAATTATAGATCAATATAATCCGCATTAAGGATTAAAAATTAAATTAATTCTAGAGATTTTCAGTTTGAATGGACGTCGACGCTCCGATAATTCGATGAGCTCTTATCCAAATTAAATTTAAATTTTTCCATCGCAAAGGCAAAGTTTGCTTCAACAACGCCAATAACATTCAACTTTAAACGGATACTCTATACTTCCGGTTTGTTTTCCTTCAACGACGTTTGTGTCGGAAATCGAACTACGAACATTAGTTTACAAACGATAAAATAAAGTTTAGCTTACCAACACAAATTCCCGAATACGTAATACAAAAGCGAAGATATATGTATGTACATACATATAATCGGAAACATCCGAATTGTTAAACACACAAACATCGTATTATATAATAATAATAACGTTATTTTTGCATGCATATTAAAAATCTGACTCTTTCAATATGAGACTTGTAATGTCATATACGTAACGCAAAGGATAAGAAGAAAGAAAAATTATAATAATAAAAGGAGAAAGAAAATTCAGCAAGTACATAAACGGTCGGATAAATTGAAACCGTCTTGCGAGAGAATCTCGATGGGGTTGGGGATGTGATCCGGTTAAAGCAAAGAAGCTTAAGGTAAGATCATGAGCAAAGTGGTTTTTGACGATACAAAAGGGAGCTTTTAACAAGAATAATAAATGAAACTTCTTTATATCCCATTTTAATAGCTGCAACATTAAATTTTAATACATTTTTACGCACATAAATTTAAGCGATGCTTTGAATACTTAATGAATTGAATTCCTTTTGAAGATGGAGAAATTGTGAACACATCCAGAAAATAGTTAAGTAATTGAGTCATAAAAACGTAAGCCTAATAAAGCACATACTTGCGAAAAGAAATTGATAAATATACTTAAATATTATTATACGATGTGACTAGAGGCGAATGGTATGATAAATGAAAAGTATAGACGCGTTGAACTTGAGAAAATAAATATATGTATATAAAAAAAACGTCGTAAATTTTAACCCCTAGACTTGAATGTAAACTGTTTGGGTGTTATACAAATACTTTGTATATATTTTCTTTACGCAGAGCAACCAAATAACAAAGTGGAGAAAAGAAGTGAACATAAATAAATAGATTTATATTTAAATCAGTGGAACAGTGTTTGCTATAATTATTCTAAACGTTAGTGTAGGTCGGCTTTGAACTACATATGTATATGTACGTACATACAATATACAGTGTATTCTCGATTATTCGGGTGTGAATTATCCGTGAACGAATGCTTTGGATACTATGTATTTATTTCATCAACGAAACTACGATACTGTACTGATATTTTTAAATACCTTTCTAATGAAAATTAATCTAGAAATATAGATTCGTATTATGTATTTGAAATAAAAATTAAAACGGCAAATTTGTAAGGCTTTGAAATTTTGAAGAAGAAATCGAGAAGTGGTTAGAATGTGAATTATATTATTATTGTCTTAATGATAATAAAGCACAATCATATATTATATTGTTGATTTACTCATACATATTATCTATAGAAGTCATTCTATAGATAATAGTCATTATAATGTACATTACAGCATAATATTGCTTGCGTCGTGTCGTCGACTCAATATTGTCAAAATATGTCGTTCCCGAAAATATTCAAATGCGGAAGGCAGCACTTTCGTTAGTACGGGTGCACTCGCCACTATGACGTTAAGTCATGCGTGAATATTTCCAAAGAAAAATGTTTTTGCTTGATACGTTTCGGTGACATGTACTGCTGTATAATATTGATGGATCGTGTCGGTCATTGCTGTTTCGGATACGCCACGTAAACATTCCGGAACATATGAATGTACTGAAGAATATTTTTCGTACTGCTGTTTACGTGCCGTTGCCGGCTTAAGCTACACTGATATAAACGAACTTTAAACCCTCCCTCACCGAAGTGGGGTATGCAAGTACCCCAATTTTTACGTTTTTCGTAATAACTATGTGGTTTTCAAAGCTATACACCCTATATTTATTATATTCCTAGAATGAACTACAAGAAATTATTTGAATAGATTTTGTATGATTTAGAAAAGGGGTACATCGTAAAAAAATACATTTATACAATTCTACGTTCCAAAGTATGATTTAAAGGCGGTAGTGATAGATCATGTTTTTGACTGTTCGCTTGCATATTCTTGTAGATCGATGAATCAGTGCGAGAGAAAGAGACAGCTATACTTTCGTAAGCTATTGTTTTAGTCGCTTTTGGCGCGTGGCTATTGAGTCACCTGTTGGCTTTACCTATATGCGTTATTTTTTAATACAAAAATAGTCAAAAACATGCTACAGGACTAAAACTTGTTTATGTTGATGTATAAAAATGATTAATAATATATATATTGAACCCATTTGTATTGAGAAAAGCTGTATTTTGATTAAAAAATACTGGGGTCTTACTCGACCCCGGTTCGGGACACTCGTTCGATCTCGACGCTCCGTCCTTCACAGGTTAAATGTGCTGTCTGCACTATAAAATTGTGTAATAAAATGAAATGAAAACAAATAATTTGTGTTTTCGACTATCCGTGCTCCAACATTAAGATTACAACCATGGTTGAAATATTTTAGTGTAAATTGAACATTAACGTTAAATTCAATAGACAGACCTACAGACAAACGCGCCGAATTGACTTTAAATTAAGTTAACTGCTACTAATGTAGGCGGAGATAAAATAATATTTAGACTGTAAATTGGTCACATTTAAGAAAATAAATTAATTGAACGGTAATGCTAAGATATTCTCAAGTGCCAATATTCAAATAAAGCCTGGAAATTTTAATAAAAAATACACGATTTTTAGCATTTAAAATACCTACATAAATCAAACCGTGGTAGGATGATGTTTTTATGCGTTGAAACATACCTGAAACAAAACAAAAAAAAAAGATTAATATGCGTGATAATATGCACACATCTATGTATATTCATACAGCGTAAATGAAAATGTTTCCGTACACTAATTAAGTTAAAAAGTAAAATAATTAAAATAAACCGCGGAATAAATGCGTACGTACAGCGGCACAGTGCGTAGGAATATTCGACATTGCCGAAATCAAGGACAGACGAGCGAAAGGAGGGCAAGGGAGGACAAAAGTTCAGCAAGGGCAAAAAACACGTCCTTGGCCATGTACATATATTTAACAATTCAAAGCTTACTCAACTGTCTCTGAAACCGAAACCGACCCACGACAATATTTTAACATACATACATAAATACATACATAGATACATTTCGTCCTTAGAGTTGCCAAATTGAGTAATAAATTCAGTTTGTTCCTGCGTTTCAGTCATATCAACTAGCAAATGTACTATATTCGAATTAGAACCAACACAAATTACATGATTAGTCAGCATTACATTATTGGATATTTGTGACATCAGAGTTTGTCAATTTTTCTGATTTCATTGTTGAAACGGTTCCCGATTAAAATTCGGCTAAAAACCTCCCTACCTACTATGTCACCACTATTTCAGTATGATTAATAGTTATAATGTATTTGAGGAATATAAGAAGGTTACAAAACAAAATTCAATAATTAAACATACATACACGTTCACACATGACGATTATGAGAGCATTTTCGATACAAAAAACGCAAATATAGGGAAACTTACACAACACAAAATTTCTACTTCCGATAACATTCCAGTAACCGATACTAAGTTTCAGTTCGATAGGACTAACAGTGTGCAAAAAATCCCCAAAATACACACACACACACACACATTTTTTTGTAGATCAGGAAAACGTGATCGATTCAGAGTTCAAATCAGTCAAAATCTCTAGTTGAAATTTTCGCATGATCACAAAACTTCTATTGTTACTAGTACATTGATAAAATAAAAAAGAAATGCAAAGAAACTTACATACAATTGACTGGAGTACTTTGAAGATTTAATGTTCTATTCGAAGTTGTTCTGTTCGAAATCTGTTCGAAGATTTAACAAATTA
The DNA here is from genome assembly GCF_051622035.1 of Arctopsyche grandis. Taxonomy (NCBI): domain Eukaryota; kingdom Metazoa; phylum Arthropoda; class Insecta; order Trichoptera; family Hydropsychidae; genus Arctopsyche; species Arctopsyche grandis. The sequence continues at coordinate 2,781,060 of NC_135367.1, forward strand.
TACACACCCAAAAGCAGTATACAAATTCCCAAAGCGACGCGATCGTAATCACGTCTAGACTAATTACGAGACGGGAGCGGGAACACAACCGAGTTACACAACGTCAAAACAGGCGTGGAAAAAAAGGTGAACTGAAGCAAAGTAAACAAAGCGGTCAGGGGGTTGAAAAATAGGTCCAGAGCGTGTGGTGGTCCCGAGCTAACCACCCTCACTGGCAAATTGGTGAATGTGCTCCAAATCCGCGTAAAAAGGTGACCCCTGCGTTAAAGTTCAAGCGCCGACGCGCACAATGGATGCGGCTGGGTCGGGGGCCCCGGGGGCTCCGCAGAAGCCTCCTGCGAGGGGAGGGGAGGGGGATGAACGTCTGGCCCCACACCCCCGTCCGAGCGTCAGCCCCACCCTACCGCAACACAAAGGGTCTGTCTCTAATCTGGCAAATTCGCCGAAATTTTTCAGCCCCTCTCTAGTGTAGGGCATTGCCCACTCAGGTATGAGAAATGGAAACAGGCAAAAAACTAGACTTTTCAAATTATTATTAATTGAATCAAATTTTTTATCAGTTCGATACATTCGGTAATAATTTAACAAAGGGATTATGTGACAGAATCAGCAATTCACCCTTGGCGTTTTGCCAACGAGTCCATGGGCTTGAATAACGCCGATAGGCGTTGTATTTTGAGCATGTACGAAGTAAACAAGAATACTGCCCGATAAAGCCTTTCCAGGTAGCATTGAAAAAAAATGCATTGAATCTGTGTCATTCATTTGGCAACGTTTATAAAGATAGGTTAACACCGGAATTTCTGAATTTATAACCATAGCAGAATTTCTCTATATAAATCCCTAACTGATTGTGACTTGGCATTTAGATTGTGAGCATTGCATTTTAATAACAATGAAGAAGATGGAACTAGTTATGGAAAATACATTCATTAATAGACTTACTTTGTTTATTTTATATTGTCGCAAGATATATTAGAGAGTCTAAACACACCTTTACAAAACTCGAAAGTTATCTAGAGTAGTGATCTAGGTTTTGTTTGGATTAGCTACAATTTTTATACCTGCTTTCTATTAGATTTCAAAATAATTCTAATTGAAAATTTTCTTAACTGAAATTATACGTATTATTATTATTCGTACGTATGTACATGTGTTGTGAATAACAAAAAACTTTTAAAAAGGTTGGTGCTCAATTTATCAAATGTTTTCTCAATAAGCCAAGTGTATCCAACAATAAAACGATAAAAAATCGTATTATAAAAAATATAATTCATTTAAATTAAAACCTTTCGAGCATGTTGTGATATGATCCATTCGAGCATCAAAAATGAAATTTAAATTGTAAGCAGTTTTTTATGGTTTATATTAAATATATTTTCCAGCTATTAAAACATTAAAATTCAAAACTGAAATTACTTTTAGATAATGCTATCACTAGACTGAAACTAACAGCGATCACTAGACTGAAAACTATTACGTTAAATCATCTACCATAAATAAAAATATTATAAGTAGACGCTTTTATATAATCAATAATTCAAAAATCAACCGTTTACATTAAATTTTTAATTATTTATTATAAAGAATAACGCAAGTAAATTAATTATTATTTATAACTAAGTACATATATTTAGCTAGAATATTTTGTTGTATAGGTATATAAATCGCAATGAAATATTCAATGTACCTTCGTTTAACTATAGTCTCCCATCAAAATATTAAATTAAATTTTAATTTATGACATAATAAAGCACTCAAATAAAATAGGTAATATGCGAAACAATCAATGTACCGACGCTTTAGAACGTTTAATTTTCAAATACATATGAATATTGAATATATGTATGTAGTCGCATAGTAGGCTCAATCATACAGTATTTCACATTCAACTGAAAAATCAATCCAGTTGTGGAATAGACTGCATGTCGCATTGAACTGAACACATTTATAATTTACATAACGTGTCTAGAAATATTGATTTTGTGGTCGCAATTGACGCCGACGTTCACTGAACCACCCCTAACTGCAACTATATACATACATACATACATATACATATATATGTATATATACAAACAATTTCCATAACAAAATACAACGTTAATTCAGTTTATTCCATTGTTGAGATTGACGCCGGTTAATCGTAAATCAATATGACTTTCAACTTAAATCAGCAACTGGTTTACTATCGTTTCGTAAGTTTACAGACAGTGCACGTCCTACCGCAACATGATACTCAATTGCGTAGGTTTCCATGTATTTCATTCGAAATTTGGCATTGGCTTTGATATTACGTCGAACTACGATTGTGCTGGTAGTTATTTACAAAAAAAAAATACAGCATACAGCATACGAACAATAACCACTTTCCAGAATCGTTTAAATCCACTACGATTTCTGGAATAATTAAACTTAATTTGACAATAGAAAAGTGTCGCCTACAGTTAGTCCAAATGTCAAGTTCATTAAAAGCGACGAAACAAAGCAAAAAATTCTTAAATCACAGGACAGTGTACTGTATGGTCGCCAGCTGGCAAAAGCAGCCAGTCAACGGCCGTTAAGATTTCAGGGGATGAGAGGGTGACTACCCAAAATAATTCAACAGGGGGAGTAAAGGATGATACTTATTTTAGCATGGTGAACAAAGCCTATTTGACAATTTTAAGTACACTTGTATTATATGAGTAATTGTCATACAGTTGTACCTGGCCATTAAAAGGTAAATTTATTCATGCGACAAACGTGAATATTTATTTTATTATACATCCGTAAAAAATAATAGGTAAAATTTTTAATTAATTATATTTGTCAAAACTGTGACTAATAGCAGTGTTTGAGGGTTTTAAAATTTCAACGTTTTAATTGCGATAGCTACCACAAAAATGCTTGTTTGTGGAAAACTTTACGTCGAATGTACGAAATTATTTTCATCGTAAAAAAAATCCAGACATTCTAGCATCTACAGCTAACGTTATGTATGTATATCTAGTTTGATTAAAAAACCTTATTTATAAAGCCTGGTAAAAAAATCGTTTAATATACGGGAAAATCTTGTGAAAATGCTGATTTTTCCGAACTGTAAATTGAACCGCATACAAATTGCAACCGTATAAAATCTATAATTTAATTTCGCTCGAATATTGGCGAATCTAGTTAATGCGATTTAAAAGGAAATTACACATTTACTTATAGGACAATAAATTGTGTCTTAAACGAATTTTTTTTTATTTTTTACCCAAGAAAATACATATAGATTTTCTAAGGTGTACCGTGACGAACAAAATTATCTAAAAAAGTAATTTTTTATTTTTTTTCTAATTTTTAATCACTCGAGGACAAAATACAATTAAAATTGTAAAATAGAAAATGATCAGTAGATCAGTAACTATTAAAATAGATATAAGATGTATTGTGAACATAATTTAGTAATAATAAAAAGCATTTAAAAATCAAAATCAATCATCCAAGAAATTTCAGGTAATTTGGTATTTTTCTTTGTGCTCAATATAAAGACAGTACAATCCAAATCCAAATCTGGTGCATAATATACTCAAGGTCGCAATCCAGAGTATGTATATGAATCCCGAATCAAATTTCTTATTTATTACCCATTTTTTCCCAAATTTCACCAGTTTAAGCAATTCCTAGCTCGTACAGCTAGTATTCTTCTAAAAAAGCCATATTAACTAGGAGTTGAATTCGTGGGCTCAAATCTTGGCTGGAATCGAAAAAATCATCTAAAACCAGTACTGATAGATTACTATTAAAGTCCAGATCGACCATTTGCTATTAGAGCTTACCAGTTTGTCTAATTTAAATGTTGTGACGGGTCCGATAATCGGTATGCCCTAATCTCTCCCGCAAAATCGTTTAGTCCGAATTGGTTGATTTTACCAAGCAATACATCCATATGCTTGCGGTTTGGATATGTACATATGTACATAGTTAGCAATCGTGTCTATTTAGGGTGACCTATCATAGAATCACCAAATTTCATCATAGGGTATGCTCCAAATAATACAAAATAAATCCCTAAAAATAATTTATAATACACCCATATATACTAACTTGAAAAAACTGCATGCCATAAATAAGATTCCGTTAGTTACAGACATTACTAACAAACTAACCAGTAGATTCTAAGACAGAATCACTAATAACCATACTAACACACTTGTGAAGAGTCTCGGTGATTACAACAAAATGTCTATACCCTTCAAGTATAACACACAGAATACCTAAACACAATCTGCTTTAGGTCATCGACTTTAGAGAGTCTTTAATTAATATTATGTATTAGATGTATTATGAGCATTTATATGAATTGTAAATAGGTTTTTAAGGTATTTTTTCCGATTATGCTGTACATTAACATTATAATAATATAATACTATGATTACTAACAAAATTAATTTAAAATTATAAAATGATCAGTAGATCAGTAGCTATTAAAATAGATATAATATGTATTGTGAACATAATTTAGTAATAATTAAAAGCATTTAAAAATCAAAACCATAGGGTATATTTAGACGATTTTTGGAGAGGGTCAAAGTTCGCATTCAATGTTTCGTTCTTTAACTTTTTTTCAACTTTTTGTGCAGCTCGGCAATTTTTTTTATTTTTAATACAATTAATATACAATTGCTCGTATGAATGTGTTCATTGAGGCGAGGGTTTTCGGCGGGGAGTAGTCTATAATTAGGTGCGAGTCGGCGGCGCCCTCTTCCCTCTCCTACAAAGTCCCGACTACGTGGTTTGGGACAATCGATATCGCCAGACACAACATTGGGACGCATCACGCACAGCAGCCGAATTACAGGGGCGTCCTCACCAAAAGATAGGCATGACACGCCCTCGATAATTCTTTTTGTCTGATCGAGTTATGTTGGATGGGTGAGACGAAGCCAGAGCATCATCGACGTACATCATAGCGTTAATAAGAAAAAAAACTTACGATTCGGCGTAAAACTATGTCTATACGCGAAAGCCTATCGGTGTAGTGTTAGCCGCGACACGAAAAAAGTGTCACCTTTGAAATCTGTATGTTGTCCAGAATTAATTTTCATATACCTATATATTTTATTTTATTTTATTGTTACAAATCAATATACACTCGCCATTACAGATTTGCTCCAATGCGACGGGTGTACGTTAACGAAATACAGAATACATAAACAATCAGAAATCAGAAATACAGTAATACATATACAATCAGAATATATAGCATATAACAATTAATCAGAAATAATAATCATAGAGACATCTATGGATTATTTTTTAGATTTTTTTTTTTTTGTATACAATTTTTATACATATAATAAATACGAAATTATAGAGATGTCTATAGAGATATCTATAAATTTCAGATTACTGTGTATAATTATTACAAATTATACACAGGCAGATTTTGTGACAGCAAGATTAGATCTAATACCAATTTTCAGAAACCGTTTCAGCAATGATCAGATAAAATTGGCAAACTCTGATAGAGAAACGATCGATTTGGAGTCACAAAACCCCCAAATCTAACCAGCAGTGGCGAGGACTCGAACCTTTGACCTCAGTGGTGCTAAATATATACGCTACCACTAAGCCAAACTGCTGGCTTAGTGGTATATTTATTTTATTTTTACATACATATGTATATATGTACCAGGAAGGCTTGGCAGGAAGACCTCAATGCGCCGTCCTGGATAATTAATTACAAACGATGCAGCATTTTATTATTAAATAAATCACTGTATTTCCAGAAGCTGGAGAACACTAAATGGCTGCAAATATATATATTGTTAAAAGGAGCAAGAAGGACTAATGATAATACTCAGTAAGCAATACTGCGTCAAAGTAATATATGAATTTTTGTCACGTAAATCAACAATTCAATGATGTTCACAGAACAATAGCTACTTTGGTGTTTTAATTTTCACGAGAAATCCTAAGTAACGGTTCATAGTTCTACGTTTAAGCAAAGCAAGTGATGGTTAAGATTTGACAGTGCAATGATACCGGTGATAAATGTCTAAATATTATGTAATAAGTAGGTATTATACACATATGTAATAAGAATCAGATTTGTTGAGTGAAAATGGTATCATTGAGTGTGTTCAATACAAATGCACAATTTTTTTTGCACAACGTTGATTCGGTTTGGTTGTTATTGACGTATCGATTATGACTTGTCAGTACTGATGAGTAATTATTTTTATGTAAATAAGTTTTTTTTGTGCCGCACAAAGTCTGGCAGACAAGGTCAAGGTGGTGGAAAATTTCGTGACACCTAGGTCATGAGGTTGTCGACCGCTATTCGTCTTTATTCTTTCCGTTTCATTTGTAAGCCATTCTTAATTATATTACAATCGTCTTTTCATCAACAAAGAGTTATTTATCACGTGTGTGACCGCTTGTGTTCATAAAAACTTGTTGATGCTGAATATGATCAATAATTTCGTGAAAATAATAGCCGTTCGCGCTAACAATCGTACGGAAAGTAATTATTGTAAAAACACTAAGCTGGAAAACGCGGTAAATAGAGGAAAATATATTATTTTTTGTCGGCTCGCGTGTCGAAATGACATTGCGTGACACAAAAAAGCTTTTATAAAGAGTAATGAACTATATAATACGTGTTTAGGGTCGTTTCACGGAACCCGACATCAATTCAAATTATCATATGGGGAAGAAAAAAACAGTACGATGTGATAGCGAAAAAATTCATACACACAAATTAAATTCGAGCTGAAAACGCGTGGCATGAAATTTGATTTAACGGACACACATATTTGACAAAACACAAACAAAAAAATGATTTTCATTTGTCAACGAAATAAAGCGCCGTACAAAGCGGAACATTCATCAAATCTGATATATTGATTAAACGTATATTACAGTGAGAAATTTTTGCTTTGTCTGAAAATGTTTTCAATCAACGTGCTTATTGAATTGAAAGCCAAAATTCACTTTAATATATAGGTAACGTATGATTAGTTAGTAGAGAAAAGTGTTCGAATTTCAACTCATAAAGTGAAAGGAAAGCCATACGTGAGATGAATGGATGAAGTTAAGAAAAATTTTGAACATTGCTCAGCACAAATTAGGATGTTAGAGAGACTTTAAAATCGATAGTATATGATACTTTAATGTTGTTTTTTTTATTGTTATTTTTACTGTCTTCCTTTTTATCTATGCACTCAATTACTTCAATGCTTTTAGTCCTGTCAACCCACCATTTGAATTTATGAGTCTCACATAAATCTTTTAAACATTAAAGTAGTGTAAAATTTATAATAACACGGCACGTGCCAGTAACTGCACTAAACCTACAGTACGAAAAGTATACTTCGGTACATTTTGTATGGAAACATTCATGTCTAACGTGGCGTTGACGTAACAGCATTGGCCGACAAAAAATATTCATACTATACAACAGTACATGTCACCGAAGCGCATCAAGCAAAACGTGACGTCATAGTAGTGAGTGCACGCGTAATAAAGTAAGTGCGCATGCGCATATGAATATTTTCAGAAACGTCATATTGTGACAGTATTGACTCGACGACACGACGCAAGCAATATTGTGCCGTATCGTCGCACTTTGTAATGTACATATATGTAAGCCGACTTTGCCTAGAAATCGGTCAAAACTTGTTCGTGAAGTGCTGGATAGTATTTATTTATTTACATATTAGCCACAGTGACATTATAGAATACTCTAACGCATCACTGACCAGACATGTAAGCTAAATACAAATACTATACATATATAAGAAAATTAGCGAGACATCTATGTTATAGAAAATAATTTTTTTAAATCATATTCAAATAGTGGTAACATAGCGGGTAGGATGATTTTGATGGTGGAACCGTTTCAACAATGTTAAATCATATAAATTGGCAAACTCTGATATCGGAAAAGATGGACTTATGTCACAAATATCCAAGTCTTACCAGCAGCATTAAAGATTATACTCGGAATAAAATATTTTTAATCGCGGTCAGCTCACGGGATCGAACCCGGCAACCTATCGGTGCTTAGTATCAACGCAACTACCGAGCCATGTTGCTGGCATATTTATTTATTTACAAATTTGCCATAAAGACTTTACAGATTACCTCCGAGTTGTCACTATGGCTACATAAAAAGAAAATTATACAATAAAATGCAAATATATTAATTAAAAATAAATATGGATAAAACAAATATAAAAATATAAAATATAAAAATATAAAAATATGAAATATAAAAATATAAAAAATATAAAAATAAAAATAGAAACTGTCGTTTTCGTGTGCATCAGTGCTGTGCTGTAGCCGCGAACTGCTGGATATTATAAATTTACATTCATTCGCAAATAAATTAAATTAAATGTTTTATTTATAACAGTATATATATATATATATATATATTTATTATAAAGTTGGAGTAAAAAAATGGAGTAACAAAAGAACGAAACGCTTTCAGGCACAGCAAGCATGAAAGTAAAAGATCTTTCTTGTAAAGTACAGAACCGCAATAAATAACTGTAAGCTTACGAAAACCCCAACGAACATATTTTATACAAATTTAGAATAGCCCTATACTTAAGACACTAAAAAATATTATAATAATGTGATGAAAGTTGAGAAAAAAAAAAGGTAATTTCACCATAGTCAAATTTATATACATAGAATAAATGATTTAATATGCACATATGTACATATAATATGTTTATCCAATTACAATAATACGAAAATAAAATAAAATATGATTGCCTCGTAGACGTAGACACAATGGCGAGGAAGAAATTTGTATGCACAACGGAGGCTGGTGCAAGAGGAATGCAAGACCTGCAACAGGATGTTAATCCTACACCTTATAAAGGCATCGACACCACTCTTCGAAACGGCACTTATTGCGCAATCCTTGCGCATCCTTCGGCCATCACTTCTGACACACTAACACGTTAGCAACATAGCAATTCTAAGTCAAATAGGATCGTATACGCGCAGACAATGCACCGACAGTGCACTTGGCAATTGGCATGCACTTGGCGACCGAGCGGCTTTTCAGAATTTTTCCTTTAATTTCCCTATCGCTCACATCTCTCGTCGCACAAGAGAATGCATAATGCACACAAACGCAAGCTCCTTGGCTCTTGACCTATGCAAAATTTGAACGTGAGCAAATATGCATAGTTGGTTACACGAGTTTGTTTACCACGTACAATACAAGCAATGTATATTAGAAATAATGAATCTTTACACGTTAATAAATGATCACCGAAAGGGTTCAGTTGTTGTTTTGGAAACGCAAATCACCATTTCGACCGAGGCTGATGTACAGACATACATATAGATTTATAGCTCAATAAATGTTTATGATTTTGTTTATTGAGACCCGTCGTAAATCCAACGAGAGTCTGCCAAAAAGGAACGAAATTAGCCAAACGTCTTTTCCAAATAATGTGGTTAAATAACATGGAACGATGGGCATTAGACCAATTAGCCGAGATTCTAGTCTTGTGACGATTTGGTTCACTAGTACATAATCTACGAAGAATTTCAAACTGTCTTTTATATGTGTGTATATCAAAGAGAATAAATAATAAATGTTATATACATAGGTCGTGGACTAAAAATTAGTAACATTTGACTTTATTGATAGTTTAAGACATACTTGTATGTTCTAGCAAGATTTAATGAAGGTAGAATCCTCCAGTCCTTTCTGCTGTATTTAAAAATGTATGGAAATAAAGTAGAATACTTGAAATTGTAATGCACTAAAGTGGGTGACCAGCAATCGGGACTCGACAGCCTATGAGCGAGCAGCTCTCAACAGCCAATGAGGTCTCGCGACTAATCGACCAATAGCACTCACTGCGTTGAGTATAATAGGTCGGTATATTACTCCGTTTAGTCATTCGAAGCTGGCTGTCTGAGATGTAAACAAACTACTTCCACCACTACATAATATTCATCGCGATTTATAGGGCCGGCTAAAAGGTACAGCAGACTAGGCACGTGCCTAGGGCCGCCATACACAAGGGGCGCTGCGAGGCGCCCCCATTTTTCTTTTTTTAATAAAACTTGTAAAACAACAAACTGTAATTTGGAATTGTATTTTATATAAAATACCGCTGAAACATATGTATGTATATATATAGATATATATCAGGGATGGATTTGATTAAAAATCTTTACCAATCATATTCGAAAGAAGAAATGTCACTCCATAAAATCCTTCAATTCATTGTTGAATATCAATTAATATATTCATTGCCGAATTTATGCATAGTTATTCCGATTTTATTTTATTTTATTCATAAAACGAGCCTATTTTGAATAAGAATTTTAAATATATTTTTTTGTTTTTGTCTTAATATTTAAATTATAACGGGAGGGAGGGAAGCATATAACCAGCAGTATAGCTCAGTGGTTGCGATTATGTATAGCACCAAGAGATTAGTGAGATTATCGATCCTGGGCTAATCTTTAATATACTGCTGGTTAGATTTGGATGTTTGTGAGTCCAAATTGATCGTTTCTTATCAGAGTTTGCCAATTTGATCTGATCATTGTTGAAACGGTTCCTTAAAAATTGGCAAAAATTATCCTACCTGTTATCACAGATCTTATGTATGTAAAATTTGCAAAAAATTATGTACAAGTCTAAAAATCCATAGATGTCTCAATGGATTAATTAATTCATTCATTATTAATTTCGTGTTCTTCAGCTTATCGAAATACAGTAATTTATGTAATAAAAATGCTGCATTGTTTGCAATTTATCGTCCAAGAAGGCGCATTGGGGTCTTCCTGTCAAGCCTTCCTGGTATATACGGTAATTGGATTATTAGTCACATTGCGGTGGTCACCAAGACAATTTTTGCCATTAAAATCGCGAATACGCAATATTTGGCACTCAAGTTCTCGTTACTATGATGGACTTTTCGGCTGCCAGATGTTCCGTTATAGAGATTTTAGTGACTTTGTGACCAGTAATCACCGAACCGGTATATACATACATACTGCATGTTTTTACTGCATCATACAGTTCTGTCAGGCAGCATATTTTAAATGACTTCTAGCTACATACATATTTACACATGTTGTTTTCATTTTGTAATTTTATTATTTAGCATAATGTGTATGTATGTTGGTTTTATCTTTATTTATATATATGTATGCTATTTTTTATTTTTATATATGAGTAATTTATCTTTATTTATGTGTTTATGTGTATATGCATGTATAATGTTTGTATGTATGTATTGTATGTGTATATGTATATATATATATATATATATATATATATATATATATATATATATATATACATATATATATATATATATATATATATATATATATATATATATATATATATATATATATATATATATATATATATATATATATATATATATATATATATGTATATGTGAATATATATATGTGAATATATATATGTGTAGGTGTGTATGTATGTATATGCATATATGTATGTGTATTTTTATATTTATGTATGTATGTATGTGTATTTGTGTATACGTGTAAGTATTTGTGTATATATGGATGGTGTTCATATCATCATCATCATCATCATTTACAGCCACTCGCCATCCACTGCTGGATGAAGGCCTCTCCAACACGCTTCCACCCGTCTCTGTTTTGCGCAACACTCATCCATCTCACCCCGCACATTTTCCTAATTTCGTTCACCCATCTTCCTTGCGGTCTTCCTTTTACCCTTTTGCATTCTCTCGGGTACCATTCAAGCACTTCTTTTGTCCACCTTTCGTCCATCCTCCTAGCTACGTGACCCGCCCATTGCCATTTCAATCTCTTCACTCTATCCACTATGTCCACTACTCTTGTCATACTTCTCACCCACGTGTTCCGCTTTCTGTCTTTCCTCGTTATGCCAAGCATACAGCGCTCCATACTTCTTTGAGTGCATTGGATTTTATGTAGCATCTTGGTGTTCAGTGTCCAAGTTTCACATCCATACGTCATCACTGGCAAAACGCATTGATCAAAGATCTTTTTCTTCAGGCAGAGTGGCATTTTTGATTTAAAAACAGCATTCATCCGTCCAAATGCACTCCATCCTAATTTCATACGTCTCTTTATCTCTTCATCTTTACTACCAGACATGTCAATTATTTGACCTAAATATAAATAATTATTTACTACTTCTACTGGTTAATCATCTAATGGGATGCTATCAGGCATGCAATAACTATTGAACATTAGTTTGGTCTTATCTACGTTAATTTTTAATCCTACTTTTCTACTTTCCCTGTCCCGCTGTGTTAGTCTGATAAGTAGGTCAGCTGAATCACGAGCTACTAAAACTATATCGTCTGCGAACTGAAGGTGACTCAAAAAGCGACCATTGATGCTTACTCCAGCTGTATCCCAATCCAATTTCCTGAAAACTCCCTCAAGCACCGCATTGAATAACTTGGGCGAGATTGTATCTCCTTGTCTTACTCCTTTTCCTATGCTAAATCTATCTGTACCTGAAAAAATTTTAACCGAAGCCGAAGAATTCTTATATATTGCAGCTAACAGTCCCACATAGGGTTCCGGCACTCCCTGTGTTTTTAGAGCGTTAAGTACTGCATTATGACTAACTGTATCGAAGGCTTTCTCATAATCGACGAAACCTAGGCACAATGGCCGTTGATATTCGTTGGTGCGCTCGATTAGTTCGCCAACTACTTGGAGGTGGTCCATTGTGCTGAAATTTGCCCTAAACCCTGCCTGCTCTATAGGTTGGTTCTCGTCGAGGATATTCTTCAGCCTTTCTGTAATAACCTTCGTGAAGAGCTTGTAGACCGCTGAAAGTAAACTAATGGGTCGGTAGTTCTTGATATCGCTTTTGTCGCCTTTTTTGTGTATTAAAATGATAGTTGCGTTATTTCATCCTTCTGGTCCTTCTGGTATAGTTTGGTTTGGATGGTGTTCATATATGTTTATATAATTGTCTTTGGTTAGGTCTTCTTGGTGTAAATAAAATAAATAAATATCTATGTAAAAATAAAATAAAATAAAATACCATCGGGCCGGGCCTGGCTATTGGAAAATCATGTGGATACCAAAAATGATAATATATTATAGAAAAGCGTCCCAATGATGGATTGACCGCCATATTATACTCGCAATGTAATCGATCAAACTTTTAAGGGCGGGTTTGAATTTTGCAGCGTGATTTATCCGACAGACAGACAGACAGGCGTGGTGAAAAAGTGAAAGAAAATAAATGAAAAGTAGGTAGCGGCGAAGTGAGTCGACAGATAGACGTATGTACGTAGGTATTATATATAATGGGTAGCGGTCGCGTCCTGTCTGTAGGAGAAATAGATGTCATCGGGCGGGTGAAGCGGTTGCGTATTGGGGTCCGGGGGGCCCGGGAGGGCCATTGCGCCCCACCCGTGACCTTTGACCCCGGCTGAAGGCTGTGACCCAGATGGGAGGGGGGCGGCGAGGGGCGCATGCGGTCCCCCGCCGACCCCGACCCCGATGCAACACGCACAGGGGCGCGCGCACTGGCCGGACGCCTGACCCAGGGCGACACAATACAGTGTCTAGTCTCTGCTTGCTCGCCGAACGTGCCCCGATTTAGCCGAAAACTTTCGACTTATATTTTAATAAAAAGACTATTTTCAGAACCAAGACTTACTTACGTATAAGGACTTAGTTGAAAATTCACCTTTATCACCTTTAGAAACTTTCGACGACACGGATTGATGAATGAAGGTGAGTTACGAGTACGTCTACCGTAGTTTGCCAATTTACCTATCTTTATTGTTGTGACTATTGTAATCAACTACTACGAATAAAATATCTTTGGTATATTTGGAGTATATTTGGAGATATACAATAAAGTCCTGGTCACTGGCTTAAGGGGGTATTATAGAAATTTGAAAATATCGATTTTTTTTGTTTCATATTTTCAAAGTTTAAACCTTTAAAAATATGTCCTTAAGAGAATTTTTCAAAATTCAAATTATTTTCGGAGATAAAGCTGTTTTAGTGACGTGGCATTCAACCGGCGCGTAACGTTACCCGAAACTTTAAACGCGTTTTTCTCGAAACTCCTTTTTCCAACGAGTTTGACATGATATATCAAGTTCTATCGGACCAATTAACTTAAAATTTGGTGTGGGTCTTTTTTATATATCCCTCTATGGTCCGTAGCAGAATTATGTAAAAATTTTGTTTTTAAATATTTTTAAAAAATTCAAAACTTTGAAAAAAAAAGGCCAAAAAATGACTTTTTTGGTTGCCATTTCGCGAAATTTTTTTTTTTATTTGTTTCCGAGGTGCGGACCATAGCGACACTCTTATTAATTAGGAATCTTTTCTTTTTTATTTTTTCGGATGACTAGAAGGGTTGGAATCGTGTCAAGATGGAGGCACCCTTTTTTTTACCTCCCCCACTTTACCAGCCTGTAATTTTTTGAATTTTTAATGTTTTTTTTTTTCATTTTTGTTATGTAGTATTGAAATTTTAATAAACATATATGTAATAAAAAAATGCATGGCAAAAATGTTTTTAGTTTTTGTTTTATTGAATTTTAAAAAACGCCCAAAATTTGTCCCTCTAGACTAGAATACCCCCTTAAGAGGGCTGTACACCCGAAACCTTAATTTTGTTGCCGTTCCTTTCTTCGATAAATATATTGAGTGAATGTATATATTGAGTGAATGTATATATTGAGTGAATGCGACAATATATATCAATAAATATATATTGAATGAATGCGACAGTTGCGCTTCGACCAGATAAAACGTATTTTAAATTGACAAAATCGTGGTTTCGTATTCTTCTATTTTCTCCTCCGAAACTGCACCAATTTTTAAAAAAATTTCATCATTGTTATGAGAAAGATATTTTCTGTGCAACTCTATGCGCGTATTTTTTTTAAAATCGACTGTTAAATATCCACGCTGGACTCTTTTCGTGGGTGTAAAAAAGAGGCGATTTTATTGATGTTTGGCGGCTCTTAGCTCCTATAAAAAATAACTAATCAAAAAAATAAAACGATAGATGCAACCCAATGGTGAATATCCATAGCATATCAAAATAATAATTTATCTAGTGCCATAATTGAGGAAGGGAGAAGTCTAATACGTTTGTATGGACAAGGCGCTGGTGTCCAGCCCTCTTAAGGGCACAAACAGTGCAAACAACGTCATGCATATTTTTAACAAATAGATTAATAATTTTATATATATTTTTTTTATAATTTTACACTCTACTGAAGGCAATCCTGTGGATTTTTATCTCGGAAAATTGCCCAATTAAACGTTCATGATAAAATTGAATGGAAAATTCGCTCCATAGTAAAGGTGGATGCGGTTAGTGTTCAATTTTCCGACGATGCAATTTCATACTTTTATAGTTTTTCAGAAGGTGATATATAGGTTTTTGAGCTCTTTTTTATATTATGCTGGACATTAACATTAGAATAATATAATACTATGATTACTAACCAAATTAAATTAAATTGTAAAATAGAAAATGATCAGTAGATCAGTAACTATTAAAATAGATATAAGATGTATTGTGAACATAATTTCGTAATAAAAAAAGCATTTAAAAATCAAAAATCAGAAGGTGATATAATACATATCAAATAAGTTTCATGAGTACAAGGTATGGAACATTCTTGAGGAGATATGTACATACATAAAAGTACACAAAGACAATTATGCACAGCTTTGTTATTAAATATATTACAAAAAAATCTATGACACCATTGAATGTTGATGGTTTCTCTCTGTCTTGTTACATTTTACGATCACAGAGATGACAGTGATGGATGTCGGTAAGATATTAGTCTCATATTTGCATGTAACCGTGCACTCTGACCGGCTCGGATAGAGTACTTTTCTGGTCGACCTCCTATGGCGTGAGGATCCTCCCCTCACATTTGGAGTTCTTCAGTTATTGAAGTAATTATATTCAAATTAAATCATAGAACTTCCATATGCATACTCATGTGTCGTAAAAATGTAGCATCTACTATCTTAAATAAATGCTGGTTTTAACATTCATGGTTAGAAGACATTTTAACCACGGGTAGTAACGTCGGCTATAATTAAACAAACAGATTAGTTAATATCGTCGACAATCTAAACCAGTTTAAGCAAACACAGACACAAAATAACAGTTGAGTAAATATTAAACGCGTCATAAACGCGTTTCCATAAAAGGTAAAAAAAAAAAAAAAACACGAAACTCCTTTGAGATAAAACTATCATAAAAATAATGCAGAAGGAATGCATATGTACATATATCGTACTAGCAATTATTCCAATGCATAATAAAATAAAAATTTTATGGTGCAATCTAAGCACTTTAGACGCCGCTTCATAAAACTTTTAAAAATCGTGAAATAAATAAAAAGGGGGTGGGGGGTGGAGGGGGGCGCCATTCAACTTCACCGTCGAATATATTAACATATTATCAAGATTGTTTTAGCTGCGACTTTTATGGCGATGGCGAGGCATATTCCTGCGATACCAACTGGCCAAAGTCAAAACGGCAATTCTCGTAATTCTCAGCACTTTTTAAGCGAATTGTTTTCGTGTGGGAATCCAAAACAATCAGATAATACCATAAAATTTATTATTTAGAATAGCTTTATCAACCACAATACCGACAAACAAATTAAAATTGTGCCTAGGACAAGATCTATTTATATATATATATATATATATATATATATATATATATATATATATATATATATATATATATATATATATATATATATATATATGTATGTATATCTATGTAGAATACCCTGCTGCATTTAAACTAACACCTGCACACGCCAGTAATGGTAATAACACACTCAAAAGTACGGCACGGGACGCGTAGGTGGACTCCAGTTGTAATAGGCGTACATTGTTTTTTTAATTGTTAATTCGTGCGATTTTATTATTTCGACAAGTTTCAACTACAATCTTCAAATGAAGGAATCACCGTTATCGATCACTGTCTATAAATACAATAATAAAATATCACCGAAACGCTCCAAGGGGTAAAGTTTGCGAAAGGATGCGACGGTACAGATTTGACTTACAAGTGCTTTTTTTGCATGAACAAAACTATCTATAAATACCAACTGTCTATAAATACAATAATAAAATATCACCAAAACGCTCCAAGGGGTAAAGTTTGCGAAAGGATGCGACGGTACAGATTTGACTTACAAGTGCTTTTTTTGCATGAACAAAACTTTATATAAACAACAAAACTATCTATACTGTAACTTTCAAAGGGGCGGTAGAAAGCCGCGTATGGATAGTTAGCTGTCATTGCTCCGATCTGACACGACAAGACTTTTAATGAGTTTTTAAATGATTAAACTTATATAACTTAATGTCGGAGACATTAGCTTACTTCAATGTTAGCTAGCCCCCGTTAGTAAAAAATATATTGAAGCGAGGAGTGGAAGTGGTTCAATTTTACAATTCTTTTTACAATTTTAAAGTTCTATTTTACAATTTTAATTTAATTTTGTTAGTAATCATCAAAATTTGTTAGCAATCAAAAATCGTCTAAATATACCCTTTTGATTTTTAAATGCTTTTTATTATTACTAAATTATGTTCACAATACATATTATATCTATTTTAATAATTACTGATCTACTTATCATTTTCTATTTTAAAATTTTAATTTAATTTTGTAAGTAATCATAGTATTATATTATTCTAATGTTAATGTACAGCATAAAAGGAAAAAGAGCTCAACAACCTATTTACAATTCTTATAAATGCTCATAATACATCTAATACATAATATTAATTAAAGATTGTCTAAAGTTGACTATCTAAAGCAGATTGTGTTTAGTTAATCTGTGTTTATACCTGAAGGGTATAGACATTTTGTTGTATTCACCGAGACTCTTCACAAGTGTGTTAGTATGGTTATTAGTGATTCTGTCATATAACCTACAGGTTAGTTTGTTAGAAATGTCTGTAACAAACGGAATATTAATAGTTTAGTATATACAGGATATGATATATACATCGCAATATAATATTTTCATAATGCAACTCGCCCTAACGATGGTGGCTTTCCTTTCGTCTGCGAATTTCAATATTTCCGAGTACGAAAGTCATTCGTCACCTTGGACAAATGTGGTCCTCCATCTCACCCCTGTCACTGCAAGAGACACCATAAACCATTCGTATAGGTATGGACAAGTAATGGGAAACGTAATCGAAGAAAATCGACAGTAACAAATTGCAGTGTCTGCACTCAGGCCGATGCAATATTTTAACCGAGGTAAAGCTTCGCACATTACTCAAGCTAGGAACGAGAGTCGACTAGAGAGAAAAGTATCAACGAAATAAGCAAACAAAACAATAAAAAAAGGGGGACATTTCTACGGATGCAATCCCGGCGACAAAGTAATACGGATTTATATGCGGCAAACGTTCCAAGGTTCCCGATAAGCGGCGTCCACGTATCTCCCGAGGGATTGCCGGGATTTCCCGGGAAACGGGACGACTCAGGCGCCGTGACTCCAATTACCAATGGATAGACACCGGTTGATGTACGAGCTGGGATAACCGACTCGGACACAGCTTCTAAATGGTCAACGTTCGGAATAGGATGTTTCAGCTAATCTCGATGCAACTATAAATCTTCAATGTTCAATTGCACGTACAAGCAGCTTAATTGAAACGAAAAACGGCTACTGAAAATTGTCGAGGGGTGAAATTCGATTTAGAATTAGACTTCTGAATATTTGATAAACGCTACTGAAGGCACATAAATTCAAGTATAATTTTATTCAAAATGAACCAGGGTATGTGAGAAGATAATTGAAAGTGACACTGGGAATTATGCCTTCTTGAATATTCAATCAAGTACATATGTACATATAATTTGATAAATGTGTTATATAATATTCTGTTTCTTACTCATATGATCATACATATATGAATGAATATGCATATATAAAGATTTGTTTATTTATTTTTATTTTTAAATTAATCATAACATATTGCTCCAAAGCGGCGAGTATGCTAAACAGACTCTATATATTACATATATTAAATACATAATTATTACATACACACACATGTAAATCGAAACAATACCTGACATATATGGTCAGACATTACAAACATCGTATACAATATGATCAATAACATTTTTCATATAACAATATGAATTTTTACATTCAATAAACATCCAAATCTATGGATTGAAATCTGGCGAAACCTGAGATATAAAAATAACTCAAGGTTTGCAATAGAAAATTGGAGAGGAAAAGCCAATTTTACAGGAACCGTTTCAACGAAAATCAGAAAAATTGAGAAATTCTTATAAGAAACGATCGACCTCGATAAACCAAGGTCTGGCCAACAACAAGACTCTAGTGGCAATCGAACCCGTGACACCTAGCACGAAAGAATACAACATTCACCACTAGACCATGCTGCTGGTTGATGGATAAGAATTTCAGTATCAAGGCAAGAGTGTCAACCTTCATTTATAAAAAAAAATTATAACTAATGCATTGTATGATTCGTAAATACTAAGGATTTCAATACCGATACTACCGGGTTTTGACCAAAATTCAACCTTCAGTACTACCGGTAGTACGAAATAGACTAACGGTAGTACCGAAATATAATAATTTCAGTTGTATGTAAGTTGAATTGTTTTGAATTTAGAAAAATGAGTCGAGACTCAATATCATTTTTGATCTGCTATTCAAAGGAGCCGCTAAGTGTATCATTAATTTGAAATCAAAGATAAAGTAAGCCGAAAATATTGTACTTATACTGAGACTACATACATATTTCCGAATAAAAATCTCGTTTAATGTCGCTTGTTAACTATTTGAATACACATATAGTATTTTAAAGGTAAAAACATTCTTCAATACAAGAATCAACAAAAAAACAACAACTTTTTTTGACATTCGCTAATCGGTTATTTACGCGGTGTAGAAGGACTCAACATATTATTTTATAATTAACTAAAAAATAAGTAATTAATGATAAACCAAAAAAAATGCGACAATAACTAACAGTTAATTAATTAATATTTTATTGGTAGTAAATAAAATATTATTGCACTAATTGCTACAATAAATCGAAACCGATAAATACTGGTTAATAGGATATGTTTTCGGTATTGCCGGTATTAACATATGTTGATATTTTTGGAGTCTCTAGTACATATGTACGTATATTTTTTGACTAAATATATGTAATACGATTAATTAGACCAAAAGTGACTGAAAAAGACTACGTAACTGAAGCAGGTGATAATCTTAAATAATATACCGAAAAATATATAGGTATAATAAATTGAGCTATCATTATTAACAGCATGTGCCAATTACAAATCCAACGACACCTACTTAGAACACGGTAAGCAATCGCGATTTTTTTACCCCAATTGTGCACATTGGTGTTGCTACACTGAGTTACAGCATCCACGATCGGACAACCATTACTCAAATAGCAACGAACAAATTACAACAGCAAATATTGCGGAATTCCCACTGGATAAGTGGCGTTGGAAAAGCGATCAAGTCATTTGGCATTAAGTGTAAATGCAAAAATTCCGTGAATGGAAAGCAATCGGTTTCCATAGTGCGTTCTGGGGTCGCCGCATGACGCATATTTGCGTCACATTGAGTGTTGCGAAATTGTAAACAAACAGTGGCACAGTCAGCAAATCAGATATGATATGATCTGAGTGTGAAATAAAAACAGTCCAAAGTGTAAATCGATTTCACTTTCATAAATAACGGGGACTTTCTATACGATTCGTAGCGAAATTGCATGCGTGCGATGCAACAAAGGAAAGCGAATGCATTCTCGAATAAGGTTTGTGCATCCGTGCGGGCCAAGGCTTTGGCAAGGTTTCCAGCTCGTTCTTAATTAGTGCTCGATTAATTTGTACAGGAAAACATTCCGGTGAAATGTGCACTTTGTTGAGAGGTAAAGCGCATTCCAACTAATTGGACAAATCACCGACGCTTGACCCACATAACGAAGCATCAAAGGTAACAAGCGTTTCTTGGCAAAAGTGAGCAAAGACAAATTGGTAAAGAGCATTCACAGTTCAATACGCAAATTAATGCAAAAAATATGGAAGTCAGTTCAAGAGGGCTTCAAGTAATGTCGGTTTGTAATAGAAAGTAATAGCTTCTCAATGGTATGCTTAAATGAGATTAAATTTATATTGCAACTACTAAAGCGGGTCCGTCCATATACGGTACAAAACCATTATTATATATGTAGTTAAATGGTTAATGCTGATTCCTCCTATTAGATGTTATTTGATTTTGTTAACGGTACATACAAAATCGATAATCGTTAATAATAAATTGTATTTATGTAATACAATATGGACATGTATATACAGTGCACTCTCGATTATCCGGGCTAATGCTGGGTAGAGAGGGCACGGATAATTGAAAAACACAGATAATCCGAATCATCAAATTTGGACTTGGTTTCGAGTATAATATTATATTAACAACACAAATTTTTGTTTCATTATTTTAATACTCATTATTTATTTAGAAAAACACTTATAGTTAAGCAGATGTGTGGCCGTTAGTACCTATAGTTACATTACTGTTGCCAAAATATAAAAAAAAATGTAGTCAACCAGCCAGACGAAGCATTGAAGTTGTCTACTAATCCTAATTTTTCATAGAAAAACTTCGCTGCTTCCATATATTTATAGTTTTAACTCTCATATGTATACATAAATTTCAAATTTGGCGTGTAGCTTCTTGTAGGGTAATACACGATATATATTGATTTATGGCCAAATGTGTCAAATCTGACATTTCACGGCTTAAAGTATATCTCTTCACGGAGTTTTATCTGCGAGATAAGTATTCAATAAGAAGTTATGTTGTATCTAATTGTTAATATGATTTACAATAAGCTTACATACATACATCACATACAATCATTTTTAGTTATCAGCTGATTTATTTTTGATTTAACTGTATGAGTATAGTTGCAACCAAATCGTCGTATCTTGACATTTTCATACTTTTTCGTTTCGAAGGACCTGCTTTAGAACTATCACAATCTCTCGCGAACGCCTCTAACTTATTTTTTTAACTATATTTCGAACAGGTATGTAAATCTGAAATATTTTCGAGTTAATAGAAAAGAATATAATTTCACACACAAAGTATTATAATTGATAACAATTAAACAAACATATGTTCGAAAAAATCTGCTCTGAATACACGCACTTGTTACTTCTTCAATGATCAAAAGCGACTGAAATACTTGACGCAATAGTAAAATACATTTAAAAAGGGAAAAAATTTCTGTGTGACATAACTTGTTTCAAATAACACGCATGTTTACGGTCACAATCAATCGATGCGTCTCATTATCATTTAAGAACAAAATTTAATTAATTTTAAAAAATTAATTCATATTTTTCAAGCACGGATAATCCGCAAACAGATAATCCACACCCGGATAATCGAGAGTACACTGCATGTACTATATGTAGGTATATTATAAAACAACGTATTGGACAATAATTTGCTTGATCACTCAATTTAATTTCTAGGAATCTTTTATCGAATGCGATTTTGGAATCACATTTACAATATAAATAAAAACTATGCTTTGTCATTTATATCATAAAATAAAAACAAATGGAAAAATTTATGGTTAAAAAAGTACTGTTAATGTAGGCCCGTTTTGGCCGAGATAGTCCCGTTTTTTATGTGCTTTGCGTTCGTCCCGTCGTTTTCGTGAAATTGTTTGATTTATCCTTGTCAAAACAATCAATTTATTTCCTAAAAAGAAACACTATTATATAAATAAACATTTACATCTAATATATTAGTTTTAAAGTAACATTTAAATATTTTGTTACATGATTCATTTTTAAACGTTTCTGGAAAAAAATCGCTTTGTGCTATTATTTTCATCATAGTTAAATATCTTCAAAATACAATATTATATTTTTTATATTATCCAAAAAATTTCTTAAGCAATTGAGTAATGTTCTGGGCGATAAATCGACAAATTTCTGCAACAAATTGCTCGGTATGTGACCTTTTTGGGTGTATGCTTGATCATAGTGACACGTTAGAGAAAACATATTAAGTCTACGAAAACAAATTATGCAGTTTGTAGTGTATACAACAAATAAGCTAATATGTACGTAAATACAATAATAGTAAATCAGAGATAAACAAAAACAATGTCGTAAAGAAATTTTATACATATGTATGTAAATATAAGTAAAATCAAGCATTGATATTTTATAAAAAGATTTATCTGCGGCTCAATTTTACTATTACACTACACCTAGTTTAAACTTAAATAAAATGGGATTCAAGAATGCAAAATCTTCAAAAATATATCATAATCATATAAGTCAAGAATCACTGGTATGCAAAGTATGTATGTAATACTGTCAAGACCATGTGGCGACAATCTGATAGGGCAATATGCAACCAGCCTAAGAGTGTTATACAAACGTCATTAGAACGATGCATTCGTTGTCAGTCAGTGTACTTGTAAGCCAAAGCGCATTATGCATTCGAGGAAACCCTTCATTGGCCGGTCGACAAACCCTTACATAATCCGAGTGTTGCAACTCGAGTGCAGTTTAGACGATGCACCGTCGAACAGAGCCACTGCACCGGTTCGGAGTGACCCACAGACCAAATGAACGGCATTGATTTTGAAATAGAACGATGTTAACGAAATGCTGTTGTGAAACTTGAAGGTTATCGTCGCCTTTGGAATGGACCACGTTTAATGCACCGGCACTAAAAAAAGGGGTTATCCGAATTGACCCCCACACTGCCAGTAAACACGATATTTATATACGTAGACGTCTATGTATGTAGCTACTGTGCTTTAAAAATTATGTATTTGTCGATAAATAGTGTTTTCAATGGGAGAAAACCCACTTGAGGCGATTTGTTCACACAAGTTCATGTGCTGCGTCGTATTTTGAGTATTTTTGTAATCTTTAATGTCGAATTGAGAGCCGTAACGGAGCGTTGGTAATTTTGGTCTTATTCCAAATGTCTATTTTATGCATTTCAGATGCACCGTACTATAAGCTTCGGATGTGGTCTCGTAGAGCTCGTTCTGAGAATTTGGAATGTAGCATTTGTCTTAATTTCATGTGTTCTGTTACGACCGTTTAAAATGAAAAAGGTCATTCCAAAGATTCCAGACGCTTCCTCTTCACGTTTGAATAAAACTTTTACTTTTTGTTGCGTACATATCTTACATAGAAGTATCTAGAAAATATACTTTGGAAGTTTTCTATTATATTTATCTATGAACAGTAAGTAAATGAAGAGAGGAAAAAAACAGACAGATAGATGTGTGAGAATAAAACTAAAGTTGCAGCCAATTTTTGTACGGATTCATCTTTAAATATGAAAAATACACAATAGAGACAGCGGATTTAGATTTAAAATCGTCTAGGCATGTAACATATGTAGGATTTAGTTGTCTTGTTTTTCAATTCGTCTAATTTGACATAAAAAAGGAAACAATTCCTACAAATTAAAACAACTGAAGGTCTTTGCGAAAAAGATAAAATATATGCCAAGTATTACGAGTACCATTCGGATTGTTTTTTCTTTGAATTCCTTTACTATTGAAGATATAATAATAATAATATGTATAATAATAATAAGATAAGATAATCATAGCTAATTGTGTTTAAATTTGCTAAAAATACTAGACAATAACTGAACCATTGGGAAGTTTTCCTCCTATCGACACCACATTTCCTCACAATTTATGATAATTTATCTATTTTGCGTATTTACAACTGGTGCTTATATATGTATTTATATGATATTTTTACTTTATATGCTATTTTTATAATGCTATTGTTTTTTATGATTATGTATAAATGTATTTTTTGTCTGTGTTTTTATGTACATACATATATAGTTTTATTTTTCTCATGTATCTGTATTTTTTCGATTATTGTGGCGTATTATAGACTCCTGTAATACCGCAATGGTCCAAACTTAAACTCAAATAAATAAACATATAATTCAGTCTAACTGTAGTATATAAATAAAGTAGACACAACCAAGATGTAAACTAACCTCACACAAGATCCAGAATCAAAGTAAAAAACATATATTTGGATTTTATCTATATCTGTTCCCTAGTGCCTTTGTCTTGGGATCCGTAGCAAAGTGAAGAAACGTATTTCTTGGGAAACATTTTGTAAAATCATTAAGAGGAGAGATTCACAATCCCGCTATCTTGGAGAAGCTTAAATTTTTGGCCCCGGAAAATCATAAGGTTTTGCGAAAGCATGATATCTTGAGGATAATTAGGGCTAAAACAAACGTGCTCATGAACTCCCCCCTCTTGAGAGCTGCTCAACTACTCTTTAACTCACTGCCACATTCCTTGGATCTCTTCAATGCCAGTTATGTTGAGTTGATCGAACACATCCTACATAGAACGATATAATTATCTTTATTATTTATTTGTTTTTCACTATACATATTTCGTACTTGTTTTTAATTTTTTTTATTATTTTATTACTTTTGGTTATTCTTGTTTTATGTATACTTATATTTGTATTAAAACCACAGTGACGCATCTTTCAAGTCTCTGTTGTATTGATTATTTTTAAATAAAATAAAATATGCACAAGTTAAAGTCTACAATATGTAAAACAACCCAACACAAAGCAAAATGTTCTCAAACAAAAACGGAAAATCTATCGGATTTTTCCTTCAATGGAGCATGCATTGAGATGAAAACGACAAGACTTCCTTCCGCAGACTGATAGAATCGATATAAAAAGCACACCTACATTCAATTTTACATAACCAAACAACCCAGCATCAAACATCAAACCCCAACACCATCAGAGGAAAGCCACCAGACCAAAATACACGCATACGAGGGGGGTCCTCCTTTAACTTGGTAACCCAGTAGGGAGAAGAGGAGAGCAAAACGGAACTGAAAAGCCAGACCGCTACACACTGCTATACATCTTTCACACCTCCCTACCCACCAGCATACAATCCAGAGCATCTGTACGTGCATAAGCATATCTACATACATATATACATTGTCCTTGGTTGGGCGCAGCGTCGCGACGCGTATCGATCCGATGCAGTCGAAGGTGAAGCGTCGGCGTCACACAGACCCATTTGACTGTCAGCTACACAGGACACACCATAACAACAAATCAGTCACGCAAAACCCTCTTTTGAAGCGTTCATTATTGTAGTTATGACCGGTCAATTATGATCGAGTTGGAACTGGAGGTAGCAATCACGTCAATAGAGCGTTTCCACCGCTGAGCTGGCAACACCTATGGACACTCGTGTGTGTACTATTGATCTAATTATACTGTGTTTTGTATGTAATATTTACGTCCGGTCTGCTACATTCATGTTTATGGGCCATTGTAGTTGTCAAAGGTGGTTCGAATGCTGATCAATCTTCCGAGCTTCAATTATGGACGCGAAACGGTCTAATACTTCATAATGTGCCGTATACAGAAAACGTCAATAGTAGTTTTAACGTAAGGCTATTATTGACATCTAATATATAATTTCGAAAGAGACTTTGATTCGATATATTTTTTTTTCGATTCAAATAAATTTAATAAAAAAATAAATGAATATTTACTATTAGATTCGCCATGTTTAAGCTGTTTATATTACAAATACTGAGCGAAGCCGGGTAAAACAACTCTTTATTAATATTTTAGAAGTGTTCAAAGTTTGACTGGCCAATATAGAAATGCTACACTTACACTTATAGGTTACTAGTGGTTTTACCCGGCTTCGCTCAGTATTTGTAATATAAACCGCTTAAACATGACTAATCTAATAGCAAACATTTTAATAAATTGATTTGAATAGTTTTATTTTATACTAGCTGAACCCTGCATGCGTTGCAATGCCACAATAACGCATGCAATTCCCGTTCCCGTTCTCGTTCGCTTTCCCTTTCCCCTTTCTCGATCCTGTTCCCGTTCCCGTTCCTATTTTTCGGAACAACGCAGGCAGCGAACACCCTGGTCGGGAAGCGAAAACATTTGAAATTATAGCGAATGACACTCATTCCCGTTTTTCCCGTTTCTGTTCCCGTTTTTTCCCGTTTTTTTTCACAGTAATCTTTCCGGACATGCATACAACAAATCCTGAAAGTTACATCGTAATCGCTTCAGTGGCTTAGGAGCCTATTTGAAACACACACACACACACACACACACACAGACATTCATTTTTATATATATAGATAAATTTATTTAATTGACTGTCACGAACAAACAAACATATGTATATACTGTCTCTTTCGAAATTATATGTATACCAGAATCCAGCGCCTGCGCCCCCAGAGCCTTCACCCCCTAGGGCTTCGCCCCCAAGGAACTTCGAATACTTTTAATCGAAAAAAATCGAATGTGTCGTTCCCAACCAACCAACCAAACATATGTATATACAAAGTCTCTTTCGAAATTATATTTAAAATGTTAAAGCCTTTCTTTGGATTATAATTTAATAAAATGTGCAGGATGATGTTAGGATATCAAAAAAAATCGCAAGCAATTGACAAAACGCAGAATATTGAATGACCTTAATTTTTTTCAAAAGATGAAAATTAAAATGTATATGTATATATTAAATTTGAATCCACCGTGAAATGGAGCGTCGTAAAACGAGGCCATATTTATTTTATGATACTCATCATATTTATATGATACACTGTAATATTTTAATTAAATTCATAACCGCATTTCACACGATCACTTTGATTATGATGAACTTGATTCCATCTCATTCATTGTTTCAAGTGAAGTAGAACTTATTGCAAATCTATGTACACATGAATGTACATATAATATTTACATACATGCAAACATATATTACATATACATATATGTATGTATACTTCATCTTGTTCCTTCTAAACTACGTACGCCGAGTTGCGAATCACGTGATGATTTTGATTATATTGAACTTTTATGATTATATTTCATTATTTTATTGTAGAATCTGTGCGAATTTACCTATGCATACATCTTCTCATTCTTTCTACACAACGTACATATAGTAGAATAGTCTAAAACTGTCGCCCAAGTAAAAATATTTGGAGAATAACATGATGATTATGATTATAATGAACTTTTATGGGTTTATTTCATTGTTTTAAGAAGGATAGAACTTGCTAATAATCTACATAGTGTATATATGTAGTCCTTCTTATTCCTTCTACGCAATGCATGTGTGTACTTCAAGTCGTCTTAAACCACCACTTGAGTTTAAAAATATGGAGAAAGACACGATTATTTTGATAATGATGAACTTTTCCTGAATTTATTTCATTGTTTCAAGAAGAGTAACACTTGTTGCGTATCTACACATTTAGTTCTTCGTGTTGTTCCTTCTACAAAACGTACTTTAAATCGCCTAAAACTATCACTCAAGTTCAAAAATTTGAGGAATGACATGATTATAATGAACTTTCAATGATTATATTTAATTATTTTAGACTTTTAGAGTAGAATCTATTACTAATCTACATATATTTTCTTCTCATTCCATCTACGCAACGTACTTAGAGTCGTCTAAAAGTGTCGCCCAAGTTCAAATACATCCATATTTTAATAATTACTTTTAGAGATTATCTCAATATGTTATACAATATGTTATCTCAATATGTTATACAATATGTTATCTCAATATGTTATACAATATGTTATCTCAATATGCGTATATGCTACTGAAACTTGAGACTATAAAGGCAGCCGAACAAAAGAAAGTTGGGTTAGAAATGTGGGTTTGGAGGCGAATGTTGACAATCCTTTGAACCAATATTTTCGACAAAGTCCCCAATTTTTTGGACACGTGGCGAGAAGAGACGGCAATAGTCTGGAAAGCTTGTTGTTTTTACAAACCTCCTTTACGTTTCACATTATTTTGCTATTGAGGGGAAGAGGAAGATCTCCTATACGGTATACTGATCAAATCCGGTCGACTCTTGGTTGTTTTGTCATCGATGCACTTCGAAATGCCATTTCAAGAGTAGATTGGAGAAGAGTCGTTAACCACACCCCAGCTTATAGAGGTCATGATCCTCAGTATTGAGGAAACGACTATACAGAATTGTTTCCAAAAAGTTAACTATGTAGAATGACACAATATTTCGTGTTCTATTCTGCAATCGATCTTAACGGAAGGTGGACGCTTAAATCTCCATAATGTCTAAAAACATATTCGTCAGTCAGATTTATAATGAAATATCGTTACTGTAAATAACATTAAAGTCAAAATATTTATTCTGCGGAAGAGATCAAATTGGCACCGGTCCCAAAGTCGGGGACACGCAGAATACATCGATGATCGATCGGAGCGATTAGTATCGGAAAGAGTTGGATAAAAAAACATGTAAAATGAAAAATGTTGGGATCGTCTGGACATGCGATGATTCCGACATTGATCTACGACCGACGCGAGCGAGAAATGCACTCCGGAGAAATGAATAGTGCAGCGGTCGCCGTGTGCAGTGATGTGTATGCACTTTGCCATGTATTTAGACACGCTCTACTCCAGTTCCGCGGATAAAAACGAGATTCCTAACGCATAAAAACCACCCAGCAGTATGAAAATGACCCAGAAATGTAAACAATTTCCGAGAACAAAACGGAATTTAACAAGAACAAATTGTTAAATTTCCCAAATTAACGTGTCGAACAGAGCCGTATAATAAATTAAAACAACGCAGAAGAAAAAGGTGGTCGGTGTACAAAAGAAAGTGTTCTTGATTGAATCTAAGAAAAGAAAGAGAGAGAGAGAGACACACCACTACTACATAGAGCTAGGCAATTTGCCAAAAAATGTGTAATTTAGACGTCGGACATTAATGATTTTCGCTTTGGGAAAGTTCTCACGGTTATAAATCCGCATTAATCTACGTACGAGCGTTCCTTTGAATCCGTCCCTCTTTTGATGTGGCACACAAATCTGCCGCATTACGTTTAATGAGAGCTTTGGCAACAAAAAAGAGGTCATCGTAGCTTCGGGTCGTGATATTATTTCGAAAATGTCAAAGATCTAAACTCGCATTTGAAAAATACAACGAAATATACATATATACATAGGTACCTACATAATTACGGAAACGTTTAATTTTCGTATTTAATAACCAAATGCACGAGGTACTTGTTAGAAAATTACGTTCACTCACGCCACGTATTTGTACATTGTTGCACGTTATTCGGTTGCATAATAAAGTGCATTCGTATCTTTCGCCCCGAAAGGCTTTGGCTTGTTTACGCTAGCTAAAGCCAGCACGCAACACTTCTAGAGACCAGATAAATAAATCGATTTCTAGAACTCGCCGCAAACATTCGAGTGACTAGATTGAATAATCCGCGGTGATTTAATTTTTACATAGATATAACCAGGAAGCGAAAGTGGATGGAATGAAGAGATTGAACTGCCAATGGGCGGGCCAAGTGGCTAGAAGAATGGACGAAAGGTGGACAAAATAAGTGCTAGAATGGTACCCGAGAGAATGCAAAAGGGTAAAAGGATGATTGCAGAGAAGATGAGTAGACGAAATTAACTATTAATTAAACCATAGATACATCTATGGATTTAGAATTGTACATTAATTTTATTGTATACAAATCAAATTAAAATAATGGTGACATAGTGGTTTTTGCCAATTTGATGGAGGAGCTGTTTCAACACTGAAATCAGGTAAATTGGCAAACTTGACTTGGAGTCACAAATATCCAAGTCTGACTAGCAGCATTAAAGATTAGCAAGGGGTCGAACCCGGTAACCTCTAGGTGCTTAATATAAACGCAACCACCGAGCCATACCACTGGTTGTGTAATATCGAATGTCCAATTTGTCGTAAATTACTTAGATTAAGTATATTTTGCAAACGAATTTGTCATTCAAATTACGGAAGAGACGACGATTTTTCTAGGTAAATACCGCCATAAAAAGGAATATTAAAATATACGAACGGTTTTGGGGAAAATACACTGAACGGAAATCGTAAATGTAACTTATACGTGTATGTTCTTGATAATAGGTCGATTTGCCTATTTACTAGGCCTACCGAATATGCCAGCTTGAAGGCTTAGTCCCGCTGTCTCGAATGATTTAACATTAATTTTGCCCTATTCAGACGATATAATCCAATGTAAAGAACAAGTAACCAAAATTGGGATTCAATTCTTAAGACGTTTTAAATGCGCATTTCAAATGGGGCGTCTGCTGAATTTATAAGATAGTTAAAAGATAAATTTGGAACCAGAGACGTACATATAATATAGGCAAAATATAATCATATCTGATTATATTTGGACTAATTTTGGAACGAGTGCAAATTGCGTCGCCACTAAATGTATACTAACTTTAAATTGAAAAATATTTCATCTCCCTCTTTATAATTTAAAATGTTTTAGTACTTATGAAAAGTTACAAACTTGCGATTTAGTACATAATTTTTCAGTTATGAAGAATAAAAACTTTTCTTAAAAATTCTCATATGACAACACCTTATAAAAAAAAGAGGCTTCAGGACCAATTTTTTTAATAAATACAACTCTTTCTGTTGATATGTGGTGAAGATCTTACAACCTATGTACATACATACATACATATGTACTTATATTACTCTTTATTCCCGCGTGTTGTTTGATCTTGATTGTTTGAGCGCGCGTTTAATTGATGTTTTTCTTTAAGGTTATTTATGAGACTTTCAAAGTCTTTATTGATTTGCTGCATTTTTCTCTCGAATTGTGATACCCTCAAATATCATAATCCCTCTTAATCTGCAAGACAAATTGTGTGTACACTTAAAGGATACATACATGTAGGAATGATTTTTAAACGAGCCGAGCCGTATGTGTGGTTGGCCAAACTGCTAGGGATAAAAGTGTGTGTGGTATGCATGGGAGAGACCGGATGCGTGTTGTTATGGTCACTTGTTGAAGAACAAGCCCGACGATATGGGTATAATAAATAGTTCTTTCTGAATCTGTGCGTTTCGCTTGGAATCCTTCACATCCGGATCCTATATTTGGGGGCTCGTCCGGGATGCCCGAAGACATTCCAGTGATAGCCAGGAGCGGTCAGACGACGACGCGGAATTGTGACAGTTGAGGTTAAGGACGCGCGATGACAGCTAGAACGCGGACGAGCATAAAGACGACGCCGATGACGTAGGTACATACATATGTACATCAAAGGATTCATACATATGTACATCAAATACTAAAACTGTCTTACGCATGAATGCCACTGTTAATGACCAGTTGTTTTACCAAACTGTGATTGGTTGAAATTGTTACCCTTATTGTATAATATTGAACTGTTAAATAAGAAACTAGTATATGTATATTAACTGGTATATTAAACTGCCGAACTGGTAACCTGTATCTGTAAATAGTAATTTGTGTTAGAGTCTTGCATCATGCATCTCAAAACATGTCTGCATAGATCTAGCCGATACAAACTGCTTCTTTTGGGAAATAAAATATAAACATCAAAATTGTTTATAAATTATAACATCTCCCACTCGTCCCCGTAACACTGTAATGAAGTCTCTTCGTCTAATTTTTTAATTGAGATGTACATACATAGAATACAGGATTGAGATATAATGTTTTTATGCTTAATATGTATAATATGTACATCGCTAAAAAAAAATGGCTATTAAACTTTCATTAAGAACTCGAAAAAAGTAATTTTCATTAAAAATGACCATTATTTTATCAAATGAAAAAATATTACTACTCTTAGCTAATAAAATAGGGGTTCAAAATTAAAAGTGGGTTGTTGATGGTAACGCACATATGTATGTATGTATGTGCATACATAAAAAAAAATATATATATATATAATAAACAATACATAAAAGCCAATATTCCAGATTTTTTACACCGCCTTATCGTTCATACCACAATAAAATGAATCGTTGGAAAAATCGTTAAAATTTTACAATTCGCACACGATAAAGATTATTTATTGGTAGCGTGACATTGTGTCGTGAACGGTCGCCGAACGTAAAGCTGCGTACACGTTAGATAAATATGCAATTATATTTAGAAAAATGCGATGATAGCGTGTGCGCGCGCTTTAGCCAAAAATAAATAGTATACAAACTGCATTAGATAAATCGAGAACGGTTTTTTATTATCAATTTGGTCACGAGTCTCTTCACAATTTCAATTCCGAACCGAAATTGAAATTTGAGTTGTCGAAATGAAGTGCATCCCAGACGAAATGCACGACCAATCAAAATCAACAACACGACTGGTACAAATTGAATGCACACAGCGATAGAGAAACATATGTATATGAATAAATATTATATCTCTTGACTGACATTCAAAAGTTTGCCGGTTTTGCTTGACAATAATTGTTTCATACAAAATCAAAACCACCAAAAATCATAATCAATTCCTTAAATTTCATGTAATTTTCAATCATTTACGTGCAGTTTCAGCACACACAAATCTTGCGGTAAGTTTGAATATAGTTGTATGTATCTACACTATTTAATTATTTAAGTTTTATTTAGGACCATTGTGGCATTACAGGAGTCCCTAAAGCGCCACAATGGTCAAAAAATACAGAGAGATGAGAAAAATAAAAATATATACATAGTATATATGTATATATGTACAAACAAAAAATACATTTATACATAATCATAAAACAAACAATAGCACTGTAGTAATAGCAGATAAAGTAAAAATATCAAATAATGAAATACAAAGTAGGGAATGTCTTGCACCTATAGCCAGCACCAATATATAAGAACCAGCCACAAATACAAAACATCCCTGCGAGGCCCAAATCAAAATTCCACTCATACATCACATTCGGTTATGAAAATAACGATGAGCGCAGGCTACCAGCCAAATAGGTTAAAATAATCTCCGATCACTGAGGCAGAAAATATAATATCAGATTCAGGCTCACCAGACACGATTTCATTTAAAATTTGGATAGCTTGGGAATGGCAAGAAGCAAGAAATTGGGAAATAAGATATTGGGAAAGAAGAATTACCTAAACACAATCTGCTTTAGATCGCCGACTTTAGAGAGTCTACAATTAATATTATATATTATGAGCATTTATAAGAATTGTTAAGAGGTTTTTAGTTGTTTTTCCTATTATGCTCTACATTATAACATTAGAATAATATAATACTAGGAAAATTAAATTAAAATTGTAAAATAGAAAATGATCAATAGATCAGTAGCTATTAAAATAGATATATGTAAGATGTATTGTGAACATAATTTAGTAATAATAAAAAGCATTTAAAAATCAAAGAAGAATTACAGAAATTCTTTATTATCCAAGCCTATCCTTAAAAATATTAAGCTTATCAAAAAAAAACAATTTAATTGGGAAGGCTATTCTAAACTGAAACCACTCTGTTTGAAAAGAATATATGTTTAAAACTATCTAAAAAAAAAAACCACGTGCCACATTCACCCTTTTGTGTGATGAATACATATGTATATTGAGGATGCGGTGCATCCGCTCTAAAATCGCCAGACAAATTGAACGACAGATTAACAGACGGCTGCTTTAAATGCAATTCTCGTCTTCTCGAATGCTAGATTGCACATCAGATGACGGGTAACATTTCGATGTGCACAGATGCAATTATTAAAATTGAGTTGGATCTTTCAGGCGAGTTTAATAAGGCAAGATTCGATAAGTTCCGAATCTTGCCTTATTAAACTCAATTTTAATAATTGCATATGTGCACATCGAAAGGTTACTCGTCATCTGATGTGCAATATATCATTCGAGAAAACGAGAATTACGTTTAAAGCTCCCGTTCTGTTAATCTGTCGTTCGTTTGTCTGGCGATTTTAGAGCGGATGCACCAAACCCATATATTGAATGCGAAAGAGATAGATAAAATACGTTATATATGTACTTGTAACGGTCTCGCGATGAAAATTTCCATCTCAAAAAATGAATTAAACAGAATATGTATTTATATATTTCAGATGTGGAATAAATCGTAGGACGTTTCTGTCCGTTTGCGTAACATAAGCCGTGGATTAAAACCAAAGGGTTTCATATAGCAACAGAAGGCTATTATATGTACATAGTATATGCATGAAAATCCTCTATCGTCCGTATTAAATCGTCAAGTGTGCGAAGCCCCGACGGATTAAAACACAACTCATATCTAGTAATATGACCCAACTTGAATGAATATTTTTCGCTTGAAAACGGTTGACAATCTGCGCCGATGCGATGTCAGATGTTATCGCTGAGAATTGCGACCATAATTTATTTGTTGATGTGTGTCAGCCGTATAGACTGGCAATGCAATACGCGTTAGGATAGGTTCAACGTACACACTGTTTACTCGGGCATTAGTGGCCTCGTGCACACCATACACATTCGTACTAGCATGTGCACATTTGTATGTACCTATTTATACACATTAATTCAGTACCGAATGGCGCTTTTTATTGCGAACGTGTGTGGGCGGTGCAATGTGGTTTGCAGCGAGCGATTTGGATTGCTGAAAACTATATATGTACATATATGATACATGTTTTTTTTTTTAATTATTTTTCAGGAACTGGGTCAAAATTAAGCGATCCTAACACTATACTGAAAATTTATTGGAGGGTTCTTAAATCATTATTTTTTATATTTATTTTATTATTTTATTAATTACATACCAGGAAGGCATTACAGGCAACCCCAATGCGCCTTCCTGGCCAATTACAAATATTGCAGCATTTTTTATTCATTATATAAGTCACTGAATTACGAGACACTAAAAAAACTCGCAAATTATTGAGACGTCTATCAAATTGTACACAAACTTATTCATTGCACATTAATCAATCACAAATTATAGGTGACATATTGTAAATAGGAAGGATTTTAGCTAATTTTTACCGGGAACCGTTTCAACAATGAAATCAGAGAAAATTGGCAAACTCTGATAGGAAACGATCAACCTGGATTCACAAATTCAGGTCTGACCAACAGCATACTCTGAAAAATTCATTTTCACTCGAGGCCCGGCCCTGGGATCGAACCCGGCACCTCATGACGCTAAGCAGAAGCTTAACCCTTTGCCCGCGTCACCAAATTTAGCGAACATGCCCTGTACGCGGCTGCTTTTTTGCGGATTTTGTTATCGCGTTTTCGACTATAAATATAGGTTGTAATATTTTTTTGAATTTTACAACCTATATTTATTTTTTTTACTACTGCCATCTATTGAATTTGGTAAAGTATACATTTAGTAATATTTTCAACCAAGTTATACAATTTTAACACAATAGACGGCTTTTATACAGGTTGGAACTTCCAAGACATCTATGCGTGTCTCGCGCGCTGAGGGCATGTTCGCTAGGACATGTATAGTTCGTACGCGGTGGAAAGGTTAACGACCGAGCTATGCTGCTGGCTATATACCAGGAAGGTCTAATTTATTTATTATTTTTTACAATTTCGCCATAGTGACATTACAGATTAGCCCAGGTCGTCAATATGTCTAATTTATTACAAGACATTGAAAACTCATAATTAACGAGACATCTAAATACATAATTATTACATACATACATACAACGGTAGCGTATATATTTAGCACCAAGTGATCAGTGGGTTCGATCCGCTATACTGCTGGTTAGATTTGGGGGATTTGTGACTCCAAATCGATCGTTTCTTATCAGAGTTTTCCAATTTTATCTGATCATGGTTCCTTAAAATTGGCAAAAAATCATCTTTCCTGCTGTCACAAATCTTCTGTATTTATTGTGCGTATAATTTGTAAGATTATGTACATAATCTAAATCCATAGATGTCTCAATGGATTAATTCTATAAGTAATTAATTAATTAATTGTTATTTCGTGTTCTCCAGCTTCTGAAAATACAGTGATTTGTGTAATAATAAAAATGCTGCATTGTTTGTAGTTAATTGTCCAGGAATGCCATGGTTGCCAATTTGTCGGAACCGTCTCAACGATAATCAGATAAATTGGCAAACTCTGATAGGAAACAATCGATTTGGAGTCACAAATCCAAGGTCTGGCCAGCAGAAACCAGTGGGATTAAAACCCGTGACCACTCTGTTCAAAGCATTATATTCTAACCATTAGTCTATTCTGCTGGTTTAAATGAGTGTGGACCGAAATGCAAATGAGTGTGGAACAACTGAAAGTAAATACACATGTATTTATATGGAATGATTTTAAGCAGCTTATAACGTTCAAACTCACTACTCCAAATTATGCAAAATAAATCACTCAAACACGCCTATTTATTATATTATACTAACCTAAAAAGACTTAAATCCCAAAATAACATTCTGTTAGTCGTAGATATTACTAACAAATTAACATACTAATAAACTTGTAAAGGTTTCGGTGATTACAAGATGTCTATACCCTTTAGGCCTTATTACAAATTACCGAAATACAATTTGCATTAAATAGTCAACTAATTACACGATATATTTGTACCATCGTAATGGCGGAGGCTCCATTCACTTATATTGATGACCAAAATGAGCAATATGGCAAAGTATGAAAACGATCGGATAAGAGATAAAAATGACCACTAACACGAAAGCCATTACGCTTAAACATGGCCAATCTAATAGTAAACATTTTATTAAATTTATTTGAATGGTTTCATTTTATTTAAATTTATTTGAATATTCATTTGTTTTTTTATTAAATTAAACGTCACGGATTTTAAGAACCAAGCAAACAAACATACATGCAACGTCTCTTTCGAAATTATATATTAGATTTATACTGTAGCGTGGACGTGTAGAAGGGTTTGTTATGTCAAAATAATGGTGGCCAGTCTGATAAGAACCGATTCAACAGTGAAATCAGATAAGTTGGCATATCGGATTTCACTGTTGGTAACTATAGGAAACGATCGACCTGGAGTCACATATATCTGGCTCAGGGTTCGAACCCGTGACCTTCAGTTATTAGCATTATACGCTAACCACTGAGCTATATTGCTGGACATGTAATATAGCTCAGTGGTTAGCACATAAGTACATGCTAAAAAATATTTATTCGAAAGTTTGCAGAAACAAAGAATTTCTTCGAAAGCAAAATACTCATCGATAATTTCCAATTTGAATCACAACTATATGCATAAAAATGCACCGCAAACGAATTTTCTACGATTAACTGACTAACTGAGATTATTCATAAAATTTGAAATCATATTCATATAGTGGTGAAATATAATAGTTAGTAGGATGTTTTGGTCGATTTGATAAGAAACCGTTTCAACAATGAAATTAGGTAAATTGCCAAACTCCGGTAGGAGTCACAGTTATCCAAGTCTGACCAGCAGAATTACAGATAAGATTCAGAATAAATTATTTTCAATCGAGGTGAACCCAGAGCTTGAACCTTTCGGTAGTTAGCATCAATGCAACTACAGAGATATACTGCTGTCACAATATATACAAACATATATGTATGTATGTATGAGATCTAAAACGAACATTTATAAAAATTGTAACTGCGTATGTAGTTGTATGCATAGACTGTAGATGAAAATATACAGCACATTCAAAAATATTTTACAAGAACCGCCACTTTTAATACGGTCTTAATTCAATCACTACAGAGGTAGAAAGTGATAGAGAGCATTTAAAGAAAATTTCGAATCAACTAGAAATAAAAAGCAAGACGTTAGTAGATTGACCCAGAAGGCCTTGAAGAGATCGATGCGTGAAACTTAGTAAATAAGTACTTGATTTTTTAAAAACAAATTGAAAGTTTGATTGAGAAGTTGAACTAGATGAGTTAAACGATAAAATTAAAGAACTTGTTAAAAGGGATGTAATTAATACAAATTAATAAGCAGTTTTTATCCTTCTTTTAACACTACATAACGCGAAAAAGGTTTCAAAACTCAGAATTGATTAGACATCTATGTATTTTGATTTCTCACACGTCATTGAGCGTATCATAGCAAAAGGTTAAACACAGGCCCAAAATGTCGACGAAATACACACAAACACACAGTTCGTTTATCGAGTTTATCGCACTCACAACACAAACCGGAAAACGTAAGAGTAATTGACATTAGGTTTTATGTGTCCGATAACCCCACCGAAAACACTCCAAGTCCAAATTTCATGCGTGAAAGCGATAACGGGTACGATACGGGGTCTCGCCTCTGATTTGGACCCCTTCGTACAAAAATTCAGACGCAATAACCCAAGGCTTACTACACTGCCGGCTATTTACAAGTATTGAGTTTCCTTTTCATAAGGCCATTACTGGTTATTGATATTGATCCTAAAAGGACAAAACCTTCGAGCCACCCACGTCATCTTGGAGCTCGGATGGTTCGACCCTAATCGTAGGCGATATGGACTCTCTCTCCACACGTTGCTGTATCCACAAAATGAAGGATTATCCGTTGTGTCTGTATTGACACAGCGCCCACTAACTACACTATCCAGTCGTAACTTTGCTGTAGTGAAGGCTTTCAACTCGATTGTTGTGTGGAGACAGTGTTTACGGTTCACAAATAAGTGTTATCGCGTGCATGTTAAATGCACGAAGGTCTGGCGGCTGCTGCTACGCCTGTTTACCAGACCCAGATAAAACGTTCTGATAGTCGAAGACCGTTGAGGACAAACACAGGTATTATTTATTTATTTCAACTTATACACGCGGTGATGAGAGGTATGAGATCCGATCTAGGCAGAAGAGTAAGGACCAAACCAAACAGAAGCAACAAAAGCACTATACATTTGTATGTATGCGTCTCTGGTTGAAGTTTGAAGCTACATATGTACATAGATGCATCGTATCATCAAATAAACTATAAAGCATACTCAATTTCAAATCCAGCTGTTTCATCATGACTAGCATTTCAATAGTTTAGAATGAATGAATCTTCTCTCAAATTATCTACCATTCTTTCATCCAATACGTTTCACACATTTTCTTCGGATAATTCGTCATTTTTCTGCTGCATAAAATACAATTCCAACTACTCCCTTTGTCAATCCGCTATCAATTCATTTTATTTCGTTCCAAATCATTTTGATTGGTTAGATCAATTTAGATCAACAGATCAACAGCTATAAGAATTGTTGTAGGACTAAAAACCAGAATCGATTACTGCAGTATAAGTCTACAAGCAATAATATAAGCAATTTTCTATATTTACTATTTGATACCGAATGACAGCATGTTCACTTTGAAGTTTATCACTATGAAGATAAAAGAGATATTTGTTGCATAAAAGTCGTTCGGTGTATACTGTGCTTTTAAACAACAATGTTGGAACAATTTGAAGGCAGTCGTCAATTAAGGCGAAGGTCCATTAAATGGGTAGATTAATAGTTTAATCATCTCACTAGTCGATGGATGCATCAACGTAATAATGGTTTATGATGTCAGCACGTTAAAACATTGTGCTCAAATAAGCGGCTTTAATTAAGTTTTACAATATGTACGACTACCGTACGTTTCCAGCAGCTATATAGCATCATTAATGACAAGTTCTTTTTTTTAACAAGCAGCTGCGTACATACATACATACATACATACCAGATTCTGAAATACTCGAATAAAAATAATCAAAGTGTGACGCAAAATGAGTATGTCAACGACTGTTGCATAATAATCAAGTTCGTTCGTGGCCAGTAA
The DNA here is from genome assembly GCF_051622035.1 of Arctopsyche grandis. NCBI lineage: Eukaryota > Metazoa > Arthropoda > Insecta > Trichoptera > Hydropsychidae > Arctopsyche > Arctopsyche grandis. The sequence goes on from NC_135367.1 coordinate 2,821,768, forward strand.
ACCCAGCGACCTTGGCTCTGGTAGATATCAACGAACAAATGGCAATTGCTAGACACCACAAACCACTACTGCCGACAAACGACCAGATGGTACACAATTCTAAAATCATTGTAAGTTTTTTTTTTATTTTAGAAAGTGATTGTAGTTTTTTTTTTTGGACGATCCAACGAATGGAACGAGAAAGTGTGTCAGCGCTGACGTCCGACAGTGATGATGATGATGGCGAACGACCAATCTTTCGAAAAAATATGTATTACACACTAAATATAGATAATAAAACAGCAAGGACAGCTCAAATGTTCCACTAAACTCAAGCATTTAAATTAAATTATATCATATTATATAAGCCGGCTATGTCCGGCTATGTTACTCGGGCTGAAAAAAAAGCTTCCAATAGTTTCCAAGCCAGCTTAATATCTACGTAAGTTAGGGTATCGTAATATACTAAGTTGAAAACTATGGATTTGCACAGCGGACGAACAAATATGTATACATACAAAGAAATATTTATACTGAATTTCATTGATATGTATACAACAAAAGAATTGTAAGTAGTTTTTTTTTCATATTATATACATACATAAGTACATGGCGACCTTTCTAGATGGTTTACCTTACGTATCGATCGGTCAAAGGTTGAAGTGCTAAACGGATTCAAATCTCATTGGACAAAAGTACTTCCGGTGTTCTGCAAGGCTCCCTTTTGGGACCTTTATTATTTAATATTTTTATCGTTGATTTTTAATATTTTCTTTTAATTCTAGCATTGTGTTATTTGCAGACGATATGAACATATAAAGAAAATGTAACTATGATGATTCTTTGGGTATGATTTTGATAAATTTGATGATCAAAAGTGAATATGTAAGTGCTTCATATTTCATACTCTGTACTTTACATTTAATCCTATCTGTAAATTTCAAGCCTGTTCAATTCATGTCAACCTGTCCCCTTTTTTATTCCAGTTCAAGAGCTTTCACGATACAATTCCAAAGTTGAATAATAAAAAAGGCACCCTACGGTTTTAAAGGACACGATGTAAGGTTGTCTGGGTACTTTCGATGGGTAGGTATGATCGAGGACAACACTACTAGTTAGCCGAGTTTCAAGCTATCGGACAGGTTCGATACGAAGTTGTGTCAACTGAATAGACAGCTATAGAAATATCGGTTAGTTTGCTAGTTAGCAGAAGTTCAGATGAAAACAATATTTGGCATACATATGTATTTACATAAAAGAAGATGTATCTATTAGATGGTTATTATAGATAGTACATATATAATTTGATAGGTCTAGGTTGGATGATACAAACATCGACTGGTCCCACCAAAGTTGACCTCGTTACGCGGCCGCTGTTACTTTCGAATCGGGAGGGGCTCACTTGCTGTACCACGCGCCCCACTTTTACAATCGCTGCGCCTCCAAATAACACACACGAAATGAAATACGTTGTGTGAAAATCGATTCGGACGTGATCTTCCGGAACAAATGGGATGTTTTTCGTTTGGAGCCATCATATGAAGGTAAACTTTTTTACTGCATTAGACGCTCGAAAAGATAAAATCTTTATTGCCTTAAAAAACTTAGACTGTGATCATGAAGACACATAAATTGAAAGTGGTGGATAGGATTTAGTTTTCAAGCCCAAAAAAGTGCAGTTTTACATGATTAAGTTGGCACGATTGGGTCGAGTTTATGTTGGTAAGCTGCATAACGCCACGACCAAACGACAGTTCGTTTCGGAGAACTTTTATTGTAAACTTTAATAAATACAAATGACTAGTGGCTTTATCCGGCTTTACTCGGTATTTGTAATATAAATTTTTATTAAATTTATCTGAATCAAAGAAAAATAATACTCAACGATATCGATATCGTCGTCATAGAAACTTGGATTTGTTTTCGATGCTCCCACCCAAACCTTCTCTCGAAATTATATTTTAGATAAAAAATATTTTACAACATTAATAGCACAAAGATGATGGAAATCTATACATATATGTACATATATAATCTATATATAATTCTTAATATATATAATATATATTACATATATTAAGTAACTATTACTAGTAAAAAAAGGTTAATAATAACCTACCCCTATCCACGGAAATCACAGTCGGAGAGCAAGGATACAAACGAAGATCACAGTTTCCCGCTGTCAAGCAACAAATCACTTAAGACTGTAATCTCCGTGTCCCGCAAATTATTTATTTAGTTTTTACAATTTCGACATAGTGACATTACAGATTAGCTCCAAGTCGTCACTATGGCTAATTTATAACAATACATTGAAAACTTATAATTAACGAGACATCTAAATTACATACATACACATGTACATCTATGGTCAGATATTACAAACATCGTATAAATACGATTAATAATATTTTTCATGTAACAATACGAATTTTTACAATCGATAAACAACTACAGAGACATTTATAGTGATAAATCTGAGATATAACAATAACTCAAGGTTTGCAACAGAAAATTGGGAAGGAAAAGCCAATTTTACAGGAACCGTTTCAATGAAAATCAGAATAATTGGCAAATTCTGATAAGAAACGATCGACTTCGACAAACCAAGTTCTGGCCAACAACGAGACTTAGTGAGAATCCAACCTGTGACATCGAACACGAAATAATTCAATACTCACCACTAGACCACGCAACTGATTAATTATTATGTGTTAAGCGGAACTTTTCGAAACAAACACAAGATTGCGCGATATGCGTTTACGTTACGTCACGTTGCGTGTCATAACGCACTTCCTGTATGATTTTGCTTTACCGAAACTATGTATATGTAGAAGTTTACACTGTAAAAACCGATATGACAGAATTTAACCGATCTATCAATTAATATTTCCGTGAGAAAAATGAAAATATGCACATATGAATAAGGCTGATGACAAACAGTCGACACACAACATATCAATCTGGATAGCGATCGATCTAAATACTATGTATAAAGCGATCCATCCTCTTTGTATAATGACAACGTATAATTTAAATGGATGACATTTTATGAGGCGTGCAACGAGCTGACTGCAGCAGCCGCAACAGCAAGCAAACGGACGACGTGCAACGTTGAATTGCATTCCATTACCCGGTCGGACGATTTAAATAATTCAATGTCATCCGTCTTTCAAGACGATTGTTACCATACGGTCATCTCACAAGTACACACATATGGAATATGCAGAATATACCTAGTATGTACATATATATGTATGTAAAAGATAGAGTTACCATACATCCTTTTTTCGAAATACATAAATTGAAATCAAATTACATTTGACAAAATAATTTATCTAGACACATGTACATCGAAACACATTTTGGATCTTTGACCCACCAATTCCAGATTAACATATAAACATGTCGTAAACGAATTGTGGAAACATACATAAATGACCTTGATTTATCATTCACATCTATGCCATAGCACACGAAAATCATTGCCAGTTCATTTTTTTCTAAAAACAAAAAAAAACTTTTGGTACAAAATAAAATTAATATGTAATCAATAAAGCCGATTGGCTCGTTTTACAAGCCGCTAAAACAAACAAAACTTTTTTTTTGTTTTTTTTTTACTAAATGAATCTTAGTTTTTTTTCTGTTTCTATGAATTGAAGTTTGTTTTAATTATATATAAGATACCTATTAGGACAATCCCAAATAACAATACTCATTCCCGGTATTACAAAACGGTTCCCGGAAAGATGCACTAAATTGCACTGTAGCTCTAGTAGCTCAGTTTCGAGGAGTCATAATTTTCAAAGGCGCTCAAAAAGAACTTACACAATATAATTCCACAAAAAAAGGTTAGCACCCTCCGATAACATACAAATACCCCTTGACGCTTTTTTGTGGAATTCTATTGCGTTAGTTCTCCTTGACCATCTTTGAAAGTTTGGTTGTCTCGAGAGTGCAACTATTTCTAGTGCTTTTTTCCGGTCACCACTCGTAACATTGACAAACGAAAAAAAGTTTTTCTATGAATTCAAAAATATGAAAAGAATTTCGCCCTAATGAGTATCCGCACTCTAGTTTTAATTTTATATACAAATGTATGTTTATATATTTTTATTATTAAAATCTAAACACACACGATACACCGGTTCATACATAGGGTTCAATAATCCATTTAAATATTCCGTGCACCATGTGCGCTTTGTCTAAAACCTACCCTAATATTAACGACATTTGCTGTCCTATTTTCTAACGACCAAAATATGGTAACTCCACTGCATACATACATACATATAATATAAGGAGAGATTAAGCTTACCTTCGTCGTGGTGGCCAGCGGTGTCGGTCAGTGTTCCGCACACGGCAACCTGGAACAAACAAGAGCAAAATATATAAGTATAAATATAAAATAAATAAAAATTAACATCTCAGATACGAGGAGAGATATCCACGCGGCGACTGAGACTTTATTTAAATTGCATATGAGCGTGGGGGTAGGCTCAAGGCAAACGTACACATTCATACACGATGCATATAATATGAACCGATGCGATGCAATTTTGCGACGAACACTGGCGCCCGAACTGATTTATCGGTGCCAATTTAGCAACTTTGAATCATAAACACACACACACACTAGCTATCTCGCAAAACAGATTTATTGATGCGTCAAATTTGCGTTGCCATATACGTCAACTGTTGTCTAAGGTTAATGGACTATCGATAAATATTCAGCTGACTATAATTATAGATTTATACAAAGACTTATTATAGGTCAGGAACTAATATAGGTTAAGCGGAGGAAGAACGGACTGCCGTACATAAATCATCGTCATACAAGGTGCTTAGAAACAAATAAATCCACTTTTTCACAATTTCAAGTCAACCTGCAACCTGCTAAAGGGAGCCGCCATTATAATTGGTTTTCGAGGATTATCTCCAAGCTTAAGTGCTGTCGGCTAATAATGGAGACCCCCGAATGGACTTAGTGGACGGTAACGGCAGCCAGCCACTTCCGACAGCGCGAAAGCGTGGGACTGCATGCCGAGATCGTGGGACTGCATATCTAGTACGTGGCTATAACAATAGGTAAACAAACGCGTCGAGGAAGACGCAGTGAGCGACCTGCCCTTTATAAGTATGTAGGTACTTAGGCCATACGAAGGCATTCTGGACGGAGCACTGACAGTGCGTGGATCTCCTTAATCACCCAATAAATGCTGTAAAGCGACTTTGGCCTTTTATTTGGATCCTCCACCCACCCCTACGCAACAATATCAACCGTATACTTAGCGCAAGCCATGATCCATAGTAATAAAGTGATGCGTATTTTGACGGTAATAATGTAATAATGGAAGTAGATTCAATTATGAAAATAGTGATGAGCGCAGGCTACCAGACAAAAAGGTTAAGATAATCTACAATCACTGAGGTGGAAAATATCACATACAGGCTCAGCAGTGACGATTTCATTAAGTTGGATAGCTCCGATCAAGAACAAGGTACAACCATCAAATGATGATGTCTACCACGCACATAATTATTAGGGACATAAAGTACCAACTGTTCTAGCAACGACGGGCATGACATATATTACCACGTAGAGGCTGGAGAACATAACGAATTAATGAGAAGTTTCTCCTAAGTTCAAAGGAAATATACCCAAGCATGCCCAAAAGGAAAGGAGTAGGGTAGAGATATGGGTAATATCTATAATCTTTCCTATATAGGAAACGAAGAAATGCTTTTTGCACTTTCTCAATCATCATAGAGTAATTTGCTTCATGCGGATTTCACACAATAGCATTAAACTTTAGCTTGCTTCTCGCAATTGAGTTGAAAAGGCAGCGAGAAGACAAAGGGTTGGTAAATAGGTAACCTAGCATATCTCAAAACAAATCCTGATGGTTCTTGAAAGGTCTACTACCGACTAGTTTGTCGCTACGATAAATTACCCGCTCATATTACCACTATTAACCCCTTGAATACTAAACTTTCCGAGCTCCAAATAATACAAAATAAATCCCTAAAAATAATTTATAACACACCCGTATATACTAACTTGAATAAACTGCATGCCATAAATAATATTCCGTTAGTCACAGACATTACTAACAAACTAACCAGTAGACTCTATGACAGAATCACTAATAACCATACTAACACACTTATGAAGAGTGATTACTAGAGGTAGGATAGTCACAGTGCTATCCATTGTTCCATTGTTGTAAATCCTTTGTAAAAAAAGGTTCGGCAAACCTTTAACAATGCATTTACAACCTTCAAACAATACGCGGCACCTTCTGGGTCCGGTGACTAGTGATTACAACAAAATGTCTATACCCTTCAGGTGTAAACACAGATTACCTAAATCTGCTCTAGATCGTCAACTTTAGAGAGTATTTAATTAATATTATGTATAACATGTATAATATTATGTATAACACAATGAGCATTTATAAGAATTGTAAATAGGTTTTTAAGCTTTTTTTCTTATTATGCTGTACATTAACATTAGAATAATATAATACTACAATCACTAACAAAATTAAATTAAAATTTTAAAATAGAAAATGATCAGTAGCTATTGAAATAGATATAAGATGTATTGTGAACATAATTTAGTAATAATAAAGAGCATTTAAAAATCATTGTCTTACAGTATTTTCTGAACATTCAAGCTTTAGTACACAATTCAGGAACAGTTTTGATTGCGTAAGTTGTCTTTTACAATCCTTAGTGGTTTTCATACAGATATATATTGCTTTCTGACATATCTTTCTAGTTTTGTTCTACGATAAGGGGTATGTTTTAATGAGGACACGTTTATCAAGGATTTCGTTCCGAATTGCAAATCATCCATATTCAATTATTTATCCAATAATTTAGCTATTTTCTACGTGCTGGGACATTTCATAATATAGATAAGCTCGTTGTTGGGCCAAGCAAGTGCTGGTCACGTTCACCGGTCGCGGCCACAAGGACACGTTTCGAGTTCCCACGGAAAATCGTCTTATCCAGCGTGTCTCTAACTACAAAACAAAACAAAAAAGAGAATGATTGTTTTCGATATCCGTCTCTTGACCTTTTCCTCGAGGATTTGTGTCTCTTTCGGATGTGTCGTCGCTAACGAGGACTAATCGCGACATTAAAACTTGTGCGATTACAGTACTTATTCTGCGTTTGCAGCCTTGGTTTTATCTGCGGAAAGTTTTGCTCCCACAACAACGGCCGCGTGCGCGAAAATTAATGTCCCATGCTTCCTGCGAAAATCGTTTTGTTTTTCCGCGTTTGCGTAATGGAAACGTCCTAAAAATAACGACTGATTTATACAGTTTTCTCACCCGTTCCACTATCAGTGCTAAACGATCGCCGGGCTATTTAAATCCAACGCTAATTACTTAATTATAATAAGTTGAATTAGCTACCCGTCTCTAGACAATGCTCTAATGTATTCATCGTGACTTCCCGAAACGATGTGTTTCTGATTAGGTAAAATCAATTTTTTGTTTCATAATGACAATTCTGCAATTGGCCAATTCTGCATCAATACTTTAACATGATGTTCGAGTAATTTTTTTTCACTTTTAAAAGCTTTTTACTATTCAAAATTCATCTTAGGTGTATTTTGATACAGTGATTTTTATCTATTTTACACATTATTTTTATAAGCTTTTTTTGTGAGTTGATTTTAAAGCACTTCCACTATCCCAATCACTTTGATATTTTACTGACATATGTATGTGGTTTAGGTTTAGATGATTGGGTTTACTGATTAGCTCTCGTTTTAACGAGAGATATATATCATGAAGGCTTGACAGGAAGACCCGAATGCGCCTTCCTGGACAATTAATTACAAAAAATGCAGCATTTTATTATTCCATAAATCACTGTATTTCCAGAAGCTGAAGAGCACGAAATAGCAATTAATTAATTAATTACAGAATTATTCCATTGAGACGTCTATGGATTTAGATTTTGAACATAATTTTTACAAATTATACACACAATAAATACAGAAGATTTGTGAAATCAGGAAAGATGATTTTTTTGGCAATTTTGAGGAACCGTTTCAACAATGATGAGATAAAATTGGCAAACTCTGATAAGAAACGATCGATTTGGAATCACAAATACCCCGAAATCTAACCAGCAGTATGGCGGGTCGAGCCCACTGATCACTTGGTGCTAAACATACACGCTACCATTAAGCCATACTGCTGGCTTAATGGTAGCGTTTATATGATAAAGGGGACCGCACCACCTTGTACAAAGAAGATATAAGTAAAATACACAGTAGAATGATAAATTATTCGACTGCAATGGGTATCGATCGGTGGACAGAGCTGGTCGCGAAGCAAAAACGTCTGCAACCGGTCGTCAAAACAAACCTGATCGTGACACGCGAATGTTGAACAAGTTGGCCACAGAGGAGCACCGGGTCAAACCGCGAATGTACACCCACCCACTCTACATAGATTCGACTTTTGCCACACTTTTTTTCAACAAATAACCCACAGGTACGACAACAATGCTCCAGTGGAGCATTTCGATTCCGAGGTCGGTCGCCACATGAACACGACGAGTGCAAGGCGAGCGATTATCGATGCGCAAAAGTGGACGATCGGTAGGTTGCGCGTGAAGCATTTCAAACATCGAAGGCCGATCGCTCGAGAAAGAGGAGGTACAAGAGTAGGTAGGAGGCGTAGAACAGCAAGGCCTTGTGCAAAATCTTGACGGCAAAAAGCCTCTTTTGTGGCGTGAAAAATGTGTATGTTCGCCGTATACTATATACATTATAATATACCCACTAGTCGGATGAACGACCTCACCTCGAGGCCGCAATCGTAAAATCGAACAACCACTTCAGCAGACAACGCAGAATTGGAATTTGCAAATGAAATGCAGGGCTTATAATATACTAGTTTCAACAGAAACGCACTACGGCTAACGATTAAGAGGGCTGTAAACCTGAAACCTTAATTTTGTTACCGTTCCTTTCTTCGATATATATATTGAGTGTACGTATATATTGAGTGAATGCGACAATATATATCAATATATATATTGAGTGAATGCGACAGTTGCGCTTCGACCAGATAAAACGTATTTTAAATTGACAGAATCGAGGTTTCGTATTTTACTATTTTCTCCTCCAAAACTGGACCAATTTTAAAAAAAATTCATCATCGGTATAAGAAAGATACTTTCTGTGCATCTATCGGCGTTTTTTTTTTAAATCGTCCGTTAAATAAGCACTCTGGACTCGTTTCGTGGGTGTAAAAAAGAGGCGATTTTATAGATGTTTGGCGGCTGCTAGCTCATATAAAAAATAATTAATCAAAAAAATAAAACGATAGATGCACCTCAATGGTGGATATCCATAGCATATTAAAAAATAATTTCTCTAGTGCCATAATTGAGGAAGGGACAAGGCGCTGCTGTCCAGCCCTCTTAAGACTGGAAAGTACTGGGCTCGAACTCCTCAACAACTCTTGGCAAGACTATTTTTTTAAATTTTACACCAGGAAGCCTACCAAATAATCGAGTATATTCGAATATTGAATATCGCATAGTTGCTTTAAATTATTTAGATTAAGTTTTAGAAAGGTAAAGATATTATTAAATTTTAAAAGAACCTTAATCTGGAACTTCGGATAGAATCAAATGTGTTGTAGATTGAAAATAAAAGTATTCGAATGCACAGATTTGAGATCACTACAGGTAACCCCAATGCGCCTTCCTGGCCAAAAATATTGGACATTTGATACAAATATTATTAGTATTACACAAAGTACATAAAAATGTACATATCAATTTACATCCACGGAGACATTTATGGTCAAATTTGAATCGTCTTTATCGATCACATGTCGATACAAGGATATCACCGAAGACACTTCAGGGGGTGATTTTTGGGACAGGTACCACTGTGTGTCTACGCCCTAACTATGTACATATCCAAACCGCAGGCATGTGTATTGCTTGCAATAATCGACAAATTCAGATTAGTCGAATTCGCGAGAGACAGGAGGGGATGCTGATTTCATTGGATCTGTCACAAAAATCAGGTTCGATAAATTGTAAAACTTAAACAGGAGACGGTCGATCTGGATTTAATAACCACCCAAATCTTGCCAGCAATTTGAATCAGAATTTGAATCTACAACGTAAACAGTGAATATTTTGACTTATGACTCTCCGAAAGTGGTTAGAACCAAACGAAAAGAGTCGATAATTGAGAAGAATCATCAAAGCTTAAAAACATCAAACTTCATTTAAGTGTTACGTATTTCCTTCAATAAAGAGCACACACTTTTCAGAGGACTATTATTATTTAACTTTAACGTTAAAAAAGTTGTAACTGCGTATTTTACGAGTATATTCTACGGCATATTCCACAAGAATATTTTGAGCTGACTTTATTACATTTTCTATTATGTAGAATGGTATTCTCTTTGATATTTTATAGTAATTTATGGTAAGTGTATATTAAATGTTTTATGCCTATTATACATTCCTAAAATAAAATAATTAAACTGTGACTTTCATTTAAAGTTGTCCTTAATTAAAACAATGAATATTCGGATGCTCTTTCAATAGACATCTTACTATTAATAAATTATTTTATTTTATTTCAATCGAACATGTGTACTCGCCTTTAGAGATCGCTCCAAAGCGACAAGTGTACTAATACAGATACAAAACAATAATACAAGCAATGCGAATTCATACAAACATCATCCACAGTGAACGTGACATCTATGGATAATTTTTGTAACATTTTATTATAGGAATTAGCGAACCTCAAGATGCTGAATCACTTGAGATTTGCAAGAGAGATTGAAAAGAATATACCAATTTTACATGAACCGTTTCAATGAAAATCAGAAAAATTGGCAAACTCTGATATGAAACCTGGAGTCACAAAGTCTCCAGTCTGGTCAACAACTACTAGTGAGAATCGAACTGCTCGAAAGCATAATATACTAACCACTAGTCGACGCTGCTCGTTAAATGGCAATAAACTCGACAATTGGCACTGTAAATTTAAACCGACTTTAAGATGCCATTATTCAAAAGTGGCACCACATTCACAGCAGTAAACATTTATAGACCTATTGAAGCAGATAAATGGTATAATAATAGAAGTGGCTTTAGACGTCATGTTATTGTCAAGTGAGGAATGTCCACAGACATTTTAAAATAATTTTGGCGTCAATAGTATTTGATGCTTGGTGCTCGACGGATGTATTTCCGATAAAAACTTCTCTGTTTGTTTATATTACTCGCAAGATGGGCAAGTGCATTGTTAAAAATTGCACGATTCAAAAACATACAATAAACAACATGGGATACATTTTTATAAGTAAATTGATCATTTAAATAACATATTATTCAATAAACATCGTAGTTTGACAGTTTTTAAAAGTGTCATGGCGATCGCCCGCAATCTACATAAAGTTTCAGGGATGGCACCAGAGAAATAAAATTTAAATAAATTTAAAAACATTTCTCTTGGTGGCGCCGAATACTCAATCATATTAATAACCAGTTATTTAAGTTTAATTAATATAAACATCATTCATTTTATATTATACATATTTTTGTTGAAACTATACATTACACGTTAATTTAAGAGTTCCCAAGGACAGACAAATACAAAAAAGTGGATACAAATAATCCGCCAACTGAGAAAAGAAACGGATTGGCCCACACCAACACCCAACACCACCATATACTTACAAATTGTAAATAAATCTACATATGTATATCAAAATAAAACTTTAATTTCTGTTGTGAATATGTGATGACCCTGATTATATTCCGTGCGTTGTAGCGTAGTTATGGAGACGTACCGCGTATTATTGACACAATTTATTTATTCGTAAAGGGACTTCTATTATTATAACATTTATCTGTATTGAAGTGTGCAAGCACCCATCGATAAAAGCAGACAATGAAGCACGATATTAAATTAATCTCATCCTGAACGATCGAATACCAATTTATCTGTTATATAAGCGTGTAATTGCCTTATGATTGGCTATGATATTATCATATCTTATGGGACAAGGTGGGTAGGTAGTTGGTAGGTAGGTAGAGAGAGAGAACCGGGCGAAACTCAACCAGTGAATCAGTGAACCAGTGGGTCAGAGACGGGCCGAAAACGGGCCAGCGTCGTGCGCGGTTCACTGCACCTCTCAGTTCAATGTCGCGAGGCCACTGCACCAGGGCGGCCGCATTACTGTTGCATCCACTCTATGTATATTATCGCACTTCGATGCAACACAAACTTCAGGACACTGTCGGTGGGCGGGTTGCGTACGATCGCCTGAAACGTCTCGCGTGCAATAAAAATGTATTTGGGCATATTATGTATATACAATTTTTGATTGAATGAAAATGACACACTGCATGTATTAGTGTACTTGGAATCTGGACATGCGCATTGTCGCTTTGAAATATGTAAGTACGGTTCGGTGATTATTCCGCACACAGAGATCTCGCACACGGATCATCTGGCATCCGAAAATTCCATCCATCGTGACTTAAGGCGAAATCACAGCGGGGAATGTGGCATGTGGTTTTTTTCTAAATACTTTTAAACATGCCAAAAAATGACGCATTACATTCAGTGCCGTGCCGGCCATTCATGGGACGCCCGGCATGCCCCGCCCCAAGATGATCCTTTGGACCTTTTTCGGTTAAATTGTATGCTTGTATTTATCCTTGCTTAAGGGCCGGGCCGCACCGTGCAACTTTGTCGGCCGACTTGTTGCGCGACACGAAAAAATGTATGGAAATGTGTGCGACAAACAAGTCGACGAGTGTGGCATGTCCCATCTACCTGCATGCATTGGTCTGGTCGCTCTCAACCAAGTTGTTCGCGAGTTGAGCGGTGCGGCCCGGCCCGGCCCTTACAGTGATCGATAACAGTGTATCCTATATTTGAAGAAATGTAGGAGACAACCCACAGCGAGGAGCCATGCACGCGGTGTGCCGTTCATCGCTGTATGTTTTCGCCCTTATCCACGCGAACTATCATACTAACGAGAACCAGATATTCCGTATTCGCGATTTTCGTGGTAATAATTGTCCTATGCGCGATCGGTATGTACGAAATAATCCATTTACTGTATGTAAATACATACAAACGAACGCTTAGTCTTTTATAAGCTTTTTAATAGCTTCACTTTAATAGTTCAGTGACATTTCTGCCCGACAAAATGTTATTATTTGATTTTGAATCACTTCCACACTTTAGATCGCTTTAATATTATACCGACATACAGGGGTGAGCTAGCATTAAAGTAAGCTAATGTCTCCGACATGAAGCTCGAGTAGTTTAATCATTAATGAACCTATTTTAAATTACATTGGAATCTTGTATCAGATCCAAGCGATGACAGATAGCTATCCAAATGCGGCTTTCTACCGGTCCTTCACATCTTAAGTGAACAGTGGATAAAATTACTTTTTAAATTTAATTTTGAGGGTGACTTTGAATATAAAGCTAAAATAGAATATTTTTCTTTATGTAAAAAATCAATAGGCGAAACACTACAATTGTAATATTATTACAATTTGGCAAAAAAGACGCCTGTTATATTATAGAATATGTTTAAGATATATATGTATTTTGATCCCTTGGTGGTGTTTTTGTACACTATTAACTGATAGCTGTATATTCATTTATCGTCAATTGGTATGTATTGTTTTAATTAATCCAAACGGCCTATGATATTAGTGTTCAATTCAATTTAAAATACTGTTTATCATATATTTTTTAATATAATTGTAACGTCAATAATAATTATTTAAATCGAATTTAATTAAAAATATTTTTGATGATGAAAGTTCTAGAAAATTAACTTTCAAATGAAAATTAAATTTTTCAATAAAATGCCCTTACTTTTTGAAAATAAATCTGACGCAATAAAAAGGCATTTTATGAATATAAGAAAATAAGATATTAAACATCACAATCTATTAAAGTAATATAATTGTAAATAGGTTTTTGAGCTTTTTTTCCTATTATGCTGTACATTAACATTAGAAGAATATAATACTATGATTACTAACAAAATTAAATTAAAATTGTAATATAGAAAATGATCAGTAGATCAGTAGCTATTGAAATATATAAGATGTATTGTGAACTTAATTTAGTAATAATAAAAAGCATATAAAAGATATTTACGAAAATATCATTGACTTTCAAAAACAATTGTATCTTCAGCGCATACGTACATATGTATGTATATTGCTAAAATATTGATTTTGTACATTTTTATAAAGGCTAGAAGAATTGTGAATAGAAAATTAGAATATATAATAACGAAAGAGTATTTATAGAGTTGAATTCCAACAACCAGACCCGTACTAAGTGGGAACGGCGAAGGGGACGACGGCCCCGGGCGCCAAAAGCAAGGGGCGCCAAAATTGAACGCGAATTTTAAATTAATACGACGAATTCTAACTCTGCTAACATACATATGTAGATGAAATCTCATAGCTCACCCATCCATATCTTTCATAATCAAATACATAATCAAAAAGAAAAATAGATCACAGATAAAATTGAGTTGATCCGAATAGCATACGATCAAAATCTATCATAGACAAAAGCGTTCAACGACCTCCGAAAGAAGAATTTATACCTCAGAAGATGATCTGTTAGAGGTATATCTACATGAGTAAGTATCCTCAGTCTTCATATACATATATGAGAGCACATTTCTCAATCACAAATCGGAGATTGTGCACTGGAATGACGTCACTTCCGCCGACGCACTCAACCGGCAAGACAGCCAAGTAGGAGAATCGTATTGTTTACTACAGACAACCAACCAGCGCAGCAGCGTCTGGCTCAAATCCTGTTATCATCTGTGCGGAAGTGCCATTGCTTGACTTCCGGTCTGAGCGAACGGATTTACACACAAACAGAAACACACCGAACTCTTTCAGATGAAAAGGAAACCACGCTCGGCGGACGCGCGAAGTGCTCTCCTATAAATAATGAGAGAGAGCGAAATACTAACACAGTTAGTTGGGCGACTCCCCACGTGCAGAGAGTCAGACATCTCGTTCCCCTCTCCGTCACACCCAGACAGACGGACGATCAACTAAAATTATCTCGGTGTGGTGAGTGGTGTGTGGTGTGTGGTGTGTGGAGTCACACCGAAGAGAATCCGAGACGAGAGGAACACGTCCAGAGGAAGTGGCTCGGCCCGAGAACTATTCTCGACTCGTTAATGCAAGCATTGTACTCGCGGCCAAACGGCCCGGCTATGTATACGCGAGCCGTTCATTATCTGAATGCCAACTTTATGAAACGGTGGGTACTAAATGTGACCCAGAATTTTATCTATCTATCGATTGAAGCGATGCGGCCACGCTTCAATCGCGTAATATTATAGGCCCGATGAAATAACATCAGAATATTTTTTTTTTTTATTAAATCGAAAAATGTTCTAAGCATTCTAAGGAATTTGACCCTTAAAGCCCTCAACATGAGGCCCCCCCCCCAACGAATACAGTCTAAGAGACCATTTCGTCGGAGAACGAGACGGTTGTTCATGAATATCGCACAAGAACAACCGCACATCACTGTTCTAATAAAAAAAACCACACTGTACATAACCAAGTACAAAATAAACAACAACGCATGAACACATAAAGCGCGCATGCGTTAGGGAATAATACCTGAAATGTGCCGTGCGAATGCACGCACACCTCAAGTAAACATATATGTATGTATGTATTTACATATATGCGTGCATAAGCACGCACACACACACACCTATTATATATGTATATTATACTAGCTGAACCCGGCATGCGTTGCAATGCCACAATAACGCTTGCAATTCACGTTCCCGTTCCACACACTTTCATTATATATATATATTGTTGACGTGGGTCATCCGCTGTGTGTTTGTGCCCTGATGTTCAGTACATTCGAGTGCTATGTAGGCGTGGCGCGATTATTGTCATATTCGCGGCGTGATCCGTTGAAGGCGAATATTATTATTAAGAGGATTTTTCTCATTTTTTTTTCCACAGTAATCTTCCCAGACATGCATACAACAAACTCTGAAAGTTCCATCGTAATCGGTAATCAGTGATTTAGGAGCCTGAAATGAAATACTTTCATTTAAAGCGAAGTTAAACTAAATAAATTAATTAAAAACCGTAATTATTTTCTTTAATATATTCATATATTGTAATGTACATGCTTAGTTATAAAAAAAAATGATATAATATGTTTCAGTTACGACTTCTGATATGGAGTGTATCTGAAAAGACCCTTCGACCCGGACTCAAAACGAAAGCTTTGTTATCGACAGGAAACATAATTTATTACGCAAGCCGTCAACTTCAATAACTAAATACTTATTAATCTAGCGTCACTACTATGATGCTTTAATTAAAAATTTAACAATTAAAACGATAATTTTTCAGTTGTAATAAATCAAAAATGGCAAAAATCACAAATTCAAAAAACCAGCTCTGTGGAAAATATCAAGTACAATTAGGTACATGATAATTTTTCATAAATGAATTACATGATAATTGAATTGAAACAAACACATTACACACTACATGATTTTTGCACACGAATTAAAAAGGTTTCCAGTTTATGTATTTCAAAGTGCGAGCAATTAAAAGTAGTAAAAAGCATATGCGACACGGCACAAGTAATTACACAAGCAAACTTTGCAGACCAATCTAAAAACATTTTATCACATTTTAAAATAAAAAAAATAGCAGATTCCTTACATTCTGAAAGGAACGGACTAACCTTCCAAGTATAATATTATAATTTACGAGGAAATCTGAAAATAAAACCGCCTCTCTGAAAATAGCATAGGTATGTATCGTTTATGTTTGAAGCGTTTTATATTGATTTTTTAATCAAAAAGCGTAGAAATGTATCCCGTAGTCAACGGTGAATGCCATATTCGAAGAAATTAATGAGAAACTTGTCGAAATAATAAGATCATTCATATTAACAATGGCATAAGAAACGCCCATTCATAGCTGGAGTGTACTCATACATGCCATGCCGTACTGTTCTGTGTCTGCGTTTTGAGTCATAAGGCTTGACAATCCCATATTTTAAGAAATTAAGGAGAAACAATGAATTAACAATAAACTGGAAACGCCATTCCGTGACAAGCCACGAAGACGTGCCGTGCCGTTCTTTTCAGTGTGTTTTCTTCTCCTATACACTCTTAGGATTACTTAAAATGTTCTACTTCTCTCATTTTTTGACCGTTTTGCATCTAGTTTTATTTCATGTACAGCTGAGAGTTATTTTTCAATCTTGTATATAATTTTTCGTGTATTCAAAGAACGAAATATTATTTTATAAGGCGGAAAGAATATGAAAACTAAACTTTTTTAAAAGTACTATTTTCCATATGTCAACATTGCAAAATATGTTCCACGTGAATACCATTGAAATCTAGGAACAAAAAAAAAGGAAAAGACTCCTCAATGGGTTACAATACGTATGTAGTACGTAACTGAAATCAGGACCACTTTTAAATAATCCGACTACTCACACTATCCAATACTTATTAAAATGTTTAGTTTAGGAATGAATTAGTGAAGTAAAAATATATATGAGAGATAATAAGAGCCTATAATGAAAATTTTATAAGATATATGTAGTATGAAAAAGATAAAGTTATAGGCGTTTAAACAATTAAAATCTGACAAAACGAGAGGGTGGCGGAAAGTCAAACATGTAAGACTACTAACTATCAAACGCTGCATGATTTCGGTATTTTTCGTCTCGGCGAAACTCGCGACTGTTTGACCGCATGTTCACTCGAACTTGTATCGATGTCGAACGTATGGATGTCTCTTTCGCACGCATATATTTTGCCGCGACTACTGCTCGCACTTATGCGAACTCTACGTCAGATTCCCAATATACCTCTCCACTCGTCTTGTGATCCTGATACTTTTGTCTCGACTTTTGCCTTTTTAAACTTGCCAGAAAGATCCAACTCAATTTTAATAATTGCCAATCATCAATACACATCGAAATGTCATCTGCGCGACCCAATGAATATCTCGTCTTTCGTACATGCTTAAATTCAAACAGTCACGAATTTCGTCGAGAAATCAAATACCGAAATCGAAATGAGCATCCGCGTCGTTTGCAGCGATTTGTAGGAAGCCCATATTATATCTATAAGTCTCATGAAAGTTAAAGCGTTTCATTGGTGAGATAGGAAAATGGAGAAAATCAAATAGTCTATTTTTTTCTAAGTTTCTAAGACAATAGCCACATTGATTTGCAAAAAAAAAAACAAGAAATTACACTCTTTTGCTAATCGAGTAAAATTGTTATAGTAACGACCATTCTTAGCAAGTCCACAGAGAGCGAATGCGCGAGTGCAAAATAGCATTTTCCATTGGTCGAGCGATGTTAATGTGTGGCTCTTACGTCTGACCATTATGATCGGCAGTCAAGGTTCTCCCTCGCTCCAGCATCCATAGAAAAGCCGTGTAAAAATTAGAAATTTGAAATAATTGTAAATAAAAATAATTGAAAAACAATATTTGTGTACCATCTGGTCTTACCGTCTAACCTATCAAGTCACTGCGGCCTAATTTGAAAAAAGTGCCTGGTGAGTGGGTCACTGACGGAGATACGTAAGTAAATACCCTATTCAATATATTAGCCAGCAGTTTGGCTTAGTGGTAGCGTATATATTTAGCACCACTGAGGTCAAAGGTTCGGGTCCTCGCCACTGCTGGTTAGATTTGGGGGTTTTGTGACTCCAAATCGATCGTTTCTCTATCAGAGTTTGCCAATTTTATCTGATCATTGCTGAAACGGTTCCTGAAAATTGGTATTAGATCTAATCCTGTTGTCACAAAATCTGCCTGTGTATAATTTGTAATAATTATACACAGTAATCTGAAATCTATAGATATATCTATAATTTCGTATTTATTATATGTATAAAAATTGTATACAAAAAAAAAATCTAAAAATAATCCATAGATGTCTATGATTATTATTTCTGATTAATTGTTATATGCTATATATTCTGATTGTATATGTATGTATGTATTACTGTATTTCTGATTTCGGATTGTTTATGTATTCTGTATTTCGTTAACGTACACCCGTCGCATTGGAGCAAATCTGTAATGGCGAGTGTATATTGATTTGTAACAATAAAATAAATATTGAAAGGACTTTTTGTTAAAAAAAACCTGTTGTTACGGAAATCGAATGACACCTCTGTATGTGCATACACATGTAGATCGACATATATGGAGTTAGTGATGAGTGCATATGGGAGTTGGTACAAAACGTACATGCATACATAGGTATGGGTTTGAACATGGTCAACGATGACACGAGCCTACTTGTACGTGGTACTTGAAGTTCCTGTCTGGAAAATCAGTCGGTCGGGACGTCTGAGAGGAGGGGGTGTTACCGATGGGTGGCTGAGGGGGTACAGTGGGTGGGAGAGGAGGTGGGAGGGGGATTTTCCCGTCCATGACCCGCGCAACCGGGCGCTCGTTGCGCCGCCTACTGGCCCAGTCGATAACCGCTCACTGGGGCGCACGCCCACGCACATACTACAACACACATTCTACCTATGTATCTCTATACACGCGTCTCTCATCCACTGTTTTTCATTTTCATTCTTTTTCACAATTTTACACTCTGCTGGAGGTAATCCTGTGGGTCGTAAGCTCGGAAAATCGCCTAATTACACGTTCATAGGAAAATTCGCTACATAGTAAACAAAGGGGGATGTGGTTAGTGTTCAATTTTTCCGATAACGCAATTCCATTATTTTATAGTTTTCTTTTAGAAGGTAAGAGTCTGGGTTTGGTGCATCCGCTCTAAAATCGCCAGATTAACAGAACGGCAGTTTTAAACGTAATTCTCGTTTTCTCGAATGATAGATTGCACATCAGATGACGAGTAACCTTTCCATGTGCACAGATGCAATTATTAAAATTGAGTTGGATCTTTCTGGCGAGTTTATAATAAGGCAAGATTCGGAACTTATCGAATCTTGCCTTATTAAACTCGCCTGAAAGATCCAACTCAATTTTAATAAATACCATTTTAATTTATTTATTATTATTTATTTATTAATAGTTTTGGACCATTGTGGCATTACAGGAAGAACCTAATGCGCCGCAATGGCCTACATTTAACAAAGATATAAATACAAGTAAAAAAACAGAAAAAATAGAAAGCAGAAAACATGGTAAAATAAAATAATAATAAAAAAGTAACAAAAGGAAAATAATAATACAATTAAAATAGTACATAAAAATGTACAAAGGAGAAAGAAAAAGTGAAATAAATCAAACAAAATATGAATAAAAAATAAAATCACAGCGAGGCCCAAATGGAAGAGAGTAGATTAAGATTCCACTCATACATCACATTCAAATTAAGAAAGTAATGATGAGCGCAGGTTACCAGATAAATATGTTAAAATAACATCCGATAATCTACGCTCCCCAAGGTGGAAAATATCACATTCAGGGACGGCAGCAACGATTTCATTGAATAGCTCTTGGAATATGAGCCATTCGAAAAAGAACTGTGCGAGCAGCAGGTACAACCATCAAATGATGATGTCTACCACGCACATAATTATTAGGGACATAAAGTCTCAACTGTTCCAGCAACAACGGGCATGACGTATTACCACGCAATAGCTGGAGAACGAAACGAATTAACGAGAAGATAATTTTATTCAATAATTGCATCTGTGCACATCGAAAGGTTACCCGTCATCTGATGTGCAATCTATCATTCGAGAAGACGAGAATTGCATTTAAAGCAGCCGTCCGTTAATCTGTCGTTCAATTTGTCTGGCGATTTTAGAGCGGATGCACCGCATCCAAGAGTCTGTATAAATAATAATGTTTGATCGTTTGTTTGTTTGTGGCAATACATTTTTCATTTTATTTCAATCGAACATGTGCACTCGCCTTTACAGATCGCTCCAAAGCGACGAGTGTATGATTTTTTATTTATACAGGTAAATTAAATAATAGCCAGCAGCATAACTGGGTCGTTAAGCTTCTGCCTAACACCGAAAGGCACCGGGTTCGATCCCATGAGCTGACCTCGATTGAAAGTATATCTGTAGTGCTGCTGGTCAGACTTGGATATTTGTGACTCCAGGTCGATCGTTTCCTATCAGAGTTTGCCAATTTTTCTGATTTCATTGTTGAAACGGTTCCCGATTAAATTGGCTAAAAGCCTTACTACCTAGTATGTCACCACTATTTCAGTATGATTAATGTACAGTCAAATTTATGTACCATTCATAGATGTCTCGTTAATTTGCAAGTGCTGCGTTGTTTGTAATTGGCCAGGAAGGCGCATTGGGGTTTACCTGTAAGGCCTTCCTAGTATAAAATCTAATAAATAAAGAAATAATAAAATAAATGGAATTGAAAAAAAGTAAATTACATAATGAAATGCAAACTCCGATAGGAAACGAGGAGTCACAAACCAATATCTGCCCAGCATCTACTAGTGGGAATCGATTAGTGAGAACAATGCTCGAAAGCATAATATGCTAACCACTAACTAGTCCACGCTGCTGATTACATAATATGATATAAAAACAATAAGTAACATACATACATACATAATACAATAAAAAATAACAGAAAAAAATCGTTCCAGGTGGTCTCGAACCCGTGAGCCTCCTACTGATAACTCGAATGCATTATTGCTGAACTAATAACGGATTTTAATTAATAATATATGCCCTTTTCGTACATACATATGTATACATATTTATTATAAGTAAAATTTTTTAAGGTTTAAATTTTAAGAAACTGTTTATTCATATGAATATAAATTTAAAAATTTTATTCTAATAACGCAATCGATGATATGTCATCGGGCCTATAAATCTAAAAATATCAATATTAAGTAAATATAATTAAACTGAGCAATTTAGATTTATTTTTCATATTATTAACTACTTTCCATTTTTAAGGGAAATTAAATTTTAAGGAAGTTGTTCATTATTCGTTATAGCACAATTTGACATTATTCCTATAGACCTTAATCGTTGAAATATAAATAATATATAAATGTATATAAATGGCATTTTATTTCACTATTTTTAAAATTTTATGAACAAAACTTACCTAAAATATAGTATTTAATAATTGATTTATCGATGTTTAACAATCTTGTAGTCTTTACGACTGTCACATTTACATTCTAGTTAGAATCTAATAAGACGAAAAATAATCAAATTTAAAACATTAAATAGTAAAACTAATCTAAAGAGGAAAAAACGTACCAGAAAATGTTGATGGCACAAAAGTGAAGACAACAATATGCAGCTAAAATACAAAGTTGAAAGGTTTCTTTTGTGCACTGCTGACTAATCTACATATAACAAGCTATTATATGTATGACATATAATAGTAAATATACACAATCCAGTAAGGAAATATATAACGATGCATTTTCCAAATGTTATACAAATCTTTAGAATTGAAGTAATATATAGTTCGAAACGCGAAATATCATAGCTATTCGATTTTATTTTAATACTTAATACCATTTCGAAGATGGCCATGTCTAGTATGAAAACTTTTAATACATATTTTGAATTGAATGCAAATTCGATGGGCGCACGCCGAATATTCAAATTCGTGTTTTAATTTTAACATTGGACAGGTAAAACTGGTCCCAGAGCACACACACACACCAGTGGAAATCACTCGCGCGCGAAACCTACGCAAATTGGCATATTTTGCCGAGCGAATATAATAAAAATAAAAATAACACAATAACTGCCTGTTTTAACGCGACAGTTGTACAAATAAACACACGAACATAAATTGCAAAACTCAAGATAATTTGGCGACGTTCGTTTGTTCAAGCAATGAGCCGCGAAATATTACAAATCACCTGAAAGAGTGTAGATACAAAGTTGAGCTTCAAATAAAGATTTGTCCGCAGAAAAATCCACTGATTTGTCTGTCGTGTCTGCTTCTCATAGATAAGACTTTTTTTGACAACAAACAATCTTTCGAATGATCCTACCTGAAATAGTCGATACGTTTCAAGGACTCGACATATTAATGAAAAATGAACCAAAATACTTTATTTAAAATAGACTTTATGACATGTTGCCAATATCCCATTCGCTAAAATAGATCTCAGAAATGGGAATCGTGAGTCTTTCATAGGTTCGGTCGTAGCATATCTATCTATGTACGTATATACATATACTGCACTAATAGAGCCATTGCATACCAGTAGAGAGGTCGAAGGTTCGAGTTCCAACCAAATGCGCTGCTGGCGAGATCGTGTGGTTATTAACACAGATCGACGGTCTCCTGTTAGAATTTTCCGATTTTTTTTTTTGGCTAAATTGTTGTGACGGATTCAATGAATCGATATCCTCCCCCTCGATTTCTCACAAATTTAAGTTATTAGCATCTGGAATTAGTTACATGGTGTGTTTCTCGTAAATTTGCTGTGTATTTAAAAAATTAGATGTCTCTTTTATATTCTATTGTATGCCATGTACTGGTATGTTTGAAAAATTGTTAGTACTTACGTACAAAAATAATCTAACCATATGCAATTCCTGTCATGAGTTATATTATGTAATTTAAAAATGTACTACGATGTCATAGCCAGAAACCCTACGAAAGACTTATTTGCCGACAAATCATAAACGGCATTATATGTAATTAATATACTTCCTTTTTGCAATTTGATAAATGACAAACTGAATTATACATACAAATATATATATATATATATGAAATTGTCCTAGATATCCTGGCCAGGTTAATATAAATAGCCACAGCGCAGCTCACAGTAGAGAGGTCGTAGAGTTCAAATACCGGCTGGAATCGAAATTTTTTTTCAATTTTATCGATGATTACGAGTACGTCTATCGCTGCAGGCAAAGTCTGGACGGTTATTCAATTTCGTTAGAGTTTGCCAATTTACCTAACTTAATTATCGACGGTTCTAATAAAATCAGCATCCCTTCATCTCTCGCAAATTCGGCTAGTCCGAATTCGTCGATAATTGCAAACATATGTACATATGCTTGCGGTTTGTAATTAGCTTCTGTATAATGTGTTTGGTTATGTACAAAATTAGCCATATTGTTGATTTAGGGCGACCTGTTATGGCATTATTTATTTATTTATTATTATTAAATAGCAAATTGCTAACGAATTATTTAACAATTAACAATTTTAAACTAAAACTAACAACTATAACATAACGTAGTTAACAAAATTAAACAAAACTATAATTAGTAACCCTAAAATATTATAATATAATTCCAAACATAGCATTTTATTAAACTTACATATATAATTACGTCATCTTCCATAGAAGTATCCATTAACACCCCTCAAGAAAGCACCAATGTTACTAGCACCCCTAATGCTCTCAGAAAGGGCATTATATATTTGAACACCTCTGTGGAAAACACCTCCTGCAGATTTTCCTTTCTTAACTCTACCTATAATTAATTTATTCCTATTTGTAGTTTTATAATTATGTATATCGCTATTCCTAATTATGTGATTATTAAAATATTTGGTTAATAGATTCTTATCTAGCTTATATACAAATTTTAAAGTGCTTAATTTAAGACTATTTCTAATATCAATCCATTTCAATTCATCTAACATTCTTACGTTTCCTCACATTCAAAATGCACTTTCTGCAGTTCATCAGTACTAGGGATCCCAAATATTCGTCGACTTCAACTATTCGAATATCGAATAGTAAATCAAGAGCTATTCGAATATTCGAATATATTCGAAAATTTAAAAAAAAGATAATTACATATAAACCAAGCATAAATTTGAATGAATCGTCTTATCATAGTTGCCATTGAATTCCAACTAGTTTTTATAGCCAATAATAATTTCAATTTTTTATTTTCTTTTTTCATTATGATTTCTTGTAAAAATGTATATTTCGCCGGTGACTTCTTAAATATTCGTATTATTTTTCTGATGTTTTCTAAAATTTCGTAGAGATTATTATCGATCTAAAAGTGATTTTCTTCAAACATTTCCGTATTTATGTAATTAATAAAAATCTTCTTCATTATCTTCATTTTTATCACAATTATCCCCATTATACATATATGTATTTCATTTTCTTCATAATCGTCGCCTTCTTCTTCATCACTCTTTTCATGTTGATTTTGTGTATTTAGTTTATAAAAAAATATATACACGAGTAATATTCGAATAGTTGATGAAATATTCGAATAACGAATGGCTGAAAAATCAGACGAATAATTCGAATATTCGATTGGGATCCCTAATCAGTACACAATCCACTAAATAGATTGAGCACTGTAGCGCAATATACAGTATGAGGCCGTACAATACAATTATATATTAATATTTTACTTTTTATACTTAAATAAATTTCTTAACCTACAATGAGAAATGTATGTCTTTCGTAGGGCCTGTCACAAGCTATGTATGTACTTGAAAATTCGTAGACAGAGACGTATCCGCCTACAGATCTATCAGCTCAATAAACAAGCATATGTATATGTAAAATAATAAGGGAGGCAGCATCTGCCTATGTACACATGCATGTCCACTTTCGAAGGCCAACACGACAAGGCAACTAAAAAGTGTCAACACAACATAGTGAGTAAAGTGGGCCAGCTTCACAGAGTACATGTTAGAGTACGGAGAAGACGAGAGAGGCGGGTGTTGTGGGTGGCGAGTGGGGAGTTGGGGGGATTCAGGTAGTTGTTGCAGGGGCCGGTGATCGATAGCGGTCCAGTGGCTGGAGCGAGTGCAACGTTGCACCAGCGAGAGTGCAGCCGACCAGCGCGACCTTGGTGCGCGGGTCACGTGGTGCAACCGACTCACAACACTGCAATTCCACGTGCACATAACCTAACTCAGAACGCTTTCACTGCTCTTAGAACGACAACAAAAAATACCGAACCAAAAGTGGATTCACCCAAACGCAAAATTACGAAAATTGTGAATTTCATAGGGCACGGTAGAGTGAATTGAATCTATATGTTACGAAATGTTGCATAGTCACAATGTAGATTGATTGTTTTTTTACCGGTGGACAATCTTCATTTTGTGTTATGGCCACTCCCCACTTAAATGTATTATATTATATGTATAAATAGAGGGCTACGGTCAGCTAGCTTTAGCTTTGTATAAGCTGTTATCAGCTCATTACTAGTTCAGTGATGTGACCAGTTGCACTGCGCCACACGACCGGCAGTCCCTCTACCACTTTAAGCCTTAATAAAGGAAACTAAACCAAAAGGAAAGGAATATTATTAACCATTGCCATTTACAGAATTCTCCAACCAGTACGTCTATTGGTGCCGGCAAGATCTGGTTTGTTATAAAATCCTTTTAGATGTTGCCAATCAAGGTTCTAGAATATCCGGTACGGCGCCCCACCACCTTGTATTAGCACTGGTACGCAACCCGGCATAAAAAATTCAAAAATCAAAATAATATAAAACTTAATAAATAACCACTTTTGCAATATTTTTCACCCAAGCTCGATGACAAGGAGCGCTGTCGTGCATAAAAATGCTGTCAGTATCAAGGATACAACCAGGCTTTATGTGAGGCACCAGACGTGTCTTTAGCACATTTAAATATTGGTCCCCATTCATGGACCCATTAACGAAATAAATGGGCCCTGGACTTTTTTTTCGCTTATGACGGCTCAAACCATTGTCTAGGATGGATGTTCAATAGTGCTATAGATACGTGAGGGTAGGTAGCGTTCTCGACGAACAAACAAACGGCTCTGTATCATGAACTGAAGGATACATTCATTGCTCGAAGATTGCTTTGAGGATACACTCGATGCATTTCTTGCATTATGCAAAAAAGTGCAAAATCGAGCGTACCGGCACCTCAAAATTTAGCAATACACCACTGTTACCAACGTATCAAATTTAATTCTTGTCCTTAGAAAAATTAGCAAAACACAACCTGTATATCTACACTGTATAGTGTGTCGATTTTGAGTGACCTGTTATGGTGCTTTCAACAGTATAATTTTAGATCAAATTTAAATAAGGTAAAATTTTTGTATCGCCGTTGACGCTAAAATATGTACATATATTACTTCGCTAGGATTGCAATACCGGTATACCGGTTTATCGGCAAAATTTCTTTTTCGGCAAATACTATTTCGGTATTTACCGTGCTCGATTTTATCGCGAATTAAATACGTACATATACGGGCATAATATTATATTATAATCGATGCAAATGTCGTATTGTGGGTAAGGTTGTCTGGAATTTATTTATTATTTATTTTCAGTATTAAATGTGGCAATTTCAAATTGATAAATTCACTGGCAAAACAGACCAACCAAATCGTAATAGATGCGATCAGTCGACTGTTTCAAGAAACAAAAACTTTCAAATAGTCCAAGCTTTAAATAAATAAAGATGATTGGTTAAAAATAAAGCATAAAAAATAGTTAATATATTATTAGGAATTAGCTATAATGCATTTATATAACATTATTCACCTGAGTTTTTTTATTAATTGTTTGGGATTCAATCTAGATTGAAATTTCTTAAGAAAAGTAGCCACATAAAGTTATCTAATCTACAAAAAAAATATTCAATCAAAATCAGTATAAATAAAAAATACCGATATACCAGTTGGAAGAAAATTGATCGTTTACTGCTTTATGAAATTTGACGATAAATTTCAATCCCCAATGCTCGCAAATACGGTAGTTTTACGTAAAATGCGATAAAAGAAATAAAAAAAAATCTCCCGAGAAAATGTGTACATAATCTGATTTTCTTACACGGGTATCTCGGCGCTTGTTAAATGTCAAAACACGTGCTAGACAAAATTCCGAGAAAATGTGTTATAAAAACCCACGCACATCCTTTTGATAATGTTTTTTTTTTGTTTGTTTGTAAAAGTGCGAACGAGCGCCCTTCAAATGTACTTCAAAACAAAATGTAACTTCGTTAAATATAGCTCGAGCTGTTATGTTACAAACATTGTGGAAACTTTTTCATTACAGATTAATGCACATTATTTAATTGCCGCCCCTATTCAATCAGCGCCCCGTGCATTGATAAGCTTATTGACCTACCCCATCAATACGACACTGGAAATACACAAATTGAATTGCCACTAATTAAATACCAAACGGGGCGAATAGTGAAGCAACACAAAGAATATATCACTAACAAAACTATCGAAAACACGACAGCACTTTGTCTATTCCTTTCGTATTACGTCGTGTGATTGAAAACCCTAAACCAAATCTCTCAAAATTACAAATTTTCATCTAAGCAATATACATACATATAACACTATTGGCCTGGTGCACGCATTTGTGAACTTTGGGGAGGGAAAGGAAAGGGGAGGGATGATAGGATGCCTTCTCCAATAGGCATTGTCATAGCAACAAAACATGGCCGGGACATTCAGATAGACCACCCTTTTTCCCCCTACACACACATACAATCAACGCCCATTGTTCAGTTACTGACCATTTGGTTTTGAAAAATCAAAAATTAGAAGCCGATGACCAGTGGTGAATCGTGAAAAATACCACCCAGGGCTGACGAGAGAAGGGAAGGAAAGTGTACGAATTCCCGAGGTTCTATACAAATACAATATTTGAAAGGCTCGATTCTAAAATACATACATACATACAAAACTCATTTAACACATTCAGCCCGGCGCATGATTTCATACATTTGCCCGTTTGGCGGCACTTACTCGCGTATCGGCACCCAATTACGCGTGACGGCATTAAATCACTTTATATAATGAGTTGTCCCTAAATATTTAGAATTTTATAGGAATTTTAGTGTCGGGGTGCTCAATGAAGTGGAACCGTAAAATTATAGTCTGCTATAGCACTATCCGTGTGGCCACCGGTGGTACACGCCGGGTTGAACGTGTTAAACATGACGGCAAATAACGAATCCACACTCGCCGGATATTGCACATTGTAATCTACATTTAAAAATATATTAAAAAACTTCTTTATGGAAAAAATTATCATTACAACTTACATATATACAATATCGTGGACGTGTAGAAGGGCTAACGAGATCTGAGTGAAAGACACAGCTATGAGTGGTAGAAGTAGTTTATTGTTCTCGATCCGTCGGCCTGACAGCTCTGAATGATGCACGAACCAAACACGCTGGATATTTATACCAATCGGGTACAGTGATAGCATTGGTCAATGAATCGCGAGACCTGATTGGTTGTTGTATACGGTTCGTTTATACGCTGAGGCCTTTTTGTCGCGAACGCCATATCAGACCATTAGTGATGGTAAACCAACGATCTACGAGCACCAATTACCAAATATCTACGTTACAATATTTAGATCGTATTGTTTTTTGACATCTAAATAATATCTTTAACGTTCATTAATATGAGTATTACAAAAAAATTACAAAATAGGACCGTCCTCCAAAAAAGGGCTCAGAATTATTATTATTTTTCGCCGGGTTCACTTTCAATGGCCCTACATGTACTCGCAAGTTGTTTCTTCATACAAAAACTACTTCGTTTTGGGGTACTGCAGTACTTTTTTCCCTCATGCACTTTACTAAGAATCTTCTGTACTTGCGGTGCTACTTCTGTTCACAACTCACCGTTAACAATATATGGTATAAGCATATTGTTTTAATTCATGTGGCCAATAACTACTACACCCAGGTCAACAAATGTATCCAATAAGTGTATATTAGAATTTTTTTATTTTATTTATTTATTTATTTATTTTTTCATTTAATTTACACCAAGAAGGCCTAACAGGTAAACCCAATGCACCTTCCTGGCCAAAGACAATTATATAAACATATATGTAAACCATCCATATATACACAAATTCTTACACGTATACACAAATACAGATACATACATTCATAAATATAAAAATACACATATATACATATACATACATACACACCTACATATATATATATACATACACACATACATATACATATATACATATACATACACACATATATATACATATATACATATACATACATATATACATATACATATACATATATATATATATATATATATATATATATATACATATATATATACATATACATATACACACATATATATATATATACCCACACATACATACATACATATACATACATACACATATACATATACATATACACATACATTACATACATCCATAAACATACAAACATTATACATGCATATACACATAAACACATCAATACACATAAATAAAGATAAATTACTCATATATATATATATACATACATACATATATAAATAAAAAATAGCATACATATATAAATATAGATAAAACCAACATACATACACATTATGCTAAATAATAACATTACAAAATGAAAACAACATGTGTAAATATGTATGTAGCTAGAAGTCATTTAAAATATGCTGCCTGACAGAACTGTATGATGAAGTAAAAACATCAAGGCTCCCAGAAAGCAGGTTAAATAGTCGAATGGCTCTTGAAAGGGGTGAGTCATCAAGCACATTAGTCCTGGCCCGAATAGGTAGGAATAGAGTTCTGGAGCGAGATTCTCTCAGTTTCTCAGGTACTCTAAGTTTAAGATTACACAGAACTTCAGGAAGATGATATTCACCCCTTAGAATTTTTAGAAAAAGCTTACCAAGATGATTGTTTCTACGTGAAGCTAAGGAGTCAAAGCCCAAGGAGCCCATGACAAACTTACTAGGAAATAAGTAGGGATAGCGCCCAAACTCTCTCATGTAGAGATAGCGAAGAAATTTTCTTTGCACCCTCTCTAACATTAGCGTGTACCTTAAATGATTAGGACTCCATATGGCCGAACCAGATTCAAGCAAACTGCGCACCAATGTAGTATACAGTAAACGCGTCACTCTGGTGCTATTAAAGGCGCGTGAGTTTCTGATGACGAAGCCTAAAGTTTTTGTAGCCCTATTGCACACATCTTGGATATGAGAATTAAAATTCCAGATATTTGAAAAAGTAATTCCCAAATCCTTGATATGTGTGTGACGGGCAAGAATAGAGCCATCAATATTGTAACCAAATTCAATTGATGATCGAGATCTGGAAAAAGAGACAATGTGACACTTTTCAACGCTTATCGGAAGACAATTTGAGTGTGACCAAATAACGAGTGAATCTAAATCGCTCTGTAGCAGTAGAGCATCGGAAGAAGATTCAACGCACCTAAAAAGTTTTAGATCATCTGCATATAATAAGAAGTTGCAGTTGTGGAATATTTCCCTAATATCATTAACAAATAAAATGAATAGTAAGGGGCCAAGATTAGAACCCTGTGGAACACCAGAGCAGGTTGGGTATTCAACAGAAGAATAAATTCCATATTTTACAAACTGACGTCGATCCTTGAGATAATTTGTGAATAACTGAGAGAGACCATATGAGAAACCATAACCAATTAGTTTATTGATAAGGATGGAGTGATTTACTTTGTCGAAAGCCTTTTCGAAATCCGTGTAAACAGTATCTGTTTGAATATTAGCATCCAAGGAACCTGTTACAAAACCAGAAAATGACAACAAATTTGTGGTCGTTGAACGTTGTGGACGAAATCCATGTTGCTGATCAATAATCATACTCTGGCAATGATTGAAAATATACCTATGAAGTATAATTTCAAAAAGTTTTGCAGAAGAGGATATTATAGCAACCGGGCGATAGTTTCTAATGGAATACTTATCACCTTTTTTATGGATCGGAGTTACTTTCGAACACTTCCATGATACAGGAAAAACTGAAGTCTTCAGCATTAGATTAAAAATAAAAATCAATGGAGACGAGAGTCCAGGCTCACTACCCTTTAAAATGAAATCTGGAATGAAATCTGGTCCAAAAGATTTAATATTTTTAATTTTACCAAAACCGTAGCGTAAATCAGATAAATGGAACTTGTCAACAGACAATAATGGAAACATGGAGGAATCTAAACTAGGGGAAGTCATAACAGTAGTCGAATCAAAAACCGAATGAAAATAGTTAGCAAAGGCATTTGCGATGCTGTCATGACCAATAAAGTCCTCATCCATATCGTGCATTTTCGTAAGTTTTGAATCTATAATTCGTTTGCTGTTGATGAAGCTCCAAAAATTTTTCGGATTCTGAGCAATTGAATTTTCACAATTAGTAATGTATTCCTCGTAAGCGGAAGTCGAGATCCGCTTAAAAAGAGTACGCAAGTTACAGAAATCAATAAAAAATGTAGGATCTTTATATTTTTTCCATATTTTATGTGCATTATTTTTCTTGTGCATTAATGAAATTATTCGGGAATTATACCACTTTGGGTAAACCCTTGCTTCATTAATTTGACGCTTTCTCATAAAACATTTATCAAATACAGAGTTAACGATACTATAAAAGGAATCAACGGCAGAATTAACATCAACGCACTCATATAGTTTATCCCAATTACAAGCAAAAAACAAACTATTGAGGATCACGAAATCAACACCATCAAACAACCATCCACCCGGAGCCGGTATATTAGCAGAATGAAAATGAGAGGAAGCCGAAACAAGTGTATTTACTTCTAACTCAAGCGCCGGATGGTATGGATCCTCAGGCAGCAAAGGAAATAGGCTTCTAGATACATTGCAAGAAATAAAATTTAAATTAGTGAAAATTAAATCTAATAAATTATTATTACAATTAGTTATTGAGTTCAATTGACTCATATTAAATAGTTCTGACATAAAAATTAATTCATTAGGAACATAATTCAAACTTCTAGGATTAAAATCACCCAAGATCATGACTTTCCTGCCAGCCAAAACATTAAAATTATTTTGCAAATTTGAAAAAAATGAATTTATAATAAGAGGAGATTCATTCGGAGGAAATATACATATATGTAGTGGAATGCTACACATACCCCCGGCCAAAAACCCCCTAGACATTAACGCCCCGTGCAAATAACCCCCGTCATGGATAAAAATTGTTTAAAAATAGTAATAAATAATTAATAATTTAAAAGTAATAAAGTAAGTGTCGTAGAGCATATATAATTTAATTTCCTTTCATGCTTTTCCTCCCGTATTAATGTGCGCGCGCAGAATACGGGAGGAAAAGCATGTTCCTCTTGTTCCTGTTGTATCCTGCTCGCGCAAATTAAGTGAGTATGTACCGTTTACCATGCACCATTTTTTTTTATCTTTCGACTTAAGATCTTTCGATTTTCGATCTTTGCCTTCCGATATTTGTGTTTTCTGTAGTTTAACATTCTGTCCCGTCACGTAGACCCAGAATATATGTATATGCTCGTATATAGAATGCTCATATATAGTCGAGCGCAACCTATTTATCTACGATCGGCATTCTAAAGGACGACATTCACACGACTCACCTTGCCGAAGTAGGGGTCGTTAGCATTTTAACAGCGAATGTCTTTGGGTTTTGGAAATACGAACGAATTGCGATAAGGAGTGCCGAAACAAAGGCTGGTTTAGATAGCAGAGGTGGGTGACCCACATACCGCGGCGGACACCCTTATCTTATCAAACAGTGCCACGGCGCGATTTCACTTGCACAATAACACGACGCTAGTGTCAACAACACTGCACCGACAGAGACACAGAAAGAGGGAGAGAGACAGGCGTAGAAAGGGGGAGGGAGAGGGAGCGAGGTGCATTAGAAATATGTGACGCACTTGTACCAAATCGATGGGTGCAGCTGTCTAATTCCGTTGAATGTTTACGATATATGCACTTAACTCGTCAAAAGTACCCCATCGATACTCGCTGCCATAATGCTAGACATATGTGCTAGTGTATCGCTGCTCGTTGAGGATAAACAGATTTTAAATCATAAATAAATGGGTCATTTGATTTTTCCAACATAAATACCAGAGATGATATACAGGCAGGGCCGAGGAATAAATTCCCTAGATCGGATTACTTTTGAGGGCCCGGTCTGGAGTGGTAAGCGATATAAGCAAAGCCTGCAAATTCCCGTCTACCCAGCGGTGACGAATTCGTCGACAAAATTTGCCATGAACAGTCAAGTACTTTCGTATGTATGTATATGTATGTATGTACTTATTAAACGCACAATTATTTTTTTTTGTTTTGATTTCTTTTTTAAAATTTTCTCTCAGCGCCAATGTATAAATGTATTGCATAGTTGCACAAGTACATGAGATGATGTACAGAAGAGAGTGTGATTATTATTTATTATTTATTTACATATTTTTGCCACAATGACATTACAGAATACTCTAACCGCGTAAGAAATATCTTTAAGCATAATACAAATACTATATGTATATAAAAATTAGCAAGACATCTATGTTATAGATAATATATTTTTGAAATCATATTAAAATAGTGATGACATAGTGGGTCCTACCCGCTTTTTTGCCAATTTGACAGAGGAACCGCTTCAACAATGAAATCTGATAAATTGGCAGACTTTTATTATACAAATTGGCAGACCTCAAGACGTTGAATAGCTTGAGATTTAAAAGGAGATACCAATTTTATAGCAACTGTTTCAATGAAAGTCAGAAAAATTGGCAAACTCTGATAGGAAACGATCGACTTGAAGTCACAAATATCCAAGTCTGACCAGCAGAATTTGAGATTATACTCGGAATAAAGTGTTTTCAATCGAGATCAGCTCACGGGATCGAACCCGGTGGCCTTTCGGTGCTTAGTATCAACGCAACCACCAAGCCACGCTGCTAGTTCAAGCATCAAATGTTCAAACATCAAAGTTTATACATTGTATATCAGGGTAACTACACATGTATGAAGTTAGTTAATAGACGAAATATTCAATATATTTATGTATTCAATTTTTATTTTTTTATATGTACATAAGTATATAAAACATGGTATAATGTAAAAATAATTCTTTAGCAAAACTTTCAAAAAAAATTCAAAAAATCTGTCTAACATACATGTGACTTTAATCTCAATGCTTACATAGATATATTATAATATATTATAATTCGTTTCAATAAATATCACCAGCATCCAGGTGCACGCATTCGTACACTTAATAAAAAAAGTGTCATTATGACGTCAGTGACGAAATAAGCGTTTACTAATAGATTATTTGAATAATACAAAAACGATCGATACTTAAACTTTCACACGTATATACGCGTGCTTTTTATTTCAAATATAAATAACGAACTTTCTTAGAACCTTTCACACAAGCCCATTTTAAATCGAAATAAGCCACAAGTGAAAAAATGTATTTCGCCTCTTTAATTATGCCTAATACGAGGTTCTATAGCTCTTCACTTAATACCCAATCAAAACACATTACAATTCAAATTCGAAAGGAAGTAAGTATTATACGATTTTTTTATATACTCGTACCTACATACATACATACAATATAATTCGATAATTACATATCAATCTATACGACACACGGAATCAGTGAAAGTACGCGAAAGTTTCAATTAAAAATTCCAATCAAGACTGATGAACTAGTTCGAAAAAAAAAGATCGATTCGAACAAATCAATTTACAGGAAAATATACTATTCTTGTAAGTATTTAGGCACATGGGTACTATTTAGGTCACCGACTTGGTTTAATAAATGACCGTTTACCGCAATGACGCACAACCAAAACGTATAGAGGTCAATGCTACCTATTCCAAATTACACTAAAAGCCAGTGCTAACTACTACCACTATTACTATTGTTCGACGTGTATATGTAAGTACCAACACTGACGTTTCGATGACATTTTGACCGAGGGCAATCAACGAATGCAATTGCGTGAAGCGCATTAGATTTATTCGCGGAATTTCGGCACTCCATTGTCATTCATTCGATCGTGTGTAACAACATAATAAAATCGAGCTAAATATATGTATATTAAAAATTTACAAATTATTCCCAAAGAGAAAAAAATCTAACACTACATACATACATATATTTTTAACGATGTATAACCACAATTAATTACCGTTAATATGCATGTATAAACCTTTACGCTGCAATGCACTAAAATAATATTTATTTAATACTAAAATCTACGTGTCCATGTTTTGATGAAAAGTTTCGTTTTTACTGATTTAATTAAAAAGCACTTTTGGAGTTCATGAATTCATGATCCTATACACGTGACGATTCTTTAACTTTATCCAAATAACGAGCTCGTTGTATAATATTAAATGTACATAATATATCGGAGCGTGTGGCAAAACACATAAATTGGTAGTAATTTCTCGAAATTTCGTTATATCCGTGCTCGTATAAAGATGAAATAATTTTCATTCGAATAATAGACTTTATTTATTATTCATTCGCATCCTACAATTATCACACTAATTTAAAAAAAAGTAAAGCCATGATCTGTATTTCCCAATCATTCACAAGTATTACATATGTATTTACACGTTATTTTTCAGTTTGATTAACCTTTCGCATAGCACTTACATAAACAACATTTTATAACGAGAAAAACAAGCCACAAGCGAACTTTTATATACATATGTATGTACATAATTGCGTTATATATGATTTCATATTTTTGTTGTATATAATTTATTGTTTTGAAAATATATACATATGTAAATTCTGAATTTATTAACATTAGTTTCATCGATATTTTTTATATGTAACTAGTGTCCATTCGTATTTCAGCTTAACGAAAGAAACAAGGCGCATAAAGCTAGTTAAAAATAAATTATAAATCAATAAAAACAAGTTCTTTAAAAAATAATCCATACACATGATTTTGCTACGGTCACAAATCCGTGAAAAGTATAAGAATGGAAATTGACAATATTTAGTTATGGTTGAAATTTTAAAGGAAGCTGCGAAAAATACGTTTATTTTTATTCATAATACGTCTGCAACTTACATATGTACTTCTGAGTGGAATTTTTATATTGCCATTAAAAAAAACCTGTTTTTTAATATATTATATAAATTACTTAAACTGAAATTTAGGTAATTTTATATAAAAATTATTTTATTTGTACACAACGTATAAAAAATTTACTTTTTTTTCTGAAAATTTTGCCTGTGGCGCAATTTAAGTTTATTTGAAGCTTTTGATATTTAAATAATATTTTTAATTTGCATTATTTATATTTCAAAAAATATATATTTTGCATGCCTTCGTTTCATCGGCAAGGCCATCTTTCCCAAGTATTCTTAAATAAAAAATAAAAACTATTAAACATAACAAGGAGAATATTTTATTTAAATTTCAAAAATATATTCCCCCCCCCCCCTCCAAAGAGATAATAAAAAAAGCTTTAATACTAAGTACAAAAGCAGTATAGCTAAGTGTTTAGCGTACATATATGGCTAGCAATATAGTGGAAATGGCAATGGGCGGGCCACGTGGCTAGAATAATGGACGAAAGGTGGACAAAAGAAGTGCCAGAATGGTACCCGAGAGAATGCAAACGGGTAAAAGGAAGACCGCAGGGAAGTTGGGTGGACGAAATTAGAAAAATGAGTGGAGTTACCATTGATGAGAGTTGCGCAAAACAGAAACGAGTGGGAAGCGTGTTTGAGAGGCCTTCATCCAACAGTGGATGGCGAATGCCTGTAGATGATGATGATGATATACATTCGCATCGATTTGGGACAACTTATTATGGCATCTACATATGGTAAAAAAATCACATAGAAAAATTCTATTAGACCGATGATGTCAATTATGCAGCCGCGGTAAAATTTAATTTGAGGACCACTGATATACATACATACATAACCAGCAGCGTGGTTTAGTGGTGAGTGTTATATTCTTTCGTGCAAGGTGTCACGGGTTCGATTCCCACTAGAGTCTTGTTGTTGGCCAGACCTTGGTTTGTCGAGGTCGATCGTTTCTTATCAGAATTTGCCAATTTTCATAGAAACGGTTCCTGTAAAATTGGCTTTTACAATCCAATTTTCAATTGAAAACTTGAGTTATTGTTATATCTCAGGTTTCGCCAGATTTCTCACTATAGATGTCTCCGTGGATGATTATTGAATGTACAAATTCGTATTGTTACATGAAAAATGTTACTAATCGTATTGTTTACGATGTTTGTAGTGTCTGACCATAGATGTCAGATGTTGTTTCGATTTACGTATGTGTATGTATGTAATAATTATGTATTTAGATGTCTCGTTAATTATGGGTTTTCAATGTATTGTAATAAAGTAGCCACAGTGACGACCTGGAGCTAATCTGTAATGTCACTATGGCGAAATTGTAAAAAATAAATAAATAATTTGCGGGACACGGAGATTACAGTCTTAAGTGTTTTATTGCTTGACAGCGGGAGACTATGATCTTTGTTTGTATACATGCTCTCCGACTGTGATTTCCGTGGATAGGGGTAGGCTATTATTAACCTTTTTTTACTAGTAATAGTTACTTAATATATGTAATATATAATTTCTCGAGTCTTAATCCGTTTAGCACACTCGGATGCTTTGGAGCAATCTGTTGGGCGAGTGTGCATGATTAATTGAAATGAAATAAAATAAAATAAAACGTCTTCGCCTAGCAATACAATATCGTACATAAAATTGTCAATATTCGCACTACTGCAACATTTCTCACGCTGCTTTGTATGCAGCCTGAAGGGTCAATAGGTGCACTTCTTTTTCAAACAACTTTTTTCCGTTTTTTTAAAAAGACACAATTCAAGTTGTAAAACACATTCAAAGACAATATTATCATTGTTACAAGTTCAGACATAGACCGTTCGCTAGCCGACCAGCTAGACGAGAGGGGTGAAAACCCCTTCTAAATATATGTATATAATACATACATACATGTTATTCTTAATGACAAGGCAACGTGGCGCCGACATGGAACAAACCATATGTCGAAAGGCGACAGAAAAAATATGACAACTAGTCATTTACCGTTTAAAAAGTGTGACTTTTCAGAGTCATACGGGCAGCGACACATCATCAAGCCGAATGCGGGCTGACATCATGATTAAAATTGATGTGCGGTCGTCGAAGAGTTAACAATTGCACGGCCGGTTGCAGTCACAAGGTTACTGGTGCATCGGTGCATACTACGGTCATACCGAAACCGCAAGTTCACACATCCGTTTCGCGATTATTGTTATTATACATATATATATTCACACATTACACACCCAGTAGTACACAGCACACACACACACACACACACACACGAGAAATTCATGGAAAATTGTATAATATACCCAGCAGAAATCATATTGAGTTCCGGAGCTATCTGTCGTTGGCGTTCTAATATATTATTCGTCTACTTTATTTTGTGTGTGTGTGATTTATTCAATCTCGATTTTGTACGCTTTCCAAATACGAGTCACGTAAAGTTAAATCGGAATACGACTATGTATGTAAATATGAGAATCTTCAATGCAGTAACGTGACGAGTAAAGTTCGATCTTACCGAGCTATTATACCTATATTATAAAAAGATCGTAAAGTTAACGTGTTATAATTAATCAGTGCGTTTTGTTGAAACCTTGGGTGTGTGTATTTAAGCCGAAGTAACTATGCACATGAGTTACTAGTGCCGAAGGAGAATGAAAGAGATGGAACAAAACAGAAATGAGATGGGGAGGGCTAGTCGGGAAATTATACGATGATAGAAGCAGACGGTTAATCAGTGAACCAAACCAACAAACATCAAACCGTATCAATCTTTGTCACTTTTCGACGAAATCCAAATAGAATCGAATAAAAAAAATGTTTTTAAATACATATAAACATTGTTTGAATCATTGCAGTTATGTAAATTGAACAATACAACTGAGTGCATCATTTTAAATTACAACACTGAAGATATGATTCATATTGTGCAATCCTTATAAGTAGATATGATTTTACTTATATAGTATAAATTAACCAATAAAACATTTTTTTATGATTAAAATCAGAAACGAAATAATATATGTATATTCAAATAATACGTATGTATATTCAAATAATACTTAAAAAAATAATAATCGAAATTCCCGTCGTGTTTTTTAATATAAGAAAATGTTTAAATTCCGTCGATTATTTAAAAATAAAATTAAACTCTTACTTTTTCTATAAATCAAAATATTATAAAAGCTTCAACTACGTGACAAAACTTTGTTATAAAACGTGACAGCAACTTTCGTTGTAATACAATCAAACTTCGATTCAATATTGTTAGCAAACACAATAGAACCAACCCACAGTACTTTTAGTAGTAAGTGTAGTGCTTTTTTTGACGGTAATTTCATGAATAACTTGTACAATATTACATATACAAATATTCCGACCATTATCAAATATTATAATACAATACAAAACCATAATAACACACTTGGGAAGAGTATCAGTGATTACAACAATACACACATATTACAAAATCAATATTTATATAATTTAGATCGTCGACTAAACTAAAAATATTAGGGTATAAAATTTATAATTTCTATTACATGTAAAAAAATTCAGTCCGATTGGGTTAACGGTTTGGGAGATGA
Source organism: Arctopsyche grandis (assembly GCF_051622035.1). Taxonomy (NCBI): domain Eukaryota; kingdom Metazoa; phylum Arthropoda; class Insecta; order Trichoptera; family Hydropsychidae; genus Arctopsyche; species Arctopsyche grandis. Next base: position 2,862,278 of record NC_135367.1, read on the forward strand.
TTGAATTCAAAAACTTAAAAAAAAGAAGACGCCTATAAGGGGAGGTACCATTTCCGGTCAACTTAAAAATTTGAAAAAAATTTACGTCATATCGATAAGAATTTCAGTAACCGATAATAAGTTTCAGCTCGATAGGACTAACGCTGTTCAAAAAATCCCCAAAATACACACACACATTTTTTCTAGATCATTAAAACGGGATCAGTGATCGATTCTGAGTTCGAATCAGTCAAAACCTCGAGTTCGAATTTTCACATGATCACAAAACTTCATCTATTGTTACTACGTACATAGATAAAGTAAAAATAATATATGTATAAAATTATGAAAATTTATAAGAATTTCATATTACGCCGTATACATTAACATTAAAATACGATAAAAATGAGATTAAATGCGTAAAATGATCACTGTTAGACGAATACACTATTTTATTATTACTAAATTATGTTCACAATACATCTTATATATATTTCAATAGCTACTGATCATTTTCTATTTTACAATTTTAATTTAATTTTGTTAGTAATTCACAGTATTATATTATTCTGATGGCATAATAAAAAAAATAGCTGAAAAATTATTGTCAGATGAATAATAATACCAAATAAATTAACTTATACAACACTCAAACGCAAAATTACACATATTTTCAGATAAGAACGAGAACTGTTTTACCGGCCTGTATAATTACATTACTTATTTTCATTACGGTTACGGCTTTGAAACATTGACACACAAAGCTGATTTTGGAATCGTTCCAAAACACATATACTTTTGATAAAAATATCGTTTTCAATCAAAAGTGATCTACATCCGATTACGAAAAGAAAACAAACTGCACCAACTTAATCCTCATACGATGACAATGACCGGGAGAGAGGATTCACTGTTGAACATACACACACATGCACATACGCCTACACAGAGCGGTGCAGACCACATAATAAATATCTATGATGGGACCCCACACATGACAACAATGGCGCGAAATTCAAACGCGTACTCACCCAGAGAGGCGGCGCAGTGTCAGGGGCGGCGCGGTGAACGCCCGAAACTGAAAGTGTCCAGAGATAGTGCGAGCGAGCGAGCGAGAGAGTGTGTGCGATTGGGGGGGGGCGGCAGGGGCGGCAGGGGGCGGCCGATGCAAGGATGCAGCGGCGTGCGACGGCTTGTGACGGCGACCGTCGACTGCAGCCGCCGGTGCATCGGCCCGACCCCTCCCCTCCCCCCACACCCTACCTCCCCGCGCGCGCGCACCACACACCACCATCCCACCATCCCTCGTCTAAATTGACCGCAATTCACCGCCACCCACCCACCCCACACTCTCATCATCGGTCCAGATACCACCCCACCCCCACCCGCCGACCGAAACAAACAAACCACCCCCTCGAAATCAAAAGTCGACGCTGATCATCGTCAGTCGGCTCGTCGGGGTCGTCCACGCTGAAGTAAACATCCCCTCATTATATATTTAGCCGAAAGATGTGGTGGTGTCAACAGACGATGTTGCGTGCGTCTGCAAATTTTATCTTCTTGCACAACCGAATTACGAAACGAGTGACGTGTGTGCGAACTTTGTTCGGGGTGGTGGTGGTGGTGGCCTCATTTGAGGGTCACATAACGACACGCTAATAAACAAGAATTTAAAATTGAATTAAAATGAGCCCAAGTCAATCATAATAACATTGTATGGTGCGATGCTTGGTACATAATTAATAATGCCCATACTAATGCTCACGAAATTTAAAAAATCCTAACAATCTTTCTGTGAGGCGACGACTCACTGATGCTACGTTATTTTTTACTTACCTCTTATACAGTTCACATGGTTTTCGTGTAAGGGGTCATTTTTTATATCTCTTATCTCTTATCCGATCGTTTTCAGACTTTGCAATATTGCTCATTTTGGTCATCAATATACGTTAATGTATCGTCTGCCATTACGTTGGAGATAAAATATCGTATACAATGCGTATCAAATATCCACAATTTCGGGTACGGTGACGTCTTGCAAGCTACCATAATCTATCTTTAACCTTTTCGCCGTGATATGGCCATATCAGATTTTAATTGTTTAAACGCCTATAATTAATACACTCTATATTTAATAAAATTTGCTCTATAGGTTCTCGTTATCTCTAGTATATAAATATTTATAGTTTTAACTCTCATATGTACATATATATAAATTTCAAATTTGGCGTGTAGCTTCTTGTAAGGTAATTTTTCTAAGTGGAATTTTATTTAATTCTCATACAAAGACAATTCCAATTACCCTTTTAAAACGAAAACCATAAAAAATAGTGTGACCAGAACACTATTCGAATAAAAATGTTTCAATAGAAAATACTCAATATAAAATACTATTAACAGTGGGAAAAAATCCCCAGTGAAAATACGTACTTTTATAATAAATACGTACTAAAATACCCGACTATAGATTCCAATATTCATTTTGAACAGGAAATTGACAGATTTTGATACATTGACCGAACAACACCAAGATATAGAAAAATCGCGCGATTTAAAAAACACATATATCTCCGAATCTCGAGCCAATCAACATTTTTTATTACCACATTCGTGTTCACTGGGCATAGATCTATAAGAAAAGTCGTATCTCGTTTCTGAACCAAAAAAAAAACGTCATTTGTCCTATCCTTTAACAATATTTCTGTCAGGCATCGACTCACTGATGGTACATTATTTTTTAAGTTCCTAAATCGTTTCCTTGATTGTTCCGATTTACTGAGTAAGGTTGGTTATGTGATAACGACACGGTTATAAACTTGCACTCTTTTCACTTAATCCTTTCAAAATCAATTCCCTAAAATATTCCTATCTACAGCGTATTTATCGTATCCTTATCGGGGAGCTGAATGAGGTTGATCTATTCGGAATTTCGTTACATCAATTCAGAACTGCAATCAGGAGAGTCTTGATTGATTGATTGATCCATTTCTGTTACTATTTCTATTATATATTCTTCATCCAATTATATTATATCACTTTATGTTTATCAAAATAAATATTAAATTCGTTTCCAAAAATATACAATACATACATGTAATTTTCTATTATTTTTTAATTGCTTGTATGTATGTACATGTACATATGTAGTATAAAATTTTTGTTCAAATTCATCGAAATTGGTTAGTATTTGAAATTAAAGTCTGATAAAAATAGATGCTAAAATAACGCTAAAATTAAACATTTTGTATGCTCTAAAACGCTAAAATGCAAAATGAAAATGCTAAAATTGACAAAAATCTCTATACAAAAAAATTGAGTCTCTAAGTATAATACTACGTATGTATGTACATACATATGTATGTATGTACTACAGTTAACATTTGTGTATTAATTAAATAGCTTTTAAACAATCCAACAAAAATGATAGACGAAGAGATAAACGATAGAATTTACTAATATACAATACATATGTACCTGTGTATATACTTTTACAACTACTACATGTGCTAATTTATTTATTTTGGAAAACATGTACATAAATGGGGATATGTTGTTTATAATATATCTATGTATGTATTAAAAATAAATAAGTAAATGTTTTGGTAGATCTTTTTTAAGTAAATATTTTGGTAGATCTTTTTTAAGTAAATGTTTTGGTAGATGTGAAATTTTACTTCGATCTCCATTATCAAATACACTTTATAATTTATTAGGAAAATTTGAGATTATAAACGATTAGCAATAGGCAAATTCTCGGCAAGAAGGCAAATATTTATATACATCCACATTTGCATACAAAGAATCTTATAACTAGCAAGTGAATACTTTTAAATATTAAAAAAAAACTTTTAGAACTTTCTCAAAATAATTTAATAATATTAAAATGCATATTTTTTAATAACAATTATTTATACATTAAAAAAATATTAATATCATTTTAACACGCAAGAGCTGACACTGCCCGTATACAGCTTTATGATACGGCAAAAATTAAATAAAATAAAAAGTCAATGTTGTTGTAAACACGATGGAAGAATTTACAATACTAAAATGCATATTCAAACCAAAACTTTCATTTTTCACGTAGCGTCCACAGAATACGACTGCCATATAACAAAATAAACAAACACGCATTTCCCATCAAATATAACTGCACATTTACATTCACCACAAACAGTTACAAATGCATTCGAAACCACTTCAGCCGCAAACAAGACCAAAACATGTGAAATTTTTGCCAACATTTCCAATCAAATCAATTGATCCAATGGGAAAATAGACGAACGACAATCAATTTTCAATCAGCGAAAGTTTACGCCGCGTCCACACGAGTCTATTGAATTAATTCGACGAGTTAACACACTAGCCTCGTGCGGACGCGGCGCGAATTGCATCGAAAGGGAACGCGTTCGACTTTTTTTATTCAAAGTTCTCAACAAAAGACCCGTTTTCAAAAGTCAAACCTATTCAAAAGTCAAGATATAACATGTAGTATAACAAGAGCGAAACAATTATCGCGACACGCCGTCAAAATTGCATATTTATGCACTCGCAAAGGTCGCGTGGGGTTCACCGGTAGACTCAAAGTCTCGAAATAATTCATAACGTCATTATTGGCGCAAGCGCGAATGCCACTAGAATGCAACTAACCGAACTTCAGCATAAAAAAAATGAAATGACGAATGATGATGTGTTCCAAAAAAACGTAAGTACAAAAAAATTGATCAAATGCAATTAATTGTGCGAAAGTAAAATTGGGCAATTTTTTTGTATGGGTCGTGAATATTTGTATGGGTCGGCAGTCTAATGCGCCAATTTATAATAAGCAAAATAGACACGTTAGCATTTTAATCTAAAACTCAGATCAGATGTTTTAAACCGCTGAAGCTCATTCAAGACTATTTATAGTCAGAAATCACTATAAAATCGCATATTTGACTGCAGAATGTCAGCTTCCTGTTGAGGCTCACATTGGAAATCTTTATGGCTTATTAAGACAATTAAATATATGCACGTCATGTAAACAAAACCAGTATATAAATAAGGAAGTATATATGTACATGAAATTGCACTTTAGATTAGATAGTAAAATATATATAACATTGAAAAACATTACAGATCGTTTGCTAACTTCAAATTTAATAATTTATACTTAGAAGGTAGTATTTTAGCGTACATTAAATATGGTCATATTTACTATACGTTAAATGTTACAAAAATTCCAATGCACTAAAAAAAGTGTGCTCGGTATAACGAGAAGAGATAGATAACGGAATATGGAATACGGAATAGTAAGAAGTATGAAAAGAGTAGTTGATATACTAAAGAGGGAAAAAAATAATTCAATAGTCAAAAAATTAGAAGAACGGACGATAAATGGACGAAATAAGTGCTGGAATGGTACCCGAGAGAAAGTAGAATGCCGCCAGGAATATGGGTGAATTCAAGAAGTTGAAGCTTGTTAGGTTTTGGAGAGGCCTTCATCCAGCAGTAATAATCCAGGTAATGATGAAGGTAGTAAATGGTTTCATATTTCAAATTCAGTATGTATGTAGTTTATATTGAATTGCATCGTATTTTGCAATTACACTTTGAGGTAGGTCAGTGTTTGAAATAATTGCCGCATTTTGTCGAATCACATGGTTGACACAATGCAAGCGGCTTTAACCAAGTAACTCGGATGAGTAACTTGGTCGCTACTCGCAGCGTGGAAACAGGTGATCCAACCATTTGAACGTTTTGGACAGCAAAGCTGCTTGGTCCAAACTACTCGCACCTTGTCAATCCGATATTTATTACAATACATATTGGATGAAGAATTTTTATAGAATTGTCCGAACAAATAAATACAAATTAAGACTAAAACAGCTGAAAGAAGTCATATTTAGTAGAACAATAGCCAAAATACGAGATTTTACTGAAATATCTAGTACTTATACATTACAAATTGGTGCTATCCGGCTTCGCTCTGTAAATGGAAATGAAATGACATATATGAAATGCTATTATTTTAGCACTTGAACCAGCTTTTTTTAAATATGTCACTTGTACCAGTCCGGTTTTCAGCCCGTCAAATGAAAACCATGAAAGTAATCTTCATTTGAATCGAAAAAAAATTATATTATTTAACTACGGACCAATCACAAACATCTTTGACCGTTCCAGCCAATTAGAAACGACTTTGACGACGACCAATCAGAAACGAATTACAAACGCCGTTTCGGTTTTATACACATACTAGCTGAACCCGCCATGCGTTGCAATGCCACAATAACGCATGCAGTTTCCGTTCCCGTTGCGTTCCCGTTCCCGTTCCCGTTCCCGTTCCCGTTCCCGTTCCCATTCTCGTTCCCATTCTCGTTCTAGTTCCCGTTCCCATTTGTCGGAAAAATGCAGGCAGCGAAAACATTTGAAATTATTCAATTGTTTGTTTATTTTACCCTAAAAACCCAGGTCGCAACGCGAAAACATTTGAAATTATTGCGTTGCAATGCCACTCATTCCCGTTTTTCCCATTTCCGTTCCCATTTTTGGGCGTTTTTTTTTTATAGTAAGCTTTCTGGAAATGCATACAACAAATCCTGAAAGTTTCATCGTAATTGGTTCTTTGGTTTAGGAGCCTATTCGAGACAGACATTGATTTTTATATATATATAGATAAGATTCCATAGTACACAACTAAAATGAAAAAAAATACTTCAATAAAATCAAATATGCAATTATGATAATGAGTACTTAAATAAAGAAATAAATAATACGAGGATTGTAAAAGATTCGAAGGCAGTAATGAGTAAATGACACTAGTGACTGTTGACAAATTGCATTCGAGCGATCGTCCTGTATGCACTGCACCGGGCATTCAATGCAACGACATGCACATTTCCATTGTAAACTACGGCTTTTTTCGGACCGGTTTGATGCTAGACCGCTAGACGAGAGACTGTTTAGTTATGTATGCATTGTAACCGTCGATTTTTTGGACAGGGGTCGTTGCAGCGTGACGATCGCCCGGATGGGTTCCCGTTGGTTGCGTCACCACCGAATATAATGTGGCATGTCCTACAAAAAAAAAAATTGGGAAAAAAAATAGATATCCAGAGGCTGAGTCTACCCAAAAGGGGTGTCCGCGCCCACGCGCACCATCACTGCACCGCGTGCATGGAACGCATGCGCGCGTGCACTCGCGAGGGGATGTGCGTGTGTGTGTGCGTAAATGCGCTTCTCAAAGTGTCGATCAAGTTGCTTTATAACCCAAAATCAATAAAACATCTTAATTTTTAATTTTCATATATGTTTTAATGCCATGATAGGTCGACACTAAGCATATCTAAGCATATTATACAATGACGTCATGCCAAGTCCTCTTGTATCCTGCTCGCGTACACATAAGGCTGTGCAATACGGTTAACTGACAACTCGTTCACAGATTTTCCGTAAACCGAGGATGCGCTCCAGGCATTACGTATACGGCCATCTCTTTCTCACCCCGTCTGTTCACCAAGATCTCGTTTACTATGCCATTACGTATGCAGCCATCTGTTTCACAGACCGTCTGTTATCGGTGAACAGACGGTTTGTGAAAGAGATGGCTGCATACGCAACGGCAAAGTAAACGAGATCTTGGTGAACAGACGGGGTGAGAAAGAGATGGCCGTATACATAATGCCTGGAGCGCATCCTCAGTTTACGGAAAATCTGTGAACGAGTTGTCGTGTCACCGTGCAATACAAATAGGGAGATTTCCACGGCACACCACTGGTATACATATTTATTATTTTTATAATAATAATAACAATAATATGACCACTGTGACCTGACAGGTTTCCCAGTGTCACACCAGTCTTACAAAAAAATAATTACCAATCATTCATCTCATTCAAATATACTCGTGTTGAATCTCATGAAAGTGACCAGCTCATCAACATGACAATTGAACAGGTCCAAAATGTTCATCTATCACATTGAGGAACCGGAAAGCCTATGTGAAAGCCTATATTAATTACAAACCGCAAGCATATGTGAACATGCAACAGTTGAAAAAAAATTGCTAAAAAGGGAAAGCATCCGACTTTATTAGATCCGTCACAACAATTAAGTTAGAAAAATTGGCAAACTCTGAAAGTAGCATTTGGGAATATATGCTGTCCTCTATCTCCAAAAGGATTTCCTTGTAATTGTGTACAAAGCAAACATAAAGCGACTTGTATCCGTCTTCTGTCCTGTCGCGAATCTCGATCTCTTGTCTCAGTCGCGCGTTTTCAAATACCACTTTAAGAGTTTGCCAATTTTCGAAAGCTTTTATTCTAACTTAATTGTTTTCACGAGTCCAACAAAGTCGGCATGCTTTCCCTTTTTCGCATTTTTTGCGAAATGCAGGGATTCATTCATAATCATCGAGTTCTTCGTCAATGAACTTCGTCAAACTTTTAGTCAGTGAACATTTCGTCGTTGTACGTTTTGTCATAGAACTTTGTAGCCAAATCTATATCCAAGTTGATTAATTATAAGTCCAGTTTAGTTGGCGAATATTTCGTCGTTGAACGTTTTGTCGTGGAGCCTTTGTAACCTAATCCATATCAAAGTTGAGTAAGTATACCGATACGTCTAACTTATATTCCAGGCAGATTTGGTTTAAATAAATAATCGGAATTCGCTATGAAGGTATAAAAAGATAAACCACATAAAAATTAATACCTAATGCTGCTTAGTTGGGGAATATTTCGTCGTTGAATGTTTTGTCGTGGAGCCTTTGTAACTTAATCTATACCAAAGTTGAGTAAGTATACCGATACGACCAACTTAGATTCCAGGCAGATTTTGTCTAAATAAACAATCGGAACTCGGTGTGAAGGTATAAAAAAATAAACCAAATGAAAATTAATACCTAAACAGCAAGACTTCGTCTTATTATGATGCTGAAAAAGTTTGTAAAAAGCACCACTTCTAACATATCACACAGACACACAGAGTGGTATCTATGCAATGACAATCCAGACCAAAACTCATCTTCTGAAGTGTTTTCGGTAATATTTTATCCTTGTATTAACATAGGTTTAACGGTGATCGATAACTGTGATTTCCATATTTGAAGAAATATAGTTGAAACTTGTCAAAATAATAAAAAGTAAGAATTAACAATGACATGAAGACACCATTCTAACTAGGTATGTCTGCGCCTTTACATAGTTATGTATCCGTAGAGCTTACCCCAGCCAGCTCGAATGAGACTTGAACAAACACAAAGAAACCTTTCATTCTAATTACAAATTAGATAGTTTGATGTAATTAAAACCAACTCATATTTTACGTAGCGATTCGCACAAAACGGAATATTAAAGTCGCATTAAAACAAACCGATGTCAATCAACGAAACAAAAACGCCTTCGCCGCATAGCATATTCAGTCGTTGAAACGAAATAGAAAGCGAAATTCGCAACCGTAAAAATAAGACGACAATCGAAACGAAAGTACACAATAATTTCAAAACGGAAAAAATAATTTTGGAACTTGAAAAAAAATAAAAACAGTTCCATTGCGGTTGAGAAGTTGTGGCATCCTAGTGCGGTTAGTGTGTGTACATATATGTGAGTGTGTGTGAGCTGCAGTCGTAATGAATAATGAGCATGCACCAATATGCATGAGGGGCCGCTCCTGCAGCCCAACGTTGCATGCTCCGTGTTTATGTGCATACGTACATACCAGACGGACAGACCAGACCTAAAACTAGGATAGTGAAGTGGGTCAATATAGGGAACGAACAACAATAAAAAAATCAATCCAGCCACGTCGGCTATCGTAAATGGATACCAGTGCATTGTCGTTCAAACTACATACATACACATATCAAAACAGTTGCCATTTTTGGCGCGAAAATTCATCAGATTCCGATTTGAACACCGACTGATGATTCCAGCACATCGACCGACAATGTCATAGGACGTAAGAAATCGATTAGAATGAGACTCGTGTTGCATTGTAGTTCGAAATATGTATGCCAAGCTTAAATCACGATCAAAACAGTTGCTGCTATTTTTGGCGCGAAAATTTATCACATTCTAATTAGAACGAATATTGATTCTACTATATATGTATGTATATGTACATAGACATGTCGTAAGACATAAGAAATCGATTCAAATGAATCAATACCAAAGCTTTATTACAATCTATGCAGTCGTTGATGCCATTTTGGCGCGAAGTTTCATTAAATTCTAATTTGAACGATAACAAAGGCTTATGATTCTACTATGATATATGTTACGTTGATTTCATACTAGCAGTAAAAGTATATATGTATGTACACTGGAGTTTCATATTCTTCTTTAGTTATATTAGTGTTGTTTCTTCTTCTTCTATCTCTTAAAAAAGTTTTTCAATATCTTCTTCGGTGTATAAATGTTAAATTATATCAAATTTGATGATTCTTTCTCCAAATACAGCTTCATATGAGGATCGTTTTATTCCTGAATGGAATGCCTTATTTTTCCTAAACCGTACAGTATTTAGCCCTTTCTTCCAATTGGTACTGTTATGACTTGTGATATAACATCCAAGTTGAGAGCATTTTTTCAATGTCCTGGTTTGTGTCACCGACTGGATTGGCGAAAGCATACCTACTTCTATAGTGTAAGTATATTTTCACTGGGGAATACAGATTCAATGGAACATGTATGACATTTCATAACACTCAATATAACGATTCGAATGAGACTCGTCTTGTAGTTTTCGGATCTTACAACGATTGACGGACTATTGGCAGAATGGACACTTGGCCGACGGACGCCTGACAGATCAGACATTAGGCAGACGGATAATTGGCCGAACGGACATTAAACCGAGGGATATTTGACCGAATGAAATTTTTAATAGTTTAAATTTATCAAAAATATCAATTTTCAATGATAATTCGAGGTGATTTCTGAATAATGTATCTGTCTTCAGTGAGTTATGAGTAACTTCGCTACACAATCGGCCAAATGTCTGTTCGGCTAAAAGTCCCCGCACGGTCTCAACATAACAAAATAAGTAAAAATATTAAATAACATTAGCTAAATCGATATTTGGAATAAGTACATACATATATACTACCAAAACACTGAACTTTGATTTTTCAAATTCTGAAAGCAATTTATCTAAAATCGCCAGATATAATTGGCTATAAAAATTTATTTGCCACACGTTATAACATCCTTTTGAAGTTTACCGCACAAAAATAAAACTTTTTATACATTTAGGCTATTCAACGTTTTATACGTATTTTTTTTAGCTTTATATTTACAGTTGTAAGTTAGTATTATTTATTATAAAATGGAACAAATTTTCACGCATTTTCATATAATTTATCGAATATGGTATTTGGAAGTATTATAAGATTCTCAATAGACCACAATAGTCACAATTGAATCGAAAGCTCCCTTGGGAACGAGATGAAAATAATGGAAACACACGAGCGTTACGTCTTCTCCAACGCGTACATATTCAAATATCGGAATATGGTAATGAAAAGAAAACACTATGAAAGCCAAAAAAAAAACAACACATGACTAATGTCGTTTCAAAAATAACAAATGACAGTATTTTTCATCGGTCTAGAAGACATTTGACTCGCTCGTAAGGACGGTAACAAAGGTGCTATAGTACCAATAGCAGATCAGTTAATGCAACGCGTGCTCGACGATCTCTATGGGATATTTTATTTTTAAATAGATATATACCAGGAAGGCTTGACAGGAAGACCCCAATGCGCCTTCCTGGACAATTAATTACAAACAATGCAGCATTTTTATTACGTAAATCACTGTATTTCGAGAAAATGAAGAACACGAAATTAACAATTAATTAATTATTTAATCCATTGAGACATCTATGGATTTTAGACTTGTACATATTTTTTTACAAACTGTACATAAAAGATTTGCGACAGCAGGTAGGATAATTTTTTGCCAATTTTAAGGAACCGTTTCAACAATTATCAGATAAAATTGACAAACTCGATCGATTTAACCAGCAGTATATTAAAGATTAGCCCGGGATCGAACCCAATAATCTCTTGGTGCTAAACGCAACAACCACTGAGCTATACTGCTGGCTTAATGGATGTATGTATGTACATATGTATTCCAATATAAACGAGTCAAATCACAAATATTATACAGCAAAATGTCTATATCCTTCAGGTATAAACACAGATTACCTAAACACAATCTGCTTTAGGTCATCGACTTTAGAGAGTCTTTAATTAATATTATGTATTAGATGTATTATGCGCATTTATAAGAATTGTAAATAGGTTTTTGAGATATTTTTCCTATAATGCTGTACATTAACATTAGAATAATATAATACTATGATTACCAACAAAATTAAATTAAAATTGTAAAATAGAAAACGATCAGTAGATCAAGAGCTATTAAAATAGATATAAGATGTATTGTCAACATAATTTCGTAATAATAAAAAGCATTTAAAAAGCAAAAAAAAACATATGTAATATACAACACAAATAATCACAAATGTTGTAAAACAATTTGCTTTATTTTCAGCCAAGAATTGAGGAGACATGATTTAATAATAAAAACGACTGCATTGAATTCTACGAAGGTGTACAATGGTAGTAATTATATACGGACGAACAAAACGAGTATTCGACAATGACTCAAAAGCAGAGTACGTCTGAAGCAACGAGACGGAACCTTGACATTGGGAAAATCTTCAAATTAGCAAAGTGCCGTCGTAGAAAAAAGGTGGAGAAGCTGTTGAGGAGAAGAAGAGTCGAGTTCTCGTTCGCCGGAAAACCGGTCGGTTGGGTCAAAATGCCAATGCAGAAGTGCGCCAGACATATCAGTAATCGGCTCTGGTTCAATGGGTTGCTGTGCAACACCAGTGCATCCTCGGCCAGATGCATTTTACCGCCGACATGTTTGCATTGCCACATTCAAAGACGAAAAACATACGTATATGTATCTTTTGTTGAAATACGAACAATAATGCTAGGTGAAGAAAAAAAAAAAAGATCGAAACGTCAACGTTAGGCAGATTGATGATGGTGATAATGTTCAATTGGTTCAAATGTGGCAGTCAAGGGAGCCAAGGTCATAATGATTATTGCAATTGCAGCAGCCGTGTCAAATTCTGACCGCCCAATGTGTTGATGGTCATTCATCATGGCACTCAAATTCATTTTTAATAACCGGCTGGATCCGACATTAGATCCGAATTCGTCTAACTTTCAAGTTTCAGCTCGAGCTTCATTTATATACATAAAGCAAACCATTGTTTCGCTTACATTCCAGAACGCGATGGTTAGTAGATCTCATGTTCATGTTTACATCTACATATGATTCCGCAAACCACTTGAAATTCGGTCGATATTTGCTTCAGCATACAAACGTGTATATGTACATATATACATATACATATATATATAATCAAATGAAAATTTTCTTGTTGTTTTGGTATCTAACTTCGAGTCTCAATCTGTACACTTATGACTTTATGAGCATATTTTTCGCGCGGCAAATGTCATTCAACTGTGCGCTTTTTTGCGTCAATCAGTGTCATGATATATTTTTAATATGACTTTTTTGTGTATGTATGCGCATTTCAGTAATGACATTTTAATGACGTACGACGCTCTGAAAACCCCCCCATTCATAGTGATTCCTGGCATCGAGCGTGGTGGTGAAGGTCGGTCAAGAAAATGAAAGATTGGACAAAACTTTAAATCAAAAAAATAAAAATAAATCGATTCGATCTGATTATAGACAACCTAATTTAATATGCAAAAACGGATAGAACTCAAAGGTTTATGAGTTCATCGGTTGGCTGAGTATTACCTAATGCAAAAACCAATGAGTGCACTGACCAAACGTCCTTCGATTTAGAGTCACGTTTTTTAGATTAGTTTCGATTTTTTACAAATCAATTTTTGAGCAAAAAGAAAATACCCGATAAATCTTAAATTTTATGTAATGATTCGAATGTCAAATGTCAAATACAAAGCGTAGAATCAAATCTTCATCCATCACACAAAAATACAAAAAAAATAAAAATTGAGAGGATCTTTTGGATAAACCTGAAAATGACCGAAATTATTAAATACTAGTGGCGCTACCCGGCTTCGCTCGGTAAACGGAAATGCAATCTAGTAGTGAGAATACCATGGAACCATAAAAAATCTTCATTTGTTTTTTTTATTAAATAAATTTGAATCGAAAAAAAATGTATATTATTTAACGACCGACCAATCAAGTAGTAAGAACTAGAAAAACTGTTTGCAGTGGGGGGGGGGGGGGGGGAATACGTGATTTTTATCGGGCAGCAAGTTTATAACAAAGCTTATAGACCAATCGAATTTAAAGTTTACCTACTGCAAAGATTGTTGGAATAGTGAAGCGAGTGAAAAGAGCATGTAGCTAGAAGAATGGACTATAGAAGTGCTTAAATGGTACTCAAAAAAAAAAGTATAAAAGGCCACAAGAGAGATGGATGGCTGAAGTGAGTGGGAAATGTGTGGGCTAGATACATGCATGTTAAATTGCATCGGAGAACCTTTGAAACCAATGTAGAATATCGTCCCGTATTTAAAATGTGGATTCGTACGAAACTATCAAATAATAACAAAACACACGTAAGCTAAATAGACACACATATAATAGTAAAAAATAATAAAAAAAAAAACAGGATGGAGATTTTCACACAATTGTATGTACGATTGGATCACACGCCTTCTGCTGAAAACATCCAAGATGGGAGCACGTTGATTGCGCTATTGTTCGAAATTGCGTAATTGAGATAAACGATCGTGAATTATGCACAGAAACTCGGCAGGAAAAAATGGGCACAAATAGACAAGAGCGAAAAGGATTTGTTTACACTGCGTTCTAGGAAACTACGAGAAAATAAAAACGAAAAAAATGCCGCTAGGCACGTGCTAGCTGGAAGTTGAAAGAATGCAGTCGTCGTTGCAGCGAACGAGTCGTGCCAAAAACGTAGGCGAAAAAAAAAAAATAACGGAATGCGTCACGATCAGGTTAAAGAACGATCGATCAAGTTGACATTCTCGCTGCACATCTAGTGAGACATTGTAATCGGTAAGCCGAGTGCGATGCACGTAAACTGCACTTGCCGGAGTCGGATGACGTGCATTTCAACCCGACGACTGATTGCAGTCATTTCGGCCGGCCGAAACCGATCATTTTCCGAGCGGGTAATTGAAAAATGAGCGAATCTTGCGGAAAACGGCCATATAAAATGGCGAATATCGACGGTCAACATCTCAAGCCTGGGGGCAAGTCGTGACCGTTTGACGTGACAGGTTGGCGAATTTTCGATTTTGCAATTCCACGCCGTGTGATCTCTCGTCGTTTCGTTATGTCGTGCAACGTTCAAATTATTCAATAGGTAAACATTCTGCGGATGAGGTATTATTGAAATGTGGGTAGTAGAGCGCGTGACAACAGCTGTGGCGTTCGACACATTCCACAGCAAAGTGATCGTTTTATGTAAATATTTAATGGTATCTACATCTTTATCTATCCAGAGAGTCCCAATTTTTTATACACCTATACAACTATACGAAGACACCCGGACATGTACCCCCTGGACACATACCCCCGGCCAAAAACATTAACCCCCCGTGCAAAAAACCCCCATATAAATAACTTGTTTAAAAATAGTAATAAATAATTAATAATTTAAAAGTAATAAATTAAGTGTGGTACAGCATATTTAATTTAAATTTATTGTTGTAAATAGAATAAATATCAATTTAAAAGACTTTCGGTCATCAGTTAGTGTTTGCGTTGTGGTATTGAAAGTAAATTATAATATAAAAGAGGTTTGTAATAAGTATATATTTTTGTTTAATTTAATATTACATTTTAAATATTTTTAGACTATCCATGATGGAATTTGTAAAATCGATAAAAAAAAGAAAAAGAGATTAAAATACAATTGATTTTGGAGTTTTGTATATTTTAATTTATTATTATTGATTATTTACAAAGAATCTGATATATGTATTATTAATATCTGTATTTTTCTGGCTGAAAAAAATTAAGCATTGATACTGACTTTTTATAAAGGATACTGTCAATTTTTATCCTTCTCCCGGGGGGTTCATTTCCAGGGGTTTTTGACCGGGGGTATGTGTCCTATATGAGACCATGATTAAAAAAGATGCATATAAAGAAGGAACACAGTATGAAATGTTGTTTTGGATTCACTTTGATTTGGTAATATTTTTACCAGTAAGTCAAATTTAATTGGTCAAAAACTATAAATAAATAAATTATTCATGTGTCATAGCCGTTTAAATAAAGACGAACAACTTGTCTATATGGGAGGTTTGATCATAATACAATACTATCTATTGGATGATTGATAATTACAAATGAGTATACTGCCTTTTAAGGCCTCAAAATACGCAATGAACTGAACGTTTTAGTTTAACGTTGAACAAAATCGCATTTGACAATTTTTTTCTCATTCTACAAGAGCTTCTCAAAAAATAGGACGTACGTTTAGTCTCTCGATCTGAGCGATTGTTGTTGTTCGTATGTCTTCATGCACGCCTTGTATCTCCGTGTGTCTTAATTCGGAAGTAGCTTAATGAGAAATATTAAACTATTCTGCAAAATATAAACCACAAAAAAGAGGCTACAAAATAATATTGAGAGACAGCAAATATTATTAAATACAAATACGAGCCCGAGCGCAGCTCGCTGATTAAAGCAATTTCTTACGAGTAGAGAGGTCGTGGGTTCAAATCCAAGCCTGAGTCGAAAAATTTATTCAATTTTCTCGATGATTGCGAGTACGACTATCGCTGCTGGCAAGAATTGGAGGTGGTTATTAATTTCAAAACGACCGTCTCCTGTTAGATTTTACCAATTTACCTGGCATAATTGTTGTGAAGGATCCAATAAAATGGAAAAATCGGCTAAGCTGGATTTGATGATTGTTTCAAGCATACATATGCTTGCAATTTGTAAGTAATATCTATGTACCCAGGGCCGGCTTAAATGTGCAACACACTACACACAATAAAAAAGTGATGCTGCGAGGCGCCTCCATTTTTCTTTTTTTAATTATTAAATTGAAAAAATAAAAATAAAATAATTTGGCTTTCTTTGAACTTATAAAAAATTCTATATTCACTTATTTTTTCTACTCGAAGTAACAATACTGATTATAAAATATTATAATTTACAAGGAACGCAGTAAGTCGACTGTCAAATATCAACGATTCACGAATAAAACTTGTAAAACGGCAAACTGTCGTCGGTACAGTGTAATTTGGAATCGTATTTTATACAAAATACCGCTGAAACATACGTATGTATATATAGATATATATATATATATATATATATATATATATATATATATATATATATATATATATATATATATATATATATATATATATCAGGGATGGACTCCCTTCACGAAATTAAATATCTTAAACCAATCATATTCGAAAGAAGAAATGTCACTATAAAATTCTTCAATTCATTGTTGAATATAAATTAATGTCTTAACTGCCGAATTTATTTACAATTATCCGTATTTTATTAATTTTTATACATAAAACGTGCCTATTTTGAATAAAAAACTTTAATTTAATTTTTTGTTTTTATCTTAATATATTTTTCTTCAACACAAAATTTCAAGAACTCATGAAATTTTAATGATTAAAAATTTAAGCGGTGGGGCGCTGAAACCAATCTGCCTAGGGGCGCCATATACCCTCGGGCCGGGCCTGTGTGTACCTACATTATACATTTGTATAATGAATAGTCACCGGAGCCTGAGGGGGCCATGTATTGTTCAAAGGTTGTAAATGCATTGTTAAAGGTTTGCCGAACCTTTTTTACAAAGGATTTACAACAATGGAACAATGGATAGTACTGTGACTATCCTACCTCTGATAATGAATATGTACACAGTTAGGGCGAAATCGGACAGCGCTGAATGTGGCACGTGGTTTTTTTTAGAAAGTTTTAAACATAGAAAAAAATGTGACGTTCATGGCACGCGTGCATGGGATAGTCCTTTCAAAACGACACATTCGACCTATGCCATAGAAATTGTATGGTAGTATTTATCTTTGCTCGACAGTGATCTATACCAAAACGACCCTTTGGACCATTTTCGGTAAAATTGTATCCTTGCTTAACAGTGATCGATAACGAATATGGAATACACCGTTATCGATCACTGTCTAGCAAGGATAAATACTACCATAAAAAGTCAACAACATAGGTCGAATGTATCGTTTTGACAGGACTATCACATGCACGCGTGCCATGAACGTCACATTTTTTCTATATGTTTAAAACTATCTAAAAAAAAAAAACCACGTGCCACATTCACCGCTCTCGTTCTCGAACAACTTGTCATAGCAATATAGCATGTATGAAAAAAAATTTGCATTCATGATACAATATATCGAAAGCAACTGCCATTGAATACCAAACATGAAATACCCCATTCGACATTTGTTCGAACACATCACACTTCTTTCCAGTAGCCCAGCATATAATAATACACTTACACTAAACTAAGCACATTGAGGAATTTTCCTGCTACGAGCCTATGGGAAACCTCCTCCAAAAGTAGACACTACTCGCGTTAATGGCATTCCACAAATAACCAAATTTCTAAATACAGCACTTGGAGGCACACGCACTCGAAACTAGTTTGGCCAAAAATATACATATGTACATCAAAATGAACACGAGCATCGATCGCGTCGTGGAAAAACCCGTTCGCGAAACTTTTGGCGGCAACGACAGCAGCAAAACCAACATCAACGACCAGCAAATATCAGCAGCAGCAGCAGCAACAGAGAAGATCATCGGATAACCGGCCCAAGGTCGCGACTTCGCATCCAGTCTGACCGCATTGGGCTTATATTCATATACATCACAATCTTGTATATCCATACATACATATATATGTATGTGCGTGGATGGACTCGAATGCACCAACCGCACATTCTCAAACCTTACGTACATACATACTCAAAGATTTCGCTATTAATGTTAGAAAGCATAAGCCAAGTTCAGATCTGAAAATCCCCTCTGGAGAAAGTGTGAAATGGCAATCGGTAATAAAATATTTAGCAGTAACGTTCGATAAAAGATTAAGATGAGCACCGCATTGAGGCAGCGAAATGCAAGGCGATGCGGGATATATCCTCAATATACCCAATATTTAATCGCCATAGTTCTTTAACAACTCAAAATAAAATAAAATTATATCGCGAGCTCATATTACCATTATTGACTAACCTTCTCAAACTCCAAATAATACAAAATAAATCCTAATAAATAATTTATAATACACCCATATATGTGTACTAACTTGAAAACACTGCATGCCATAAATAATATTCCGTTAGTTACAGACATTACTAACAAACTAACCAGTATATTCTATGACAGAATCACTAATAACCATAAAACACTTGTGAAGAGTCTCGGTGATTACAACAAAATGTCCATACCCTTAAGGTATAAACTCAGATTACCTAAACACAATCTGCTTTAGGTCATCGACTTTAAAGAGTCTTTAATTAATATTATGTATTAGATGTATTATGAGCATGTATAAGAATTGTAAATTGGTTTTTGAGCTCTCTTTTCTATTATGCTGTACATTAACATTAGAATAATATAATAATTTGATTACTAACAAAATTAAATTAAAATTGTAAAATAGAAAATGATCAGTAGATCAGTAGCTATTAAAATAGATATAAGATGTATTGTGAACATGATTTAGTAATAATAAAAAGCATTTAAAAAACAAAAATCAAATTCATAGTTATCCCTATTTTATTCATTTTTATACATAAAACGTGTATATTTAAATTTTATACGATCGAACTATCGGAAGCGATTAAAATTTCTATCGATGACCAAACCACGCAAAATGACAAAGTCTCAAACCGATCGGAAGAATGTAGGAGTATTGCCTGAACTATTATCGAAGTAAAACAGTAGCAGATGGAGCAGTGTCCGGGTTTCCTATAAAAATTTCAATACCGTGTGTATGTACATATGTACATAGTTAAACAAATCATCACATTTTATCAATGAAATTCAATACATACATACGTACGAGTATGTGCTATTATAATCAAGGATGTCGAGAGCGAAGCCTGGGAAAATAATAATTCTGTATATTCTATAATAATTCTAAGGTCGAGGATGACGACTTATTTCAAAATTTCTAAAATAATATAACCCCTTTTTCGACGTGTTAAATAATTATGAAAGAAAAATCCTCAGGCAAAAATTCATTTTTTGCTAAAAAAAAAATCCGTTTTAAAATTATATAAATTTATACAGCGAGTGTAGGCTTTTTATTTTCGGTCAGTTTTTAATTATTTTTTTTATAATATATATATACATATATATATATATATATATATATATATATATATATATATATATATATATATATATATATATATATATATATATATATATATATATATATATATATATATATATGGAGTTCGGTCTTTCGTGTCATGCGGGGAAGACGTGCTTCTGCGTTCTTCCCGCTATTACTCGCTTAAACCCGGCTATTGCACGAAATTTAATCTAAAAATTTAACCATCTAATCACTTATTTTACTAATTGCATCCTAGTATAATTTAAGTGTAAAAATAAACAGACGATCGGCCGTTAACAGCGTTTTTAATATCAGTGATTGCGAAAAATATTGTGTTAATTTTGTGTCAGTTACAAAAGCGTATACGAACGAGATACATCTCCCTACCTGAATACAAAAAAAATAAGGGTCCCTGCTCGCCAGTCAAAATTCGGTCCCACAGAAGCAATAAATCTTCCACATAATTGCTTTCAGACAAAAATTTTTAACGAACTTTACTTAATAGAATAATAGCAAACAGAAACGGTGTTTCCCAACTGTCTAATAGTTCTTTTTCATATTTAATTTATATTAAAGTAATTCGTGTAATTTTATATTCTTTACTAAATTTATTATTAAAATATTAAATTGCAAACCGCACTCACATATATAAATCCGTTGTCTCCAAAGAGGCGTCTCACGATAAAGATCTGTAAAAAAGTAGTATAACAATTGCTAATCTATTATTATCATAACTAACTACTTTCACTTACAAAGTAACCCTGTTAAATGGCATGTAATAACTCATAAGTGATCCAAGTGATACCTAGGATGACTATCTGTCAAAGCTGACCACAGAGAAGAGTCTATGGCGGTAAGAACTCACTCCTTGAATGGAAATCTCTCTCAAGTACCGCCTTTTTCTCAACACATCTTGGATAAATGCGAGAAAAATAATATCCAAACCTCCAACAAGGTAAGAGTGACGATGGATGATAGCTTAGCTAATAGAAACCTGTATTTAGCCACGTACAATGTAAGAACGTTATCGAGTGAAGGAAGTGTGCTTGCATTAGAGAATGAATTAGAAAATATCAAATGGGATATAATAGGACTTAGTGAAGTAAGACGAAAACAGCAAAACCAAATAATCCTAAAAAGTGGTAACTGTCTCTACTGGAGAGGGCTACCAAATGGTAGAATAGGAGGAGTAGGGTTTCTTATCAATAAGAGAATAGAAAGAAATATTATAGAAATAAGCGACATATCGGAACGTATATGCTATATAGTATTAAGAATCTCGAGCAGGTACACTTGTCAAATCTTCCAAGTGTACGCCCCCACATCTAGCCACCCAGACGAGGAAATAGAAGACTTCTACGAAAAAATACAGGACGCATACGATAATAGCCGTCACCACTTTAAAATAATCATGGGCGACTTCAACGCAAAAATAGGACAAAAGGCAAATACTGAAAGAGCAGTAGGCAATTTTGGTACCGGCCAAAGAAACGACAGAGGCGATCGCCTCATAGAATTCGCAGAACACAACAGGCTCTTTATCACTAATTCATTTTTCAGGAAAAACACCAACAATAAGTGGACTTGGGAGAGTCCTAAAGGAGACAGAAACGAGATCGATTTCATCCTAACAAATGCCCTGCACTCCGTTAAAGACGTTAGTGTTTTAAGTAAAGTAGATATAGGTAGCGATCACAGATTAGTCCGTGCCAAGATGGCCATTAATATAAATTGCGAACGTAGGAAATTAATAAAAGGATGCAGTAACTCTCCAGATTTCGCTCAACTAAGGTCTAGGAAAAAGGAATTCGAACTCGAACTTGGAAATCGATACGGGAAATTAAACCCAGAAGCAGACATCGAGGAATTGAACACTGTAATTAGTTCGGTTCTAACCTCAACAGGTAAGAAATTAGGTGGATTCAGGAAACAGATTAAATTAAGCAAAATTTCAGCGGAAACAAAAAACCTAATTAAGCATAAAAGGAATTTAGATAGGGATAATAATAAGCAAGAATACAATCTAGTAAATAAGGAAATTAAAAAGAGAATAGTCAGGGATGTCAGGGATTTTAACAGCAAGCTAATAGAAAATACCATTAAGAATAACCGTAGCCTGAAAAAGTGCAAACAGGATCTTTTCTTAGGCAAAAACCAAATGATCGCAATCAGATCAGAGAGCGGAGTAATAATTAGGAATAGAGAAGAAATCATAGACAGAGTTTACACGTTCTATGCAAAACTATACGAGAACGACAACGGCCAATTCCCCGCTCTGGAATCGACACACGGCCAAAGGGTTCCTGCAGTATTGCCTAGCGAAGTAGAGGCCGCGCTAAAAACTGCAAAGAACGGTAAATCCCCAGGGGAAGATAATATTCCCATTGACTTACTAAAATGTGGCGGCCCCCCCCTAATTAATATCTTAGCTAGGCTTTTCAGCAAATGCATCCAGAACCAAGCTATACCAGAAGGATGGAATAACGCAACTATCATTTTAATACACAAAAAAGGCGACAAAAGCGATATCAAGAACTACCGACCCATTAGTCTACTTTCAGCGGTCTACAAGCTCTTCACGAAGGTTATTACAGAAAGGCTGAAGAATATCCTCGACGAGAACCAACCTATAGAGCAGGCAGGGTTTAGGGCAAATTTCAGCACAATGGACCACCTCCAAGTAGTTGGCGAACTAATCGAGCGCGCCAACGAATATCAACGGCCATTGTGCCTAGGTTTCGTCGATTATGAGAAAGCCTTCGATACAGTTAGTCATAATGCAGTACTTAACGCTCTAAAAACACAGGGAGTGCCGGAACCCTATGTGGGACTGTTAGCTGCAATATATAAGAATGCCACAGCTTCGGTTAAAATTTTTTCAGGTACAGATAGATTTAGCATAGGAAAAGGAGTAAGACAAGGAGATACAATCTCGCCCAAGTTATTCAATGCGGTGCTTGAGGGAGTTTTCAGGAAATTGGATTGGGATACAGCCGGAGTAAGCATCAATGGTCGCTTTTTGAGTCACCTTCGGTTCGCAGACGATATAGTTTTAGTAGCTCGTGATTCAGCTGACCTACTTATCAGACTAACACAGCTGGACAGGGAAAGTAGAAAAGTAGGATTAAAAATTAACGTAGATAAGACTAAACTAATGTTCAATAGTTATTGCATGCCTGATAGCATCCCCTTAGATGATAAACCAGTAGAAGTAGTAAATAATTATTTATATTTAGGTCAAATAATTGACATGTCTGGTAGTAAAAATGAAGAGATAAAGAGACGTATGAAATTAGGGTGGAGTGCATTTGGACGGATGAATGCTGTTTTTAAATCAAAAATGCCACTCTGCCTGAAGAAAAGGATCTTTGATCAATGCGTTTTGCCAGTGATGACGTATGGATGTGAAACTTGGACACTGAACGCCAAGATGCAAAATAAAATCCAATGCACTCAAAGAAGTATGGAACGCTGTATGCTTGGCATAACGAGGAAAGACAGGAAGCGGAACACGTGGGTGAGAAATATGACAAGGGTAGTGGACATAGTGGATAGAGTGAAGAGATTGAAATGGCAATGGGCGGGTCACGTAGCTAGGAGGATGGACGAAAGGTGGACAAAAGAAGTGCTTGAATGGTACCCGAGAGAAGGCAAAAGAGTAAAAGGAAGACCGCAAGGAAGATGGGTGAACGAAATTAGGAAAATGTGCGGAATGAGATGGATGAGTGTTGCGCAAAACAGAGACGAGTGGAAGCGTGTTGGAGAGGCCTTCATCCAGCAGTGGATGGCGAATGGCTGTAAATGATGATGATGATGATATATATATATATATATATATATATATATATATATATATATATATATATATATATATATATATATATATATATATATATATATATATATATATATTCATTTTAATATTTTCTCCAAAATCGAGGTCACGGGAATTTATCCCCTCCTCCACCCCTCGTTAAATTTAATAATATCTTAATATTCCTGATAACCCGATTTGTTGATAGATTTCTCATCGGATCCAATTTATTTATTATAAATGTATATAGCACAAGTTGTTCCGAAAAAAAATAGACAAACATTCAAGTTCCTCCTACGCTAACACGACCCAAGAACACGCTACGCTTTAACTTTCTTCTTTTTCAACAATATTCCGTTACCAAAGATTCAAAAACATATTTAACAGGTTACAGGAAATTAAAAATTTTGAACAAAGGGTTTCTGGAGACCCCCAGAAACACACTGAAATTAATTTGCTAGGCAAGTAAATCCTTTTTTAAGCACTATCAACTATTTTCCAAGCTGATTGTTCATGCTACAGTAGAATCGGTAAGGTGATTCGAGCTAAAACCTAGTTTGAATTACTTTTATCGAATGCATTTGACAAGAAAGCTTCTATTCGACAAAAGATTCTTTGTACTGAAGTTGAGCAACTTATCACTAAATAAATTGCTCATATGTAGATAGTTATCATTTAAACTTCCTACAAATCAAAGATGACGCCTTTAAACAGATTAGTCTACTGGCTCTAGTCAATTTGCAATATTGCCTCAAAGTTCACAATGGAAATTAACAAAACAATAGTGACAACTTTATAAATATCAACTGTGGTATTTCATGCGCTTAAACACTAGGCGAATTCGCTTTTATAACTGCCATTAGAATGCATGTGATGCATCCATATGTATGTATGTATATAAGAATCGGGCGTCTAAAATTATGCACACACATATTCGAAAAGGAAGATCAAGTCAAATATGAACGACGCATGCACATCATCGGAGCAAAACGACGCACAAGAAAAGAGAGGAGGGAAAAAAAACGAAGAGAAAGGTCAAACAAGGAGAATATCTTCTTTAATTTTGTTGCTTTCGATGAGTAAGCTTTTATAAATAGCGCAAGACACCAGGGATAGCTCACTGAAATCCGCGCAGATTGTATTGAAATTATGCAGTAATTGTATTTAAAATAATAGCTGAAATTACTAGTGGGAGGGAGCCGTAATGATGGAGCTAAAAACTGAACTTTTGTAATGATACAAAAGGCTATTGTTTAAGAACTGCACGTCGCAAGGTGCAAGGTTACAGACCTTATTATCGTGGCAAGAGTTGACTTCCTCGGCTATTATGTGGAGCTGATTATATGTATGTATGTATACAATCAGCAGATGAAGATAGACCTTGCTTCGTTACGAGCTTCTTACATTTTTCCACAAAGATAATATCTAGGTCTTTTTCTAAACATATGTATGTACATATTAAGGGTTCCGAAAGAAAAAGCCGGTTTCAGAAAACTAAGATTTTTTTTAAGTTTTGAATTTTTATACGAAAAAAAAATTCCATAAAGCATTCGAGTTTACACCTACTATTTTTTGTTGTCAAGTTCAAAATTTTGCGATAATTGTTCTGGTTGTAAATTTGCCTTCTCTCAATGGTTAAAACGGAAGCTCCCGTGGATTAACGACTTACGATATCATTTTCTATACTCTTATAACCTAAACTACAAATTATGGAAAGCCCAATTTGCCGAATTTTTAAAAGGCCTTGTGTAGGTTATTGAAACTACTTTTAATAATATTTCATTAGTTTATGATCTCTTCTTCGTCCATTACTAAATCCGCCGCTAAGTGCTATACCTTTTTTTGTGATTTAAAGAAATATACGCATATTCCATAAGAAAGTTTGGATATACACATTTTTTTTTTTTTGATCTTTCATAGAAATTTGAAATTCATAATTGTTTGTTTTGAGAAAACCTTAAAAAGTCGGTTTTCGGCTCTTTGAAAAATGGCCAAAAAGCCGGTTTTTCGCTTTCGGTTTAAGCCAGTATGGAAGCCCTATATTTTCATTAATATACGTATGCAGGGAAGTTGTCTTGAGAAAAGTGATTATCTTCGGTGGTTTCCTGTTTGATTTCTAGATCAGAAGAATGAAATTAACTACAATGGTTTATTTTATGTAGTATTTTTTGCCTATTTTGTATGGAATCGTTTCAACATTTATTGGCAAATAAGACAGTCGATCTAGATTTTAAAATGATGCAAATCTTGCCAGCAGCCTCAGACTAGTTATCATAAATGAAATAAAAAATACACAAACAAACGATCAGTGATAGATACTCGTTACAAAACAGTCAAACCTCGGGGTAGAATTTTCTCAAAATTACAAAACTTTGTCTATTGCCACTTCGTACGTACATTTATGTATATAATACAAGTATATAAATATAAAGTAAAAAACTACATTGAAACTATTTCAATATACAAGTAATACGAAAATACAATTACAACAATGACTACAAAGAGTTCAATAAGTTAACATCTCCCGAGGCAATAAAACCTAAATGAAATTTCTTTCCATATAATTCTATACAACGAAAGAATTTAATAATATCATAGAAACGTCTGAAACAAAGTCAATTAAATAGGTTTCCATTTTTACAAAAGAAAAACACTCACTTTTACAAGCAAACTAATGCTCCTTTTAAAGCCAAATTAAAATTTAATTTTTAAACGGAAAATTGTACAAGGAACGAACAGCCTTGACACACATAAAAAGAACAAATAAATTAACAATCGCATTGATATTTACGGAGATCTTTTGCTAGGGAATTGTTTCGAGATGAATTCTACAACACAAACTATTATAGTCGAAATGGAAATCTTCGTCCACAGACAC
This sequence comes from Arctopsyche grandis, assembly GCF_051622035.1. Classification (NCBI taxonomy): domain Eukaryota; kingdom Metazoa; phylum Arthropoda; class Insecta; order Trichoptera; family Hydropsychidae; genus Arctopsyche; species Arctopsyche grandis. The sequence continues at coordinate 2,889,358 of NC_135367.1, forward strand.
GCCATTGTGTACTTTACAAAATTGGAATAAGAACCATTAAAAATGACGGTCGGATGAGCATTAATGGCATACGGCAATGAATATATGTATATATGTAATACGTACATTATTTTTTACCTCACGAGCTATACGTACTAATGTGTGCCGTTTGCGAAATATGAGCCACAAAAGAACACACGCTTTATTAGACACGAGCCGGGGGCGAAAACAGTAGCTAAAATACATACGCATTTATATTTCATATACATAATGTATTTAATGTCAAAGTGTTGTCAGTGTCATCCTTTAATTACACTCGCAATTTATCATGTCGGTTTGCGCGTTTTCGATTACGTTTTAATTAATTTGAAAACGGATTTGCCGACCTGAAGCGTACAGGTGTGTTTCTGAAAACGTATATTTTAGAACGAGTACTACAACACAGATGGTTTTGACCTTCTTTATCATATTACAAAATGATTCAAAAACAAATTCGGAAGGAAGAAAACGTGGGAAACATAATATAAATAACTAGTGTTGTGCCCGTTGATTTCAACGGGTGGCTTCGAAAAGTAATTGATACACGAATTTAAATAAATATACTGTAAGGTAATTTATAGGCGCGCGCGCACGTATGAATCATAAAAAGTTGAGTGCGCGCATTACACGCTCGCCGATCCAACCCGTTCACGCCTTCGAAATGATGAATTAATGTATGTGTGTGCCTTCGTGGATGTGTATGTGTGTACGCTCCCGCGCAGTGCATTGACGCTGACGTCACCCATATCAACACAAGTGTTCAGAATCAGCAGTATATGTCAGACGCTCCACACCCCCCCCCCCACTTCCCCGCTACCCCGATCAGTCATCACGCCACACCCCTATGCATAACGTATACTCCTGATATTCTAAAATTTGATTTTTTTGAAATCTTCATACTTGTCCACGCATCCGTCACATATGTATGTACATACCCACATACATCGCATCCGTTTTTATATATATTATTATGTCATAATCATAATAGTAATGATATATAATATCGCTATTCCATATGTGTGTCTGTCTGTCTGTCTGAGATAACGCTCGCCGTACTATAATAGTCGTTTCGATTCGACATATGTACGTCACAGCTAAACCACTGCAAAACGAATATATACGAATACAATAAAAAAAGAAAGAAGCTTCTATATACATATACATATACTATTGGTTTCATATATACTTTGAATTTTTGATTTTTGGATTTTTGAACATTTTGTCGCTTGAACATTATTTCCGTTTACATTTTGTCGCGGGTACATTTTGTCGCGGGTACATTTTGTCGCGTGAACATTTTGTCGCGGGTACATTTCGTCAGTGCACTAATTTTCGGGTACATTTTGTCGTTGAACCTTTTAGACTTGCACCAATTGTCGTGTAACCGTTTTCTCTTGGCAGAGAATTTCCGCCATCTATTGAAAATTTATTGATTTAATTTTTCTATTGGTGTTTTATATTGTAGGTAGGTAGTTTAAAAAAAGGTAGGTAGGTAGTTTTTTTACCTTTTTTTCATATTAAACAATTAAATATTAATATTAAATTAAATATATTTAAAAAAGTATTTGAAAAAAATTCGAACGCGTGGGTATTATAGGACACATGACCGACGACACGTTTCTTTTAATTTTTTATTTATTTAATAACTCAATATGCCAACACCCATGGGATGATAATGTCATCGGGAACAACATTAGTAATGGTCAATTCATGATCAATTCAATAAAGTAACAACAGACTAATATTCTACATGCTCAAAATGCTACTATTTATGTACATATGTATATCATACATCGAATTTTTTAACAATGCTAAATAAAATGGCATTGATTGCGTTCCAAAAATGTTCCTTACTACTACTGTAAGTATGCAAAGTTCATTCCACTGAATGCATTATTGAAGTACATACATACATAAATTGCGTAAATTAACAGTAAAATATCATAATCCTATTTGGGAACAAATTCATTATTCATGTTTTTCGTTGCAATGAAATTTGCACAAAAGCAATGTAATATAATATATACTTTCAGCACTCGGTAAAAAAATGTGATACACAATGTAAATAGAGAATAATGATAAGATGTCTGGTGCATTCAAACACGTCAATTCTCTTTGTCGACGAGAAGGTCAAGGGCTGAGTGGTGTGAAACCGTTTCGCAAACAGTCAGATAGTCGGTGACAGATAACGATAAGAGCTACTAATAATACAAAAAATGAAAAGCGCACAAAGGACAAATGGTATAATTACAACAGACAAAACAAATTTAATAAATCGGCTGGTTTATTTACACGCGCGCACAAAGGCGACGAAAATTCGAATCGCTTCTCAAAAGGAAAAACGAAGAAAATCCTCATCTCTTCTTCTTCTTCTGCATCTGTGCAGAAGACAACGTTCGAACGTTCACTGTCGCCCCTCTTGTCAATGTTTGTTTTTTCCCGTCGTTTTTCAGCAACATCTTTCCTTTGAAGACGTCTGTCTTCGCACGCCCGAAAATGGCTATTCATTAAAATTGGCTCCCATTACAGCAATCCGATACGCTTGTGTACTGAAACATTTCAGACAGAGAAATCTCCGTACATATACATACATATATATATGCATGCATTCATCTGTTGATTGGGTCGCATAAACAAACGAGGGTCGGTTTCAATGACTCCACGCCAAAGTCGTAAGGAAACTTTACACAAACTCGTTTCGACGTAAAGGTGCACATTCACGGAGTGATTTGTTGGCAGGCATCTCTCGTAAGACCTCTGGCCATGACATGTGCTGAAAATATTTTTTTTTCCTACGAGTAATCTTGTCTAGGATAAATCCTGCTTATTAAATAGACACATCTTGCAAAAACTATACACTTCTTATACACGTTTCTTTACACATATATAACGACAAAAGTTTTTAATCGCGAATCTAGGTAGTTATTATAATGAAAAATAAAATTTACCCTTTAAAACAATTATATTAGAGAAAAATTATATATCAATATTAAATATTGAGTGAATACGACATTTGCGCCTCGACCTATTTTAAATCGACAAAATCGAGGTTTCGTATTCTCCAATTTTCTCCTCCGAAACTGGACTAATTTAAAAAAAAAATCGTCTTCGATATGAGAAAGATATTTTCTATGTTTGTGTCTTCGAATTTTTTTAAAAATCAACCGTCAAATTAGCACGCTGTACTCTTTTCATGGGTGTAAAAACGACGCGATTTTATAGATGTTTGGTGGCTCCTAGCTCCTATAAAAAATAACTGCTTAACTTAGCCAGCAGTATAGCTCGGTCGTTAAGCTTCTGCTTAGCGTCAAGAAGGCGCCGGGTTCAATCCCTGAATGAAAATGAATTTTTCAGAGTATGCTGTTGGTCAGACCTGGATTTGTGACTCCCAGGTTGATGGTTTCCTATCAGAGATTGCCAATTTTCTCTGATTTCATTGTTGAAACGGTTCCCGGAAAAAAAATTGGCTAAAAATCCTTCCTACCTACTATGTCACCACTATTTGAAGTTTGATTGATGAACAATAAAATTTATGTACAAATCATAGATGTCTCGTTAATTTGCGAGTTTTTCAGTGTATCACAATTCAACGACTTGTAATAAAAATGCTGCATTTGTATTTGTAATTGGCCAGGAAGGCGCATTGGGATTTACCTGTAAGGCCTTCCTGGTATATATGTAAATAAATAAATAAAATAAATAAACTAATCAAAAAAAAAAAAAGATAGAAACATGCCTATGATGGATATCCATAGCATATTAAAAAATATTTAAAAAATATAAGGTTATAAAAATTATTATTTCTATCATATTTAAAAAAAATTCAGTCTGATTCAGTTAGTGGTTTGGGAGATAATTAAATTCAAAAACTTAAAAAAAGAGGACACCTATAAGGGGAGGTACCATTTCCGGTCAACTTAAAAAATTGAACAAAAAATTACGACGTGTCGATAAGAATTTCATTAACCGATACTAAGTTTCATTTCGATAGGACTAACGGTGTTAAAAATATCCCCAAAATACACACACACACACAAAATTTTTTCTAGATCATGAAAACGTGATCAGTGATCGATTCTGAGTTCGAATCAGTCAAAATCTCGAGTTCGAATTTTCGCATGATCACAAAACTTCATCTATTGTTACTACGTACATAGATAAAGTAAAAATAATTTATCTAGTGCCATAATTGAGGAAGGGAGAAGTGTAATACCCTTATATGGACAAAGCGTTATGGGCAAGGATAAAATTAAATGCGATTCAAACGCGAAATTGGAGTCGAAGTCGTTCGAATTTTAAACGACTCCATTCACGACTCCGACTTCACAGCCCTGCTATTTATATTAATTGTATAAAAGACTGCGAGTCGTATCGCAAATCACGAGTACAGTCGGCGCCGCGGTGCGTTCGGTACAGTCCGCCACGTTGAGTTTCAGGCGTGGGCGCACGGTTTGAATGTGTTTTTCTTTTTGATTTTCCACATAGAGATCGATCCTGTCGGTTTGAGAATCTGCGGTCGGTCGCGAGAGCGAAACGTGGGTAGGCGTTTGGTAGTGTTTTTTGCAACGGCGTGACATCACGGCGCGCGGCCGCCCTTGACACTGACATTGGCCGGCGAAAATAGGTCCGTTGACCAGCCGACAATGCAGTGCCGCAACACCCACTTATGCAGTTGTCGACAACCTTTCAAAACCCATCCCGAAAGATTACCTGACGAAAGCTTGCACCCATGTTGCATGTTCGGAAAAGCGCGATCGTTTAATCCGGGCTTTTCTTCAGTGCCGCCCACTTGCGAGTAATAACACGCCTTGTCCGCACGCTTTAATAAATGCATATCTGGATTCGCAGTGGTTTGCAATAGCATTCAATACACAAGTTTCAATGCAATTCTCCTATCGTACAGTTCTCTATATTCACTGTTGAAAAAGCAAGCCTCAGTAACCGAAACTTTCATGTTAAATCGCATAGAACACAACGGCGATGTGTCCACATTTTGGCTGACTCAGTTTTGCTCCTATTTTCATATTCGTATTCGTTTGGTGCATCCGCTCTAAAATCGCCAGATTAACATAATTAATTAATGTACATCAGATGACGAGTAACCTTTCGATGTGCACAGATGCAATTATTAAAATTGAGTTGGATCTTTCCGGCGAGTTTAATAAGGCAAGATTCGGAACTTATCGAATCTTCCCTTATTAAACTCGCCTGAAAGATCCAACTCAATTTTAATAATTACCATTTTATAATTGCATCTGTGCACATCGAAAGGTTACCCGTCATCTGATGTGCAATCTATCATTCGAGAAGACGAGAATTGCATTTAAAGCAGCCGTCCGTTAATCTGCGGTTCAATTTGTCTGGCGATTTTAGAGCGGATGCACCGCATCCGAATGTTGGCGCGATTTCCGATTGGAAACTTTGCGTGGTTTAAAATTCGAAAAATATAGAGTGAAAAGCTGAAAAAGTTATAGGCAGAGAAATTTAATTATGATAATAGAAGGGCTATTATACACTACTCAACCCGGTACGATATATGTGACAAAATGATCATTTAATTACAAAAAGAGTATTCAAACTATTCATAGTTGACGGTTTTCATTCTATACCAACGTCATTTTCTATCAAACATATTTACTCACAAAAAAATTGGCAAACGCATTCAAAGAAATAACTACCACAGACGAAATCTATCGTTTTATTATTATATAATTTTAGAAGACTTCCAGTTATTTGTTCAAACAACTCCGAGAGCTCGACAGCCTACGCCACTTTTAAAATAATTATTTCTATAAATAATGTAACCTTATTTTGTAACAAACGTATCAAAGTATCAAATTTTCAATTCGTAAGAAAAACAACAATTTGCCTACACATATGTACATACATACATAAGAATGAATCGAAACATAACAACCAACAATTTTTCCAATTTTCCCACCCCCCACCTGTTCGAGCAGCCTAACCTATTTTCGAACAATTCGACCGTGAATTAATTGAATACACACCCGCACCAAAAATACACGCATATTTATTTTTCCGAGAACAAAATTGAGAGCCCCTGGAGAGTCAGTGTATCTAAACATACGACTCGCGAACGTAGTTCGACTGCATTTTTAGAAGGTCAAGTCAATAAGTACATACATATGTATACACATGTGCGCGATGGAACATTAATAGATTGCTTTCTTTTTCGCCAGCCCGACGACCGACGTTTGTGCATCTCTTTTTTTACGCAAACACAAATGCAACGCAACGCGAGCTCAGTCAACGCAAACATTTTCCCCGAAAATGCAATATTATATTACGATACAAAAAAAAAATAATCCCATTTTATACATAATATCCGTGTAATATAGCGATGGCGAATAACACACGAATAAAAACAAAAAATCACCGATTGCATAATCGAAAAATAGCGACGACGAACTTTTTGGGGGGGTCATTGATCGTCGCGTGGCACGGTTTAGTATTTCGATGATATTTTTTATTTCATTCTAGTTTCGTTATAAAATTCAGTGGGTCTTTGTCGATTTCCTGGAATTGATGACGTGCACACACACACACACACACACACACCGAACAATGGGTCGATCGCATGCTACTCGTGATGGAAAAAAAAATCAAATCGGTCACGCTAGTGTGTTTGTGTGTCTTCATAGTGTGCCATACATAGTCTATTGTAGTAAAATTTACATGAAATGGGTGTATATAAAAAAATAATTACACAACAGTTCATTGTTCGTCGCCGGAAAATATTATATTTTTAAATAAATAATATTTATCAAAATATTATAGATAAGAAAAATCGACCAGCAGTCAGATAGTCAATAAACCGACTATTTCAAATATATATACATAATTACATGTGTGACAGAAAGCTATTAATTGAAACTGACTAGTACGACATATCACTCGAGCAGAATAAGCTTTAAGCGCTAAATTTACTTCAAAGGATAAAGTTTCATTACAAACAAGATTTCATGGAGAAACTAGCGCCAAGATCTCAAAATAGGATAACATTATTTAAATTTAATGATAACAAATATACATACATTAAAAGCTCTCCTTATACAAACCTACCTATATATACAAATGTATAGTACTATCTCAAAAACAAATGGAAAATTTAGTTAGGGCCGTACATGATAAGCAGTGCCTTGTACTACTAACAATAAATTTACTGATAATTCAAAATATTTCTAACCAAAACATATCCAGCATTTTTATTTCTTACTATGGCTTATCTTATAATAAAACTGGTTTTAATAGCAAAATTTTATCTTTAGCAACATAATGACTACTAAATAACAACAGATTAGCATTATTATCACATTAACACAAAAATTTAATATTTAATAAATTCTTAAAACAAATTACACTCCATTGCCAATTCTTAGAAATCCAAATTTTCAACATTTTACAATAAATGCTAATTTTCTCATATAACTATATCTCACAGATTGTCATTTTATTGTATATGTAATTTGTGTATTTCATAAATTGATCAATGAAGTCAATTTTGAAAATATATACATAAAAGAAATATGCATATGCTGAAGAAAAACAATCACTTTTACGCTTTTTTACTTATTTTAGACTTTGTTTATATTACGAGATTTTATATATGAAAAGACGGGGTTTTTGAGGTCTTTTTCCTATTATGCTGTACATTAGCATTAGAATAATATAATACTATGACTACTAACCAAATTAAATTAAAATTGTAAAATAGAAAATGATCAGTAGATCAATAGCTCTTAAAATAGATATAAGATGTATTGTGAACATAATTTCGTAATAATAAAAAGCATTTAAAAAATATATATGAAAAGAAAAAAATAAAATCAACATCACGAAGAGCAAGAAAAAATTAAATAGTCTAATTAGCAATACATACATACATACATAGATAAGTTCTAATGAGTAGGAAAAAACATCGCTGCAAAATAATACGTGGGCAGTGTGGAAAATCTTGATTGTATTGTACACAATATATATAAGCGTATGTACATACATATGTATACACAAGCTACGTATTCTAAATTAAAAATTATCAATTTTTTTTTGCGTGATGTAAAAAAGCGACGGTTGCCGACACATGTCTGTAAAAAAATTGCGAGCGTTTTAACCTTCACCCCGATACGACATTGTTGCGAACGCGAATCTCTTTGAAAGAGAATTCGGCTGCGAATTCGCACCATAATAAACTTGAAAAATACATACACATTGTACATACGTATATACAAATTCACATCTCGAAATTAACTATTTTTAAAAAAAAGTTCAAAATTTTCCACGACCAAAAAATATGGAAATTCTGCGACATTCGTCGAACACACACACACATCGTCGACGACGGCAATTCTCGAACGGTATATACCATTCGAGAGCGACGAAAGAAAAAGTGCAGTTGCAGTTGCAACGCGAGAGTGCAGTGCAGATGACGTGCGGTGACCTTGAGTCGGTCAAGTGTAAAAATAATGCATTCGCGGCCGTGTCAAACAGGACGGGGCGCGGCCGAAGGTCGCATCTGCATGTGTGTGTGCAAATAAATACACCGAAATTATGTGTCGACAACATTTTTTTATGCTAAGATTAATAGGAATAAAATACCGCGTTTACTAGGCCGGAAAAAGATGCGAATTTTAGATTTCCCCCGAAAAACCTAATGGTAAATTTTCTTCGTATTTTTATTTACGACTTCAATCAATCGATTTATCTCGACAAAAATTAAAAAAAAGTGGTTCTTTTTATATGTCGCAATTTAATTTAGACTGATTCACAGGAATTCAAAATCACCGTGTGCCAGAAACTCCTACATATGTATATAAAGCACGCCACAACTAATGAATCAATGGAACGAATATTGCTATCAACGTGTGATTTATATATTTATACAAATTATACACACAATAAATACAGAAGATTTGTGACAACAGGAAAGATGATTTTTTGCCAATTTTGAGGAACCTTTTCAACAATGATCAGATACAATTGGCAAACTCTGATAAGAAACGATCGATTTGGAGTCACAAATACCCCCAAATCTAACCAGCAGTATAGCGGATCGAACCCACTGATCACTTGTTGCTAAACATACACGCTACCATTAAGCCATACGGCTGGCTTTTGTGTGACCATCATCAAGTTGAAACATTCGTTCGATTATTTAATAATATTTTAAGTCCAAATTTTGTTAACAACATATCTACTCTTCAGAGGTCTATAAGTAACTAATTGCTCAAGAGAAATCTTGTTACCTTACTTTGAAAAAGTTTTAACACAGTTAGAGCCCTTTCAAAATAAGGCAACGATACATCGAGTGACAAATTGTAATGTCAATGAGCTATATTTTTACATACCTCCTTTACGTTTCACATGGCTTTCGTGTCAGTGGTCATTTTTATCTCTTATCCGATCGTTTTCATACTTTGCCATATTGCTCATTTTGGTCATCAATATACGTAAATGTATCGTCTGCCATTACGTTGCAGATAAAATATCGTAAACAATGCGTAACAAATATCCAGAATCTCGGATACGGTGACGTTTATGACGGTACGTAAGGCTACCATAATCTATCTTCAACCTTTTCGCCTTGATATGCTATTTCAGATTTTAATTGTTTAAACGCCTATAATTCACTCTATATTTTATAAAATTTGCTCTATAGGTTCTCGTTATCTCTAATATTTAAATATTAATAGTTTTAACTCTCATATGTATATATAAATTTCAAATTTGGCGTCTAGCTTCATGTAATGTAATACACGATATATATTGATTTTTGGCCAAATATGTCAAATCTGACATTTCACTGTATATCTCCTCAGTCGGTTTTATCTGCGAGATAAGTATTCAATAAGAAGTTATGTTGTATCTAATTGTTAATATGACTTACAATAAGCTTACATACATTTAGTTTTTTACAATAAGCTTACATACATACATCACATACAATTATTTTTAGTTATCAGCTGATTTTTATTTGATTTGATTTACAAGCATGCTATATTGTCGTGACAGACAGGTCACCCTATATTGACACTATTGCTAACTGTAAACACATACATATATTGTTAAAGATAGAAAATTTGTGATTCGCTGCATAGTAAATAACAACAATAAATAACAAGATAACAACATATACTAACATCACCCCTTTGCGAAGTGGCGATTGACCTAAAAAAATAATTTGACTAAAGCTCTTAGGGCGAAAACACAATGAGTGGTACGTGGTACGTGTTTTTTTTAAGATAGTTTTAAGCATGCGGAAAAAAAACGCAACACCCCTTGCCCATATACATGTTACACAGTCCCAAAAATCACCTCCTGAAGTGTTTTCGGTGATATTTTATCCTTGTATTTATCCTCGCTTGACAGTGATCGATAACAGTGAATCTCATATTAAAAGAAATGTAAGAGAAACTTGTCGGTTGCATATATGGATATGCATACACGTGCAATATATGCATTCTGCACGTGCAAGTAAGTACACCCGAATTCGGTTTGGGGAACACCCACTGTTTGCGGTCACAGCGGAAAGCCAAGGACACGTGACGTCCCATACCATTCAGTGTGTTTTCGCCCATATTGTCTTGCGAACAAAAATGTACGTAGCTACATAGGTAGCCGTTGAAACAAATTCCTACTGACAACTGTCTGTATACAAATCCCTACGTCAATGGCTACCCTAACCAAGTTTTACATACGTACATTGAGGTAGTCTCTGAGCAATTACGTATGCACATATAGAACACCGTTCAAACGTACGTATCTCAAATCTCTCACACGGACGAAAAAAAATCGAACACCACCAAACCAATTTGCCAAATTCAATGGACGAATTGCTAAAGTGTAATGCGGTTTATTTAATTATTTCCAAATTGTTTGTTTGCAACGTTCAACGATCGCGTTAGTAGTTAAGTAGCGCGTCATCTGTCCGACAATGTCACTCACAATATGCAAATGCACCAGACTGTAAATGACGTGCGAATGTCTGCACAATTGACCGCATTCACTCGACTCACTCACCGCTCATAGTCCAAAAGTGTGAAATGCAAAACCAAAGTCGCGAAATAAATCATAGATAGCAACAAAAAAAAAACCCAAATAAATACGGATTAGCACGTACGAAAGTGTGCAGTCACGAACATATTGTACCTACATTGTATGTACGTTGCGTGATCCTCTTATTGTTTATATAGTTCGCATTTCGAGATCGGACACGTCTGTCTATCGCTCTGTGGACATTGCTCAAAAAATAATATACAGATTGACTTTGGGAGAAGTCCATTTCGGAGAACGACGGTTGTCAAAGTGTGTCTCGTCGTGTCACTTAATGTCGCTCATGTGGCAAAAATACACAACACAAATGCTGCACATCAACCGGAAAACACTTTGATGTATAATTCAGAAAGCGATAAAAGATAGATAAGTCAACAAATATTGCAGCTGTTCAGTCAATAGAACTTTCTACTTTTGACTTAAAATCTAGGGTAATCAAAAATATATACATTTTCTATTCACAAATTCTTGAAACTTCACACAACATTTAGATAATACTAAAATTCAGATTTTGATCATCCTATCTGTCCTATTGATAATATAAAATAGAATGTCTGTTTGTCCGTTTGTCTTGTATAGGCTCCTACACCACTCAACCGATTACGATGGAACTTTCAGGATTTGTTGTATGCATGTCCGGGAAGCTTACTGTGAAAATAAAAACGGGAAAAAACCTCTTAATAATAATATTCGTAATAACGATTTTATCGACACAAAAGTTTGAAGCGCCATTGTGTAGTCAAGAAAATGTGTTTGTTGGTAACCATGTTACCATTTGGTTTATGACGACACGGTGTTGAAGAGACGTTAGGGCCGGGCCGCACCGCTCAACTCGCGAACAACTTGGTTGAGGGCGACCAGACCAATGCATGCAGGTAGATGGGACATGCCACACTCGTCAACTTGTTTGTCGCACACATTTCCATTCATTTTTTCTTGTTGCGCAACAAGTTGGCCGACAAAGTTGCACGGTGCGGCCCGGCCCTTAGTAGAGCTCCAACCATCACTAGAAACGGGAACGGGAACGGGAACTTCCCGTGAAAATAATGATTTCTGTTGATATTGATCAAATGGCATAATTCGAATCATATATGTAGGTTATGATGAGGAATACATTAAATATGAAGACCCTACATTCAGTATACATGGCGAAATAAAATAAAATAAAAGTCCTCGTCACTCGCTATCCACAAAAATGCTTGTTTACAACTTTTATTTAAAAATAGTACAAATTTCAAAAATTTACCTACTAAGCCTTATTTCTAAATAAACTACATTGCAAGAAGTTTTGAGCATTGAAAATAATCCGTTCGAATTATGAACCGTCAAAAATGATTTTCACGATTGTAACTACATACATACATACTTATACATACATATATCTATGCACTTAAAGTTGCCAAAACTTTTCTTGAAATATAATCGTTGTCAATCATTGGGACCCAGACGGCAAATGGTACCGATATTTTATATAGGATTCAAGTAATTAAAAAAATAAAAAAGATAGCAGACATACATAAATGAATCTCACTACACTGGAGACAAGAAGAATAAGAGGCGACTTAATCGAAGTCTTTAAAATACTAAATAATCATTATAAATGTCATAAGTCCAATATTTTTACATTCAACGAAAACACTCACCCCAGAGGTCACTCGCTTAGACTCCAAAAAGAAAATCTAATAAATTGATCAGAGATTCCTTCTTTTCAAACAGAGAGTGGTTTCAGTTTGGAATAGTCTTCCCAATGAAATTGTGATTTCTGATAACCTTAATATTTTTAAGAATAAGCTTAATGCAATTCTTAAACTTAAAGGATTCCTGTAATTCTTCTTTCCCAATATCTTATTTCTGTTTCTTGTTTATTTTTTTTTCTCTCTTATTTTTATTTTAATATTGTCATTTTGAATGTATTTTACTTTTTTTCTCATTTAATTTACATATATGTATAAATAAAATCCCCTTGGATCTTTGCCGCCTCCCCCGAGTATATTAAATAAATAAATAAAATAAACAAATAAAATACATAAAAATCGAAAAATAATATATGTATGTATGTAGATCGTTTTGTTTCAAATTTAAACAAAGGATTACTAGACGTTGTGCGAATAGTCCCGTAAATGAAAATCAATGTTTCCATGACTTTTCATCGCAAAGTACCTACAATGTACCTAAGTTGTTTGTCACGATGAAATATACATATATAATCCATAGATAGCGAAGTTCGACATCCAGTACGCTACATTAAGCAGAAAGAGATTAATAACAACCCTCAGATTTTTCCAAATAGATAAACACAGCAAGTACTGCTTAGTTACCTACATACATATTATAGACACAAATACAAATGTACAAAAATACATACTTGGATTCAATTTATGAAATTGACGAGCGGCCTTCATCCTCAAGGAGATTACAGTTGAGGAGGGTTATTAATAGTGCCTGTTTTAAAATAAAAAGTCTACACACGAAGCACAGGGAGAATATGGCGGTGAAACTTCATACTATGATTTACGACCATCGTGTTCGGTAATTGAGTTGGGTTTCTTGGCGAATTACGCGAACCTGCGCGTTCTCCCACGAGACGTCGAAGATGGACTCAAATGGTAGGGTTCCTGTAACTCTGAAAGTTTCCGACTCCGAGAGAGAAGTTTAGCAGTCTAGGATGGATGGAGCAACAAGTTAGTCAGATCGAGGTGGACTCCTATATATGTATGTACATATTATAAGTACGTATGTAGCTGCCTGATATACATATGTATGTACGTATGAAGTTCTAACCGAAGAGTAAGAATTTCATTAGGGAAACTCTGATAAGAAAACGAGCTGAAAGCGATACACTAAACTGGTGAGATACACCCGGGAATTGATACCAATTGAGACGATAACTCTCCGAGATCGCACACTTAACTTACATTGTGTATTCGAAACTCTTTCCGCGGAATTACTTCATCATCGGGAAAATGGCACACGTGAATAACAAAGCGTGTTATTTATCGCATCAGCAAAGTTTGTAAAATTTAATCCGAATTAAGTGCACATATCCCTCGAAAGACTTCACCTGGGATCTAAACTTGAAGCTGTGAGCGCTATGGGAATATAAATGCGAAAGTTTCCAAGAACACGACTGCATTATGTATCATGTTGCATGCGTAGTAGCGTTGTGTTAAGACGAAGAAGCCGAAGAATTAAAAGGTGACAAGTTTCTTAATTAGTCAGGAAAGAGTTGAAAAGAAGCTCACAGAGAGGCGAAAACACCTTTGTTCTCACAAGGACGAACGTCAACTTGAGAACTACATACATATGTATACATGTATGAATGTATTATACATATGTAACATCTTCATTTTTTTCTAATTTCATCAAGATAATGAAGAAGCAGAATAGGTCTGCAAAGTGTATTGTAATAATTAAATGTCGAAGGAATGAATTTACTTTTAGCCAGCAGCACGGCACCGAGAGGTCGCTGGGTTCAATCCTGTGAGCTGACCGCGATTGCGAAGAATTTATTCTAATCTTAAATGCTGCTGGTCAGACTTGGATATTTGTGATCCAAGTCGATCAGAGTTTGTCAATTAATCTGATTTCATTGTTGAAGTGGTCCCTTCATCAAATTGGCAAAAACCATACTACCCACTATGTCACCACTATTTGAATATGATTTCAAAAATTTATTATCTATGTATAACATATGTAGATGTGTCGCAAATTTTCTTATATATATATATATATATATATATATAGTATTTGTATTATACTTAAATGTCTGGTCACAGCGACGCGTTAGAGTCAATTATAAGTAAGTATTCTGTAATGGCACTGTGGCTAATATGTAAATAAATTATATGAAAGTAAATTATGATATTTGGTATTATGTATATATTTCGTTGGAAAGAATCGTTGCTTTTTAAATATAAATGTCAAGGTTAAAATAACATTGTGTAACTGTATTATTTTAAGAATTTAAATATAATACATAGGTAAATGTAAATGTGAAATTGAATCAAGACTTTTAGGTTCATTTATTGAAATATTGTGAAATATTATATAGCATTAATAATGGGCTATATATACTACATAACTAGCATATGTTTTTTTAAATATATATATATATATCATAACACAAAAAATTAACTTGGTTTAAAAATACACACGGAAAAAATGAACATTTAAAATTGCGATCGAGTTTCCTCGTCAAAAAAAAAAATCAGGAAATTTGTGTTTCTGACAAAAAAATTAGAAATGAGCGGTAAAACGTTTAATAAATTGTGAATTGAAAATTGAAAACGGAGGTTTATTAAAACGTCAAGACGAATTAATCGAGCCTAATCTCGTTCCAATTATGGACTGTGGGTAAAACAACATAAAAAAAAACATAATAAATTTATATAAACGTGAATGTGGGCGATCGTGTGTGGAAAACAAACATACGTACCAAACGTGTCAAGGTGCAAACAAGAAGAAAACCCAACCAATTTTCCAGATGAAAAGTTTTCTCACCTGAAACGAGCAGAAAAACACATTAATTATACAACGATACAGGTAAACCATTACGGGAACACAACACCGAAACACTCCTTTCATACGATAGTTTATATAAAGTAAATTGTAACAAGAAACATACCCATAATATATTATAGTATAAAAAAATGACACGTGTAACAAAAAAAAGTAAAGTAAAATAACAGCACACACAATCATATACGAATTTTCCATTCCGGTCACATCACATTCTAAGAATCGACGCAGATAAGGAATAGCAAATCGTTTCCGTGTTTTTCGCATACCAGAACTGCGAGACATAATAAAAAGAGGATATTCAAATGCGAGTTAATCTCACATGTGTGTAAGTTCAATCGACAATCTACATAGCACGTGGACGTGAAATTGACACTTTAATGTTGTATTAATTCGAAACGTGATCAAACGCAACCCATCAAGATTTTCCGCACAACACGACCCTCACTATATTATTCCAATGTACATACATATGTATTTATGTACTCTAAACAAGATTAGCATCGCTTTAACAATTCAAAATTAATTGATTTATGTAGAGCCCGACTATAATGTTATAATAGTCAAAATGGTGTGTCGCGTCGTCGTGAAAATTATTATACACATGTATAGAGTCGCACTAATCGAGCCTGGTGATGTTTTAATATGCCATTTTGGAATATGTTATGATGTACGTTTTTGCGGTTGTATAACTAATTGGCAACGAATTGGTTCTGCACTGTGAGTGTGTGTTGTTGAAAGTTGAATCGATCGTACTCATTTGGTGCCAACTCGTCTGGGCGGTTCGCTGCTTTATCTAGGGTTCTAGAACTAACAGCAAAGGTTGCAAATTTTTTTTTGACTGATAAAATAAACTAGTATATACGTATGTAGCAAGTTTTGTGCGAAAAACAAGGTGCTGAAAATTTTGAGTTCATGTACTTAAATTTTGATTTAATTATATTTAGTCGTGTGTATTTCTACCTAAGTGGGTGCACCGCACGGGATCGAACAATGAAATGCACGAAAAACCAAAAATCGGAAGGCAAAGATCTTAAGTCGAAAGATCAAAAAAAAGGGTGCATGGTAAACGGTACATACTCACTTAATTTGCGCGAGCAGGATACAACAGGAACAAGAGGAACAGGCTTTTCCTCCCGTATTCTGCGCGCGCAAATTAATACGGGAGGAAAAGCCTGTTCCTCTTGTTCTTGTTGTATCCTGCTCGCGCAAATTAAGTGAGTATGTACCGTTTACTATCTAGTATATAGTATATATATATAGTATCTTTCAACTTAAAATCTTTCGATTTTGAATCTTTGCCTTCGGATATTTGGTTTTTCGTGCATTCGATCCCGTGGGGTAGACCCCTACCTATGTATATATAATAACTATTATGACTTGATGTTCGAGAAGATCCTCGAATTATAGTACATATTGTTGCGTATAGGTGGTTTCTGGATCCAATTGAAAGACCAAAGTCGCTTCACAGCATTTATTCAACGATCAAGAGGTCTACACGGGTCCACCGCTCACTCCAGAATAATCTGATCTACCGTGTGTAACTTGTCCTTATAAAGGATAAGTTGCCCAGCACAGCTTCCCTGATCCATTAATGTGTCTATTGACTAGGCACTTAAAGGTCTACCCTGGCGAGTATATTGTTTACGCACGCACTCGCCCAGGTCTGTGAGAATTCCTTTGTTCGGGAAATTACTGAGTCCCGGTAGCCTAATCCAGGGTCGCTATTGTTCACCCACGAATGTGTATCATTTGGAACCCCCTGCATCCAGGATCCTATATTTATTGTATGTACATATACGAAGTATCTATCAATAAACAAAGTTATGTGATCGTGATAATATTTGACTGATGTATGTACATATAATCAACAGGTATCGATCATGACTACATAAAAAAACTTTACTACGAGTAAAACCAGAACATTAGAAGTAGCCAGTAAAATTAAACGCGGAATTAAACAATAAAAGTAGAAAAACTGAAAATACAGCGAAAATTCTAAAAATAGTCACATTGTCTAACACCCGATATAATCTATTACCAAGAAATTGAGGTATAAAGGATACGATGAATGAACGATTGAAGCAAAGTCATCCAATCCTAAGCACACACACACACACACACACACATACGTATATGTAAATGCAGCATCTCTGATATGTAGAATACGGAAATTTGGTCACGATTTGATTCGATCACACCGATGATCCTATAAACATCCAAACGCGATGACAACGATGGCCACAAACTTGGCAGGCCATCCAGGTCGTTGACGCAACCGACAACACTATTGCTCAATCGCCACAAGATTGTGTCAATCGTCCAAAATTCACGCAACAATGTTCAAACGAAAAAAATATCCAAAAACAAAACAAAACAACCACACGATTTAGAGCTGCAAAAAAAAAACTTGCGCCGGTTCGCATACCGGCCATCGTAAATTACGATTCCTTTCCCTCGGTCCATATTTTTCCCATAAAATATCAGTTACGGACACTTATACATATATCTCGCGAAAGCAAAAAGGGCAAATAATAAAAATGGAACTAAAATAAAAAAAAAGGACGTGGCACTCCGAGGTATGTAATTAATCGTCGAGTGGGTGGATGGGTTGGTCCATGACCCACACACAACTCACAATGGGTTCAGAATCTGTTGCTTCATTAATCATCTGCGAATTTTTACAACGAGACTGCACATACTGTAGTTGCACTCTTGTGTAAATTTATTCTTTATAATGCAACCCCCCCATCCACCCCCTCGAGTACTGCGCTTTTCTAAACTTGATTACGGTACGAAAAATTTCATGAACTTTTATTTTTCGCTGTAACAATATAAACTCGCGTGATTAATAGCTTGAGTTACGTGCTTTTTCTATAACGTATGCATAAAACGTGATAAGAATATTCTCCGCTGGGATTTTGTCTATTTTATATTCCATTATTTATTTATGTACAACCAATTTATTAACGCTATCTTCACTTGGAATCATTACACGAAAATAAGAAATTTTCCTTATTCGCATATTATATAGGTATAACTTGTTCATAAACAATTCGTTTTAACGGTGTCCACAAACGAAGCGATTTATCTGTCGTAAAGATTGCTACCTACGATACTCATATCATGGCTAGCGATTTCTTCCTGAAACGAAAACTGCAATAAACAACATTTGCACAATTGACTGCAATAAAACTAAATCATCTCTATCATCAACTATTTAATAATGTTACTTGAAATGCCTGCCACTAGTTATGTCACTAATATCGCTGCATATATGGACCATGGTGTCCCGACAAAATCGCGCGGGACAAAATCGTGGGGACAAAATTCATGGGGACAAAATCGCTTGGACGAAACCGCGCAGCGACAGAATCGCGCAAACTAAAATTTCGCGGCGACAAAATCGCGCATCGCATATACATCGCATAATATAAATAAATATAAGCAAGAAAATTAATACAAGTAATATAAATATTAAAAACAGGTCTAATGTATAAGAAAAATCGTTTCAAAATTAATAAAGGATTCTTATTTCATCATAACTTTGTACTATCGGATTTTTCTTATACATTAGACGTGTTTTTAATATATACATATGTATATAGTAAAAAGAGTCTTAGACGTTTAAGAATTTTAGAAAATGCGTAGATAAATATGTATATGTATTGTACATACATACATATATCCTAAAATAGAATTCGAAACTAAAAATCGTAATAATCGTAATAATTTTGCCAGTATGAAGGTTCAGAGTAAATTGACGATTGACCTGTGCGACCTTACCTTAATCTGCATATATTTATTACTACACACGGAGCTGGGTACTTTCGCCAGCCTTTCGTATGTTCAATGTTTATTATACAAGCATTCTGAAAGACGCCGAATGTTTCATAACAAAATTTTTGAAAGATAGAGAGCGAGGAATTAAGACCACGTGCGAAACATTTGCATACTGTATTGTTGGAAGTAATTAGTGAAAAACGTGATCGGAATACATTTCCCCGGTAATAAACAGCATCGACAAAGGATCGTTAAAAATAATAATATAAAGGAGAAGAAAACTCAAGATCAAAGCTAAAATAATACATACAATATGAAGAAATACCAACATGATTAATCGATTTGGAGCATAATCTTCTACAGTGCAGCATATTTACTTTTACTAGAAGATCAAAAGTATAATTTTTCTTTTGAATATAAATCCTGGATTGTCTCCAGGACACGATCCGCCAACGTATGTCTATTTTGAAATCAAAACATCGCCGTTTAGATTTTTTTAAGAGCATATTTATGTACATACGGATTCGAACTCCAAACGTTGTATGTTGAACGGCGCTCATTGATAACGTGTTACGTTTCAGAATTTACATAAGAAATTCAAGAAACTATACAAAAACGAATATCGTGATGCAAGCGAGAGAGGTCAACAACCACCGATAACACCAAAGTATCCAGATTTACGGATGTTGAGACATCGCCGACACAATATCATTACGAAGAGAAAGTGCAGTCGACTGTAATTGAGATCGTTTTGTTCGGTTGGAGCGTTAGATCATGCGCGACCTTGTTCGTTAAAAAAAAAAACCTCTTCGAATTTCTCCACAGCACAATAGGATTTGTAATGTACTTTATGAAAGCAATCGAAATTGTGACGCAGTTCAAACAATGCCATTGAAAAGGTGTTCTCGGCTTAAAAGGTGAAGAAGAAACCTCGCCATGGCCTAAAAAGTCAGACGTGTGAACGAAGAGAGAGAAAAAAACATTAAAATTAAAAGTCGCTCCATTTTTACCGAGAAATAACAAGAAAACACGGTAAAAATCAAAGCGAAAATATTCTTGTATAACGATTGAAAATGTGACCAAAGTTGATATGGTCTAAAAAAGAACGAGATTATAGCATTTCGACACCTTTAGATAACGTTGAGACCCAAGTCAACAATAACAATAACAAATTGAATGTCAAATTTTGACATTTACAGAAAAAAACATGTTACTTACCATGTTTGTTATGTACACATGTACATAATCCTATTTAACGAAAAATTCCAATATTTTTTTCATTTTCCACGTATTTTGGTGAAAGAATCATTTAAATTTTAGTATAATTTTTAATTTATGTATAAAATTTTACATATTGTACATAAATCAAATTCAGTTATGTGTGACATAGCGGGTAGAATGGTTTTTGCCAATTTCATACAGGAACAGTTTCAACAATGCAATCAGATAAATTGGTAAACTAAATTGCTAAAATGATTGACTTAGAGTCACAAATATCCAAATCTGACCAGCAGTATTAAAGATAATCACAGGATCGAACCCAGCAATCTCTCGGTGCTAAACATCAACGAAAAATTACAAAAAAAAATCACTCGCATCATTTGCCACTTTTTAAATAAATGTAAATTAAAAAAAAATCATTTCAATTCTCTCACCACTTTAAGCCAGCAGTATGACTTAATGGTAGCGTGTATGTTTAGCACCAAGTGATCAATGGGTTCAATCCGCCATACTGCTGGTTAGATTTGGGAGTATTTGTAACTACAAATCGATGGGTTCTTATCAGAGTTTGCCAATTTTATCTGATCATTGTCGATACGGTTCCTCAAAATTGGTTAAAAATCATCTTTCCAGTTGTCACAAATCTTCTGTATTTATTGTATGTATAATTTGTAAAAATTCTGTACAAAATCTAAATACATAATTAATCCATAGACGTCTCAATGGATTAATTCTGTGATTAATTAATTAATTAATTGTTATTTCGTGTTCTCCAACTTCTGGAAATACAGTGATTTATCTATATATATAAAAATTAATATCTGTGTGTATGTGTGTGTGTGTCTCGAATAGGCTGCTAAACCACTCAACCGATTACGATGAAACTTTCAACATTTGTTGTGTGCATGTCCGGGAAGATTACTCTGAAAAAAAACGGGAAAAAACGGGAACGGAAACGGGAAAAACGGGAATGAGTGTCAATGCAACGCAATAATTTCAAATGTGTTTGAAATTATTGAAACCTGCGTTTTTCCGACAAATGGGAACGGGAACGAGAACGGGAACGGAAATTGCATTCTTTATTATGGCATTGCAACGCATGCCAGGGTTACGCTAGTGTATTAATAAAAATGCTGCATTGTTTGTAATTAATTGTCCAGGAAGGCGCATTGGGGTCTTCCTATCAAGCCTTCCTGGTATACATATACATATGTACATATGTAAAAATAAAATAAAATAAATGTATATCATAAGAAGTTACATTTAGAATTTCAAGACAATTTATGTCCTAGATAAAGCATATCGAGGATAAACAAAAAGCTTTCCCATTCTACGATGATCCTGAACAACCCAACTACCACTATCGCGATGACCACTAACACGTTCCCTGACAGGACGTTTTTCTTTTGAAAATTTTCCGCTCGACATGAAATCGTCGCTTACATACATTCGGAAAACCGTTCACAATTATGTACCACACAATCAAAAGCAATTTCACGAAAGTGTCACTGGATCCGCCACGGTTTTGTGTCAGTGAACCTCACATCAGTTATGAAACATTACCTTTGTACATAGAAGGGCCAGAATAAGATCACAGGAAGGTGTAACTAAACGACATAAGGCCGAGGTAATGAAAGTTCCTAATTGGTCGCAAAGTTCAAACGGAATTCGAACGCGGCCGCGTTGAGGTACACCCGAGAGCGCTCGTTCAAAACGTTAAACGTGAATCGTTAATTATATTCACGGACTAATAAATCGCGCAATCAAGATAAAATACGTTTCTGCGAACGAACGCGCGTTAAAATATATATAACGTGTAAATGTATATACGAGTAATATATAATCTGGAATAGGGTAACGGACGCTAACTTAACACGTGTTACGTCCTCTCCAAAACGTAGACGACCGTGAACTTTTCAAACGACGTGTAAATAAATGCTATTCGATCGACGAACTTGCATGAATGAAAATTTCACACTGAGACAAAGCAAAGCGAAGCGAAAAAAAAACAAAACGAATCAAAGCAGGAAATTCTAGATTTTACATCAATATTAACTAAAATATCTTATCTGCGAAACCTACATAGCACACATGTAATATTTAATTTCCGTATTTATTATTGATTTTAGCTTTAACAAGATATACTTCGTTTACTACTTCATTTTGACTATAATTTAATACATATGTACATATGTATTATAAACATTTGTAAGAATTGTAAATAAGGTGTTTGGCTGTTTGACTACTATGCCTAAAACTTTAACATTAAATAAGAAGATATAAAAAATAAATTAAATCAGCTGATAACTAAAAATAAAACTATCACTGTTTGATCTGTGTACATATGTATGTAACTTGTATTGGTTAGAAAGTTTGTTTTGGAGGATTAAACAATTAAATTTGAGGTTATGAGTTGCAGCCGGAGATACATATGTATACTCATTTATGCAGTTAAGAATAAGTTATTAATACTAAGATTGCTTTAATGATTTGCTTTAAGAATAGATTATCAATGAGTGATTGTCCATAAATGAGTTTATGTATTTACAGAAATGAACTTTTCAATCATCAGATAAATTAAATCAGCTGATAACTAAAAATAATTGTATGTGATGTATGTATGTAAGCTTATTGTAAAAAACTAAATGTATGTAAGCTTATTGTAAATCATATTAACAATTAGATACAACATAACTTCTTATTGAATACTTATCTCGCAGATAAAACCGACTGAGGAGATATACAGTGAAATGTCAGATTTGACATATTTGGCCATAAATCAATATATATCGTGTATTACATTACATGAAGCTAGACGCCAAATTTGAAATTTATATATATACATATGAGAGTTAAAACTATAAATATTTATATATTAGAGATAACGAGAACCAATAGAGCAAATTTCATAAAATATAGAGTTTATAGGCGTTTAAACAATTAAAATCTGAAATAGCATATCAAGGCGAAAAGGTTGAAGATAGATTATGGTAGCCTTACGTACCGTCATAAACGTCACCGTATCCGAGATTCTGGATATTTGTTACGCATTGTATACGATATTTTATCTCCAACGTAATGGCAGACGATACATTTACGTATATTGATGACGAAAATGAGCAATATGGCAAAGTATGAAACGATCGGATAAGAGATAAAAATGACCACTGACACGAAAGCCATGTGAAACTTAAAGGAGGTATGTAAAAAAAAAATAGGGGATTGTGCTCGTCGACCACTAGTTTACTACTTGAGGTGTGCGTGCATTCGCACGGCACATTTCAGGTATTGTTTCCTAACGCATGCGCGCTTTATGTGTTCATGCGTTGTTGTTAATTTTGTACTTGGTTATGTACAGTGTGGTTTTTTTATTAGAACAGTGATGTGCGGTTATTCTTGTGCGATATTCATGAACAACCGTCTCGTTCTCCGACGAAAGGGTCTCTTGGACTGTATTCGTTGGGGGGGGGGGGGTGGTGGCCTCATGTTGAGGGCTTTAAGGGTCAAATTCCTTGATCTTTAAAGCGGGCTTAGAACTAGTTTACTACGCTGATCAGCTGATATAACTAGCGGCGTGGACTAGTGATTAGCATATTATGCTTTCGAGCAAGCAGAGTGGTCACGGGTTCGAGTACCAGTAGAGTCCCGCTGCTGGCCAGACCTCAGTTTGTGACTCCAAGTCAATTAATCTGATTTCTCCTATCAGAGTTTGTCAATTAATCTGATTTCATTGTTGAAGCGGTCCCTTTATCAAATTGGCAAAAACCATACTACCCACTATATTACCACGAGTATTTTATGTAATGCTGCTGGTCAGACTTGGATATTTGTGACTCCAGGTCGATCGCTTCCTATCAGAAGTTGCCAATTTTTCTGATATCTTTGTTGAAACGGTTCCCGGTAAAATTGGCTAAATATCCTTCCTACCTACTACAGATGTCACCACTATTTGAGATTGATTAATGTACAATAAAATTTATGTACAATTCATAGATGTCTCGTTAATTTGCGAGTTTTTCAGTGTCTTGTAATTCAGCAACTTTATTCATTTATTTATTTAATATACTTGGGGGAGGCGGCAAAGCCGATAGGCCCAATGGGTTTGAATAAACATATTTTACAAATTATACATATATGCAATAAAAAAAATGAGAAAAATTAAAATACATTAAACAATATTAAAATAAAATAAGAGAAGAAAAAAAATATAAAATATATAAACAAAAAAGATAAAAATACAGAAATATGATTATGGGAAAGAAGAATCACAAAAATCCTCTGGTTTTAAAAAAAGTATCAAGTTTATTCTTAAAAATATTAATATTATTAGAGGTTACTAAATCGTTGGGAAGACTATTCCAAACTGAAACCACTCTTAGTGTTTCAGTTTGGAATAGTCTTAGACTGTTAGAAAAGAATGAATCTCTGATCAATTTATTAGATTTATCTTTCTGGAGTCTAAGCGAGTGACCTCTGAGGTGAGTGTTTATGTTGAATGAAATAAGATTAGACATGTGACAATTATAGTGATTACTAAGAATTTTATAGACTTCGATTAAGTCATATTCTTCGATTAGTTCTTCTCGTCTCCAATGCAGTGAGATTCATTCTTTTCAATCTTTCATTATAAGAAAGTGATTTGAGTTCAGAAGGAATCTTTGTAATTCTCCTTTGGACCCTTTCAATACATGTAATATCCTTTTGTATATGAAAAAATATATTTTTTTTATTATACAATACTTGTATATTAAAAAAAAAATGCTGCAATGTTTGTAATTGGCCAGGAAGGCGCATTGGGGGTGCCTGTAAGGCCTTCCTGGTATATATGTAAAAAATAAATAAATAGTAATAAACTAATGATCTTTTTTACAAACATCAGATTTCAAAATTGAAAAACCCACTTTTGACCATTTCCAATTTACAAACTATTCTGAACTTTGCGCCGCAACCCTGGGACCAGTTGGCAAAAGAGTCGCGGCGAATTCCCAATTTTCATACAAATCCGATACTGATTGCGCACGGGTCAACGCGCGTAGGATTGTTCCAAGTGGTGAAATACCCAGGGTTGAGCATTCGAGTTGGGTTTCCCAGGTCCAGGGCGAACTGGGGCCGCGAAACTGGGTCAACTGGGTCACCAGACCCCGGGACGACTCCTCACCATACACGTGCTCGACGAGACCAGATTCGTCGCCCATTCACACCCAATAGGTACCTACCTATGTACATATAATAAAAATTCGCGTCGTTGTCGACATTTGTCAATGATCAAATTTGCTCACCGAGGCAATATTGTGGCGGTTTCTTTTGAAATTAATTGACGCGACTTGCGGCCCTTTCTTTGCTATTGAAGTGACGCGCGGTTTGATCGAAAATTGCGTCTATAGCAGTCGCAATTAAAGTTAACATATCGATCGATCTCCCCTCCTCCCTTTTTCAGCTTTGATTTAATTAAACGCACGTCTATTTCCCGATTAGTTGAACCGTTCAAAAGTTAGGGCGAGACGTTGAAAATTCTCCAGTTTTTGAGATTAAATCGTTCTGAATTTAATACGGACAAGCCGGAGGATAATTGAACCCTTCCGAAACCAAACAATTGGCTCTATAACAGGAATTAATAATAGACTGTTTGGAAATTTATTGAGCTTCTATATACATACATATGTACATATGTACACATTTAATAATGGTTACCAAAATTTAAATTTAAAACAAACACAAACAAACAAAACAAATTTCATAATTTATTATTTCTAAAACTTATTTATTATTTCTAAAACTTATTTATTATTTCTAAAACTTATTTATTATTTCTTAAACTTATATATTATTTCTAAAACTTATTTATTATTTCTCAAAATTGTTCATCGATAGATTAATTAAACGTCTACCGCCCTAAAGGTTATTATAATATTTTAATTAATTAAATTTAGTATATTTTGCATTAATTAGCATTCTAATGATTAAACAAAACAGCGACGGGTGGAACTTTTAATATTGTAACCGAAAGCGAAAATTTTTAACAATCATATAGAAGGCCATTCATTGAGCGATTTGTCAATTTGTCGCCCAACAAATTGTTCGTTTTCTTGAGCAATTTATTGCTCAATTAAATGCCCGTTGACTTATTTTAACGATGAGTAATTTATCTCCAACTGATTAGATTTTGTTCACTGCGCAATGCAATCGGTCAGATGATCCGATTCTTTTAAAATGTGTACTGTTTTTTTATTCAAAAATATTTTTTTCGATTATTTAATATATGTACAAACATATTACGGTTCGGTGATTATTCCGCAAAAATCGATCTCGTGCACGTCACAAAAATCTCAACCACGGAACATCTGGCACCCAAAAACTCCATACATCACGCGAAATATTGTACTAACGAGAACTCGAGTGCCAGATACTCCGTATTCGCAATTTGCTCAATAATCCGTTCACCATATATAATATTACATAATGAGAAACGAAGAAATATTGCCAATGTGTCAAGACGAGAAATTTATCACTAGATAAATTGCCCGCTGAATGATCCTAAAGATGTTGCATGTTCGAAATTACATACATATGTTGGATTAAACATATATATCAATAAATTAAGTACAGTTTACAGTTTAATTATAACTAAAAAAAATCATTGGGCCTGGTATGGATACCATTTTTTTGTACATACCTCGCAATTTTAATTACAAAATATGTGGATGCATTCTCTATTTACAAGGCTTTTATATGTTTTTCGCCGTTTCAACAACAAAGCTTTGACAGATCTAATCTTCGACATGTGGGATTACAAAAACGAAATGGGATGACTTTAAAATGGCTTATAAAACCTAATATGATAAAAGGTTCGTGAAATATCCCAGTATAATATATAAAATCGATCCACAAAGACGACAACAATCCAACTGTCAGATACGCGTTTAAAATTTGGCCGTGAGATGTACATATGTAAATATATCAAAATTTAATATAAATATTTTATCATTCACTATATAACCTATTAGTGAAGTATAAATATACATATGTATATAGAGATAATGAGAGCCTATAGTGCAAATTTTATAAGATAAAGTGTGAAAATGAAAAAGTTACAGGCGTTTACGCGTGGTGGCGAAAAGCCAAACAAATTATAGGTAATTCAAACAAAAACTACCAATTAAACGTCACCATGATCAAAATTTTCGCTAATTTGGACGTGGTTATTGCGATTATTTTTCACTATCGAACTATCAAAAACGATTTAAATTTCTATCGTTGACCAAAGCGCAAAAAATGTAGTGAAACATAGAGGCTTGTAATAAAAAGGACCACTTGTAATATAAAATAAAAAAAAATAGCACACACATTATCGATGTGTTTAGATATGACCCAAAAGTTAAGTATGTAGGTACTGCGCGAGCAATGAAAGTTTACGTTCAATTCAAAAAGTCAATTATAGAAGACAAACTGAATCGTTCCGAAGCTAAATAAATCCACGAAATGATGTAACGAAAAGTAAACCCATTCGTTGGGTCAACACTCGAAAATTCAAAAATTACCCGCAAACACATCGATATATTATATATGTATTGTAAAAAAAATAGAGCCGAATCACATTCATTACTTTTAAAACCAAAACGTACATACGTACGGACAACACGAACTAAACCGATAAATTTTCACAGGAAAAAAATTGAGTAATAGGCAATGTTTTCAAAAAATACAAAAGACACACAGAGTAGACAAAAAGAAAACGTTTGTTTTAGAAAGAAAAAAAAACACGTTTCGGGTACAAGAAGTGCTGAGCACGCACATTGATTGCGTCACACGAAACACTCGACACAGGTTGAATGTACATATGTATGTATGTATGTATTTATGTATACCATAAACGAACTAATTCAAGGCTGACCGGCCTTTGCACCGTTCTGATTTGATGACAAAGTCTACTTCGAACAGTGGATCGACTTACAAAAAAACCAGGTGTTTCTTTCGACCACATGCAACATTCCAAGCGAAGCACAATTTGTCGGGGAGCTACAAAAAATAAAGTTAAAAAAAAAAACAAACAGGCGATCGAGTGTTAACTACCACTTCCGGTCTGTAGATCATCATCATCAGTATGTTACTCAACCATAAACTAAAACTCATGCATATACATACTAATAAAGCCGAAAACACATTCAAATGAACGGAACGGCACGTCTTCATGACGTCCAGTCAAGAATGGGCGTTTTTATTTCAAATTTCGACAAGTTCCTCCTCCATTTCTTCGAATATGTGGTTAGCCGTTATCAATCACTGTCAAGCTTATATCAATTCTAGGACAAAATATCACCGAAAACACTCCAGGGGGTGAGAGTAAAAAACCACATGCCGCGTGCCTCTCTGTGTTTTCACCCTTAATGGTAGTACATGCTTTTCAGCGTTCGATACTAGATATCCACAATCGAATAAAAATCATTCAATTTTCTCGATAATTATGTATATTGTACGTCTATGGCAAGATGCGAATAGTTATAAAATCATATACGTATGTACATAGATGCAGTGGCGTAGGTACCTCATAGCAAAGTCATAGCAAAGAGAGCCCAGCTTGACAGGAGACCAAATTTACATATATCTAGATTGGTATACTCAATATAATTTAACATTGTCAAAAATATCAAAATATCGAATGTAAGAAAAGTTTCTCGAGTTATACACTTATACGTATATAATATTATTTTGCTTCACATTTCTTTTATATTTCATTTTAATTTTTTTTTTCTTTTTCTTTCTCTATTTCCAACATGTAAAATGGTCAATTTTTTCTTGACCGTAAAATAAAATAAATAAATAAATATACTAACGCGTCACTGTGACCAGACATGTAAGCATAATACAAATACCATATATGTATAATATCAAAAAATTTGCGAGACATCTATGATATATGTAATATTTTTCTGGAAAATTATATTCAAATAGTGGGTAGGGTGGCTTTTTCCAATTTGATCGAGGAACCGCTTCAACAATTAATTCAGACAAATTAGCAAACTCTGATAGAAAACGATCGACTTGGAGTCACAAATATCCAAATCTGACCAATAGCATTAAAGATTACACTGATAATAAATTCTTTTGAATCGCGGTCAGCTCACGGGATCGAACCCGGCGACCTCTTGGTGATTAGTATCAACGCAACCACCGAGCCATGCTGCTGGTATCTTATATTTTTATTATAGCTTGTACCGTTTGAGACCATAAAAGGCCATTTGGGTTCAAATTAGATAATTAATCACTTAACGCTATTATTAAAAAAGTCTCATCATAAAATTTTGCAAACCATAAATCGAGAAAGATGAATTTTTAAAATCGGTAAGTTAAGTTTAATTTATTTTTTTATTAGAATTATTATACATAATCCTATGTAAATACAAACAATTTGAATTATTTCATCTTATATTTTTAAAAATCAGGCTAAGGGGGGGGAGTGAGGGCCTTGGATAAATTTTGCATGAGGGTCCAAAATTTCCAGCTACGCCACTGCATAGATGTTTAGATTTTGCCAATTTACCTAACCTCAAATCGTTAGTATAAATATAAGAAGCGTATGAAGATAACTACTAACCATACTAACAAGTTACTCGAATTCCACACCTACATATGTATATGTATATCTAACACACTTGATCCGATCCAATAGAATAGGTGTGGGAGAATACTCCTTTAAACTCTCAATAAATAAGTGCTAAATTAAATGTTATGACGGTTCTCCTCCTTCTCTCACAAATTCTTGTTTGTTGTAAGCATTATTGCTTGCTATTTTTTTTTTGTATGACATTACACTGCTACATTGCGAATAGCAGTGTACATAATTAACAACAAACATATTTACATCTGTAAAAGCTTGACCATATTATTAAAGTCACTTAAAATATATACTTGTGTATAAGTGTTTTTACACGGCTTCGCTCGGTGTTTGTAATATAGACAGCTTAATAAACATGGCAAAACAATCTAATAGTAAACATTCTTTTATTTTTTTTATTAAATTGAATTGAATCGAAAAAAAATATATATTCGACGATATCGATGTCGTCGTTATAGAAACTTTAATTTGTTTTCGATGTTCCCAACAAACCTTTAAACCTTACATACATACCAGTGGCGTGCGGTGAAATTCTCTCTCTTTTTGTCGTACAGCCTTACTTAACGGGCGCAAGCAGGATATAAGAGGAACAGGCTGTTCCCCTTGTATCCTGCTCACGCACATTAAGTAAGGCTGTACGACAAAAAGAGAGATAATTTTACCGCACGCCACTGATAAATACATACAAAGTCTCTTTCGAAATTTTAAATATATTACAATGCCACAATAACGCATGCAATTCCCGTTCTCGTTCCCGTTCCCATTTGTCAATAAAACGCAGGCAGTCAACACATTTGAAATTATTCAATTGTTTGTTTATTTTACCGAAACAACGCAGGTCGCGACGCGAAAACATTTGAAATTATTACGTTGCAATGCCACTCATTCCCGTTTCCTTTCCCGTGTTTGGGCGATTTTTTTTCAAAGTGAACTTCCCGGACATGCATACAACAAATCCTGAAAATTCCATCGTAATCAGCCGAGTGGTTTAGGAGGCAAACAGACATTCATGCATATATTGTATATATCAAAATCCAAATTGAATTATCTTACAAACGCAATGCTTCTTCATACAAATATAAATAAAGTTAAAATAAAAAAAGACAACTTTTTCATCGAATTAGGCGGTTTTGAAAGGTCGACATTAAGGAAGAGAGCAAGTTGTCACGGAGACTGTCCCAAGAGATGTCCACGTGTGCCATTTCGGACTGGGGAGGAGAGTGCCGTGACCTGCCTTTAATTGCGCCATCAATTCGGCAGGAGGGCCTTCTCGGACGAAAGAGAGCAGAAAAGAGAAGATAAGCAACGACAGTAATCAGGGAAAATGGAAATTAATGGTTCAGCGTCCCGCTACGAGTCAAACGAGACAATAAGGAAACGGACTGCCGAAAAAACAAACACACTTTCGATCTAATCAAACTCATTACATCAAACGTTTGGCAAGTGTTACAATTGCAATGGTCGGACCTGCTGTTCACGTTCTGTTATACATACATATACATACATACATATGTAATACAGGGATGTCCACTAAACGAAAATACATAAATAAATATGTACTAGCATTAAAGTTACCCTCACTTTCTGGAATTCTAAGCCTTTCCCTCTTGAGACGTACCTACATATATGTACATATGTATGAATATATGTAGAATGAGCAAAAGTTTTTCAATGATATTGTTTCAAAAAATACTTACGAATTGTACCAATATAAACATTGTGACGTCTGTACGCAACAAACAGTGTGATGTCAACTGACAGAATGCGCATGTGCATTGCAGGTGTAACGTTTGTTCAAACAATCATCAATGTGACAAAATAAGCGTTTTATACGCATACATACGTACGAATAATATATAAATATTCTACATCGAAAAAATACGTAATAAGCCTAAAGACTAAAGGAGTTATTGGAATACCAAATAACGTCAAACTGCTTCCCATAAAATATTTATATAAAAATACTTACATATACGTGAGTAGGCGCCTCAGCTGGTAGAACTCAAGAGGTAATAAATAATACGTAGAGAAAATAAAATGATATATAAATAAAAATAGAGCTTAGTCAAAATTTATACTTAAGAGGGCTGTACACCCGAAATCTTAATTTTGTTACCGTTCCTTTCTTCGATATATATGTTGAGTGAATGCGACAATATATATATTGAGTGAATGCGACAGTTGCGCTTCGACTAGATAAAACGTATTTTAATTTGACACAATCGAGGTTTCGTATTCTCCTATTTTCTTCTCCAAAACTGGACCAATTTTTAAAAAAATTTCATCATCGGTTTGAGAAAGATACTTTCTGTGCATCTATCGGCGTATTTTTTTTTAAATCGACCGTTAAATAAGCACGCTGGACTCGTGGGTGTAAAAAAGAGGCGATTTTATAGATGTTTGGCGGCTCCTAGCTCCGATAAAAAATAATTAATCAAAAAAATAAAACGATAGATGCACCCCAATGATGGATATCCATAGCATATTAAAAAATAATTTCTCTAGTGCCATAATTGAGGAAGGGAGAAGTATAGTACTGTTGCGTAGGGGTGGGTGGAGGATCCAAGTAAAAAGCCAACAGTCGTTTCACAGCATATATTGATGATTAAGGAGATATACGCAGTGTCACTGCTAAGTCCAGAATGACTTATATCGCCTACGTACCGCCTTATAAAGGGTAGATCTCTCAGGACGCCTAATCTGTTTACCTGTTGTATAGTCACGTATTCGGATATGTATTTCCAAGACATTGGGTCTTCCCGTACCGATTCTGAGAAATAACTAATAACGGTCATTGTTTAGCCTAAATGCACTTAGAGTCCAGATATAATCTTTGGAAGTAAGTGCATGCATTTAGTTAATCCGATAACAGATATCCGTTGGTCTAAGTACAATTCGCTCAATCCACGGCGTACGTAACAGTACGTTTGTATGGACAAGGCGCTGCTGTCCAGCCCTCTTAATAATCAAATATAAAATAAAAACGAAGAACATTTACAATAAGCTATTGATTCGAAGGCAAAAATGTTGGTTTATGAAAAGGTTTCTATTTCGCTAATACATACATACATATGTATGTACCCATTCCTTTTCTGATCACTTATCCTTTAGGATCCTGACTACAGATCATTAGCAACAGACATCATCTCCAATTAATATATCTTACAGAACAATCACCTAGTACTTTTATTGCTTACAATTATTTATAAGAAGTAGTTAGAAGTCTTTTCGCATTATTCCAACTTATTGTACATAAGTTCATACACATGTATGTACATAGTTCCAAAGCCTAATTTTTTTAGTTGAAGATTTTCCATTATTTTCTCAATTCCAACCACCGGAATAAGTAATTATTCTATATTAATCGAAAGATACCTTAAGTTAAGTTCAATATATCTTATAGGGCAGCCCTTTATATAAGACGTGGGTGTCGTCGAACTCAGTACGACTAAATATTCATCATTCTTCGGTTGCGTTACAAAGCAATTCAGACATTTTCGGAGCGGATGTACAATTTGTTAGTGGAAAATTCGGGTCTGCGGAAGGGTCGTAAAGTGGAAATCGGGAAAATTTCGGTCAAATGTGCGTCGCGTTTTCCCATATCTCGGCGATGTTTGCGGCTCCTATCGCGTCGGATTTTATTCGGGACGTAAAATTCGCAAAGGACTGGCTATCTTTAGAGCCTTTTGGATTTAACCACCCCCTCAGAGATACTATTTTACTACCCCGCAGATAAATTTCAATTCGAATTAATTTTTTTGATAGGGTTCGACCGGCTGGACATGTTATAAATAAAACTTAGTGATTCAAAACAGCCTTACTCACTACATACAGTGGTTTCATTCAACTTTCAAAACAAATGGTGTCCAACAAATATATAAACACTAGTGCTGTGCCCACTGATATTTTAATGGAGGTCAACTGATGATCAATTTTAAATGAAATAAATAAAAAAATGATGATTTGTAATGCCGAAATAGGAAAAAAAAACACGAATTTTGGCGAAACGTATCTATGTACTACGCAAATCAATGGATGAGTATACCTACATATATACAAATTGATTGCAAGCAATTTTGTAAAATACTGTTTATTTGTCAGATAAGAGTCGATTGCTTACAACATACTTACATAATGTGTAATTCGCAAGTTTAATCAAATCACGGCCCACATAAATCAAATATATGTCAACATAAATAATCGCGCAGGGTTATCGACTCCGACAAATAAAAATAAACATGCATACACATGTATATATAAATATATACGAGAAAAGGCAAATCCGGACAGTGGCGGCTCGACGGCCCTGATTTATGGCGATGAAGAGTGATAATAATTTTATTATTAGTTCAGTGTGTGTGTGCGCGTTATGTAAGCAGTGTTGCGAGCACGTGCCGCCAATGGGCCCGATGGGGAATCGCGTGACGCTACTGAACTGGTCGAAGCCCCAAAACACAGTGCCGTGCTTGCAAACAAATGCATACATACTCGTATATGTTATGACGAATAAGTGGGCGCCCGCATACTGAAATATGTATACAAAATTTATCTATTATATATGTATGTAATACAATATTCCATTATCGAGTGAATTGTATCCCCGTAAATAGTTCATTAACGTTCCGTATTCAGGTCAATATACCCAACATTTGATTGTAATATGAAATTATGTATGGTAAACAAGCAGAAACATACCTGGGCTTCGAGCTGTTGAATATTGTGTGTATATTGGACTAAATTACAATTTTACAATGTTTAAACTCTGTAGGTATGCTATTTGTTGAACGAAAAGAAAACGAGTGAAAAAAAACAAAAAAATTGTTTTTCAATAATAAAAAAAACGATTCAATTTTTATTTCAAATTCTAAACTAAAATTCATCGTTCATTAATTACGCTGAGCGACAAAAAAAATTCATAGCGAAAACGAAACGAAAACTGAATTAGAATCCGACAATGATTTTTGCTGGTTTCCTCTCGCTTAATTAGATACATATGTATGTGGTTTCAAAAAAATCCCGATTTTTACATATTTTTGACTTTTGCAGTCTTTAAATCAAAATATAGTATAGTTGTGCCAAAAGTAAATATCATAATCAATATTCAGATGTTTTTTCTAGTGATTTTCATTTTTTTTATTGCTTTAAAATACATATAATTACATATCTAGCGAATTTTTCAACTCAAAAATTTCTTTAGACATTTTTTCCCGTAATATTCTGAGTTATTTCGCTATCTTAGTGCTTTATCACGTTTAAAAGGATTAGAAATTTATCGTATTTTTTCCCTGTCAACTCTTCAACTCTTAACGTTCGGATAAAAAAAATTAAATTGAAAACCAATATTTGTAAACAAAGTGAAATATAAAATTGGCCCAATGGATACATATGTACATATAGTTTAGACTTTTAGAAAGATATTATATTTTTGACTTTTAAAATTCGATCGATAATTAACTAAACGTATTTTAAAGCAATAAAAAATCACAATCGATATAAAAAATATCTGACTATTGATTAAAATACTCACTATTGGTACAGCAATACTAGATTTTGAGTTTAAGTCTGCAAAAGCCAATCTTTAAAAACTGAGCATTTTTTTCAAACAATCATATCGTATTGTTTAAACGAGAGGAAACAAAAATCACTGTCATATTCAAATTTAGTGGGTCAAACTTAGTAAAAATTGATTGGTCTCCGCTCCGGTAGGTAAAAATGTGATTTTTTTTGTTACTCAGTGAAAGTAAACTTTGAAGGACGGAGCGTCGAGATCGAACGAGTGTCCCTAACCGGGGTTAATTAAGACCCCAGTATTTTTAATCAAAACACAGCTTTTCTCAATACAAATGGGTTCAATATATACTGCATGACTCAGTAGCCACGCGCCAAAAGCGACGAAAACAATAGCTTACGAAAATATAACTGTCTCTTTCTCTCGCATTGATTCATCAATCAACAAGAATATGCAAGCGAACAGTCAAATACATCACTTATCGCTACCGCCTTTAAATCATACTTTGGAACGTAGAAATGTATAAATGTATTTTTTACGATGTACCCCTTTGTTAAATCATACAAAATTTATTAAAATAAATTTATTGTAGTTTATTGTAGGAATACAAGAAATATTGAGTGTATAGCTTTTAAAACCACAGTTATTACGAAAAACGTAAAAATTTGGGCACTTGCATACCCCACTTCGGTGAGGGAGGGTTAATATAAAAAAAGTTATTTTATATTATATACCTATACCTATGTACGTAATATTAAATCACATACAATATGCTATAAATACGCAATGCTGTTGTTCATTGTAAATAATGTTTCAAGGAATAAAAAAACAGCAAGTACGCAAGCACATTAAAAATAAAGCAAAAAGGTTTTAGTTCGATTGGGAATCTCTAGTTCTCGCTGGTTACATATGTATGTACATACGGAGATTACATGTTTCAAAATGAAATGACATAGGCAAATAGAGACAAGGGCTCGAGAAAACATCCCAAGGGAACGTAGAAAGAAAAGTAGACAATCGGTAGGCAACCACTTTAAAGGAACCATTATGGTTGCGGCATCATTCGAACAATCCATTCAAATGGGCAAACGTACATTGTATGTAGAAAGCAAAACAAAGTACATATGTGTTATACATATGTGTGTAAGCCCGCAGGGCAAACCGAGGAATATTAGTAGAAGCAATTATATTGGGTATAGTATGCTTGTGCCTAAATCTAGTGGGTTATTTACTTACGTACAAATATCTATGCTGCCTTTCTACATAGAAACAAAATCGTGCCGTATTATTGTTTAACAATATAACACAATCAACTAAAATGCTCGTCAACAGTACATATGTATGTACATAGATACATTTGCATATTGTGTTTGCTCTACATTAGTATGCAAAAGAGGTCTAAAATCGGTTAGGACCTTGAGGAATGAAAAACGTGAAGACAGAACGAAAATTAGAATAAGCTATATTTAATATTTATATCTACATATGTTGGCGTTGAGGTCTAATACAGCGATCAGCTTATTTGGGCAATAACCATTCTGTAAACACCAAATTAGGATACGTTGGGTACAATATGGAACGATTGGCACATAACACAACGGAAACAATGTATGTACATACGTACATCATTTTATGATATGTATGTATGGATAGAAAAAATAATATACAAGAGTATTCTTTATACATACATACATACATTGCTTAGTCTTCTTTTGAATAGAAGATTTTTCCTTGTTTAATTTGTATACAAGCATAAAATAAGAATTCTTTTGGGTAGATTGTAGGGGAGAAAAGACAAAATCATATTCAAAAGCATAAATTAATACAGTACATGATCTTTCAATGTGTTCTTTTGTCAAGGCCTGTACGCAACATCATTTTGGTTTTTCTTTCATACGAGATACCCAGAAGAATTTAATTATTAATGAGGAAAAATCTTAAAAGGCGCAAACACACTGAATCGTACGGCATGCACGTGCTCGTGGTTTCCAGGTGGGAAGGGCGTTTCTTCAAGTCAGTGTTAATTCGTACGATCTTATTATTTCAACAAGTTTCTCTTACATTTCTTCAAATATGGGAATCACTGCTATCGATTACTACCAAACTTTTGTCAAATACAAGGATACAATATGACCAAAAACACTGTAGACGGTGAGTTTTGGGAAGATCGCGACGGCACAGACTAAGCATGCCAGCGTTTGTCATTTTATTTATTTATCTCCTAGTGCCTTATCCGTTACCGGACGTTATTAATCATGTTTCCAATGATGACTTTGTTGACTGCCGCCCGGAACAGTGCAAGTGGTATTTTGGTTGAACCACTGCCTCAGGTTTTTCAGCCAGGACGTCTTTCTTTTTCCGGGGCCTCTCCTTTCGCAGATCATTCCTTGAATAATGAAATGCAGGAGTTGGTATGTCTCGGGATGTCGCATTACGTGACCAAAGTATTCAAGTTTTCGACTCTTGATGGTCTTGGCGATTTCATTTGGTTTTTTTTTGCATGTGCAAAGCTATCTGAAAAATAGAAAACAGCTCCCGAACTTTCGAACAATGCTGCCAAGTTTCATCATAAAGTCAAATTGATTCTGCCATAGACTCAACATCAAATGAAAATAAACTCACGATTGATCCTTTCATCTTTTAAATCCAACACGCATTTGACCTATTTGATAATGTTTGGAACTAAAAACAGTCTGCAATTTTGTGAATTCCCACTATAAAATCGCTATAGGGAGGTGGGTACACCTGACCAAGTCGACCAGAGTACACGTTTACATGCAAATATGGGATTAATGTCTTAAGAGTACCCATCACTGTCGAACCCAATTAAAAATGCTATGCCTAGTATTGCTGTCTAGTCAATCACTTTGGAGACATGTCCCGAAGTAAGAATCTTGAGGTATACATGTTCTGGGTTTACGTGGGTGAGTTTCAACTAGCATACAAATTAGACACACTTAATTCCTCCAAGATTTAGATTGAGCCCACATCTTTCACAGTTCAAACGAACCCTCGATAAGGACAGCCCGCATCGTTAGAACGACAGAGCAGCATCTCAACGTCAGAAAAGAAATATAGATCTCAGCTAGATAGAAAGCCAGTTCTGGTATGATTCGTTGGCACCACGGCAGCAGTTTGGCCTCAATACCAGTCACGTCACACCGGCTTCCACGGCTCGGGCTACTTTCCGCACTGGCACCATCTTGGATCGGTGTCAGTGGTCTACCACTACTACAAGTCGTTTCCACCACCATCTATTCCGAAACTGTTCGTGAACTAAAACCAACGGGTCATTCGACTCCCATCCGATCTTGAGATTGCGCAACTGTAAAAAAAATCATGTTACACCTCCAGGTTGAATTACACCACCGGGTAATTCCAGACGATCGCAGATCTCATTTCGGACGTGTGACGTTTGCAAATTCAAGAAGTAACACCTGGTTCCGAGTGAGGAAAATGTGGGTCACCAGAGGTGGGAGATCGAACAGAGTGGCGAGACGAAACGATGACACCCAAACATGTCGTAAAAATGTAGACGATTGCCACACCAGATCATATGTTACATATATAGGAGGTCATGCCTCGAACGTCCTCGTGACGTTTTATGACACTTAAGTTGTAATATGAATTTACAACGGCCAAGGCAATTGTTTGAGATGTGATTGTAGTTTAACCCTTTGAATGCTGACATAGCCGTGAAAAACGCCGATAGGCGTTGTATTTTGAGCACGTGCAAAGTAAACAAGAATACTACCCGCTAAGCCTTTCCGGTAGGATTGAAAAAAATATAGTGAAAAAAGAAAAAGTTATAGGCGTTTAAAAAATTAAAATCTAACATAGCGAGATAAATAATCCGGCAATGTAGACAATAGACGTCACCGAGAAAGATAATGGAGTATTTTCAAACGTGTCTATTACGATTATTTTTCACCATCGTAATGGCGGACTTGATTTCCACATATATTGATGACCAAACCGAGCAAAATGGCGAAGTTTGAAAACGATCGGATAAGAACTCAAATTTTGTCAGACGAAATCAGACGTAAAAATTGAAAGCGAAGAAGAGGCTAGTAATAAAAAAAATGCATTTAACATGTGTAATCCATGTCATTCATTTGCTAACATTTATAAAGATTCGTTTAAATCGGAATATCTGAATTTATAACCATAGCAGAATTACCCGATGGAAATCCCTAACTGTTGAGTATTTTAGATTGTGGCTTGGCGTTTAGATTGTGAACATTACATTTAAACAACAATGAAGAAGATGGAACTGGTTTTGGAAAATAAATTCATTAATAGACTTACTTTGTTTATTTTCTATTGTTGCAAGATATATTAGAGTCTAAACACACCTTTACAAAAACTCGAAATCCTCAACGGTAGTTATCTAGAGTTTGTTTGGATTAGTTACAATTTTTATACCTGTTTTCTATTGGATTTCTAAATAATTCTAGTTGGAAATGTTAGCGAAATTTTCAGCGTGGCGGGCTTTCAACAGAAAAGACGTCAGCACTCAATGGGTTAAACACACTAAACAAGAGCAATGAATAGCTTCTTTGAATCGATGCGGGTGATTTAACTGATACTTTGGTAACTATCATTACCTCGAGTATTCGACCAAAACAAAAAAGAAAGATTTAAATGTCGATCCGTCTCTCGTGGGTTTGTCGTAACCCAAAACTAGAGGCCAAGTATCCTGCCAGAGACTAATCTGTCGCTAAATCTCTCTGTGAAAGCTCATCTTTACATTTATAAGTAGCGTGAAATAATCTGCAAGTTAATAGGTTGACTTTGGGGATGGTTATGATTAAAATTCTCAGCGGAAAATGAGCCGTCAAATGAGCTCAATCTCAAATTCAAAGGGTAAACAAGGAAGAAGAGCAATATTAGACGAGTGAATGTGTATTACGTCAACTGTTAAAGGGTTAATTACAATTTTTGATGTGATGAAACTCAGTTTGGCCGTAATTCCTACTCAATTTCAACTCGGTAATTGCGAATAGCCTCTATCGTTTGTTGATCAGCGGTCTACAACCTGTATCTAATGAAGTGCCGAAAAGCGTGCCGCTTAAAGTTGGGAGATGAAAGTTTATCTTCCGTGAAATTCATATTTGTACGTTAAAGTAAACACATATTTGTACGTTAAAGTAAATTAGATATTTTTACATATGTACACAATCAGGCATCATCCGAGTATATAAAGAGTACAATTGCTAATGTCTAAAAAGTTGATATAAGCAAGTAAATAATGATTATTATCGAATTATATCATATTGAATGACTATTGAAAAACAGCGAATTTGGTA
Organism: Arctopsyche grandis; assembly: GCF_051622035.1. Taxonomy (NCBI): domain Eukaryota; kingdom Metazoa; phylum Arthropoda; class Insecta; order Trichoptera; family Hydropsychidae; genus Arctopsyche; species Arctopsyche grandis. The sequence goes on from NC_135367.1 coordinate 2,930,399, forward strand.
AAATTATTTAAACAACAAAAAAATAGTTAAAAACACGACGTGTGTTTTATTTTTCTAAAATAATCATATATTCTTCTGAAAATTTACTTCACAGTATTTCAAACATACATATTTACATATATGTAGGTATACGAAAAAATATACAAAAATAAAATTACGGAATCCCCCCCCCCCCTCCGTTATTGAAAATAGCCAACCATTTAAATATTATAGCTTTGCCAATGAAAAATTATGATACACGTATGAAATAATATAATAATTAAAAAAATTGGAAATATTGAATTGATCTCTTATTTTTTTTATAAATTAGCTATCCATTTATATACATATGTATATAACAGTAGTATAGCTCGGTGATTGCGATAATGCTAACCACCAAGAAGTCCCCACTTCAAGCCCTAGTTTGATCTCAATTTTAAAGAATTCATTATTTAGTATTTCAGCAGTGCTGCTGGTCAGCCTTGGATATTTGTGACTCCAAGTTCATTATTTCCTATTAGAGTGCCAATTTATATGATTTAATTGTTGAAATGGTTTCTTAACAAATTGCCAACCAACCTACATATCTACTATTTGAATATAATTTCAAATTTATATATGTACAAAATAGGTGTTATATTTGAAAAATATGTAATGGAAAAAAAAGAATCAATTAATAAAAAAAAAATTATTTCGATAAAATTGAAGTATACGCTTCTCCGCTCAATAGTTCTTAAATAATAAATAATCTTTTCACAGATTCATAAACTGCAATAAAAATAAGAAAATATTAGGTTTTGTACAAATTCTGCTTCTTTTTCGGTTAACTCTGAAATACAGCAGTAATCTTTCCTTTCAAGTTCTTATGAATTTAACCTTCAATGATTTTTTACAACTTATTATTCGATAGTAGGCAACCCACCTAAGGCTCACGACCCGTAGGTTTGAGAATCCGTCACATAATATAATACATACGTACACACACGCTATAAAAATAATATATTATATAATATTAAAGATAACGGACCATATCCTATCGAAGAAAAACAATACTATTCCAATAAAAATACGAAGAGACACACATTTGTGAATTTCAGCGAGCATTTCCAGATTTATAGTCCGATTTTCGACTTTTGTACATCACAAATCAAGCAGAAGTCCAGTTATTGTTTAACAGTAAATTCGCCGAAATCGTAGAATAATAACATAAATACGTAGAAAAACAAAACGGCAGCTTTGTGTAGTGAGTTTCTGACCTAGTTGGGCGATCGATTAGCCAGTTCATAAATATGCAACGCTACAGTACATAGAGGCGATCTCGCTTATTTTTCGCAGTTGATACAGTATTTTAACTTTCTCTCGACTTATTTATTTATTATTTATTATTCGGATACGTGTGTGTGTACACGACACAAACAACGTTCGCTTTTCCATTTTTATTCATGCGCGACCCAAAAATTAATATGCTAATGGAGAGCATCGATCGATTTTGCTTGTACAATTTTATCATATGTATGATACGGTTTCGAAAATGCTACACTTTTTTACTTGAACGAGCAATTCTTGTCGTTTGGTCCATTACGTGGGGCGATAACGATGTGATTATAATCGCTGCGACCTTCATATTCATCAATGGAGTGATCCGACTTATCAAAAACCGGCATGACTCAGTCAACAGTAAAAAAAATTAACCACCATCGCAAAGTTAACCTAAGCTTTGAGTCAGCTTGACTTGCAAAGCCACACTGCTTTTGAAGTTTACCGCTCAAATCGTTTATAATGGATATAAAATCCTGTGAGCTGTTTTTGAAAGGAGTTAGAATAAATCCATAGCCCACGGTGATTACACTGTTCGACAAATGACGACTTTTTTTTGGTTCAGAGACGAGATATGACTTTTATTATAGATCTATGCCCAGTGAACACGAATCTCGTAATAAAAAATGTTGATTGGCTCGAGATTCGGGGATATATGGATGTGTTTTTTAAATCGTGCGATTTTTCTATATCTTGGTGTTGTTCGGTCGATGTCTCAAAATCTGTCAATTTCCTGTTCAAAATTAATATTGGAATCTATAGTCAGGTATTTTATCTTTCATTTGTAGTACTTTTCAGCTTTCAAATCTCTCTAAGTAGTCGTCCAGATCAAATCAAAAGTCAAAAGAACGTATTTTCACTTGGGATTTTTCCCACTGTTAATACTATTTTATATTTAGTATTTTCTATTGAAACATGTTTATTAGAATAGTGTTCTGGCCACACTATTTTTGGTTTTCTTTTAAAAGGGTTAATTGGAAGTGTGCTGAATTTTAAATCGGTAAAAATGCGAGCCAAAAACTCGTACTAGTCAAGAATAGACTAGCGGTTAGCATATAATGCTTTGAACAGAGTAGTCACGGGTTCAAATCCCACTGGTTTCTGCTGGCCAGACCTTGTATTTGTGACTCCACGTCGATGTTTCCAATCTACAGAATGATTTATGGTAACATTTGTAAATTTGCAGCATTTTATACAATTCGGCGAAATTCGAGATTGCTGAAAACTCGAGATTCTGCGAGAAAATGGGTAAGGTTGCCAATTTGTTGGAACCGTTTCAATTAAAATCGGATAAATTGGCAAACTCTGATAGGAAACAATCGACTTGGAGTCACAATTATGTATTGAAGTCTGACCTGTCAGTATTACATGAATTTCAATTGAGGTCAACCCAGGGCTTTAGCTAGGGAACTTCTTGGTGGTTAGAATTAACGCAACCATTGAGCTATATTGCTGGTTGTAAGTTAGACAAATTGGCAAACCCTAATAGAAGACGGCCAATTTGAATCCAATCGTGCGCGGACTTTTGGCCGAATGGACACTTGACCAACGGACGCTTGGCCGAACGAACATTTGGCTGATTTTTAGTTCGTTTTCGATTTTATATCATTACATACAAAACTTACGCGGCCCAAGCCTCTTAGTAATATATTTAATTACATTAGTTTAAGCCGGGATCATAATTTTGATTGAAATCCCAATCATTGAAATCTTTTTGATTGAAATCCTAATCATGAAATCCCACGCAGTTTTTATATTACTAGTTTATACTGTCGTACATTTGTTTTTGAAATATTGTTTAAATTGCCTTTTCATTTTATTTTATAATTATTTTTTATATTTTAGTACATTAAGTTTTTTATAAACATTTATTTTTATATATTGCCTTAATTTAAAGTTTTTGAATTCAATTATCTCCCAAACCGCCAACCGAATCGGACTGAAATTTTTTTTACATGTAATAGAAATTATAAATTTTATACCCTAATATATACATACATACATAGCATTTTACCTGAACCGGAAGTAGTACTTTTACTCTAGAGAATCGAGGATTTTTTATATTTTTCTCAGAAACCTGTTGGTTCATTGAACTAAAATTTCATATCTAGAAGTTTAAGCTTGATTTTTGATTCCGGGATTTAAACCCACAATTTCTCTAGTGATAACCGCTCAATTAACCAGCGACTATGCAACGTTTCGTAACACGTTCAGCCGCATAAATACAATTCACTTCAGCCTAAAAATAATTTACAACACACCCATATATACTAACTTGTACCCATATATAAAACTGCATGTCATAAATAATATTCCGTTTGTTACAGACATTACTAACAAACTAACCAGTAGATTCTATGACAGAATCACTAATAACCATACTAACACACTTGTGAAGAGTCTCGGTGATTACAACAAAATGTCTATACCCTTCAGGTATAGCACACAGATTACCTAAACACAATCTGCTCTAGACATTGAAGTATAATGTTGTGGCAACTTTTTGTGGCAACATTTTTAGGGGCTGAGAGCAATTCTATGCATACTACTTCAATGTAGATAAAGTAATAATTAGTTTTAAAAAAGAATACGGTGTACAGCCCTGTTTTTCAATGAGTGAGGCTGGTCCGAACATCTAGACGCACGTGCATATACAGATGTTCGGACTTTGTCGAACTAATACTACCACACAATTTCACTAGTAGAGCCTATTTCAAAGAGATCCTACTGCTACAGAGTTTAACAATCAACTGAGCAAAACAGCCGACATCTCCGTTTGCACGGAGTTTTTGTAGCAACATTTTTGGAAGCTAAGAGCGCTTCTACCCATTCTACTTCAATGGCTCTAGATCATCGACTTTAGAAAGTCTTTAATTAATATTACGTATTAGATGTATTATGAGCATTTATAAGAATTGTAAAAAGGTTTTTGAGCTCTTTTTCCTATTATGCTGTACATACATTAACATTAGAATTATATAATACTGTTACGTACGCCGCGGATTAAGCGAATAGAATCCCAGAGACTATGTGATCGTTCAAGGGTTATCTGTTATCGGGTTAACTATGTGAGTGCTTGCACTTACTTCCAGGATTATATCTGGACTCTAAGTGCATTTAGGCTAAACAATGACCGTTATTAGTTATTTCTCAGAATCGGTACGGGAAGACCCAATTTCGTGGAAATACATATCCGAATACGTGACTATACAACAGGTAAACAGATTAGGCCTCCTGAGAGATCTACCCTTTATAAGGCGGTACGTAGGCGATATCATGTCATTCTGGACTTAGCAGTGACACTGCGTGTATCTCCTTAATCATCAATAAATGCTGTGAAACGACTGTTGGCCTTTTACTTGGATCCTCCACCCACCCCTACGCAACAATACTATGATTACTAACAAAATTAAATTAAAATTGTAAAATAGAAAATGATCAATAGATCAGTAGCTATTAAAATATATATAAGATGTATTGTTAACATAATTTAGTAATAATAAAAAACATTTAAAAATCAAACTCTAGCGCGCCTCGTAAAATTCACATTCACAACAGTTCAAGTTACAACCACAGCCATTGGATAAAGGTTTGGTGTCAACCAAATTCTCCCAACAGAAACAAACATGCATATCTCGATTCACAAGACTTTTCTGACCTATCCAACAAACCAACGAGTATCATGCTATGTATATATACATATATACAATTGGACAACGAGCACCGAACTGCACACGCAAATGAACACATCATCGTGTCCTGGTGTGCATACACACTTCAACGATTTTTTACGACCGAAAGTGTGCGGCATCGGCTGCTACACGCGATTAGGGTCATTACACTGCAATCGAAGTCGGCATCGAAAGGGTTAAGTGCGCCGTAGTATGTAGAGCCGTGACGTGACGCGACGCAAAGGCCGTCCGTTCCTAATAGACGAGTTCGCCTTGAACCCGACTTCACTCAAAATATAACAACTTTTTTTTTTACCTACGCTCACACTAAATAAAATAAAAAATAAAAATAACGACACGTCTGCCAATATTGTATGTATGTATTATAGACATACATTGTTATCTAACATTTGTTTTGCGTAACGTTTGGCCCGATCGGTCGCTTTTATATTTACGGCCGGACAGTCAGTCGTTTGACTTGACACGTGTACTCATTCACACTGACAGTGGCTTAGTTTCGGATTATCGGTGAAACGTGGAGGGAGGGTCATTCAGGTGCCATTGTGTTGAATATTGACCGTGAAATCGCATTTTGGTCATTGCGAATATCCTGCGTTTACCGAATGTGAAGTCATAATAAATTATTGTAATTTTACATGTGGGTGTTGCGCAACGGATGGATTTAGCTGTGGGACAAAAAAAGCAATTTATATATCAATAGTGTTAAAAAATGGCAATTTCATCGATAAACCAAAGCACAAACAGATAAAACTGGAGGCATGAGGGAATTTGGCTGTCAAGAGCGGATCTCCATGCCATTGAGGGTCGGTAAGGGTTCTGCGACAACTGGCTCACGGACCTTTCATTCAACGGCGTTACGCGCACAAAATGACTGTATTGACAGGAAGATGACTAGTTTCATATTTTGCATGAAACTAGACTTTGCACTCTTACTGACGGTGTCACGACAACTGGCTCACGGACCTTTCACTCAACGGCTTTACGCGCACAAAATTTCAATCACGCGACAACTGGCTCACAACAGCTATTTTGACAAATCTGCAGATTTTAAAAATCCTTTATTTAGTTTGAAGTACCAAAGGCTTGTTTTCGATCAAATACTGATACCACCAGTATCGGTACTTTCGGTAATGCCCGTCGGTAAGAGTGCACGTGTACATGCAAAATATGAAACTAGTCATCTTCCTGTCAATACAGTTGTATAATACAACGCAAACATAGGGAGAAAGTCATTCGTTTAACATCATCTATTTAACACGAATATTTAAGTCTTCACTATTAAAAGAAAACATAATAAAAAGCATAATGAAAACCTCTGTTTGTACCCTAAAGCTGAAAACGCACTGAAAGGAACGGCACGGCACGTCTTCGTGGCTCCCAGTCAAGGAAGAGCGTTCCCAGTTCATTTTTAATTCGTACGATATTATTATTTTGCCAAATTTCTCCTATATTTCTTCAAATATGGGAATTCATCGTTATCGATCATTGTCAAGCCACGAAGTGGTCAATATACCATCCATACAATAATAAAATATCACCGAAAACACTAAAGGGGGTAATTTTTGGAACAGGTTGCCGCAAGAAAGACAAAAAACATGTGCATGTTTAAGAGTATCTAAAAAAAACACGTGCCGCGTGCCTCTCAGTGTGTTTTCGCCCTAATAATTTTTAATTTTAACTGATTTTATGTTAATAACCTATATTTTTATGATTTTTGAAATCAAACTCAATTCCAAATATATTATTTAGATGCAGGTGCTATTTAAAAGTTCGCTTAATATATCTTAATTTTTTTAAACTGCTTCAAAATAGAATTATAATAATAATAAAGGAAAACTTCTCACCAGAAACAACTTTTTGTATCATCATTAACAAAATTGAAACTAAATGGACATTGTACTAGCGTTTGCAAAACAAATGTACATATTTTATTTTATAAAGAATATATACAAATATATGTACATATTTTACGGGAAAATGACTCGAAAACCTCTAAAAGCTTTTTAAAATTAATGTACAGTTTTATAGACATACTTCATTTTGTTGACTCTTACTTTGAACATTAGTAATGCATTTGCACTCTTAAGTACCTATACAACTTCAGTAAAACTAACAGTGCTCTAAATAATAATCAGCAAAGATAGGATCAATCCACAAACCGTTACAAAAAAATATTGCACCCGTAAATACATAAAATTTAAAAAAAATCAACTGGACAGGACTGATGACGGGTAAAGCTAAGCCTGTACTTACATAATAAATTACTAAAAAAAATAGAGTTTATCACTTTATTCAACACGTATTTAGAAGTACAATTTAGAAATCTTGGTCTTTGAATCTTTTTTTCCATTCATACTTACAAAGTAACCGTGAAATTCCATTGAATGGAAGAGGAATTGCATCACGATGAACGAAGGGACAGCCATACAGACGAACATGACTAAGCAGAATGTCGTTCGTGCCTTTGGATGAGTAGAAAGTCGCCAATGGAATTGAAATAACGTGTGAACGTTGAACTGGAGTGCTTGACACCAAATCAATTGGAAAATTACCCGCTACTTCGAAGAAGTGCAACGCACAAGTGCTTAAATGCAGCAATAACAACTTTCATGTCTAAGACGCATGCTGAAGACTCATAAATACACAATCTATTTTGAAAAAAAAAAATCAAGCGAATACTGTTTTTGACATATTTTATTAAGGCCTTTTTGGCCGCAAGTCCATATCAAGAAAATAAGTTCCCAAAGATAAGGCAAGGCTTAAGAAATGAACGTTGATTATATACACATACGTATATGCGTACCTTCTATTATACATAAATACTAATGTGTTTCTTTGTCCAATATGCAAATCTACAGTTTTCAATTTAGAACTAATTCAAGGTACCCTGAGACCGGCCACGCTGGGCGAAATGCGGCAACACGGTGGGTGACTTTGTTGCGCGACCATATCAAATGTATGCAGTTGTATGGAGCGTGCCACACCAGGCAACTCGCCAGTTGTCCAAATCGTAGTCACCTGACCGGCAAGATCGGTTGCCGACATTGGGTCTGGTCACGATGATTTTATTAATTGAGCAACGTATAGCGTTGTATTGATGGGTGATTATTTGTGGGCGAGACGATTGACTTAGAGTCACAAATACCTATTTGTGACTCTAAGTCTGACCAGCAGTGTCACATTAATATGAATTAAGGTCAACCCAGGGCTTGAACTCGGGAACCTGTGGTTAACATTAACGCAATGACCGAGCTATACTGCTGGCTCCAAGTTAGACAAACTGGCCAACTCAGACAGAAGACGACCAGTTTGATAATAAGCTTGAAATATAAAAACAAATATTCGCTGTGCAAATCGACATTTTCAATTAAAAATCCTCAAGGGACGTTAAGATGAGTATCCAGATCGGAGTAAAATGCAACAACACAGAAATTCCTCGACCTACTCCACGCAGAGAGATCTATTGGTCAATTATTCGCGACATCTCATTGGCTGTTGAGCGCAGTGCGCTTATTGGCTGTTGAATCTCAATTTGAAATTAGCAAACTCTGACAGAAGACGGCCAGTTTGATAATAAGTTTTAAATATAAAAATAAATATTTGCTGTGCAAATCAACATAGTCAATTAAAAATCCTCAAACTTGGTATACTATAGTTGCGGGGACGTGAAGGTGAAATCCAGACCGGAGTAAAAGACGCAGTGAATGGTCTTAGAAGCAGTTTATTGCTGACGAATTCTACAGAAATTTCTCGACTTTATATACTTTACATGTACTCAACGCAGTGAGATCTATTGGTTAATTAGTGGCGACATCTCATTGGCTGCTGAGCGCATCGCGCTTATTGGCCGTTGAATCTCGATCGCCGATTGGACGACATGAACTCAAATTGAAAACATTATTTTAAAGTCAAGTACGGAATAAAATTCTATTGCAAACACGCAGTCCAACGTTGAAAGACCGCGGCCATTTCTGCGAAACAACCCCGGCGATTTATTTTTTTCTGCAAACAGTGGAGGAGTTTGGGTGGCCGAGTATTTTGCGTGTTTGGCACATTACCACCAGATCGATATGGTAATAGTGGGCAGTTCCAAAGAAGGACGCCGTCTCTGAGGACGTATTACGTCAACGGCACTAATGAACCACCAACCAGGTGAGTCCAATACCACCACCACTATAACAGCCATGGAGACCATAGTGGCCGATAGTGGCAGGTCAACGACACCGGCTCACGCACCCAACACCCAACACCCACCCACACCACCGATCGATCCACAATTAATCAATAAGTATTTACATACGAAATGAGGCCTAGTACTACACCATTCCATATGCGGCATAAAGTGCCTTACTGTGAAATTGAAAGTGTTTGTAGAAGTTTCATCGAGGAGTTGGTAATACGCCGTGATTGCGAGGATCAAACTTTTGGGGTTTAGGTAAGATGAACCGCGAGAACTTCAAGGAAAATACTTTGTAATATTATAGTACAATCAGATCTTAATTGCTTTTTAGAATCAGTAAGCTACAGTCGACCTACTGAAATATTTACTGCGCGATTTCCTAAAAATAAACTAGGCGTAGGTAATCTTTTTAAATTTATGTAACATTGATTATAGTGGTTGAAGCATCGTGGAAACTTTATACTTTTTTTTGTTTCAAGTTAAATATATTATTTAAATTACTCTTTGTGAAAATGTTGGGTCGTAGAAAAACGAATGAATATTCCAATAAATTTAAATAAAATAAAATTATTCAAATAAATTTAATAAAATGTTTAATTAGCCATGTTTACGTGGTTTAAATTAGAAACACCGAGCGAAGCCGGGTAAAAGCACTAGTTTAATATACATACATAAAATCAAATTTCTAAATTCCCAATTACATATGTAGGTAACAAAGGAATTGTAGACCAACAAATTGTGAGATAAGATAACAAGGAGAAGGGTTGGGAAATAGCCATAAGGTTATTTTCTATTTTACAAATAATGTTGGATCTGGTATTTAGGAGGAATAGGCGGTAGAGTAAAAGGAGACTCATTTAGCGATTTAAAACACTGTTTATTACTCGGAGAGCCACAACGATTTGTCACATTGCATGTTACCATGCATGCATGCCAACTTAATCATTCATACATGCGTTATTCTAGGTTAGAAAACTAAATTCCAGAATAATTTTAAGTTTCACATACTTACTGAATTAAAATATTAAAATTACATTACTGAATTAAAATATGAAATATTTTGATTTGATAATTTATTGAATTAAATACATTCAGCAAAATATTATATACACATATGTATACATATGTACATATATGTATGTATATATAAAATATACATAATTACGAATTTTGACAACATTTTTCATTTCCCCTATTTCTGACTTTGATCTTTGAAACTGGTTATATTTCGATATTCTGCCCTTTGCATCCTGCTCGCGCACACGCAATTAACGGCTTAGACACGCTGAATCGTACGGTACGGCTTGCCTACGTGGACTCCAGCTGTGATGGACGTATCCTCATGTCATTGTTAATTCGTACGATTTAATTATTTATACAAGTTTCTTCTACATTTCTTCAAATACGGGAATCGCCATCATCGATAACTATCAAACCTGTGTCAATACAATTATAAAATAACACCGAAAACATTCCAGGAGGTGAGTCTTGGCCTGGATTGCCATAGCATAGACCAGGCGTACTATATATTTGTGTATGCGCCCTAAAACTACATATGTATGTACATATGTGTGAACAGAATGCAAACTGTGTGCCATATTGCAAGCCACGTCTACGTAATCACAAAAGGACATGGTGTATTATATTCTATAAAATATATTCAAAGTAGAGTATACATTAAATATAAAATATGTATATAAAACAAAGAGGAGTTCTAAATAAATAGCACAATTCAAGTATATACACTTAACTTTAAGAAACCACTGAATTATGTATAGAGTATCTAGGCACACTATTCCATACAAAAACTGCCACAAATTATTTAAAAGCAGAAACCTCGATTCGTTCGTTTTTACTAACCTCCTATTTGAAGCACTACTTACGCCACCGGTCACACTTGATTTCATTGTGATAAGACGATTGTCCATACCGCCGACGATGACCAAAAAGAATAAACAAGAATGATACAAAAAGTTATTCTAACTTGAGATTTGGTCAGAGAGCAAATTACAGGAAACGGCAACAAAACCACAATCGGCGAAACTTTTGATGTTGGAAGGAAAAAAAATAAACCACTCCAATCAGGGTGATGTCGTATACCAAGCTAGTGACTAAACTCACATCCGAGAATACTGAGTATATGAGGAAAATGTGAAATGTATAATAGAAGCGCTTAAGTACGTAGTATCAAAAGAAGATAATTCGAACATATACGAAAACTTCTTTCATAAAAGAGCGATAAACATCTCAGGAGAGTGAAGGACTTTGACACAATCGCGGTGATAGGAATTGTGCTCAATACGAGAACAAAGATATGGCAATAAATTTAATTCAAGCATGATTAAATTGGATTGCTCGAAACGTATTATGAATTCTAATTTAAAAAAAAAAAATATATATATATACATATGTATATACAATATATTATGACAATATTAAGTTCCATGAGACATGTGTACATGTGTAGTCACGAGTGGCGTGCCGTGACTTTTAGGTATGAAGAAAAGAAAAATATATTTATTTTTTTTTAATTATAATAATGTCTTGAAGTGAGAGGACTATAATTTTTCAATTTTATGCCAACATAAATATCCCAAATAGCCTACCTTTCTTAATAACATCTAGATTCGTCTTCAAATCTGAATCATCTGAGCGATTTGTCGAAGAATCGATCGAGAATATTCCAAGGCCTCGTTATTTGTTTCCGCGTTCTCCGCACTGATTAGTTCTGAGGAAATCGTTTAGTGAATCGGGTCCCTTGCCACATTAGTACTTAAGATCTGTGTAAGTATATAATATTTTAACAAAAAAAAAATCAGAATAATGTTTGATGGACTCAAATCAGAATATTCTTAGTGAAAATTCCAAAAAATGCTTGAAGAGACGAGTAAATTAAAAAATGTTTTGTCTTCGACGAAACGCCTATACATACATAACAATTCAGAACAGAATTGAGACGGCGATGCCGTGCAAGTGAACAACGCGGCGGACCATACCATAACACTCCACCACCACTATACTTCAGGTAAGGCCGATTCCGGTTTTTGAACTTCACTAATCCGAGTGAACAATATTAATATAAACAACGATTTGAATTGATTGTAATTGAATTGTTGATTTTTTTTAAATGTAAGCAAAAGATTTTAGGCGACTAGCCTAGTCCCTCTAATCCAATGACGGCTCGCCACTAATAGTCACATAAGTTCTAGTCCTACTATACTATAACCAAAGTATTTCAAGTCGTTTTAAAGATCAATAAAATTGAATCATAAAACCTTCAACATGAGGCCTCATCGTTGAAAGCTCAACGAAGCTCATCGTTGAAAATGAATACCTTACACTAATATTTACTACGAAATTTTTTGATTCTAAATGGAAAGCAGAAGACATGCAATTACAGACAAATTAACAAACAATATTTAGTCGAATTGAAACACTTTATATGAGGGTTTTTTGACCTTGGCCTCCGAGCTCTTCCCAAGCCCGTTAAAATATTGTACCTGGAGATTCTATTAAATATATTAATCTATACCACTTTTGGTGGTTATTAATAGGAAATTTTCAAACAAAGATTTATCTTTATATACTAGATTATACCACGTTTTATGCGTTAAGTGATCACGTTTCGAGGTGACAAAATATTGTGAAATTTCGAAAGCGGAAATGTTTGCTTTTGTATCAAATTGAGATGGAGACGTAAAAAGGAAGCGTGACCCTCCATTAAAGATGCCCCGTGATCTCGAAGAGTTTATCGAGGACTCAAAAAGGATTCCACTCTCGCTTTTAAAAACAAAAACTGCTTGCCCGATATATGTATATAGACCCCTTCTCCATCGGAAATATCTCATCGTGTATATCTTATTAAAAAGTTACTAATGAATAATCAATAAGGAGGAAATTTTAATCTAAAATCGCTTAAATTCAACATCATCGAAGTGTTTTGCGAGTTTTCCGAATCGGCAAACACCTTTAATTAAAATTTTCCGATTCGCCAAACATTTACATTATAAAATTTTTCCATCGAGTTTTTGCTAACGAGACTTCGTGCCCGTTCATCTATGAATTTGAATTTGATCCACACGTCAACGTTTCACCTACACAAACACCCGTTCGTTTAAAATACGCAATTTAGACCGCGATCTGAATCCGATCGAAAACTGAAAGCCTTTTCGTTGCATTCGCGAAACAAAAGTGCATTCGAAGGCGTCTCCGCGAAATATGTGTTCTAAGAAGACGCATGCACACACACACACACACACACACAAGTTAACACACGCCGGCCGTAAAACAAAACGAAACGTGCTTAGAAAACGTCAGTTGCTATTTAATTTGCAGCGCTCACCAGATTCGTATCCTTGTTCAGAATACGAACGTAGTTCAATGACTTCTGCACGTGCTCCGAGCACGAGATATTCGTGCACTAAAATGCACGCGCGATGATACCAAGTCGAACGCATCTATTTAATATATACATATGAATTATGTTTTTTACAAAATTAAGCACACTCAAATGCTCAAAATAACTCCTCATTCCTCTTCCTATTATTGTTGCCCTTCGTTCGAATTGAGACCGCTGCCTACAAACCTGTATTCGAGTGATTCTATAATCGTTCATCGTGTATTATTCTTAGATCATTATGTATGTATGTACATATATTGGAATATACACAAAGAACAATGCACTCAAGTATGGAACGCTTTATTCTGGGCATAACGAGGAGAGGTAGTAAACGGAATAAGTGGGTGAGAAGTACATATGACAAGAGTGGTTGTTATAGTGGAGAGAGTGAAGAGATTGAAATGGCTTTGGACGGGTCACGTAGCTGGAAGAATGCACAAGAGGTGGACAAAAGAAGGGCTAGAACATGGGAAAATGGAAAAGCGTAAAATTAAAATTACGAAATTAGAAAAATGTGTGATGGAAGAGAATAGAATAGAAGCATGTTGGGGAGACATTCATCCAGCAATGGATGGTGAATAGCTGTGAATAATAATGATGAGAATATCATCACGTGATACGAAAGAAACAACAACATGGAAACGATTCCGAGTTCAAATTAGTCAAAATCTTGAGGTTGAATTTTCTCATGATCACACAACTTCATCTATTGATACTTCATATGCATATGTATGCATAGATGAAGTAAAAATAGTAGAAAAAAAATACGATCCTAGTAAACATTAAATAATCTAAATTCTAATTCTAAGAAAGGACCTGTCGGGCAATTAATTGGGCAATTTGTCGAAGCACCGAGTCACAGGGTGGCACGGCATTTGAGAACTCAAAATATTATTAAATAACACACCTAACCGTTGAAACTTTATTACAATCAGTTGTAAAATGTTTTGTTTTAATCTAGTATAGATAAACAAGATTTGTTCTAAACAATAATCTAGTTTTTCTCTAACATATGTAATTTGAATGTTGCATTTGACAAAAAAAAATCTCAACCAAAGTAAAATCGCCTGTTATGATTCAAGTATCGTAGACAAAAAATTACTACATTACAATAAAAACCCTGAAAAAATCTATTAATCCGAGCCAGCAGCATGGTTAGGTGGTTGCTTTGATACTAAGCACCGAAAGGTCACCGGGCTCAATCCCGTGAGTTGACCGCGATTTTAAACAATTTATTTTTAGTATAATCTTTAATGCTGCTGGTTAGCCTTGGACATTTGTGACTCCAAGTCGATCGTTGCCTATCAGAATTTGCCAATTTATCTGATTTCACTGTTGAAGCGATTCCCCCATCAAATTGGCAAAAACCATTCTACCCACTATTTGAATCGGTCTCCGTGACGAGCCAGAATGTTAAATTACAGAAAACGCAAATATCGGAAGGCAAAGATCGAAAATCGAAAGATCTTAAGTCGAAAGATCAAAAAAAGGGTGCATTGTAAACGGTACATACTCACTTAATTTGCGCGAGCAGGATACAACAGGAACAAGAGGAACAGGCTTTTCCTCCCGTATTAATGTGCGCGCGCAGAATACGGGAGGAAAAGCCTGTTCCTCTTGTTCCTGTTGTACCCTGCTCGCGCAAATTAAGTGAGTATGTACGTGAGTATGTACCTATTTGAATATGATTTCAAAATGTATTATTTTTAACATAGATGTCTCGTTAATTTTCTTATACTTAGTATCTGTATTATGCTTCTATATCTGGTCACAGTGACGCGTTAGAATAATATGTAATGTCCCTGTGGCTAATATATAAATAAATAAAATATATACATAGAATAAGGTGACTTTTATTATATGTAGTATATACATAACTTTTAGTTTAGGATCTGACTGATCTTTTTTATTGTTAAGTTTTATCAACTGACTCACTCAAGTCCTACTTCCAAAAAAATCTTCTGGATCATTCTACCATTAAACCACAGAACTCTCAATAATCTCGAAGAAGTTGACAGATAGCACACAATAAAATTCATACAAACGAATCCATCCAACCGATTTTAAATAGATAAATAAAATACCTCAGAAGAGGCGTCACATGTATCAACAATTCAAAGGCATATATTACAAGTATGTATGTATGTATAATATAATTGACACATAAATCGAAACGAAACGTATGTAAAATAAATACAAACGGTTCGATAACCTATTGAGTGAGATTAGATAAACGGAAACAAATACACTTAAAACACATGCTTCTTAAAAAAAAGAGGTAAATATCAACGTCGCCTTATAACACTCGACACAGAAAATTCCAATATATTATTACATATATTTCAAAAGAATAACACTTTGAGGAATGCCATGGTTATGAACTATTACGAACAACAAAGTGCACCGCCACATTTGATGTCATTATGCTGATTCATAATAATCATTGCTCCAAAATTAGCAATCGCATTCATGCACAGTATAAATAAATGCGAGAATTCAGAAAGCAGCTCACCTATTTATCAGCCT
The DNA here is from genome assembly GCF_051622035.1 of Arctopsyche grandis. Taxonomy (NCBI): domain Eukaryota; kingdom Metazoa; phylum Arthropoda; class Insecta; order Trichoptera; family Hydropsychidae; genus Arctopsyche; species Arctopsyche grandis. Next base: position 2,946,492 of record NC_135367.1, read on the forward strand.
GCAGTAAAATCCAAAGAGACGGGTAATCCAAAGCGTGTAAAATAAGTCACTTGATAAATTTTCACACAAAACACTGTATATCTTGTCACAACACAATCATCACATGATCTTTTCAGAATTAGAAAACTATTTTCATACCGGAGACGCACATTCACACCGCACAAAATTTGTATAATTATGCATTGTCGTTAAACTATTACTTTGATTCGATTTAAATGCACGCTTTCAATGTGCATCGAATAACGACTGCACTGTTTTGTTTTGTTTTTTTTTTGAGTTAAGTTAAATTTCGTTTTATTTTATGTTCGATGTTTTTCTTTTTTTACTATAAATTTTTTTATATAAAAATCTTAAAATATTCAAAGAAGTTCACGCGGATTCAATTCTAAACGACGAAACTTTAGTTCTGACACTATAATATTAACTTTTGAGTTTTTGTTAATAGATATGCGAATGAGGACACGAAGCAGTATTTTCAGGGAAGAATCTTCCAAGCAAAAGACGATGACAATCTAGAACAAAAACATACAAATTAGTTGCAAAATTCATACTAAATATAAAAAGTTATATATTTTATGTAAAATGGGTCATATGTATGTGAAGGATTGTAACGTATAAATTAGAGGATTGGTGACCACTGGTTTAATAGCGCTGATCACCCGATTTGGAATACAACATCACTCAATACGTTTTTGAACAGTGTCCATTACTTAATAACAACACACAATATATTATACAATCGATTTCCGTGGATGAATCCAGTATATCTTTAACCCTCCCTCACCGAAGTGGGGTATGCAAGTGCCCCAAATTTAACGTTTTTCGTAATAACTATGTGGTTTTTTACATTTATACATGTCTACGTTCCAAAGTATGATTTAAGACGGTAGCGATAAGTCATGTTTTTGACTGTTCGCTTGCATATTCTTGTTGATCGATGAATCAATGCGAGAGAAAGAGACAGCTATATTTTCGTAAGCTATTGTTTTCGTCGCTTTTGGCACGTGGCTATTGAGTCATGCAGTCGCCTGTTAGCCTTACCAATCTGCGTTTGCATGTTGATGCTTGTCGTTATTTTTTAATACAAAAATAGTCAAAAACACGCTATAGGACTAAAACTGTTTTATGTTGATGTATAAACTGATTAATAAGATATATATTTTAACCCATTTGTATTGAGAAAGCTGTATTTTGATTAAAAAATACTGGGGTCTTACTCGAACCCGATTCGAGACACTCGTTAGACCCCGTCCTTCAAAGGTTAAAAAAATAAAAACATGCTGAAAACGAAAGACTACCTTACAAATTTTTTACCACATTGAATTCAAAACATGAACCAAGAAGTTATTTTATCAATGAAACAACGCTATGGTACGCTTTTACACATATTTTTTTACAAATCCACTAGAAATGTATTAAAATATAAACGGCAAGACTTTACAAATGTCAACAAAGAAGCCCGGATAATCGATGGTGTAAAATATACATATGTTGTACGTCGATTCAATTAGCGCACGACCACCGTTCAATCGAGTGAAATGAGCAAAGTTAAAAAACTCAATTAAAAGTTTCGAGTCTTCGTGGCGGCAATCCTTTTTCAGCTTTGCATAAAAATAACTTTTTCCGAAATAGCACACGATCATTCTTAGCCAAACTACTCCCCTCCAGAGTGCATTAAAAACTGCACTCCAGCTAGCTCCAATCCCGAAACGAAATTAGACGAATAAAACGGGACACATCTTGAAGAAACGATGCGACCGAAGAATGGCATAAACGTCTAGGCGAGCGGAAAAATGAAAATGAGATTGAACCGAGCGGGGATCAAAGTGAAAAAATAAAAGAAAAGCTGCGCTTATTACGTCTCTATTTAAATTCCTTTTGTCTTCCACGATTTTTATATTAAATATATGTCTATACAAATATATATATATATATATATATATATATATATATATATATATATATATATATATATATATATATATATATATATATATATATATATATATATATATATAATACATTTCTATGGGATATTGACGGTCTCTAGTTAGGGAGCTGGCAGTAGGAAATGACGCAATAGCAGACGGCGAATGTGCATTATGAATGCAGGCGACGTCATTTCCGTAGCCACTAAGCCAACGCTGCTCGATCGCACTATAAAATATTCCAATGATGTGCATATGCACATCATTGACCCCAAAATCTCACCGCTTATGAAAAATATGATAAACGAGTACGTGTTAAAAACAAATCGAATTAAATGGCAAATAAGAACTACATACATACATAAGTACATACATTTCTGCTGTGTATTAAAATTCCTTATGAAAAGCAATAACTCTATGTATTTGAATATGCAATGAAAAATGCTTCCGATATTGGTTCATTTTTTAATTATAATACACTAGTGTTTTTACCCGGCTTCACTCGGTATTTGTAATATAAGCCGCTTAAACATGGCCAATCTAATAGTAAAAATTTTATTAAATTTATTTTAATAGTTTTATTTTATTTAAATTTATTTTAAAAGTTTTATTTTATTTAAATTTATTTGAATATTCATTTGTACGATGACGTCACGGACAAAAATACTTACATACATACATATGTACTTACTAAGTCTCTTTCGAAATTATATATTACACTAGTGGTTTTCCGCTTAAACACGACTATTTGAATAGCTTTATTTTATATAAATTTATTTAAATATTCATTTTTTTTTATTTTTTTATTAAATTGACTGTCACGAACAAACAAACAAATATACTAAGTCTCTTTCTAACGGAGCATCTGGCAGCCGAAAATTCCATCATACTAACGATAACTATCATAGTAACGAGAACTTGAGTGCCAAATATTGTGTATTCGCGATTTTCATGGCAAAAATTGTCTTTGTGACCACCCCAATGTGACGAATAGTCCAATTACCATAGAAACTTACCTGTTTATAAAGTTACGAACGAACAATACCTACATACATACATATATATGTATGTATATGCAAAGTCTCTTTAGAAATTATATATTATATTAGATATATTATCATATTTATTTTATCATTTGTATGATCTATATTTTGTTTATACGGACTATAGGGATTGCGCTTTTCTCCCTATCGTCTGAAATAAAATCTATCATCATTATTAAATACTGTACGTCATCGCGACGGAGTACTTCCGATGCATATCGCTTAAATTCAACCTTGATAACGAATTCCGAAAAAAATATTTATACACAGATAAGAAAATGACATTCAAAAAATCTGACACCGAAAGCTCGTATCATACATACATACGTACATTTCACCGAATTTTGGCACAGAAATATGGAAAAAATCACACAGATAACAAGCCACCGAATGCGGCCACAAACGCACCAGCAGTTTTAAACAACAACAAAAAAACCGAAACGCGTTATCATATATTGAACCCGAGCAGCGCAGCGCACCTTGGCCCAGTGAACTAGCAAACGCGAACCTATCCGGAAAATTAGGGATGCGAAAGAAAACATACGACCGGGGTGAATAAACATAAACAGATCGGTTTCCACGGCAACTACATACATGTGGAATGGCAAAGCTGGCCGGCCAGAGCTATTTGGGTCATGTGTGTGTATGCGAGTATGTGCGATTGGATCAATTGAAGCAATTACTCCAGCACTGGCTTGGTTTGAAATCATGCACAACTCGGCCTACTGCCTACTATACGTTTTATACATATACATACATAGCGTGTTTTAGAAATCGGACTCGGTTACAAAATCAATATGAGCTACGCACGAGAGCTCGCCGAGGGGGTGCCAAGTTCATTTGACATTTGGAGTATGTAGAAGCAGAAGAAAGTCGACGATCTAAAAGTCACATGCGAGATAAATAATCGAGGGGTATGAAACAAAATCCGATTGATACCTTTTAGCATTGCGAGCAAAAAAGAAGAATGGGATTGTTCAAAATACGTTGACGTTGATAAATGTAGATGGAATTGAGAAGTTTAAGGCGAAAGATTTTGAAGATGATAAATATTATACTAGTACGGGGTGTGTGATTAAAAATGCTCATACCCAATATTTAATCGCCATAGTTCTTTATCAACTCGATATAAAATAAAATTATATCGCGCGCTCATATTACCATTATTAACCTATGCTTCACCTGTATGGAATAACGCCTCGAATACTAACCTTTCCAAGCTCCAAGAAATACAAAATAAATCCCTAAAAATAATTTATAATACACTCATATATACTAACTTGAAAAAACTGCATGCCATATATAATATTCCGTTTGTTACAGACATTACTAACAAACTAACCAGTAGATTCTATGACAGAATCACTAATAACCATACTAACACACTTGTGAAGAGTCTCGGTGATTAAAACAAAATGTCTATACCCTTCAGGTATAAACTCAGATTACCTAAACACAATCTGCTCTAGATCATCGACTTTAGAGTGTCTTTAATTAATATTACGTATTAGATGTATTACGAGCATTTATAAGAATTTGAAAATAATTTTTTTTTGAGCTCTTTTTCCTATTATGCTGTACATTAACATTAGAATAATATAATACATATTATCATTACTAACAAAATTAAATTAAAATTGTAAAATAGAAAATGATCAGTAGATCAGTAGCTATTAAAATAGATATAAGATGTATTGTGAAAATAATTTAGTAATAATAAAAAGCATTTGAAAGTCAAAATCAAAATAAAAATACAATCAGCTACGAAGGAACGGTCTCAGTTCAAGGTCAAAACCAGTTGACGATACATTGGTGGAATTAATCAAGCTGAAAGCGAGTTCAATCCTGTAGAAAGCATAACTAATTCTAATTTGAGCCTTAATTTTGATTAATGCAAAACGGCGAAAGCACTTTTCGACAAATCAACGCTATGTATCCAAAACTATTATATATAATAACAGAGTAAGTTCCTTACTCTTTATTCTCATGGGGTTCACAGACAGTCTTTCAACTAATCGTACAATCTATCACTTTGTCCATATGCTATATAAAAGTATAGATATGTATGTACATATATGGGAAGTTGTAGAATGTGGGTAGATGATCTATCAATGACTTATTCAAATATTATTGTATGATGAACTATGTATGTATGTACAGATGTATGTACAATGTAGAGTTCAAAAGATTTATTTCGGTCAAGACATTTTTACAAATATCATTTTTGTTGACTGTACATAGTCTGGATATTGATCTAAACATTTCATTTGATTGATTCTCAACAATCATTCATCCAAATTATATTACATACATATTCAAAGTTGATCGATTTTTCTCTCAATTTGGTGAAGTAAAATTATTATCTACAATACTAAGCAATCTTTACTATCGGAAAATTGGGAAAATTATCATTTCGACTGTAGGTTCCTTAAAAGAACCTCGCATGCACACTTTCAACTTCATTTCTCAATACAAAAATAAAAATTCGTGGATATGAGTAGGTTTAATATAAATTGTACCATATATATTAAAACCTTCCATTAACAATTGATTTATAAATTATTGAAAAAATAATGTTACATTTAAATGAACTAAATTCGATAAAATTAGACTCCAACTGTTTAATGGAATTGTTAATTCGTACGATCTAATTATTCTCCTACATATTTTCAAATATGGGAATCACGGTTATCGATCAGTGTCAAAACTTATATCAATACAAGAATAAAATATCACAAAAAACACTATGGTCTGGGTGCCATAGTATATATATGTATGTAGATCGGGCGTGCTAGCATTTTTTTACATGTGCAAAACTATCCAAAAAGAAAACAGGTGCCGCGTACCTATCTGTATCTGCGCCTTTAAGGTCTGACCGCACTATGCGTCAAACGAACGATCCGACACTTCACAACAGTGTGCGAAAATATTAGGTAAACCGCACTTGAACGACATCGATGCGACACTACGCAGTAAATTATGTTAATCATTCGTTCGGTACCTCGGCGCAAGATGGACGAAACGGACGCTATTATAGTATATTTGATATGCGAGGAAGAAGGACGATCGAGAAAAACCAAAAGATTATGGCTACATGCTATTTCAAAGTCACGATATGAAGAAGGAGAATAATTTTCGCAAGGCAACCCCCACTCAACGACACTTGCGTCACGTCGCGACCGACACTTTGCGTCAAAGTTGGTCGAAAAGTCAACTTTGACGCAAGGTGTCGTCATGTGACTGTCGCGCAGTGCGTTATGTCTCATACAATTTCATACAAACAATATTTGGTCGCGTCCGGTTGTGAAGTGTCGGATCGTTCGGTTGTCGCATATTGCGGTCAGACCTTTATGAGTGTTTAAGTACATATACAAATGATATTATAAATCGAGTCCAATTTATGATTGTATGATTGAATATTTGACGAATAGAACCAACTTTTTTTCTATTTTTTTTAAATTCGACACACAAAAATGTATCAATCAGCCCCAAGTGCAAATCACAAATTGATAAATTCTGTTTGTGGAAACCAATTTCGCACGACTTCAATCACGACACGCAAATTGCTCATTCATGCCGTTTTTTGAAATAGACCCACCGTTGCCAAGACACCGCGTGCCAAAAATTCCGAACTGGAGACGAAACAATGGAACATTTCAGTACGAAAATAATTTTTCGCACCGTGCCTCACCATGGACTACGACCACCCAACCTTGGATTATTCTCACAGAGAACACGGAACAATGCAAAAAAAATTACATCACATACAGACATATGTACACAAACATATTTATCATGGAAGTCTGTATTTTGCGAGCGTTGATTTGCTTTGCACACTATGTCGGAAAACGGGGATAAAAATTTGGAAAAGTATTCCGAGATGGGTAATGCGCCACGTGGCTTCAGCTCAGACCCCATTATTTGTTATTTGGAGGTATTCCGGTCTAACGACATACAAATGCAGACCCAAACACGATGATTGCAGACGATTACCTCTGTCATGCAATACTTACATTAAGGAGTAATTCACCTGTATACACTTTCGTAATTATAACAAAGCGTATAGTTTAAGCGAACACACACACAAACATATCTGCATGCATGTATTATATATAGAAACAGGACGATATAAAAGCAATACGTTTAAATCAAATACGTATTACATTACATACGTATATAATGTAATGCTACGTGATACGAGATTTAGATGGATTTAGGTAATCTGATTGAAGACTATTCCGGTGAGTACGTTGGCTCGTACCATTCGTCTTGTTCGATTGAAATTAGTCCTTTCCAAATTACCAAATTGAAACTCGACGACCCCTTTTTGCTACCAGATCGATTAAATGCCAGTGGATCGAGTGGCGAAATATTTTTTGTGGGAACATACATAATCTATTGAACTTTCTCAATAATGCCAAATAAATGATAAAAACCATTAAGAACATCTCTCTATATAATAACCATTACGTAAATAACATAAAAAACGGTCTAAAACACAGGTTTCAGAGAATGGATCACATTACATTACATCATAGTTCGGTCGTTAAGCTTCTGCTTAGCGTTGAGAGGCGGCGGGTTCGATCCCTGGGCCGAGCCTCGAATGAAAATGGATTGTTCATAGTATGCTGTTGGTTAGACCTGGATTTGTGACTTCAGGTTGATCGCTTCCTATCAGAGTTTGCCAATTTTCTCTGATTTCATTGTTGAAACGGTTCCCGGAAAAAAAAATTGGCTAAAAATCCCTCCTATACGATATGTCACCTATAATTTGTTATTAATTAATGTACAATAAATAAGTTTGTGTACAAATTAATAGATGTCACATCGATTTACGAGTTTTACAGTGTCTCGTAATTCAGTGATTTATATAAAAAAAAAAATGCTGAATTGTAATTTGTACAATTGTAATTGGCCAGGAAGGCGCATTGGGGTTTACCTGTAAGGCCATCCTGGTATATTTGTAAAATATAATAAAAATAAATAAAATAAAATAAATCTACATATACATATACATATGTATAACATTATTTTTAAATAAACCCAATTACACAGTGAACTGAAGCGATACGACGAACTTTCATCATAGCAAACTTTTTTTTTACATTTCATAAAATGATTCCAAATAGTCCAATTGATAAAATGCGCTGCGATACAACTCTGTTCAAAACTCGTCTCATATATAAATACATTCATATATAAAATATCACATCTGGATGCATTTAGTCCACGAGCCTCGCATTTTAAGCACCTGATCTGCAGATGAGATGCGATACAACACGACAGGAAGTTACATCGGTAATTCGTCGCTTCCTGTCCTGTCGAGTCGCTTCACTGTACACACAAAACATACAAATCGAAGATGAGCGTATACATACATAGACAAAATCCCCAATGTAAAGGTTTCACGTCAAAAATCACATTTAAAAATAATCAACAACAAAAAAAAAAGTAACCAAAAACTGCCATCAATCATCGAATAAAACGGGTACACACGGTAACATTTCAATAGAAGTGTACCGGGGCAAAAAAAAAACGATGAAATTTCGCGTCGAGCCGAGATGACACCGAAAAGAAGCCAAAGAAAGAAAGGGTAATCTCAGAATCTAGGCGGGAGGGGGTGGTAACATGTGTATCTATGGGGTCTGTCCGGAAAAGGTATGGGAAATCTAGTACACAGTGGGTGGGCGGAAAAGAGAGTACTTTCCGAGCCCATGAATGAGGGTGAAAAACCCGATCAATAGTCGCGCCTGAGGGGCACCACGCACAACGCACCGTCACACTGAAATTACATATTTATTTGGACGTGTGTGAAATTGAACATCCCTGGATTCGAGGAAACTTAGCCCGGTTATTAAAACGAAAATGTATCGATCGAATCCGCGATTTTCCGCGGACGCGTTAACGTGCTCACTGGCTATAAACACGCTCCAGCTATGTACTACTACTATGCACAACACGTGGCGGATAACACGCTTGTCTAATTCGGTCGTAAATCACAATTCAAAAATTATAACTCCGGTTTCGATAAGTCGAACTATGCTACAGTGTTATTCGATCGAACATTTACAATGAACGTCAACGAAAGCTGTGTGAGAGAGCGTGTTTGCGTAGGACGATGAACTGAAAGATTGGATCCGTGATAAAGTTGAAAGGTTTATTGTATTTTATTGATACTGATTTGCTTTATTTGAGACGGTTACGTAGAGAATTGAAAATACCCTATCTAATGGTTTTCATATCCAAATCTTTTTTTTGTCCTCTCTTTTTTAAGAGGGCTGGACACCAGCGCCTTGTCCATACAAACGTATTACACTTCTCCCTTCCTCAATTATGGCACTTGAGAAATTATTTTTTAATCTGCTATAGATATCCACCAAAGGCATGTTTCTATCATTTTATTTTTTTGATTAGTTATTTTTTATAAGAGCTAGGAGCCACCAAACATCTATAAAATCTCCTCGTTTTTATACCCGCGAAAAGAGTCCAGCGTGCTAATTTAACGGTTGATTTTTAAAAAAATACGAAGACACAAACATAGAAAATATCTTTCTCATACCGATGATGAAATTTTTTTGTAAATTGGTCCAGTTTCGGAGGAGAAAACTGGAGAATACGAAACCTCGATTTTGTCGATTTAAAATATGTATTATCTGGTCGAGGCGCAACTGTCGCATTCACTCAATATATATATACAAAATTATCCAGCCCTCTTAATGCGTGATTTTTCCCTTTGGTTTTGTATAATTGTTCTTAAAAAAACGATCGATAAACGTCAGGAATAAATACAGTATTTTCAAACGTGTCTAATACGATTTTTTTTCACCATCGTAATGGCGGATGACACTTCCACTTATATTGATGACCAAACCGAGCAAAATGGCAAGGTATGAAAACAATTACAACATTTTTGACTTTTCCAAATGGAAAAAATCCCACTTTCGGTATATTAAATTTATTGATTTTTTTTTTATTTTCCTCACATCGATACACGAATTATACTTGAATTTTCTCGTAAACAGCACACATGTTTAAGGGGTCGAAAAAATTTTTCGCACGATCACAAAACTTCATCTATTGTAGAGAGAAAATTTACCTGAATTTTATATTTCGAATGAAAAATTCGTATCAAAATAAGTTGAGATTTCAAGTTATCTTTTTACTGCTAAACTGGTAGTCTAATCATTCATGAAGATACAACTCAAAATGTATGCCTAATTATAAACAAACATTCTATAATAAATCCAAGTGTAATTAAATCTCTTGTTAAATATAATCAACCGTTCCGTTGAGAGTATCAATAAACGCCATCTTACATCGAATCAATCAACGCCTCTTAACGAAAATCGGTAATTCGATCTCCGTTAATTAATTAAACGAAACAATCCGAAGAAAATTTCATTGAATAAACACGCCTTTTATAATAATTAAAACATAATATAATATTAACGGACACAACTACAGATATGCATGTACGAAAAAATTAGTAAATATTATGAAATTTGTCAACAAAAACCGGTATCTAGTTACACACACGTACCTACATATATACATTGTATGTGAACAGATGTGTTCGGATTGTTCATCGAACTTTCAGCTTTAATCATATTCAAATTGTTTCGAATTATCATAACGAGACCCACGTAATTTCGGGTGTTTTTCACCCCGTTGCGTGCTTATATTTCCGAAAAGTACAACACACTTACCTTGGCCCTGTTATATGTAAGTAGATCACGAAACCATCAAACTACTATATGAATAATACCTGTTATTAAATGTATAAAATGTGCAGTTATTTTTACTTTATCTATGAACGTAGGAACAATATGTGAAGTTTTGTGATCATGTGAAAATTCGAACTCGAGATTTTGACCAATTCGTGTGTGTGTGTGTGTGTGTGTGTGTGTGTGTGTATCTTTGTATTTTGGGGATTATTTGAACACGGTTAGTCCTATCGAACTGAAACTTAGTACAGGTTTCTGAAATTCAAATCGATACTATGTGAATTTTTTTCAATTTTTTTAGGAGAATGCAATTGGTACCTCCCCTTATAGGTGTCCTCTTTTTTTAATTTTTTGTATTCAATTATCTCCCAAACCGCTAGCCGAATCAGACAGAATTTTTTTACGTGTAATAGAAATTATAAATTTTATACAGTAATATTTTTACCTCAACTCAACATAAATTTATATATAAAATTTTAGAGTTAAGTAAAAATTATATAAATAAAGAAATAAATGGAAGTAGTACTTTTATTTTTAATATACAATAATACTGTCTATATCAAGTAATTTGGGCACAAATCTAATTTGTACAATCATGCGTAAACTATGTAATTTTCCACAATCGTTTAATGACTGTAGACGGGAGAGCGGGCGTCGAATGCAAAAACAACCATTCGAAAAGTCATCTAAACTTTTAATTGGAAGATTAGCAGAATCATTCGAGGAAAACAGAAATAAGAAAATTCAACGTCAAATATCTACACAATATGTATATACAATATTTCCAATTTCAGAAATAATAAACTTTAATTAAAAAACAAAAAATCGAACGTTCGCACGTTTTCTTTTAATGAACGCAAACTCCTCCGAGAGACGACAAGATGAATATTTACGACAGTAGAATTGACAATTTGGAAGCTCCTTCGTAAAATATAGTATTTATAAGCAGAGCATTAAGAACTCGCAAGCAAATATGTACAACATCTTGAGCGAATGAAGAGTTTGCGATTAAACTTTGTGAAAAACAATAGTCTAAACGAGAAAATTCTTCGTCGAAATACAGAAGCATCTTCACAGTTTACAAACAAAACGGAACGTACTTTTCCAAAAATCCCCATAAAGCACTCCAAGTATTTAATTACAATTTTGAAATAAAACGACTCTGAGAGTCGAGCATCATCATCATTATCATCATCATCGTCAGCTATCACCACTTTCATCTGATCGCCTATGACCCAATTGTGGAGCGACTGTCTAGTTCGGAAAAGAGCCACCACAACCGGTTCGACAACTGATGATATTACATACACACACACACACAGAACGGGTATAAAATAAAGATGAAGGGTAATAAAAGTATGACTGGACTGAGATTAACATCTTTTTTAGCTCTTAAATAAAATGTATAATTAATAATGTTTTTGTAAATGTGTCCTTGCCATAACGTTGCGGCTAGTTGGGGGGGGGGGAGCGTTCCGCATATAGAATAGATAAATAAATTAATTTATATTTAAATATATACGCTGTTTTAATGCGTGCCGATTAATCAGAATTCGTTTGAAACCAAAACATAAATTCGTCTTCTTCGCCATGCTAATAAGTCGGTGCCAAATTTATGAATTTCGTTGTACCACCATGCGCGATATTCGATTTTTAAACACGACCCAATTTCTTTAAAAGTGTACGAAAATAATGCGATTGATCGCATGTCCGTTACCACTATAGCGTGTGCTTCTACTATGTTCTATATCTACTATATGTAGTACATATGCGTCTGACCAACGCCTCTAAAACCTGGCTCTTTCTATTTTGATTCACATCATATGAATATTCCATTGAATTGTCTATTTATAGATTGTACATAGAAGCAGGAGAATCAAACACAATCGCTTAGCCTTTTATACAATAAAAAAGTGTGAATGGCGATCGCTCGAATTCCCTTTAGACCTGGGCCACACCGAGCGACTTGCAAGCAAATTAGTCGCGCCACCATAAAAATGTATGGAAATGTGAGCGACCAAGAAGTTGACGGGTATGGCACGTCCCATTTAACTGCAAATTGATCTGGTCGCTTTCAACCAAGCATCAAATACTACATATCATCATTCACAGTCATTCGCCATATACTACTGATTAGAAATAAATTAAAGCAATAAAAAGTGTCAGTCGGCCTAACGTCCATCAGCCAAAAGTGTCCATTCGGCCAAACGGATAAGGGCCTCTCCAACACTCTTTCATTTTTTTCTTAGACTGTATTCGTTGGTGGTGGCCTCATGTTGAGGGCTTTGAAGGTCAAATTCGTTGACCATTAAAGCGGGCTTAAATATCTCTGTTTTGAGCAACTTTCATCCATCTCGCTTCACACATTTTTTCCTGATTTAATCCGCCTATGGCCTTGTGTTCTGTAGCCTTCCATTCACCCTTTTACATTATCTTGGGTATCATTCGAAAGCTTTTTTCGTCAATCTATCGTCGTTTTTCTAGCTACGTGACCTGCCATTACATCAACTACCTTTGTCAAACTTCTAACCCACGTATTCCATTTTCTCTCACTCCTCGTTATACCAAGCATACAGCGCTCCATACCACTTTGACTGTACTGGACTTTATGCAGCATTCTGGCCAATTTTTGCATCCACATTTCATCACTGGCAAGACACGGTGATCGAAGATCTTTTTTGTGCCATTTTAGATTTAAATACGACATTCATTCGCCAATATATATTCCATCCTTGTTTCCTCTTCTTTATTACCGGACATATCAATGATTTGACCTAAATATATATAATTTTTAACTAATTTATTTTATACATTAATTTAGTCGCATCTACGTCAACTTTTAGTCCCACTTTACCTGTCAACCACTGGTTTACAAGCGCTGATCACCTGATCTCGCGTTCGCGCCAAAAAGGTCTCAACAACCAATGAGATCTCGCGCCCCATCGACCAATGATATCTCTATGCGGAGAGTACCCGATGGGTATAAATACTGAGTGTTTTTGGTCCGTGCATTCATTCGGAGCTGACAGGCCGACGTATCAAGAACAATAAACTACAACTATCACACTAGCTGCGTCTTTCACTCCGATGTAGAAAACCCTACTACATAGTCCACGCTGCAGTACTATGTCGTCTGCGAACCGAAGGTGACTCAAAAGGCGACCGTTGATGTTGAGACCTACTTTGTCCCATTCCCAAATCCCTGAAAACGCCCTTAAGAACCGCATTGAATAGCTTGAGAGCTGTCCCCTTGCCTATGTTAAATCTATCAATACCTGAAAAAAAGCTTGAGCGAAGATGTGGCGTTGTTATACATTGCAACCAACAGCCCCCCACATATCGTCCATTATCCAAATACAGACACAAAACGATCGTTCAATTCCACATAGAAACCACTCAAAGTAATGCACGAAAGGTCAAAAACTCGATTCGCCCAATCATCAGTCAACGTCGTTTCACGGTCATCAGAATCGGCCCAAAAAGTGCTGAAACGTTCACTATCAGACCACCCTCGATATTGTATCGTCTTCGGGGTGGAAGGCATTAAGGAGCACGATAAATCATACCAAAGGGTACACTCTAAGCATAGAACGGCATCGCCGTTAAAATAATGACCGAGCGGAGGAGGAAATAAAGGTTACGCTGATAATTTCGAGTCGAAAATAAATAAAAAAGAACAAAAAAAACAAGGAAGCAACATAGCGTAAACATAGCGTAGGGGGAGAAAAGGTTATGGCGTTCCAAACACCCCCCCAAAAAAGCGAAGGGTGGGACTTGCATGCCCACTTACTCCACAATTGCAACCCCAACCGTACGAATAGCTCAAACCCTAAAAGTAATTTTTGATATTTTTAGTACGAGCAACGGAGTGAGTGAACAAGCCCAACACCACAAATCGAACCTCAACATTACTCAATATAAAAAAAAATCGGTAAAAAGACACAGACGACGAACGTTTGAGAATATGCACAGACGCGATAACCAGCACCAAGCACTGATAACTACGATTCTGGGTCAACACACCACGAACAGATAACGGGCTTTTCTTTTCTCCCCAATTACCGCATGTTACACAAACATATGTATTTACAATATATATATATATATATATATATATATATATATATATATATATATATATATATATATTGCGTCTGCTATTGCGTCATTTCCTACTGCCAGCTCCCTAGCTAGAGACCGTCAATATCCCATAGAAATGTATTATATATATATATATATATATATATATATATATATATATATATATATATATATATATATATATATATATATATATATATATATATATATATGTATGTAGGTACTAAAGCGGCTGAGAGTAAATTACGAAGTGTATGTAATAATGGAAGGAGATGAAAGAGGAGCATTATCGCGAACCGGCGACCGTGCGCTTAGCACAACAATGCGATTACTTACAGTTTTGCACTAAAAATAAACTAAACTGTTTATGCATCCAACACTTATTATAGAGTTCTATGATAGTGCGAATAATTTGATAAACAAATCAACGTAACAACATCGCCGTTCAAACAAAACGGAGTGTTTACAGGGTTCGGTGATTATTCCGCAAAATCGATCTCGCGCACGTCACTAAAATCACTCACCCAAAAACTCCATCAATCAAAAACCATCCACGCAAAATATTTTACTTATTCGGTATTCGCAATTTTTTTGGCAACGATTGTCGTGCGCGCGACCGCAATTTGCGCAATAATCCGTTTACCGTTTTATAACGCGAGGATAGTGTTTCATATTTATGTTAAAAAAATGACTACATTCAAGTACGCATGTACTTACTCGAAAACTGTGAGAACACGTCTTTTAAAGGTCTAAATCCTCTTTTAGTAATCCGAACAAACAAAAAAATACATTTGACTTAAATATATTCATGGTTGAATGAATCATATCAGACTTGGGTCTGAATTTGGTGTGATGTAAATCGTATGTATGTATGTATTTACTATGTACATACATATGTACCTAAAGGTTGACCCACAACTTATTCATAAAGGCCGATAGCACTGACGATATGGACTATCAGACGAATGTTTCGCAACTCTGGAGTTAGCAAGATTAAAAATCTGCATGCATATCGCATCAAATAGGAAGGACATAAAATTTCTGTTCCATGCAGTTGTTTTTAATTTGTTTTAAGTTGGAAAAGAAAAGAATCATCGCAACTGAGTAAAAATAATAGAACAAACAGAGCATTCAAATTACAGACATACATACATACTCGTATATCTAGAAGAATGCTTAAATTTAAAGACTTATTATTTTTATTAAGAGCAGTGATGTGCGATTGATCTTATTTAATCTAGCCGGACAACCACCTTGTCTCCGACATAAACATCGTTCAGAATTTATTCGTTGGGGGGTGGTGGCCACATATTGACGGTTTTATAGGTTGACTTCATTGACCTTTAAAACAGCATTCAAATAGTGTATTTCATGCCAAAGTTTTAAGCAGCTTTATAATAATCAAGAGATGATATATCTGTAGCCAAATATTAAATTTGAAGAGTTGATTCGATCATAATAGGACAAGAGCTGTTCATTTGAAAATAAAAAGAATTCGAAGAAGAATAATAAGAATTATATGGATGTATGTACATATGTACAAATATCTAGGTACTATTAAATCAAATAACATTAAAAAATCGTAAGTTCTTTTAAAGGATACAAATAAGCTCACTCAGTTCTGAATATATAATATTTAATGTTATATTGCTTGAGCATACTCAAGTTAATTGAAAAAGTACAATACCACTTGCAACTTAGTTGCTACTACTCTGTTAAAATGCACCTGCCCTTTTGTTAGTATTTGAACTGTCATCAACGAAAAGTTTACAGAAATACCACATAAAAAATTATGCACTTCTCAATCTATCAATGTCATTGCACAAAAGATTTGAACGAATTTGGTGTGCTTATTAACTTCAATGCTCGGCTAAGCTCGATTTCGTCAGATCAGGCTGAGGAGCCTATAAGTCCTACCCAGAACATGCGAGAATTCATCCACCCAAAAACGATTAGATTCGAGCTTAAAATAGCGTTATAATAGTATTCTCAATTGAAAAAAAACAACAAATGGATATTCGAACAGCTCACGAAGCATTGCAAAATACAAGATTGATCACCGATTTGTGGTCGAATACTTTCTCTTGTTAGTTAGACATATCCACCTACGCCTGATCCTAGAGCAATGGATCATATGTATGTACATCGTAAACCAATCGAACAAATACAACAGTTGCGCAAAAGCGTTTTGGCAAAAGCAATTAAAATATTAAATTACACAATATTAGCAGTGGAGCAATGCAAGCACATCCCCCTCGGTCAAGTCAGCTGTGGAGGACGAGCGACTCTTCATTGTTGGATTTCGAGGGTCACACACGTACCGACTGACACAGAAGAAGGGTGACATGTAAACACTAACGTATGTACTTCAATTGCACAAAAAAAATGCATCCGAACACCAAGGGGTTGTTAAATATAACGCACACATACACTCACACACCCTAATACTTAATTGCATGGGGGAAAGAACGTGGGCCAAGTACAAGGCCGAATCACGTGCCCCATAGCGTACCCTCAGAGTATAAAGAGGGAAGCCAACCATCTCTGGAAATCAATACGCAACGTAGCACAAAGATCGCCATTTGAACACAATGTCAATACGCGGAGTGATGAACAAAAATAAAATGAAAAAAAAAAGTCAGTTGAGATGAGAAGCGAAGGGGTTAGAACGCGTTCCGAGAGTGTGGGGAGAGGTTCAAGGTCAAAATGCGAAACTTTTTTGCATGCGAACATTCTCGCAATTGTATCTCGATTGAGACTCGTGTGCGACGTGATCCGAATGGAACTCGCCGAGTTTGAGAAAAAGCAGTACGCGGAAGACGAGAGTAATTACAATTAATAGAGCGGAAAAAAGGTGTCGCTGTTTCGGGCAATAAAAGGATCACGAATCAATCGTGAACGCATGTGATAGGAATTCGATAGCAATGATAGACTTAAACGTAATCGAGTTAGCTCGAATTAAACTCGATGCTATCGTCCCGGTTGGTACTAGTCTAGTGAGAGATACGCATATATGTAATTTCGACTGATGTTGCAAGGAAATGGAAAGATCTAGAACGATGTGATTTGAACAAAGGAAATGCTCGGACGATATCCAAAATAATATAGAAGAAAGCATGCTTAAAAGACTAGCTAGCAGACACAGATGACAGCTAACACTTTGCCACTATTCCTTTGCATTTATTTGGATTGTAAATTAAGTTTTAATGTGCAATTTTGGTGTACTTTGTAGGTTTAGAAATGTATTAATTATAAAAAGTAAAATATTGATATATAATTGTATTGTACGGCCTCATACTGTATATTGCGCTACAGTGCTCAATCTATTTAGTGGATTGTGTATTGATAAACTGCACAAAGTGTAGAATAGAGCAATGCGTGCAATTTTGCATGTGAGGATACGTAAGAATGCTAGATGAATTGAAATGGTTGGATATTAGAAATAGTCTTAAATTAAGCATTTTAAAATTTATATATAAGCTAGATAAGAATATGTTACCCAAATATTTTAATAATCATATAGTTAGGAATAGAGATACATACATATATTATGTATATTGTAAATAGGTTTTGAGCTTTTTTTCCTATTATGCTGTAGATTAACATTAGAATAATATAATACTATGATTACTAACCAAATTAAATTAAATTGTAAAATAGAAAGCTAAAACTGCAGGAGTTGTTTTCCACAGAGGTATTCAAATATATAAAGCCCTCTCTGGGTGCTAGTAACATTGGTGCTTTCTTGAGGGGTGTTAATGGATACCTCTGTGGAAGATGTCGTAATTATATACGTACATAAGTTTGATAAAATGCTATGTTTGTTAATTTTTTTAACTATGTTATACCATAGTCGTTAGTTTAAGTTTGATATTGTTAATTGTGAATAATTCATTAGCAATTTGATATTAATGATAAATAAATAAAATTAAAATAAGAACTAGTCTGTAGCCTTATACGTTTGACTTTCCGTTTTGTCGTTTTGTCAGATTTTAATTGTTTAAACGCGTATAAATTTGTTTTTTTCAGACTATATCTCATCTATATAAAATTTGCATTATAGGCTCTCATTGTCTCATATATATTTTTACAACACTCATAGGTTATATAATGCATGTTAAAATGTTTATATTATAATGTCGATAATTCGATATGCGTGCTATGGCCAATACGGTTATCTTTGTTTTCAATTCTCTGATTTTGCTTTTTGGCTTGATTTTGGACAGATAGCGTCTTTTCGGAACTGCGATATTTACATATATTATAACGAACTTTATATTATACTATTTTTATAAGCCATTTGCAGGTTATTACAAGGTTTTTAATAGTTTCACTTGTACAACGTTAAGTGTTCCCTTCTTTAAACTCTTCCGATCGCTTTGAAACTTTGATACCATGTGGAGCCTAACCTCGCAATTTTGCGAGGTTAGGCTCCACATGGTATCTGGACATGTACCCCCCTGAACACATACTCCCCCGACAAATACCCCCAGCCAAAAACCCCCTGGATATTAACCCCCCGTGCAAATTACCCCCGCCACGGACAAAAACTGTTTAAAAATAGTAATAAATAATTAACAATTAATAATAAAGCAAAGTAATGAATAATAATAAATTAAGTGTGGTAGAGCATATTGAATTTCAATTTATATACAATATTTAATTTTAATTTCAATTCATTGTTGTAAATAGAATAAATATCAATTTAAAAGACTTTTAGTCACTAGTTGGCGTTCTGTGGTATGGAAAGTAAATTTTAATAGAAGTATATATTATTGTTATATTATTATTATTATTATATTTTAAATATTTTTAGACTTTCCATGATGGAATTTATACAATCGAGAAAAGGAAAAGAAAAAGAGATTAAAATACAATTGATTTTGGAGTTCTGTATGTTTTAAATTATTATTATTGATTACTGATTATTGATTATTTATAATGAATCTGATACATGGATTAGTAATATCTGTATTTATCTGGCTGAAATAAATTAGTATTGATACTGACTTTTAATTAAAGATACTGTCAATTTTTATCCTTAACGGGGGGGGGGGGGTTATTTGCACGGGGGGTTAATGTCCAGGGGGTATTTGACCGAAGGTATGTTTCCGGGGGGGTAAGTGTCTTAGAACCGCCCCACATACAGATTTAAATTTTTCGTAAAATATAATCGTAATAAACATCTATGACTTGCGTTGTCTGCGCATGCGCATTCACATCACACACAACACAATCACTTGTGAAATGTCCAAATAGAACGATCACACATTCAGAACGACACAACTTTAACTTTTTAATTTAAAATCATTTGACTCATACATCATAGATAACATACTGGGTACTTGCTTCCCCTCACGTTACATTCACTTCATGCATACTTCATATACGAATGTATGTATGTATGTATGTAATTACCGACCTAAGAATTAATTGGATACGATACCCTAAATTTGCCACACTCGTAGGGGTTCACCGAGAGCGTGCATCGATTATTTTCTTATTTCATGTGCACATACATACACACCCCCATACCCGCTCTATGGGGTTAATCAAATACGTTGTTGGATGGCTGAAAAGCAAGCAGGTACCGAATAACTAAACCAAACCGAGCCACGTGAAAACGCCTAATCACCCACTGAACATTTCGAGTTCATATCGCACGGGGTCACGTTTAATTTCGTCCGTCGATAACCCCAACAATTTAGCATTGACCAAAATATCTACATATCCAATAACTCAAAAAGTGTGTGTGACGCAAAGCTGTCCGTGAAAGAAAACCGATGCTACACTTGTGGTCGGCCTTATCGTCCTCTCTGGCTTCGATCGGCTATACTGTCATGTCATGTCGGGTTAATGCGTCGATCCGTCATTTCGACCCGATCGTCATTAAAATAAAGCACTCAGAGCGCTTACATCACGGCGGACTTGGCCTTGACGATTGACGGCCGCTGTGCTGCGATAACCTGTCCGTGAAAAACGCCAGTCTGACGCAACTTTTCCAATGCCTATTCGAAATTTTTCCGGCGCCGATTCGGGTGCATTAGGATGACATAACCGTCAAAATTTCGATTTAATTGTTAGGTGTTGATTTTTCCGCCGAAATATTTCAGCTAGTGTGTGCGGATAAAAAACGCGCCATTATTAAAATAAATTGCTTGTCAAAAACTCCAGATTTAACTCGCCTTTGAGAGCACGGACATAGCATAGTCGATTGGCAGTCGTTCAACAGTCAAATTGCCCCGCTTTGGAAGCCTACTTCCGGACTAATTTTGATTTACATCCGATCGTATTATTCAAAAAGAAAGTTTACCTATTTGAATTGCTGCTGTAAAGCGAAATTCTCGTGAATTAAATTCGCTCATTTCATTCAAAACATCTGAAAAAGAAATGCCAAGTGACAAAATAAAAAATTGTACAATTTTTGTTTCTTTTTTTTATGTTTTATCTCACGATTTTATAACTGAAACATATGCACAGCCTTAATAACTTTGGGGGGTATGCCCCCCCCCCCCCACCCCATAAATTAAAAAATAAAAATAAAATCTACAATTTTTTATTTTAATTCAAAGCCTCAGGTGAATTTTTTTTTCAATAAAAAGACAATCAAAAATATATGAAAATGTGAACTTATTTTTGATAATTCGCAACATGATCCATAAACTATTTGTATAAAACCGTTATTAACTGGCCACGGGGTTGAATTATTTTGAGAAAAATAGCATGATTAATTAATTTGATAATTTAATCCAAAAAAGTCGATTATTTTCTTCAACATCTTATAAATTCGCTAAAAAAATATTTACTTTTAATGTACAGAAGAAGATGCAGCTGATATTTACATATACATACATATATACTAACCCTAATTTTCCGCAAATTCTAGAAATGAAAAACGCATATAAAAAGTTTATTTTATCTATTGAAAACTACATATTTGATCTCTATTAAGATCGTTCATTTCTATCGTTCACTATTTTTATTAATATACAATTTATAACTAGAAATTTCATAGAGCTTCGCGCGTAAAATTGACTAGATGACTTTTACTAATCGTATCTTGTCAATGATAAATAGGGATATTTAATGTTTTCAATTGATTAGTTCACTTTTTTGAAGGATCTCGTTCCCTCTGGGACTTATCTGGGTCATAAGTATTACATAGTTTTAGATTGCTAAGTAAGCTAACAGAGTCTCTAAATGAGTCTCTAAAAATTGAGGCCAACCTTTTCAACCATTTTGAACGTCAATTCAATGAAATGACAAAAAATCAGTAGAACAAGTCGACTTTTTTATGTACTGGAATTAATATTCCATTAATTATACTTTCTGCTTCTAAATATACTCGTATGTATGACATAATCAATTTTTACACTCTTGTTTGTATTACCTATGTACATTGTATAGACGTGGTATTTCATAATGGATAAATTTTGGCAACCCCAATTAAATATTATATATGTAATATAAAGGAAAATTCATAAAAAATAAGGATAAAAAACAGAAACAGATGGCTGCTGCCATCACAGGTCATCCTAAATCGACACTACAATATACAAACACATTATAATTATAAAACACGAGAATGTGTATTGTTTAAAACAATTAAAAAAAATTCTGGCTAGTCAAATTTGCGTCACAACTTTTAAGTCAGATAATTTAGCACACTGTAACAGTATACGGTCGATCTGGATTTATTAACCATTCAGAGACGTACATACTTGTAATAGGGATTCCAATACCGGTATATCGGTATACCGGTTTGAATGCTTACCAACGCCGATCGGCGTTTAGCTGACAAGTCCACAGGCCTGCAAAACGGCGTTGTAAATATTGCACGTATAAAGTAAACAAGAATACTACCTGCTACGACTTAAAAGGTAGCATTGAAAAAAAATGCATTAAACATGGGCCGTGTAATCCGTGTCAATGTTTATAAAGACTGGTATACACAGAAATTTCTGAATTTATAACCATAGCAGAATTTCCCGATGGAAATCCCTAACTGCTGAGTATTTTAGATTGTGGCTTGGTATTTAGATTGTGAGCATTACATTTTAACAACAATGAATAAGATGGAACTGGTAATGGAAAATACATTCAATAATAGACTTATTTTGTTTACTTTATATTGTTGCAAGATATATAGAGTCTAAACACACCTTTACAAAACTCGAAATCATCGGCGGTGGTTATCTAAGGTTTGGATTAGCTACAATTTTTACACCTGCTTTCTATTGAATTTCAAAAATAATTCTAGTTGGCGAAATTTTCAGCGTGGCGGGCTTTCAACAGAAAAGACGTCAGCACTCAAAGGGCTAAACACACTAAACAAGAGCAACGAATAGCTTCATTGCATCGATGCGGATGATTTAACTGATACTTTTGTAACTATAATTACCTTGAGTATTCGACCAAAACAAAAAAGAAAGATTTAAATGTCGATCCGTCTTTCGTAGGTTTGTCGTAACCCAAAACTTGAAGCCAAGTATCCTGCCAGAGACTAATCTGTCGCTGAATCTCTCTCTGTGAAAGCTCATCTTTACATTTATAAGTAGCGTGAAATAATCTACAAGTTAATAGTTTGACTTTGGGGATGGTTCTCCGCGGAAAATGAGCCGTCAAATGAGCTCAATCTCAAATTCAAACGGTAAACAAGGAAGAAGAGCAATATTAGACGGGTGAATGTGTATTATGTCAACTGTTAATTACAATTTTTGATGTGATGAAACTCAGTTTGGCCGTAATTCCTACTCAATTTCAACTCGATAGTTGCGAATTGCCTCAACAGAAAAGCCGAAAGCACTAAAAGGGTCAAACAGTAGTCCCTTAAATCTGACCAAAACCGATTCTAAACATAAATTCGACAAGACGTCTATCACCACGTCATACCAGACCATCATCAGTAGGCGACAGCCATACATACATACACCCGAAAGATCCGCAAATTTGACACACCACAAACATTGACTCGATGATTTTTCACACACACACACACACACACGAGCACAACTACCTTCGGTGTCGCACTGCGAGTCCATTGGACCCGGATGTACTTTCACGAACGCATGCAGCCGCGTCGAAACCACGGTTTCCATGATTCGACTCCATACTTACATACATACATGTGTATGCAAGTATGTATACATACAGCCGATGACGATGACGACGACTCGTAAATAACTCACGCGAGTTGGAACACCGAACCGGCGACCTTGAGTGCTGTTTGGACGCCGCATAGTCGTCCAAGCAACACATACTAAAAAACACGTGTACTTGTGTACCATCAAATATACGTACGTATCATGCATACGAGGCGAAAGTGCCCCTACCTGATAATGCGACCGAGCAACGCTTTCGCTCGCCGACGCATTCCTGCCGAGACGAATTTATGTGGGTTGAGGCGGCGGACAGGGCCGGCAAGAGGCCGGGAAAAACCTAGAAGAATCGGCCAGTGGACAAATAGGTGTCAGCAGAGCCGTAGCAATATGTTTGGTGCTATTGGCGTATATCGAACTAGCTGAAGGCATGCAATTTCCGTTCCCGTTCCCGATTCCAGTGATGGTTGGAGCTCAACAACGTCATGAGGAAGATAAAGGTAGAATATAACAACTGCTATCGTGCTCTCTTCAGGCTACCTAGGGGCTGTAGCCCGTCGCAAATGTTTGTGGAAGGGCATGTGCCTCACTTTGAGGCCATTCTCAGGATGAGAGCGGCCTCTCTACGTCTTCGTATACTTTTGTCTTTTAATTGTTTTGTCTTGCTGCTGCATCTTCTTGTTCGATAGATGGAGCTACTCCACCGAACGCCTTAAATGGACATTTAATTGATTGATTGTTCTTATTATTATTATCATTTACTATTATTACTTTTCAATAATGTTATTATTAAAGGGCGGACCAACTTTGCGCAGTTCATTGTTCATTGTTCGCCGTGCTTCGTTCATTTTTATGAAGAACTTTTTTTTATGCTCTCTAGCTTTGTAGTTTGCGCGTTTTTCCTCGAAAATACACCCAAAACGCCCTATTTCTATATTAGAAGAAAAAAAAGTTTCAAATAAATACATAGAATAAATTTATTAGTTTTTGAATTTTGAGGACTAAATAAACGTCACGATTTAAAAAATGTTTCGGAAAGTGATAATTAGGTACAAAAAATGTATAAGGCGCCCCTCGCATCAAGCGCCCTTGGCAACCTCCCCGTTGCTAATGCATTGCTACGGCACTGGGTGTAAGGCAAAAGCGAAATCTATGTATAAACAGCTACTCTAATCAGTAGAGGTAGGATAGCCAAGGTGTCACTCATTGTTCCATTGTTGTAAATCCTTTGTAAAAAAGGTTCGGCAAACCTTTAACAATGCATTTACAACCTTTGAACAATACGCGGCACCTTCTGGGTCCGGTGACTACTAATCAGCTACACCGATCTTCAACATTTTGTCCCACTCTCGCAATAAAGGCACAAACAGATAAAGCTGACTTTGATGAATTCACGCTACAAAATCGTTGTCGATCGGTCAATGTGCAAGTGTTCATGTGAACGTATTCTGTCTTGAGGCAACCCCCCTATGTTAACCGGTCAGTAACCAATCCCATTAGCTTTTTAAAGCGTAAAATTAATTCTCCCCCCCTCTTTCTTCCTTTCTGTTCTTCTTTCAAATTTATTTTCTTTTACTATCATTAAAAAAATAGTTAAATAATTTCATATCGGTTGAATTGATGGGTGATATCTCGTTCGCTAACGAAAACTCTTTCAGACTATATCCTCATGTTGAGGGTTTTATGGTTCAACTTCATTGGCCTTTACAACAACGGCTTGAATAATAAATACGCATAGTGACCATGAAAAATTATACCACTAAGTATTCACCAAACGCTTTGAATTGGCAGTACACGTTTTTGTCAACTGACAACTAAGCATAAAAAATTTAGATTCGTCGATTTTTGATTACTCATAAAAAATTTCACCTGCGGTATTTTATCTAGCATATTCAAAATGAAACTTGAATTCAAAGCAAATCCAAATTTTATTCGATTCCTTAATGAAATTAAAAAGTTGAAATCGAAAAAAAAATAACACTGCTCTGCGTAGCAATTTTTGTTTTTCATTTTGTATGAATAATAAAATACTAAATTACTATATTGTATGCATGTACGTGTGTATGTATGCAGGTGCTTATAAGCGACTACATAAAAACACGTTTTATACTAATAATCTATTCTCTATTCTAATAAATAAATAAATCCGTTATTTTTACTTTATCTGCATAAATTCATTCGGAATTTTGACAGATTTATTTAAACAATCGATCAATGATCACGGTTTGTTTTTGGGGGAGTATTCTAGAATTTCAAATATAAAATATTCCCCTATTTGATGTGCGTAATTATAATGAAAGAAAAAACATGCGCCGCATGCAAAAATACTTTTTTTAAATTACCATTAAAGAACGCATGTAATATAAAATGTATAAAATATTTAAATATCAAAAACAACACAATCCATGTTTACCTACATACATACATATACTAAATTGAAAAAAAAGAAGTTTTCAATGTCAGATTTTTTAATTATAATATAATTGTACAAAGATTGCACTGTTATTATTAATATTTATTTTTATTTTATTTATTTTATTTTATTTCATACCAGGAAGGCATTACAGGTAAACCCCAATGCGCCTTCCTGGCCAAATTACAAACAATACAGCATTTTTTATTATATACATAAGTCGCTAAATTACGAGACACTGACAAACTCGACAATTAACGAGACATCTATGAATTGTACATACATTTTTATTGTAATATTTACATTAATCATACTCAAATAGTGGTGACATAGTAGGTAGGAAGGATTTTTAGCCAATTTTTAATCGGGAATCGTTTAAACAATGAAATCAGAGAAAATTGGCAAACTCTGATAGGAAACGATCAACCAGGAGTCACAAATCCTGGTCTGACCAGCAGCATTACAGATATACTCAGAAAAATTCTTTTTCAATCGAGGTCAGCTCAAGGGATCGAACTCGGCGCCTCTCAGTGTTAAGCAGAAGCTTAACGACCGAGCCACGCTGCTGGCTAATAATTAATAATAATAATTGTCTAATGCGTGCGTACGTGCGTGTGAAGTTCTATCCGTTGACATGCCCCGTCTCTGGGATTCTCCCCTTGGAATCGTATATCGTGGAAAGAGACGCGGCATAGTGTGGGCTTTGCACATTTAATTTTTTTTTTTTACCGATCAAATGGCGGCTTCCGTTGATCCGAAATACGATATTTTACTGAATGCATAAGTATGTGCATACATGCCACTAGTTACAATATAAAAGAATATAAGAATTGTGTTTGTTCGTTGCAGACGAATTAAAAATAAAAATAATAAACTTATTTTTTCCGGCTTCCAACAATATTATCCATTAAGCTAGCAGTATGGCTTAATTTTAGCGTGTATGTTTAGCACCACGTGATCAGTGGGTTCGATCCGCCATACTGCTGGTTAGATTTGGGGGTATTTGTGACTCCAAATCGATCGTTTCTTATCAGAGTTTGCCAATTTTATCTGATCATTGTTGAAACGGTTCCTCAAAATTGGCAAAAAATCATCTTTCCTGTTGTCTGAAATCTTCTGTATTTATTGTGTGTATAATTTTTAAAACTTATGTACAAAATCTAAATCCATAGATGTGTCTCAATGGATTAATTCTGTAATTAATTGTTATTTCGTGTTCTTCAGCTTCTGGAAATACAGTGATTTATGTAATAGTAAAATGCTGCATTGTTTGTAATTAATTGTCCACGAAGGCGCATTGGGGTCTTACTGTCAAGCCTTCCTGGTATATCTATGTAAAATATCTATTAAAAAATTGTTATTTGCTATCTATGATTTTAAATTATTATTTTCCAATAAATATATTCTTGTCATGATTTTCTACAGATCAGACCCTTCAAGTATCATTTGTTAGTTATCAGGAATTTGTCCACCCCTCTAGTTGGCCTTGGGTGTACAGAAGCCAAAATTTGACAGACGTGTCATATACTGGAAAATAGCCAATGAGGCTCTCTCGACACCCACCGACAGTACAGTTTATTGCTCCGATTAAGAGTCCTTCAATAAAATGATTGCGAAAATCGAGTGCGTTTTTTTTGGTGTCGGGCAAATTGGCGCGGCGTGGCGCGAATTCAGTGCCAAGTTCAAGGCCGCGCAAAAACGACACGCTTATCTGACGCGAGCGAGATACGAGTCCTTAACCCGAGAAGGCCACCCCGAAAAAGTTTCAGAACCGCAGGTGAGAAAAAAATTATTGAATAAATCACTCGCAGGTTGAACACATAATGAGTGTATTCTTAATTTTTGCGAATAATATCTCAATTTTTGGCGTAAAGTTGTGTAACCGATTTGAACGTGTTCCGTCGACTGTAACGCGTGAACGGATTACCGAGAGTTTACTATAATATATACGAGAATAAATTAAATATACAATGCAAATATTGTACGCAGCATATGTTCGAAATTTGCTTTTTTTAAAAATTAATATTTGCATATTTATTTTATTTTATTTTACATAAATAAAATAAATTGGCAAACTCTGATAGGAAGCGATCGACTTGGAGTCACAAATATCCAAATATCCAGCAGCATTAAATATTAGCACGGTATCGAACCCGGTAAACTCTCGGTGCTAAACATAAACACAACAACCGAGCCATACCGCTGGCGGTTATGCAAATCTATAGTTTCCAACTTGGAACTACCAAATTTGTTATACTATCTGCTGATAACATAACATCTACCTTCTCTCGCTTCGTTATACCGAACATACACATGTATAAGCAGAGATCGGCGTAGAATCGATGCTTTTCAAATAACAATAGATTGTTCCATTGGTGTTCAAAGCTACATATGTATGTACCCAAAAAGCATGGTTTTTCTAAGAATTTGTCAATAGTGAACCATTTTTGTGCAAAAACCATCCATCGAACGCCGATCTTTGTATATAAGATTTCATACATTACGGCGCAGACACACAAAATCGTACAGCACGCATGCCTAGGTAGACTCCAGCTGTAAATGGACGTGTCTTCGTGTCATTGTTAATTCGTACTAAGTTTCTCCTACATTTCTTCAAATATGGGTATCACCGTTACCATTCACTGTTAAACCTAAGTCAATACAAGAATAAAACATCAACAAAAACACTCCAGGGGGTGAGTTTTGGCCTAGATTGCCACACCCTAGATAAGGCGTACTAACGTTTTTTACGTGTGCAAAACTATCTTAAAAAAACGAACTACCGTATATCCTTCTGTTTGTCTGCGCCTTAAGTCAGAGCCTTTTGAAATTTTTTTCCAACTGTCAATTGTCCGAGCAACGCCAAGTAGTCCTTACTTGCATATAGTGTACTTAAAAATGATTGCATTTTTATAAATCCACAGTTTTCTATATATTTGAAAAATTTTTGCACATGAAAAACACCAGGCGATTCAAACTAGTAAACATAATAAATCGTTTTAAAAAATAGCACTCAAGCACATATGTATGTACATATGTAGAGTACCTAAAAAATATTTGAGTAAAAGAAAATTTAGACTTTTTTACATACATACATCTGCCTGCATAATTATTTAAATTGAGCATTCAATTGAGACTTTAGACAATTTTTGTCAAAATGATTAACAGCCAATTGATATCAATGAATCAAAAATAATACTTATTTGTTTCGAAAGATAAACTAATTTGTACTAAATCTTATCATCGATAATACAATACATATATAAATTTTGAGCCTTGAAATTAGACATACATAGATATATAATTTTTCTTATGCAAAAAGATGATGAAACCAACGTTTCTAGTGATGCAATTTCACATAAAAACAACAATTTGTAGATTTTCGAAACTATTGTGCATACATATATCCCTCATTCGTTACATCTTGAATGAAATAGACCTCTGATCGATCAAATCTAATCAAACCTAACCCTTTTAACCCAAAGAAAGAACATTGACCACCAAAAAAAATTTTCTTCCTTTCTACATAATGATAAACAAGACGATGAACAAATCACGTCACACGTCAGATTAAACAAGTGCGATACAAAAAAATCTCTGACAATGACAAGAAATGACCGATTCGTAAATGTCAAGTGGTCATTGGACACTATCAAACCGAGTGTATGTACATACATATGTACATTATAAAAATGGAACATCATTACCAATACGAGCATATAATAGAAACACGAGATAAATACAGTTGCTAGTGTCATCATTTAACACCTGTCCATCATATCGTCCAAAATTCGTCAGTTTGCCAAGTCCAACAAAACGTATTGCGTAAAATCAACGGGTCGTTGAACCCACCTATTACATATAAATATGTATGCCGAAGAGACGTTTGTATATGCTTTATCTATCCATCTGTATAATATGATAAGTACGTATTTATTAGTAATCGTCGGTATTTTTAGGACGACTAAATAATCCGAGAGTCCGACTTAAAAAGTACTACGCGAAACTCGAGAACAGCCTAAAACGAACGAACGCACAGGAGAAGAACTTCGATAAATTATCGTCGGAAAAACTTGGAACTCGTCCAAGAAGAATCCTCCTTCGGGATGGGGCACAGTCCTCGTCGGGGGAAAACTCTCATATTCCAGTCTTAAAGTGGCCTTAACGTAGATATAACTATGTACATATGTATGTCGGCTAAGTGCTCAGCTACCAAAAAGTGTATCGTTATTATGGATGTAATATTATTTTAGCATTGTCGGTATTGTTACATTTAGTTGATTTAATTTCGGCCGTTTGTGTTCCCTTTCGTGAGATTAGTATAAATTGTGGACATGCAGGAGAGGAGAGCAGTAAATTTATCTCTGGCTACGTGTACTATAATTACGAAAATACCACTGCGGCGAGGTGTGTCGTATGAAAAAATTGGCATAAAGTCAACTAAAGCCATGAAAAATAAATAATAAAAAAATATGTATAAAAATGAGATTGAAAGTATGATAGAGACGCTCTCGCATTGAGGAGAATCCGAGTGGAGATGCGCGATGCAACGGATGCACCCGACACGGGGGTCATTAACGAGTTGCAACTGAGAGTAAAAGTGGACGACAACGCTACGGTTCGATAACTGTGGGTCGAGCTTGAATATGCCTCTTCTCTTGAAAGATTCTGATTTTCAAAAAATGCAATTAGAAACAATTCTGAACATTTTTGGAACTATGAATCCATTAAAATGCGCCTAGGGGTTCCAAAAAACCGCCCTTAAGAAAAAGCCGGTTTTTGGATTTTTTACAAATAAACAGCCAGTTGACCGGCTTTCACCGGTTTCAGAAAATTTTTACATCAAAAAAAAATTGTAAATATATATTATACTAGTGTTTTTACCCGGCGTCGCTCGGTATTTGTAATTTAAACCGCTTAAACATGGCCAATCTAATAGTAAACATTTTATTACATTTATTTGAATAGTTTTATTTTCTTTAAATTTATTTGAATATTCATTTGTTCAATGACGTCACAGATTTACGAACCAAATAAATAATTGCTTATAAATTAAATTGAGTTATAAACATTATGATCTTTCATAAGATCATTATTACATAAATATGTATTATTATTACAAATATTGCAGCCGTAAAATGGCAGATCCCGTATATGCACAAATAATTAAATGATTTCAATAAGCCACTATCAAGAAGAAGAACGCGCAAAAACTACAAATTATGGAAAACCCAATTTGCCGAAATTCCGAAAGGCCTTGTGTAGGTTATTGAAACTATGTACTTCAATAATTTTTTATTGGTTTATGACCTGCTCTTCATCCATTACTATATCTCAAAGCCACCGCTAAGTACCGTACCTTTTTTTGTTGTAAAAAAATAATATACGCCTATTCCATAAGAAAGTTAGGATCCAATACAATTTTTTTTTTTTTTGATCTTTCATAGAAATTTGAAATGCATAATCGTTGAAACCTTAAAAAGTGTGTGTGTACGCCCCCGCGCAGCGCATTTGACGCTGACGTCACCCATTCCAACTCAGGCATTCAATATCCGGAGTACATGTCAGACGCTCAGGTTCCCACTTCCCCGCTTCCCCGCAATACTCCTAGTATTCTAAAATTATAAAAATACTTGTCCACGCATCCACCACCTACATACATACATACATGGCGTCCGTTTTTATATAAATATATAAATAAATATATAAAGCAGTCTTTCTTAACTGAATTTTAACAGCGCGAACGATTGGTCCCGGTCCCATTTTGACTGAGCGGAATTTGAAACACGTGGAGTTTTTTTTTATTTTTTCATCACATACGACCAATTCCAACGTTGCTTATTAAACAATCTTCACCTGAGAGTACGATTCGAGTGCGGGTCACGTTAGAATTTTAATTTTATCGCCGAAAAAGTGCGTTTCGATACTCCAGGTAGCGACACCCTCGCAGTCAACATACAAAACAGTTCTGGAGCTGCCGACGTGTCTAGCTCGAAATATTTGAAAGAATAAATAAAACGAAACAGAAAGACGAAGAAGAAAAAAAAACAAGTCCGTGTTTAGAATCGCTCGAGCTCATTTGTATTCTGGCCCCTCGCGCACGATCACTAAACTTTTCCTCTGGCCATCCGCTCGACTGGTCGAACAGTAAAAATGCTGTCCTGTACGAACGAACGTATGCGATCAAAATCTCGTGTGCCGCCGAAAAAATCCCCTTTCTTATCGAAAGTTACGAAAAAACTTCGAACGAAAATAAAAAGAAGAAAAAAACTTTCGCACGAAACAATTTATGCAAAATTCCGCACGCCTCCACTCCTCCCTTCCCGGTAGCCGAATGAGTTTTTGCATCCATTGCATGCTGCAGTTTTGATCATCGTTTATTGAAATTCCCTCAATAGCAATGCGGAAGAATTTATCGGATTGGCAACAAAGCAATTTTTGCATCGTATACAGATGATGATTAATAACAAGAGAGTGCTCCGAACATTGAAACAACTACATATGAAAGACATCGCACACAATCAATAGCAGTTCGTGCCAGTCTGAAAGCAACTACAATTGCATATATTATAAATAAAAGAAACACAATTAATATATATACACAGAGTGATGTATATGTATATATATTTATAATACACTAGCTGAACCCGGCATGCGTTGCAATGCCACAATAAGGGCCTCAGCACACTGGCCGGACCGTCCGTTGTGGATCTCCCGTTGCGTACGCCAGTACGTCCGTTTTCATAAAAATGAGCGATAGCCCCCACACTAGCGACTTGCGGACCGTCCGTTTAGTGTGGCGGCTATCGCTCATTTGTATGAAAACGGACGTACTGGCGTACACAACGGAAGATCCGCAACAGACGGTCCGGCCAGTGTGCTGAGGCCCTAACGCATGCAATCCCCTTTACCGTTTCAAGTGATGGTTGAAGCTCAACTAACGTCTCTTCAAAGCCGTGTCGTCATAAACCAACTGGTAACGTGGTTGCCAATGAACACATTTCCTTGACTACACAATGACGCTTCAAACTATCGCGTCGGTAAAATCGTAATTACGAATATTATTATTAAGAGGTTTTTCCCCGTTTTTTTTTCACAGTAATCCCGGACATGCATACAACAAATCCTGAAAGTTCCATCGCAATCGGTTGAGTGGTTTAGGAGCCTATACGAGACAGACAGACAGACAAACAGACAAAGACATTCAATTTTATATATACATACATATAGATACACTATCTATATGTATGTATATATAAAATTGAATAAAATTAATATCGTTGCACAAATGGTGTCCCGACAAAATCACGCGGGAAAAAATCGCGGGGACAAAATCTCCTGGACGAAACCGCGCGTCGACAAAATCGCGCAACGCATATATAAACAAGAAAATAAAAATAAAAATAAGTAATATAAATATTAAACACAGGTATAATGCATAAGAAAAATCCGATAGAACACAGTAATGATAAAATATTTTATTAATTTTGAAAGTTTTGAATTTATACTGTGTTCTATCGGAATTTTCTTATATATCAGACCTGTTTTCAATATTTATAGTACTTATTTTGATTTTGTCACCGCGCTATTTGGTTTGCGCCATAACGTAGAAATTCCGGACCAAGTAAAGTGAAGAATTCCGAGTATATGAGTTTATAGGGAATGAAGGGGTTGTTCGGACTACTTTATGTCCGAACACTCGGCTACCTACCTTTAAAAGTAGGGTGCACGCGGTAGACGGACCTCCCGAGTTCCGAGTCTTAGAATAAAAGCTGAGAACCGACTTTGGCCTATAATTTGGAACCCAGAACCCACCCCTACGCAACGAACAAAAACAAGGGCCAACGTTTTTACAAATAATATTTCAAAAAGTCACTAGCTACCAGTAGTTAACAAACTTAACCGGGAGATTCTATGACATACTAATATAACCATACTTGTGAAGAGTATCGTTGATTACAGAAAAGACGTCTATACCATTCAGGTATAAACACAATTGGCTTTACACACACTAAAATTAAAATAAGATGCTATAAATACTAACAAGACAAACAATGTGTAAAATAGATCACTTGATCAGTGACTATTACAGACATAATAGACCTAAAGATACATACATATATTGTGAACATATAATTTGAAATAAATTTAACTCCATTATCTTTCATCCACCTCATCGCACGATCCAACACAGAATTACACTATAAAAACTAGGAGAAGACTAAAATAAACAAACCAAATCAATCAGTTAAACGACAAAAGGGCAAAATTTAGAATCGATTCTCGCGACACACAACCATTCCACAGAAGGCGATCGATATTACGAGTATTATATATACCAACACTATAAATAAGTATACCAAGAATTAATGGGGAAAAAACTGTAGCGAGCAGTGAACCTTTCTCATCATATACATACATACATATATATGTACATACATGTATATAATTTTCAAACGAAATTAATTGAAAACGTATGTATGTAAGTATTTGTTGGTAAACACCGACAGGTATACGTACGATAATAACAATAATCTGATACGAATAAAGAACGAACGATACGCGTTGTCTATTACGATCGAGCACAAAACCGACTGACCCAATTTCCTACAGATAAAAAAGGTACACACGATAAACGCCACTGAATTAATAATGTGTTTATGTAAACCGGCGAACAGTGTAAACTTGGTTTAATTTTAACGGAGAAAATTTTCTCCCGAAATTCATATGCATAAATTCCGCTTGGAATCCAATTGGACTCCAATGAGCAATGTGAGACTTACATACTTACTTGTGCAATGTATCGTAATATACAAAGGAAGTAAAATAATTTCTTTATTATTTTTAAATTATTTCTTATTAAACTATATAATATTATTAGAATATAATTCAATACAAGGTCTTTAATAATATTACTGTAAGCTTTGCTGTCAATAACATGCCGTGGACAATTACTTTTATCGTCTAAAAAATATAAATTTCCATTAATATAAAAAATATACGTATTCCATAAATAAATTAATAATACACAACGACTTACGTAGTTTATATTAAAATTTTATTTACGTAAATACTTCAAAATACGAAACACGAAATCAAAACTAACAAATAATAAAAGTCGCTATACGCACGAACAATGTTGTATTTCTTGACCAAAATGCAATTCGAAACTGAAACGAAATGTAAATGGCCATCGCGGGTCGAGTGGGGGTGAATTATTTTACGTCTTATAGTCTTAAGGTCTGACCGCACTATACGACAACCGAACGATCCGACACATTACCTAATATTGTCGCACACCAACAGTGTGCGACAATATTAAGTAAACCGCACGTGAACGACAGCGATGCGACACTACGAAGAAACGTACGCTATTATAGTATCATTGATATGCGAGGAAGAAGAACAATCGAGAAAAACAAAAAGATTATGGCTACATGCTATTTCAAAGTCACGATATGAAGAAGGAGGATAATTGTCGCAAGGCGTCACATCCCGAATGACACCTTGCATCAAAGTTGGTCGAAAAGTCAACTTTGACGCAAGATGTCGTTCTACGTCATGCGACTATCGCGCAGTGCGTTATGTCTCATACAATTTCATACAAACAATATTTGGTCGCGTACTTTTGTGAAGTGTCGGATCGTTTGGTTGTCGCATAGTGCGGTCAGACCTTTATGCTGGATCGGATCGACTGCAACTAAATAAATTTGAGTATGTGTGAGTGAGTAGTGCATTTGAGTACATCGTATCACCACGGTTGGTTACCACCACACAGTATCGTTATAAACAAAACAATAACAAAATGTGTATGTATGTGTGTAGAATGTCAACAGTTCAGGTCGACGATAAGTTGCGGTCGTCCAAAATTGAATACGATAATAAATTATGCAAGGTTTAGATCAATCGTTTTTAATGACGATGGAATTTTTCAGTTTCTGGAAACTCAGCTCGTTTCAAAAGTTGTGGAGTTGTTTAGTACGTAGCTCGCAAGTTTTAGCGAGGCGAACAATAATAATGGAGGAAAACGTTCGAGCGTTACAGGTAAGTTTACGTAAAGTTAACAATAAGAGAAAATTAATTCTCGTTCCAGGTATACATATATACGAGTATACAAAGTTCTGGGAAATAAAACTATGGAGATTTTCTAGGCGTGTAATTACATAAAGGCGTTATAATACAGTCCTTGTTAAAAATTCTGCAATATATTTTATATTATACAATAGGCAGCTTTCGGTGTATGTAATTGAATATGTTCAATATATTTGAGATTGCAAGTACATACGTACATATAAATATAACGGTTATCATGTACTTTGTGATAATGTAATGGGTTTTAGATGATATTGCCAAGTTGACACGATACGAGTGCAAAATTTGGTCCGAGAAACTCGGTCCGAATAGCGCCCGAATAGTGTACTCGTATCGTGTCAAGCGATAAGAACAAAACATCGATGATGTATGCATTCCATTAAAATTTATAACAATACTTACAATGAAGACACTCGATTTAAATCAATGATGTAATGAAAGACAAAAATACACATAAAAGACCGGTAATGTAATGCATTGTACAAGTAACATGATGTAAAAAGTAGGTTTTACGATGTAATGAAATACCAAAACATACATATCATGAACTCAAAAATATTGACTATGTATACCACTGAAAAAATACATTCAATGAAAACATCAGGCTTGAGAGTGTCATGAAACGCAAAAACATACACACGTAGATGAACCCAAATATGTTGACCGATAGTGTATGCATTCCGATGAACACACAATACATACAAAACACGACCATAATTAGTAAATATTACAAATTTCACACTAAAAAACATCTAGATTTTCATTGTATACATTTGTTACAGTTGAAGTGTATCTTCCAGTTGTAGTATATGTTGACTAGTTGTAATATATTCCAACTTTCGTTATAGTTGAAGTGGATTTTCAGTTGTAAGATAAATTTTTTGACTAGTTGGAATATATTCCGTCTAACCCACGTAAGTTGATTCATGTGGCGAATTAAATTCCAACTGATCGAAATATATTACAACTGAAAATACATAAGTTGATACCAGGTTAGATGAAGAGGTTGGGTTTTACGTGAAAACGTCACTCGACTAGTAAATTGAGTTAGAAAGTCCCATTTTTGTTTTGAACACATTCTTAGAGTTGTCGTAATACGGTACTCATTGCCTTCATTCGTAGTACCTAGCGAATATTAACGCATTATTGAATTCTAGAGCATTCGTAAAAACATCACAGTATTTATATTACAACTGGCGTACAATGTTTTTAGTGATATAATTTACTAGTTGAATTGCATTCGAATATGAATGACCTAAAACCCCAGTTGTAATATATTACAACTAAAATTACACCTCGACTGTGACATACATATATGTATGTATACATACAAGCACTGAGCAGACTCGACAATCTTCTCACTACCAATACAACAAACTCCTAGATCCTACCAAGGAAAGCGCTACAGAAAAACAAGAACCCTGTGGTACTCCACTTCAACATCAATCAACGCCAACACATCATTATTGCATCCAAGTCGGCAAACAACCGAAGCATTTCCTTAAAAAAATTACAATCACATAGTAGTAGTAGCAGTAGTAATAGTACGCGATCAATCCGAATTGTGCAAAACACACAAACACACACACACCAGTGAGTGGGGGGGGGGGGAGGAGGAAGGGGAGACTGCCGAAAAGTGCATCCTAAGGAATCGGCTCGAAGGACCACCGTAGTTATCGATTCGAACCGAGGGGGAGGCGAGAGGTGGGGCCAGCTCGTGTCAAAACAAAACACGGCAGCGGCGTCACGTGACGCCCGATGCAGCGGCGGCGCGTCGAAGAACAGAAATAACACACACACAACCACGGCGCCTCTCTCTCTCTTTCACTATACACATTTATATTATCGTGCATAATACACATAGACCATTCGCCTCCTTGTTTACATGCCGGCGTTACGTAACACACACACACACACACACACGCTGCATTTCGCCGACACGTCAATGCAGCAGCAGCAGCAGCAGCAGCAGCGATTTTGTTTATAGCGTAGAGATGAATTAAAAAGGGGGGGGGGGTGGTGGTGGTGATGTGTGGGGGTGGCGAAAAGTGTGTTGTGGCGTCGGTGGGTTGGTGCACCTGTGGGCTGCTTCTTCGGGGAGGAGAAGAGGGGGTCAGCTGTGTGAGTGAGGCTGGGGAGTCGTGAGTTTCGCTCGCGCGGCGTCCGCACGACCGCACGATCACGCGCCGCAACTCAACTGGCGGCCGATTCGGAGCCGCACGTGGAGGGGGGCGGGACAGTCGCCACGCGTGCGCGCGCAGCCGAATCCCCGCACCCCCCCTACGACCGAATTACAGACGCTCCTCCCCGTCCCCCTTCCCTCCTACATTCGTTCCCCCCGCCGCCCGTACGCCTTTTCATTCCCCCTCCCCCCGCCCTCCCGCGCGCGCGCTCTCCCCTCCCCTCCCTTCCCCTTTTTCCTCGGCCCCGCTTCACTCGCATCAACCCCCCCCCCCTCGCCTCCCCACCCCGCTCGGTGCGCCGGTGCAAAATCAAAAACAATGAGCGCAGGCGGTCGTATCATCCGTGGCGTATCCCAAAGAAGACCGTTCGTTTCTCTCGGTTCGCGTAGTATGTACGTACATACATACATACACTCTGAATGCGAGTGCGAGTATTATAATCGGAATAGAATGTTGGGGTTTGGTGCATCCGCTCTAAAATCGCCAGATTAACAGAACGGCAGCTTTAAACGTAATTCTCGTTTTCTCGAATGATAGATTGCACATCAGATGACGAGTAACCTTTCGATGTGCACAGATGCAATTATTAAAATTGAGTTGGATCTTTCTGGCGAGTTTATAATAAGGCAAGATTCGGAACTTATCGAATCTTGACTTATTGAACTCGCCTGAAAGATCCAACACAATTTTAATAATTACCATTTTAATAGTTGCATCTGTGCACATCGAAAGGTTACCCGTCATCTGATGTGCCATCTATCATTCGAGAAGATGAGAATTGCATTTAAAGCAGCCGTCCGTTAATCTGTCGTTCAATTTGTCTGGCGATTTTAGATCGGATGCACCGCATCCGAATGTTGGCGCGATTTCCGATCGGAAACTTTGCGTGGTTTCAAATTCGAAAAATATAGAGTGAAAAACTGAAAAAGTTATAGGCAGAGAAATTTAATTATGATAATAGAAGGGCTATATGAATAATAGATTTGTGACAACAGTAAAGATGATTTTTTGCTCATTTTGAGGAACCGTTTCAACAATGATCAGATCAAATTGGCAAACTCTGATAAGAAACGATCGTTTTTTAGTCACAATTACCCCCAAATCTAACCAGCAGTATAACGGATCGAACACACTGATCACTTGGTGCTAAAAATACACGCTACCATTAAGCCATACTGCTGGCATATAAAATAAACTGCCACTTCCGGTTGAGGGATGCTTACCAACTTTTATACACAACTTGCTATTATGCTTAAACTTCTAGATATGAAATTTCAGTTCAATAAACCAAAAGGTTTCTGAGAAAAACATAAAAAACCTCGATTCTCTAGAGTAAAAGTACTTCTTCCGGTTCAGATAAAAATATAAAGTTATAAAAATTATTATTTCTAGTACATGTAAAAAAAATTCAGTCCGATTCAGTTAGCGGCTTGGGAGATAATTGAATAC
This sequence comes from Arctopsyche grandis, assembly GCF_051622035.1. Lineage (NCBI taxonomy): Eukaryota > Metazoa > Arthropoda > Insecta > Trichoptera > Hydropsychidae > Arctopsyche > Arctopsyche grandis. The sequence goes on from NC_135367.1 coordinate 2,986,523, forward strand.
AAAAACTTAAAAAAAGAGGACACCTACATATAAGAAGAGGTACCATTTCCAGTCAACTTAAAAATTTGAAAAAAATTTACGTCGTGTCGATAAAAATTTCAGTAACCGATACTAAGTTTCAGTTCGATAGGACCAACGGTGTTCAAAAAATCCCCAAAATACACATACACACACACATTTTTTCTAGATCATGAAAACGTGATCAGTAATCGATTCTGAGTTCGAATCAGTCAAAATCTCGAGTTCGAATTTTCTCATGATCACAAAACTTCATCTATTGTTACTACGTACATAGATAAAGTAAAAAGGTAAAACCTACATGTAAACAATATAAAACACTAAAAGAAAAATTAATTAATTAAATAAATCTTCAATAGATGGCAGTAAATTCTCTGCCAAGAGGAAACATTGGTAGCAAACAGTATATATAGAAGTGTTTTTTGTTTTGTTATTGTATTCCTATATACGTTTTGGCAGTGGTTTAGCTGTGACGTACATATGTATGTCGAATCGAAACGACTATTATAGTCAGAGAAATGTAATTATAATAGAAGGGCCCTTACGAATAAATAACTGTTGTCAATATTACGCGGCACGTCTCTATAAATACGCTACAACGCACGGAATACAATCGGATCAGTTTACTTATAAAAATGTATCCCACGTTGTTTGTTGTGTGTTCACTTATATTGAAAACGCTTGGATAAGAACCCAAACTTCTTGACACGACAAAATCGTTTCCGAACTAAGAAGAGGTTAGTAATAAAAACGATCGGAACAGTGTGGACAAATGCGTCAATGTGGACAATAGACGTCACCGAGAATGATTATGGAGTATTTTTAAACTTGTCTATTACGATTATTTTTCACTATCGTAATGGCGGATTTGATTTCCACATATGTATATTGATATCCAAACCGAGCAAAATGGCAAAGTTTGAAAACGATCGGAAGAGTGTGGAAAAGAACCCAAATTTCGTCAGACGAAAAAATCGAAAGTGAAGTAAGAAGAGGCTAATAATAATAAAATACAAAAATAACACTGAAGAAGCAAGGGCGTTCGTAAGTGGAAAGATATCAACACGCCAATATTTTGAGATTTTCATTAAAATAAAATTTGTTTATAATGATATTTAACCCTTTGAATGCTGACCGGCGTACTACGTCTACGGGCCTGAAAAACGCCGATAGGCGTTGTATTTTGAGCATGTACACAGTAAACAAGAATACTGATAAAAAACAATTTAAAGGTAGCATTGAAAAAAAAAGTGCATTGATTATGTCATGTGCTCACGTTTTTTCTGTTGAAAGCCCGCTACGATGAAAATTTCCCCAACATTTCCAACTAGAATTATTAAGAAATCCAATAGAAAACAGGTATAAAAATTGTCGCAAAAGTCGGAATTCTCGACAGGGCTGACCCTCTAGGCTCGGAAGCGAGGCTCGGTCGATCCACTCCTTCCTGTGATTGGGTATTCTTTGCGATGCCAATATAATTTCCGTGCCCCGAATTAACTCGACTTTTACCTGATGAAATACTCCGACATACAAATATTGCCTGGTTCGCATATAATTTCGGACGGTTGGGCAGCATACGGAAATATTCCGAATTCCGGTAAAAGTGGTTCACCAGGATAATTTCGTGGATCCAAATAATAGTGAAATACACACGCAAAATGTGGAAAATATGTGATGCGTGTGAAAAGAAAGATGAAGCGTCAATTTGGCACAACGCGTGCCCGTTTTGATTCATATTTAGATGAATTTGTATTGAACCACAAACGAATGCATGCATATTCCATTCGCAATATGTGGAATATTTCCGTACGCTGCCCAACCGTCCAAAATTATATGTGAACCAGGCAGTATATGTCGGAGAATTTCATCAGGTAAAAGTCGAGTTAATTCAGGGCACGGCAATACTATTGGCATCGCAAAGAGTAGCCAATCACAGGAAGGAGCGGGTCGACCGAGCCTCGCTTCCGAGCCTATAGGGTCCGCCCTATCGATAATTCCGACATTTACCAAAATTGTAGCTAATCCAAACAACCCCTAGATCACTACCTTATATAATTTCCGCCGAGGATTTCGAGTTTTGTATAGGTGTGCTTAGACTCTCTAATATATCTTGCAACAATATAAAATAAACAAAAGAAGTCTTTAAATGAATGTGTTTTTCCGAAAGTACACAGTTCCATCTTCTTCATTGTTGTTAAAATTAAAATAATAAAAAAAATCATAAACATTTTGATGAATACATATTATTTTCAAAACTACAACCGCACGCTTGTATCTCCATAAAACCATTTTTCTCCAAATCTAGTTAGAATGCATTTTTTCCAGCTTCCGGTTTAAAAATTCTAAATTTACAATATTCAATCTGTTTATTGATATAAAAATAGAAATCCATCTTTGTCCATCACATTTTAAAACTCAAATTTAAAATATAGGATTTGTCAAATAAACAACTTTTCAATATTATTATGAACTGATCTATATTTATAACACTTTTAATGATTCAAAAAAACAAAAAATAATATATTTGTATGTAAGTTCATCTCCATAAATAAATATTTATATTTTTAAATTAAGTGTGGTTAAATTGAACCGATGCGCTTATTCTCGCGATTTTACGACAACTCGCTTACTTTAAATCGTTGTAATTTCTTCGACATGTAAAATAGAGATTTTTCTTAAATGAGGATAAATGTGATCTAGGGATATTTCTTATTTATTTAATTAAATTTGGCGATATGAAAAAAAAAATGTTAATTTCCAGCTACGGATTCAAAATCCTCCACTGTGGGGAGGGGGCATAATTTTTGAAAATTAATTAAAAATTTCGTAAGTAGTACCCTAATACCCAAGGAAGCTAAAATGTATACAAATCTAATGTAGAAATATCTCCGTTTTCATCCACATATTTTTTTAGAATTAAATAAAAATGCGGATTTTCAGATTTATGTTTGCAGTACCATGAAAGGGCCAATTTATAAATCGATTCATAAATACCGTTTAATCAATCAAAAATTGAAAAATATATTAAAAAAACATACAAAGAACCTTTAGAAAGGGAAATTGATAAAAACATCATAAATTGTTCTTATTTGACTTTCATAGTACTTCTCTCCTACATATAAATTTCAATAAATGAAAATATAGTGTACTAGTGGTTTTACCCGGCTTCGCTCGGTATTTGTAATAAAAAGCGCTTAAACTTGACTAATCTAATAGTAAACACTTTATTAAATTTATTTGAATAGTTTTATTTTATATAAATTTATTTGAATACTCATTTTTTTTTTTTTATTAAATTGACTGTCACGAACAAACAAACATATATGTATACTAAGTCTCTTTCGAAATTATATGTATACCAGAATCTGGCACCTGCGCCCCCGCGCTTTCGCCCCCAGGGACTTTGAATCCTTTGAATCGAAAAAAAAAATAAATCGAATGTGTTGTCTACGAACCAACCAACCAAGGTTACGTATATATATATATATATATATATATATATATATATATATACGTGTATATATATATATATATATATATATATATATATATATATATATATATATATATATATATATATATATACATATTTAATGTAATTCCATGCCTAGAAGAATTCGGGCAGTTATAAAAAATAAATGTGGAATAACAAATTATTAACGTAAATAATTATATATTTCTTTATATTCAGTAATAGAATAGCTTATTTACAACATATAAAAAAAATTATAGGTTGGAAATCGCTTCAAAACAAGTGAAACACGACCACGAAACATGACCTCCTTATGATCCTTATCATTGTTTAATAAATTTTTGTACTGAGAATATCGCTATATATAGAAGTAAAATCAAATTTCATAGAAAAACGCAAATGCGGCTTTTTTTTGTCGCTCACTGTATATGCAAATGGAACCTTGATTTAAATAAATATAATTTAAAAAAATTTAAAGTTTTTTACATTCTTAAATATTTGCTCTGACCAATAAAAAAAGAAAATAAAATTCATATTTATATCCACTTAATATGATACAAGAAGTAGTCGATGTAGTTTAATTTAATGGCCATTGTTGGCAGTGTTGTTACCAAAAAGTTTTGACAAGCATACATAAATCTATTATATTACCATGTTTAGAATACGTTTGGACCATTTTAAAATATTTAGCTGTGGTGTGCTTGTGATATTTTTAGCCAGTACGTAAATATTTACAGTCTATTTATGAAGGAATTATTTTTAAAAACCCAATTTTTATATCTATCTACATATGTATGTATATGAATATAAATTTCAATGTCAAATGCCAATGATTATATAATATAATATAATAATACTCGTGTCACCGGAATGATAAAAAATAATTCAACTTATCTACATAATATAGTCGGAAATAAATTCAATTGGTTACCTGTTCAAACACAGTACAGCTCAAATTTGTGATGTTTAGAACCACTGGTAAAAATGCACAGTATGGAAAAATAATACTAGAAGCGACACACGTTCATTTTTCTAATAAACAAAAGAAAGAAAACGTTTTTTGATTTTTTTGTTTCATTTTTTATTCAAATTTTAAATATATACTACAGCTGAAAATTAAATGTTTTAGCTGAAAGCATAGCAGAATAGACAGAAATTTTATAATAATAGAAACGCTATTACGAATAAATAATATGTTTCAATATTATGATGTATGTACGTCTCCATAGCTACGCTAAAACGCACAATCAGGGTCATCACATATTCACTGCAGAAATTAAAGTTTTATTTTGATATACATAGATTTATTTACAATTTTAGTATATGGTGATGTTGGGCATTGGCGGCCAATCCGTTTCTTTTCTTAGTTGGCGGATTATTTGTATCTACTTTTTTGTATTTATCTGTCGTTGGGAGCTCTTAAATTAACGTGTAATGTATAGTTTCAACAAAAATATATATAATATAAAATGAACGATGTTTATATTAATTAAACTTAAATAATTGGTTATTAATATAATTGATTATTCGGCGCCACCAAGAGAAATGTTTTTACATTTATTTAAAAATAATTTTTACATTTCTCCGGTGCTACCCCTGAAATTTTATGTAGAATGCTGGTGATCGCTATGACACTTTTAAAATCTGTCAAACTACGATGTTAATTGAATAATATGTTACTTAAATGATCAATTTACTTATAAAAATGTATCCCATATTGTTTATTGTGTGTTTTTGAATGCATTGTGCAATTTTTAACGATGCACTTGCCAATTTCCCTTACCCAGAGAAATTTTTATCGGATATACGTCGACCACCATGCATCAAATACGACTGATACTAAAATTATTTAGGATTGTCTGTGGGCAATCGTCACTTGACAACAATATAACGCCTAAAGCCACTCCTATTATTATAAAATTTCTCTGAGAATAGACTAGCATATAATGCTTTGAAAAAAGTCACGGGTTCAAATCCCACTGGTCGATCGTTTCCAATCAGAATTTGATAATTTATCTTTTTGTCATTGAAACGTTTCCAACAAATTGGCAACATTACTCATTTTCTCGCAAATCTCTAGTTTTCAGCAATCTCGAATTTCGCTGACTTTTATAAAATGCTGTAAATTTACAAATTTGACCATAGATGTCTAGGTGGGTGTTAATTGATATGTTTTTACTTTGTATAATATTAATAGTACTTGTACAAATGTACAATGAACAAATTGTACAAATGTACAATGTTTCTGGCGAGGAAGGCGCATTAGTGGTACCTATTAGGCCTTTCTGGTATAAATAAAAAAATCAACTTATTACATTGTACATAATATATTTTTTAATGATCCAATTTAAATCAGAATAAATATACATCACAAAATTTTAGATATGACACCAAATCAATGGATGAAAGATTTATTCGTATACCTACATATGTATGTATTATAAAAAGAAATGATTCTTTAAGAGATATGAAATATTTTTGTTACAAATTTGATCCGACATGTGAAATTTTCATTTAATGACAGTTAGACAGGTCGGTTTCAAAACGCTCTCTTAGGAACAGACAGGTGCATTGAACTGGAAGTCGCTATTTACATATATAATATTTTGAGTACACAATTTATGAAATCAATATGGTAAATAATAATTTATCTAAATTATTTATTTTTTTACGTACATTTTCTTTTTATTTATCTACATATACATATATACATACATACAATACATTTTGTTTCCATATGTGAAGAATTTTTTATTGATTTACATATATTAATTACTGTAATATCCCCTTTTTTCGTGATTTGTAAGTAATCCAAAAACAATAAAATAAAATATGTACATATCTTATCAGATATGTTATATATATAGCATTTTAAATTATGATATTGTTTAACGCAACTTGTTGTTCAGCTATTAATTACAGTTGGTAAATGACTTTTAAATCTAACGGTCATAAACTACATATGTATATACGAGTTTGGTCAACTAATTTTTTCAGTAAAATTCAGGTAGTTTTCAGATCTTTGATTGGGTTCGGTGATCATTGTTCACAAAGCTCTCCCCCAAAAGTCACTAAAATCTCTATGACGGAACATCTGGCAGCCGAAAATTCCAACATGCTAACGATTACTATCATACTAACGAAAACTCGAGTGCCAAATATTCCGCATTCGCGGTTTTCATAGCAAAAATTTTCTTTGTGACCATCGCAATGTGACTAATAATCCAATTACCCTTTAATAGATGCTCTTCTGTTGGTAGTCAGGTTCCGAATGAATACTGAGACCATCCCGCTGGCCTTTATACATATTTGTTAGGGTTCCCGGAAAGATGCACTAAATTGCACTGAGTAGTAGCGCAGTTTCGAGAAGTCATAATTTTCAAAGGCTCTCAAAAAGAACTTACGCAATAGAATTCCACAGAAAAAAGGTTAGCATCCTCGGATAACATGCAAACACCCGTTAACGCTTTTTTGTGAAATTCTATTGCGTTAGTTCTCCTTGAGTATCTTTGAAAGTTTGGATGTCTCGAAAGTTTGTTAGCCACGCGACTTTGGTCGTTTAGTCGAACTCGCTCATTGGTCGGTGAGCCGAGCTCTCCGATTGGTGGATGAGTCGGGCTCTCTGATTAGACGCTGAGAGACTAATTAGACGGCGTGCAGTGACCTAGCACACAACAATACTATACCTGAATAAGACTTGCTGACAAATTAGAACTTCTACAGCCCCTACTTTTCTTTTAGTTATATAATATGTAGATGCTAGATTCGAAATGTACCCTTGGACCTAACGTCACGACACCGACACGTTGTTTATTGCGGAAAACTCATGCATTTTAGTACCTGATCAAATATTCGTTTACTGCACTTCATCTCGAGTGACACGATGCGGTATGCAAAATATGTCAGTTCATCAGGTGCTCTGTGAGCTTTGCATAAATATTTTAATCTGCGAGGATTCGTCCTTCTGGGATAAGGACCAAATTATGTGTCACGTTTTCTCTGCGCACTACATATTCCAGGTGAGAGATAAATCTCTCAACCAGATGACCTGCTAACGTGAAATACACCCCGTAATTGCGTTTTGGTACTCTTTTCACTTTTCTACTCACAATAAAAGGCTTTTTACAGCAAATCATTGTTTTGAATTAATTTTTTTTACATATTACACATGTACATTCTGCAAAACGATTTTGACATCAAAGCGTCTGTAAAAAAGGTTTTTGAATTAGTTTTATTCGTTAATTGAGAAATTAATTGAAAAACGTGGCGATGAAAGCTTTTCCTGGCGAAAAATTGCTGTCAAAAACAAATATTAAAAAAAAAACCTCGGCGAATTCAAGTGACTAAGTTATGACGTCTGTTGTTTTTTTTTTCATTATTTTATGCCTCCTGCGATGCTAGTGGTTCAATTAATTTGGTCTGTTTGTTTCGGGATTAAGTCTAGGAAATTCGTGGTCACGTAGGTTTTGACACGTCAACAAGTCCCTCGTTGGATTCTTGACCCAAAAAAAGAGACGGATTATGCGTCGAATCATTTTGAGATACTTTCTAGTTTGTTACATCAACTTGGCAGTTGCTCTCAATTGAATTTGCATTGTCTATGCCAATTTTCGAATCAAATGTGTAATTATAAAACATGAAACGCTAATTATTCTACACCCCACTCACCCAGGACTTTCTAAAGTTTTCATCGTAACAATCCACAGCTTTTCGTGTACTGAAATATTAAATGAAAATTGAATAGATACATGACTGCTATAATATATGCCAGTTCACACTTTATGTAATTATGAATAGAATTTTCTAGAACGGTCGCAGGATTTTGTACCCCTGCACTACATAACAGCATCTCCGACTGATCAGCATACATTTGAATTCAAATGGGATCACGCATTTGAATGCTCACTACAAACACATTTTACAATTGCATCAGTATATGAAAGTATTTTACAAAATAAACTTTCAAACATTTTCAACCCAATCAAGCTTTCTATAACTAATATTATTAAATGGCAGTCAGTAATAAAATATTTAGGATTAACGTTCGATAAAATAATGAGATGGGCACCCCACAATATTTAATCGCTATAGTTCTTTATCAACGCTAAATAAAATAAAATTATATCACGCGCTCATATTACCATTATTAACCTATGCTTCACCTGTATGGAATAACGCCTCGAATACTAACCTTTCCAAGCTCCAAGTAATACAAAATAAATCCCTAAAAATAATTTATAATACACCCATATATACTAACTTGAAAAAACTGCATGCCATATATAATATTCCGTTTGTTACAGATATTACTTACAAACTAACCAGTAGATTCTACGGCAGAATCACTAACAACCATACTAACACACTTGTGAAGAGTCTCGGTGATTACAACAAAAATTTCTATACCCTTCAGGTATAAACACAGATTACCTAAACACAATCTGCTTTAGGTCATCAACTTTAGAGAGACTTCATTTAATATTATGTATTAGATGTATTATGAGCATTTATAATAATTGTAAATAGGTTTTTGAGCTCTTTTTCCTATTATGCTGTACATTAACATTAGAAAAATATAATATATTACTTACAAAATTAAATTAAAATTGTAAAATACAAAATGATCAGTAGATTAGTAGCTATTAAAATAGATATAAGATGTATTGTGAATATAATTTCGTAATAATAAAAAGCATTTAAAAATCAAAATCAAAATCAATAACTAATATTATTGAGCAACTTTCATCGACTAAATTTTCTTGGATTTTCAATATATATATTCACATATGTACATACATACCTCCTTTGTCCATCTTCGGTCTATCTTCATACATATGTACACACATTCATACATATTTTAACATTTTCTTCCATTTACATATAATACATCACAGTATGTGTGACGTGCTCAATAGTCTACATCAAACAATCCGTTGTTCTAAACTTCTGATAGTTGTGATACTATTTTTGTTGAAATCTCTATACTTGTCAATGCAAAAAACACACATCCCCACCGTTTTTCTATTGATTTATTCATTAATTATTTAAACTATTTATTTATTATTCTTATTTTATTTTAACATTTGAATTATCTATGTATATACATTATTCCAGCAGCATATACTAGTGGTTAGTATATCAGTGTGGTTATGAGTTCGAGTTACACTGGTTGCTGCTAGCCAGACCTAGGTTTGTAACCAGTTCCGTCGTTTCTTATGAAAGGTTGCCAATTTTTCTGATTTTCATAGAAACGATTCCTACACAATTGACTTTCCCTCCCTATTTCTCTCGCGAAATCTTGAGTTGTTGTGTTATATCTCAGGATTCGCCGGGTTTCTCTCCGGTTCGGTGATTATTGGTCACAAAGCGCTCGCCCAAAAGTCACTAAAATCTCTATAACGGAACATCTGGCAACCGAAAAGTCCATTATACTAACGAGAACTCGAGTGCCAAATATTCCATATTCGCGATTTTCATGGCAAATATCGTGTTTTGGGCGATCGTGATGAGACTAATAATCCAATTACCTTTCTCTCCATAGATTCCATAAAATTCCTATTGTCGTATAAAAATGTTTATTGATCGTATTATAAACGATGTTTGCAATGTCTGACCATATATGTCATGTATAGTTTCGAATTATATAATTATTATGTAATATAATATATATAATTTATTGGTGTTTATAGTACACTCGTCGCATTGGAGCGATCTGTAATTACACGCTGATTGAGGTAACATCAACAAGCAAGAACTAATACCCCGCATCCTACAAACTTGTATTAATGCTTAATCCCAAGTGAAATCGATCGGATTCGAACCGTGTAATTTTATTAATGATTCTACCGTTACTTGGAGCGTGTTTTAAAAATCTTCTGTCGTGCGTTTTCGCGTGAAATAAATTCTAAAAATGGTCTAATGACAAATCGTTCACGGCGCTGTATATGCGTGACTCTACATGTGCTTGTGTATGTTTTGCTTCAGTTTTTGGGGGTGTGGGGGGCGCCAGATCGCCCTTGAGACGTCCCTGGTCAATGCACCCCTCATCCCCGACCCGGTCCCCATTCGGGGGCCCACGGGGTGAGGTCGTCTGGGCCCCTGCACCAAATGCGCACCTGTCCGTTCAAAAGAGCGACAATGACGTCAAGACGTCTCGGAAAAGCGACAAGCAATCCCTTGTCAAAATTTCGGCATTCATATTAAAATGACTATGTATATATTCTTATCAATTTTCGAATAAACAGTGACTGCGATTTGTCAAAACGTTTAATTGAACCAATTTTGAAACTTTTGGTTTCTTATTTTATTATTTTATTTTTTACATACATAGATACTTCATACTTCTCATCCACGTATTCCGTTTTCTACATTTCCTCGTTATGCTGAGCATATGACGTTCCATACTTCTTTGAAAGGACTGGCGCTTATGCAGCATTTTGACATCCAATGTACAATTACAATTCAATTTTAATAACAAATTCATAAGAAAATTCAAAACATCCAATTTTTGACGTTTTCTGCCAGTATACCGACAATATTATTTTTATTTTATTTTTTACATAGATATATACCAGGAAGGCCTAACAGCCTGACAGGACCGACACATTTCTTTTAATTTTTTTTATTTAATAACATAATACTCCATAGCTCATGCGACGATGTTTCATCGGGCACAACACTAGTATACATATGTATATATTTACATATGTTGATAATGGAAAATTGCAATACAGATTTTTTTATTAAAATATTATATTAAATTCATTTCGCTATAGAAGATTTGATTCGTATAAAATAAAATATTTACATATTTTATTTTATTTTACATAGATATATACCAGAAAGGCCTAACAGGTAGACCCCAATGCGCCTTCCTAGACAATTAATTACAAACATTACATGATTTTTATTACATAAATCACTGTATTTTGAGAGGGTGAATAACACGAAATTAACAATTAATTAATCCATAGGGAGATCTATGGATTTAGACTTGTACATATTTTTTACATATCTCATATATAATTTCGAAAGAGACTTTGCATGTATGTATGTAACATTGGTTGGTTGTTTGGTTGGAAACAGCACATTCAATTTATTTTTTTTTTCGATTCAAAGGATTCGAAGGCGCCACCGGGGGCACAGCTGCAGGGCGCGCATCCGCAGAAGGCGAAGACTCCTGGAGCAAAGCCCTAGGCGATGAAGCCTCCTAGGGGGCGAAGCCCTACCCGATTTCTCTTCGAATTCTGGTATACATATAATTTCGAAAGAGTATATGTATATGTTTGTTTGTTCGTGAGAGTCAATTTAATAAAAAAAAAAACACAAATGAGTATTCAAATAAATTTATATAAAATAAAACTATTCAAATAACTTTAATAAAATGTTTATTAGATTAGTCATGTTTAAGCGGTTTATATTACAAATACCAAGCGAAGCCGGGTAAAACCACTAGTTGTACATAAATCAAATACAGCGGGTAGGATGATTTTTACCAATTTTAGGAACCGTTTCAACAATGAAAATCAGATAAATTGACAAACTCTGATAAGAAACGATCAACTTGGAATCACAAATATCCATTGCTAGCCAGCAGTATTAAATATTAGCACGGGACCGAACCCGGTAACCTCTCGGTGTTAAACATAAACGCAACCACCGAGCCATACTGCTGGATATTATAATGGTATACATAAAATATTTTTAACGAAAAACTCTTTAAAGTAGACGATCTCAAGCAAATTGTCTTTAAGTATCTACATATATATACATACAGCCTGTTGTAATCACCGAGTCTCTTCACAAATGTGTTTGTATGGCTAACCATTTTGTTGAATAAATTGAATAGGTCAGAATTTAAGTATATCTTTGTCTATATATGTACATACATACATATACATATTTTATTTTATTTCTATCAAACATGATTACTCGCCTTTACAGATCGCTCCAAAGCAACGAGTATACTAATACAGATACAATACACTAATACAATTAATACAAGCTTTGTTATATAAGGCGAATTCATACAAACATCATCCGCAGTGACATACATATGTACATAGTTATATGGAGAAAAACATTTTATTATACAATTAGGCGAACCTCAAGACGCTGAATAATTTGAGATTTGCAAGAGAGATTGGAAAGGAAATGCCAATTTACAGGAACTGTAGTCACAAACCAAGGCCTAAACAGCAGCTACTAGTGGGAATCGAACCGTGACCACTCCGCTCGAAAACATAATATGCTAAATATTAGTCCACGCTGCTGGGTATATATGGTATATACATATGTATGTTAGACACAATTCGTGACATTCTTGTGAAATGTCTGCCGATTGTATGAAATATGTAGGAATTCATTGTCAAGTTCGTGGATTGAGCAAAGCAGATAGTGGCTTCTGTTCGTAAAATTAGCAATCTCACTAATTGGGTGCAAATTTGTATCAATTCAGCCAGTAAATTTACCTATCGTAGGATCGTTATTTAACTCTATTAATGAATATAAAAATTAATTCTCGGCTGTTAGAGTAAATAGAAAAATGTGTTTTTCAAAATTCTTATTGGTCAGCTAAGAAATTCTGACCTAAATATAATAGCATATTTCAAAACTGATGTGTGTTACAAATTCATAGAACAAAAAGGTTTTCGACCAATGAGCAATCGGGATTTAAAGTTTTTCTACAGTGAAGACTACTGAAATGAAATAAAGGCTGTTTGAAAACTTTTCAGTATGTTGTCAATATTACTAACAGATTTTTTGCTGTTAAGAAGTATTTTTTACCAAAATATGTATTAAATTAAATGAGAAAATGATGCAAAAACTTGTTTTTTTGTTCTGAAAAAAAAATAGAAAAATTAATTTTTTTGTTTCATAAACATGTTTTTCATTTTTATATAATATGTGTTTGCACATATGTACATATGTACTTGAAGGTTAAGGGTCAAAATTCACGAAAAGTGAATAATATAGGTATACACGTGTAATTATAAAACATTTTGTTTCAATCTTACGGTAAAAAAATAGGCTAACACGAGCTGAGTATATTATCTGTAATGCTGCTGGTCGGACTTGGATATTTGTGACTCCAAGTCGATCGTTTCCTGTCAATTTTTCTGATTTGATTGTTGAAACGGTTCCTCCATTAAATTGGCTATAAACGCACCCTACCCATTTGTCACCAATATTTGAGTATGATTTATGTACAGTAAAATTTATGTACAAAATTCATAGATGTCTATTTCGAGTTTTTCAGTGTCTCTTAATTCAGCGACTTGTGTAATAAAACTGCTGCATTGTTTGTAATTGACCAGGAAGGCGAATTGGGTTTTTCCCGTTAGGCCTTTCTTGATATATACATGTGTATGTAAAATTAATAAATAAGCAGGGCTGTGGAGTCGGAGTTGGAGTTGTGAAGTCGGAGCATTTCAAGCGGAGTTCGAGTCGTAAAAATTCAACCATCTCCAACCTTTTATTATTTTTGTAAATTAATAGTATTACGTATCGACTGATAAATTTAAATATAATAATTTCATTATAAAAATCATGAACTTAAATTAATTAATTAAATTCATACATAAATCGTTGAATTGCACATTTTGATGTGTCCTAGCCAAAACCGATGTTTTCTCCGTCTCATACATTTATTCTATTAAATTGATTTGCTTGCTTTACTATGAAGGTACTTACTTTTTATGTATACCTATTAAGTTTAAATGATTTTTTTAATTCCCCTAATTTTTTATATTTTGAAAATCGCTATTATTTTGAATACTAATAATTTTATAATGTTGACGAGAAAAGTCCATCTTCCTAATTTCTTTCAAGTAATCGGTAATCGGTAAATTTTGATCCGACTCCACAGCCCTGCAAATAAGGGAAAAAATTATAATCAAGCTCCAAATAATACAAAAGAAATCCCTAAAAATAATTTATAACACACCCATATATACTAACTTGAAAAAACTGTATGCCATAAATAATATTCCGTTAGTTACAGACATTACTAACAATTTAACCAGTAGATTCTACGACAGAATCACTAATAACCATACTAACACACTTGTGAAGAGTCTCGGTGATTACAACAAAATGTCTATACCCTTCATGTATAAACACAGATTACCTAAACACAATCTGCTTTAGATCGTCAACTTTAGACAGTATTTAATTAATATTATGTATTAAATGTATTATGAGCATGTATAAGAATTGTAAATAGGTTTTTGAGCTCTTTTTCCTATTATACTGTACATTAACATTAGAATAATATAACACTATGATTACTAACAAAATTAAATTAAAACTGTCAAATAGAAAATGATCAGTAGATCAGTAGCTATTAAAATATATATAAGATGTAATGTGAACATAATTTAGTAATAATAAAAAGCATTTAAAAACCAAAATAAACGTAACCAACGAGCCATACTACATATGTACATACATGCATTATATAAAAACAAGAATTACCTCAAAAAATTTTAGAAATTTTTATGAGCACCTTTTGGTCAACCTATGGTTGACACGCTTACATAAAAACATAGTCGAATTATCATTCCACTACTGACCTATTAAAATCATACACCACGAAAACAATCCATTCGAGCAATAAATTTGCATTTTAATTATTGGCACTGTGCATAATTTGCAAAAGTGGATAAAAATAAAAAACAAATCTTACCCCTGGTGGGACTCGAACCCACAATCCCCGGCTTAGGAGGCCGATGCCTTATCCATTAGGCCACAGGGGCTGTACGGCTGCACCATATTAGAGACAGAAAAAAATGGCCGTTATTATGTTAAATTTTCAGGTAAATCCGTGTCATCGCGATTCTTCATTCTACATAGTTGTATTTGTGAGCCATGCAAAAAAGTTGATTCGAAGGATATCCTGCTTATATTCCAATTATATATTTAACAATTATAATGTTATATTTAACACTTGTATTGTTGTATCGAGCACAATGTAGGTATCTGTTAATGTAATTAATCAGATTAGGGTGGGGTTAAATTAGGTTAGGTTTGATTCAAAAATAAAAATAAAAATATTATTAATCACATTAACTGGTTACAATGTACGACAAATGACGACTTTTTTTTGTTTCAGAGACGAGATATGACTTTTCTTGTAGAACTATGCCCAGTGAACACGCATCTAATAACAAAAAATGTTCGGAGATTCGGAGATATGTGTTTCTTAAATCGCCCGATTTTTCTATTTTTTGAATTAATAGGGATAATATATGAAATTGTCTTTATATAAGAATTAAATAAAATTCTACTTAAAAAAATCATATTTCGACTATTCTTGTGGATTAATAACAAAAATTCGTTTATTTTATCGAGGTAAGCCAGTTATCAATAGAATTTGTTATTTTGGAATTTTATTTCATTCTCATATAAAGACAATTTAATATATTATCCCTATTAATTCAATTCAGATTCGTGTAAATACGAGTAAATATTAGTACGAGATTTAAGCTCGCAATTTTACCGATTTAAAATTCAGCACACTTACAATTAATCCTTTTAAATGAAAATAAAAAATAGTGTGGCCAGAACACTATCCCAATAAACATGTTTCAATAGAAAATACTCAATATAAAATAGTATTACCAGTGGGAAAAAATCCCAAGTGAAAATACGTACTTTTGACTTTTGATTTGAACTGGACGACTACTTAGAGAGATTTGAAAGCTGAAAAGTACTACAAAGGAAAGATAAAATACCTGACTATAGATTCCAATATTTATTTTGAACAGGAAATTGACAGATTTTGAGACATCGACCGAACAACACCAAGATATAGAAAAATCGCGTGATTTAAAAAACACATATCTTCGAATCTCGAGCCAATCAACATTTTTTATTACCAGATTCGTGTTTACTGGGCATAGATATATAAAAAATCATATCTCGTCTCTGAACCATTTTTCATGTCGTAGGATTACAGTGTTATTATTAATCCACAAGACATAGCTAATCATAGCAACTTTTTAAATATTTCTGTACATCAGAGGGAGTAAATATAATTTCATTTTATTCAAATTGTACTCAGATCAATTGTTTTTCAATATTTAGTACCTTTGGCTTTTATTTTCTATTAACATTTTACCCGTTAGCGTTTCAACGAGCAGTTTTGGATATGAGTTGATATACATATGTATGATTTGATATTAAAGTCAACATATAATTAATATAATTAAGGCAAATCGTACATAATTTCCATTGTACGTTTAACCCTCCCTCACCGAAGTGGGGTATGCAATTTTTACGTTTTTCGTAATAACTATATGGTCTTCAAAGCTATACACCCTATATTTCTTGTATTCTAGAATGAACTACAAGAAATTTATTTTATAAGATTTTGTATGATTTAGAAAAGGGGTACATCGTAAAAAAATACATTTCTAAGTTTCGAAGTACGTATGATTTAAAGAGGTCTACTTCACGGGCCGGAATGTGAAATTACCGAAAACGCAAATATCGGAAAGCAAAGATCGAAAATCGAAAGATCTTAAGTCGAAAGATCAAAAAAGCAGGGTGCATTAATACGGGAGGAAAAGCCTGTTCCTCTTGTTCCTGTTGTATCCTGCTCGCGCAAATTAAGTGAGTATGTACCGTTTACCATGCACCCTTTTTTTTTATCTTTCGATCTTTGCCTTCCAATATTTGCATTTTCGGTAATTTCACATTCCGGCCCGTCACGGAGACCGGATTTAAAGGCGGTAGCGATAAGTCATGTTTTTGACTGTTCGCTTGCATATTCTTGTTGATTGATGAATCAATGCGAGAGAAAGAGACAGCTATATTTTCGTAAGCTATTGTTTTCGTCGCTTTTGGCGCGTGGCTATTGAGTCGTGTCGATACTTGTCGCTATTTTTTAATACAAAAATAGTCAAAAACATGCTATAGGACTAAAACTTTTTTTATTTTGATGTATAAAATGATTAATAAGATACATATTGAACCCATTTGCATTGAGAAAAGTTGTATTTTGATTAAAAAATACTGAAGTCCTACTCGACCCCGGTTAGGGACACTCAGTCTTTCATGGTGCTTACGGACTAAACCAACGACGATTTTGGGCCAACTTTTTAACCAGCAGTAGCGTACAAAATATCGAAATAAAAATTAAATTTTAAAATTGAAATTAAATATCAAAATCAAGCTAAATAGCGAGATTGAGCTAAAATTAGATCATCGTTGATGTTTTGAATTACAATAATGTTTTGAATTACGACGATACCGCATTTAAAACCAGAGAAATATTATAATTTCTCTGCGTACGAGCGAAAAAAAATATTGCTAAAGTCGTCACGAGATGTTACTGTATTTCCACTTGGATGATCGATAAAAAAAAAAACAATTCATAAAAAAACGCGGTGTCGGATGTCGGTGATTTGTAAAAGGGTTTTTTTTCTTTCGTCGAAATAAAATTAATAATCACACATTATCCGATAAATTTTACCTATGAAATGATTTAATTACTTGATTTATTTCGACGAGAGAAACAATTGAAGAATAAAAAAATCCGTTTAATGTGACCGACAACACCCCGGGTTAGCAAAAATCGTTGGATCACCCATACTAATACATGATATATTCTCAGTAACTGCGCATTACGGGGAAGTAAAAATAATAATTCTTTGATTTTTTTTCGATCTTAGTGCGTATCTTCGTAAGTCAAAACATCTTCGACAAACAAAAGTCGAGGATTACCTGTATGTGATTGTTGATGATCTAATTTTAGGTCAATCTCGAAAATTTATTTAAATTGTGCATGTTCTGTTTTAACTTTCAATATTTAATTTTAATTTTAATATAATGATTATAATTCTATTTTGATACTTGAATTTAATTTTACTATAATAATAATAGTTTTAATTTTGATATTTAATTTCAATTTTTAAATTTAATTTTTATTTCGATATTTTGTACGCTACTGGTTTTTAAAGTTGGCCTGTGGGCCGTTCGTTGGCTTGGTGCGTACGCACCATCAAAGGTTAATCTAAATTATACTGATCTGTGTGAGGGATTGTTTAGTTTAGGATCGTAGCATGTTATGTTTTATATTTGTTTTACATTTATCCTTATTTGTTTTTCATTATGGTTATTTCATTTTTTCATCTTATTGTATAATTTTCTTTTGTGTAGCCATATTGACAACTTGGAGCTAATCTGTAATGTCACTATGGAGAAATTGTTTATAATTAAATTCATATGCATGTATATAAAATGTTTTAAAAAGGAATAATTTTTGAGTAGACATCTTTTTTCAGCAGAAGATTTGGGTGAGTGTTAAATAGAGTGTGTTCGAGAGTTTTATCTTGAAATTCTACGGTTTGTTACGGTGGTGTGAAGGGTAAGTTTTCTTTATGCAGCGGCTGGGGGGGGGGTGGATTAGGGTGGTTCAGTGAAAACGTGGATGGGGGTCGTCTGCGACCTTGACTGAGGTCGCCCCAGCCTGGCTCCAAATTCACTCGCCAATCGATTCCACTGCACCGATACACATTAAATCCCATTGCGACGAGTCAAAACAATTCATTTTTTCGTAGAGACTGTATGGTATATTAAAATAATGGTTTTTTTTTTATTGTTTTGTTTCATATATTTTTTAAATAACATGTATTCGAATTGCCTATAAACTTTTATAGGTGCATAAAAAGCTCTCCAAGTTTTATATGCATGATCTTCGATATTCTTTTATCAAAAATATTGCTACTTTTAGAAATAAAATGAAATTGTATTAGAATATGTACATATGTAACAGGTGTATGCTTTTTTCCCGTTCACTATATATTTATTATTATTATTTTTTACATACATATATACCAGGAAGGCCTTACAGGTAAACCCCAATGCGCCTTCCTGGCCAATTACAAATTACAATTACAATGCAGCATTTTTATTACAAGTCGTTGAATTACGAGACACTGAAAAACTAGCAAATTAACGAGACATAAATTTTATTGTACGTTAATCAAATAGTGGTGACATATTAGGTAGGAAGGATTTTTTGAGCCAATTTTTAAACGGGAACCGTTTCAACAATGAAATCAGAGAAAATTGGCAAACTCTGATAGGAAACGATCGACCTGGAGTCACAAATATCCAAGTCTGACAAGCAGAACTACAGATGTACTCAGAAAAATACTTTTCAATCGAGGTCTCGAAGCTAAGCAGAAGCTTGACGACCGAGCTATGCTCCTAGCTATGTATATTAGCCAGTGGCGGCTCGTCTATATGGGCTGTGGGGCTACAGCCCTCCCAGTATAGTACAGATGGGTCTACCTCACGGTTCGGAATGTGAAATTACCGAAAACGTAAATATCGGAAGGCAAAAATCGAAAATCGAAAGATCTTAAGTCGAAAGATCAAAAAAAAGGGTCATGGTAAACGGTACATACTCACTTAATTTGCGCGAGCAGGATACATTTACATTTAAATTTCGAGATTTTGAATAATTTGTAATCAGTATCGGTCACTGATTATGTTTTCTTTTTTTATATATACTTTTTATTATTACATTACACAAAAATAATAAGCAAAAATCGATATTTTCTATTTCGGATCAACAAATTAAGGGCCGAATTAAGCTAAGCTTTTCTCGAAGCCCCTTTTTGAATAATTTTGAGTGTTATTTGAGTTCGTAGTTTCAATAAAAAATTTACATAAATATTTTTGTGAATTTTTGGTAGCATAATTTAATATTGAGAGGCTATTTTTACTTATCGGTAAATTTGGTCCAGTCAACACAACACGAATATTGACAATATTTCATTTAATTGGTCACACTTCGGAGATAAACATTGATAATTTTTATTGTTGTGAGACTTTTAATATACAAACATTACATAATCATCAGTTTTTAATTTTAATAAGTATTTAAAACAATCGTATTAGTCATCGAATTAAATCTAAAAACATGTGCATGTTTTTTTTATTGAAATTTATGAGAGAAATAAAACGGGCAAATAAAGCAAGCAAAGCTAATTTTAAATAAAAGTAAGAACAATAAGGATTTCAGGTGTGTCACGAGTTTTTATTTGATGGCATGTTTTATTTCATGACTTTGCTTGATTTAATGAGGCATATTATTTTCCTCTCGAAAAATGAAAGGCACAAAATATGAAAACGCCAGAAATTTCTCGGAAAAACTAAGATTGAGTTTTAAGAGGTCTGTAATAAGAAATGAAATGTGGATGTTATTATTGTAACAAAAAAATATATAATCCCATAATTAATTTTTATCGAATTTATAAAATGATTATAGAAAAGAAAATTTATTAAGTGATTATAAAAAAAAAATGAAAATTTAAAAGTAATATTTTTCCATTCTACCTGGATTTTATGTATAATATGTCTGTACATATATATTTATTGAATTACATTAAATTTAAAGAAAATATATTGCTTTTGCCTAATATAATTATTTATTTCAATTTTTCTTTCGATTTCAATTCCAATTACTTACTTATACTTTGTAGAACCGCTTTTATATTACTTACATATTACATATGGCTCGGTGGTTTCGTTTATGTTTAGCACCGAGAGATTACTGGGTTCGATCCTGTGTTAATCTTCAATACTGCTGATTAGACTTGGATATTTGTGACTCCAAGTCGATCTTTTCTTATCATAGTTTGCCAATTTATCTGATTATAATTGCTGAAACGGTTCCTCAAATTGGCAAAAATCAGCCTACCCGCTATGTCACAAATATCTGAATTTGATTTATTTACAATATGTAAAAAATTATGTACATGTCTAAATCCATAGATGTCTCAATGGTTTATTAATTAATTATTTCGTGTTCTTCAGCCTCTCGAAATACAGTGATTTATGTAATAAAAATGCTGCAATATTTGTAATTAATTGTCTAGGAAGGCGCATTGGGGTCTACCTGTTAGGCCTTCCTGGTATATATCTATGTAAAAATGAAATAAAAATAATATTGTCGGTATACTGACAGAAAACGTCAAAAATTGGATGTTTTGAATTTTCTTATGAATCTATTATTAAATTAGAATTTTTAATTGAATTGGTTAAGTCGATACATGATTTATTATTGGGCAATAAAATAGAGAGCTTCAAACTTCTTGAATTTCGAAATAATCAATTTTCTCATAACAAGGATCTTTGACTTAAAGCATTTTGCCATTATAGTGACGATATATGTATAAATATATCCTTAAGAAAAAAAATCTTCGGTCAATGTCTTTGACCAGTGATGACTTGACTGCGGATAGAGACAGTGCTTTTTCCAGGAATCGGGCAGGTTTTGCTCTATTTACAAAGCTAGAGTACAAAAAAAAAGGTTGGGCGAACCTTTTACAACAATTGAACATTTACAATAATTGAACAATAAACGGCGCGCAGTGGATCCGGCCACTAGTGATGACTAAAGGCCGGATAACCAAGGTGCCGTCTTGAAAAAAACGGACCCAGATGGTGCTGTGTATTGTTCATTGCATTGTTAAAGATTCGCCGAACGTTTTTTTTTTGGACTCTAGCTTTGTAAATAAAGCTAAACCGCCCCGATTACTGGAAAAAGCACTGTGTCTATCCTGTGTCTAGTGATGACTAGTCACCGGAGTCTGAGGGGGCCGTGTATTGTTCAAAGGTTGTAAATGCATTGTTAAAGGTTTGCCGAACAATGGATAGCACTGTGACTATCCTACCTCTAGTGATGACGCATGGATGTGAAACTTGTACATTGAATGTCAAAATGCTGCATAAGCGCCAGTCCTTTCAAAGAAGGATGGAACGTCATATGCTCAGCATAACGAGGAGATGTAGAAAACGGAATACATGGATGAGAAGTATGACAAGGGTAGTTGATATATTGAAATGGCAATGCACGAGTCACGTAGCTAGAAGAATGGACGAAAGGTAGAAAACAATAAGTGCTGGAATGGTATCAGAGGAATTGTAAAAGGGTGAATGGAATAGGAGTGCAAAGAATAGAAGTGGATGGTATTTAAAAAATGTGAGGGTTGAGATGGATGAGAGTTTTTCAAAACAGAGATGAATAGAAGCGTATTGGAGAGGCTTTCATCCAGCAGTGGATGGTTTTAAATGATGGTGTCATAATTTGCTGTATTCTATACATATTTTATAGCCATAGCATAGTGCACTAGTAGAGTTATTGCATAACAGTAGAGGTCGTGGGTTCAAGTTCAAGGCGAGATCTTGTGGTTATTAAAACACAGATCGGCCGTTTCCTATTAGAATTTTACGATTTTTCTAGCTTAATTGTTGTGACGGTTCCAATACATTCGTGTCTTCCCCCTCAGTTTCTCGCGAATTCGAGTTATTGGCATCTAGAATTTGTTGGATCTTATTAAATGCTACCTACATACCTACATAAATATATAATGTATTCATCGCAAACTTGCGGTGTATCAAAAATATTTTGTTGATTGTCCATAGATGTCTCTATTGTATTATATGTAATCTTATGTTTGAAAAATTGTTAGCACTTGTATATGTACAATAATAATCCAAACATGTGTAATTCCTGTCATGGCACAAACCAGCAGCGTGGACTAGTGGTTAGCACATATGCTTTTGAACAATGGTCACGAGTTCAATTTCCACTGGTTGCTGCTGGCCAGACCTTGGTTTGTGACTCCAGGTCTTCTATCAGAATTTGACAATTTATCAGTTTTTCATTGAAACTGTTCCAGCAAATTGACAACCTTTACCCATTTCTCGCAATTTTCGAGTTGTCGTCATCTCGAATTTCGGTGATTCGTATTAAAATGCTGCAAATTTGTCCACAAATGTCATTTTATGATGTATATAAAAATGCTCTGAATATGTAAGTTTATCAAAAATTTATCCATAGATGTCTCTGTGATGCTTTGTTAAAATTATTCTAAAGCAATTATTATTATTATAATATACAATATCGCTTTTCTTTAATTTTTCTATTGGTGTTCTATATTTTTTACATGTAGGTAGGTAGGTAGTTTTTACCTTTTTTTATATGCCAGCAGTATGGCTTAATGGTAGCGTGTATATTTAGCACCAAGTTATCAGTGGGTTCGATCCGCTATACTGCTGGTTAGATTTGGGGTATTTGTGACTCCAAATCGATTGTTTCTTATCAGAGTTTGCCAATTTTACCTGATCATTGTTGAAACGGTTCCTCAAAATTGACAAAAAAATCATCTTTCCTGTTGTCACAAATCTTCTGTATTTATTTTTTTTTTTTTTATTTTATTTAAATAGGCGTGTATACAGAATAAAATATAAAAATAAAGTTGTATAATGAGACAAAAAATAATAATAAACATAAATAAAAATATAATATTCCATTTACAGTGAGCACCACATGGTGATATAAAAAAGTAAAATTGTAGGTACAATTTTTAAAAATTATGTACAAATCTAAAATCCATAGATGTCTCAATGGATTAATTCCGTAATTTATTGTTATTTTGTGTTCTTCAGCTTCTGGAAATACAGTGATTTATGTAATAATAAAATGCTGCATTGTTTGTAATTAATTGTCCAGGAAGGCGCATTGGGGTCTTCCTGTCAAGCCTTCCTGGTATACATATATATATATATATATATATATATATATATATATATATATATATATATATATATATATATATATATATATATATAAAAATAAATAAATAAATATGACGTATTTATTTAATAAAACAAAAAAATAATTGAAAAATACTCACCATTACTTGAAATCGACTATTTAAACCAAAAACGATTTATATTTCACACATACAGATAAAAATTTATGATTTTGTGAAATAATAGACGGGAATATATGTATTATGGAACGAGCACAGGTATAATACAAACTTTTAATAGTTGCACATTTTATTCAATAATATTTATAGCATATATACAAAACATACTGTGAGTTATTTAATTTAAAATTTTTCCGCTGCACTCATTCAAAACACACCATTCGGTAAAAATTCATTCACATTAAATAAAAATGTAACAATAAAAACAATTCACTTATTTTATAATAATAATAGTTATTTCAAATAGGCTCTTTCCATTTATTTACAAAAAAAAAAAAAAAAAAATTAAAATGCGGTCTAAGACATTATTAGTTTCTCTCACTATACATAAATAGTTTTCGAGGTTGCCTCAAAAGTACAATTCTAAACTAGATACATATTTATATATTATAATATATATATATATATATATATATATATATATATATATATATAAATATATATATATATATATACATAAATATATATATATATATACAGGGCCGACGAGAGGTGGGGGGGGGAATAGCCCGGGTCCAGCTTTCGAAGGGGGCCCGGAATCCCTGCAAGTAATATGTACATTTTTAGCAAAAGTATAAAAGCATTATTTGGCCTTTATACTCGTAGGTTTTTTGGACACTAAGCAAAACGGATTTTACCTATTTAATTAATTTCATTTGTTTCACTGTATTGTATTTATGTATATACATTAATATGAAATATATTTTTAACAATTAGCAACAATATTAATTGAAATACCTACATACTTTTTTTTTACATATTTTGAAAATGGGTCAAGGGGGGCCCGGATTTTTTCTCTACAGCCCTGTATATATATATATATATATATATATATATATATATATATATATATATATATATATATATATATATATATATATATATATATATATATATACATATATAATCTACCATTGGAACATTGGCCAGGATTGGTCATTAAAATTTAGCGGATCTTTATAAATTTATATCACATACATGGGATATTCTTTAAAATTTTGTAAATATGGGTTTCGAACGCGTGTAAAAACTACACACGCTAATAATACACAAATATATATATATATATATATATATATATATATATATATATATATATATATATATATATATATATATATATATATATATATATATATATATATATATATAATAATGTATATTTATATACATTACAATTATCTAATATAAACTTCAAGATCTATAAAACACAGATTTCTCTCTATCAAGTTAAATAATTTTTTTTTTTATTTATTCAATTTAATCCTCAATTCAACCGTCACTGGAATATCCGACTAATTTACAAATGAATACAATTATTTACACAACAAACAATAAATTATTAATATTTTCTTTTTTTTTTTAATCGCTATATTTATTATTATTATTATATATATTTACATCCATCAATGTATGTTTAATATGCACGTGTATAATACGCACAAGTGCCACACACGTCTATTTACATATACATATATGTCATGATAAAAAGGTAATACTGCGTAACGTGTACTGTCCGAAGTGTGATTGCATTAATGAATGTCACATTACATTAAAAACACTTGCGTACGACTACAAAAACAATTGTTTTAACATTACATAATAACAATTGCATTAGCACATACACACACACATATGGCATTGACAAAAATAGGATTATACGAGTGTACGTTTAAAATATAATGACAACAACTGACGATTTGCATTAATCTACATTTTGCGGATCTAGATTTCATCGAAGTAGAAACAATACCGAAGTTTGGTTTGCCTCTATTTATAAAATTATTTATTTTTTAGTAAAATAACTGATACATATGTTATATTCGAGAATAAATTGTTTCATCTAAATATTACATACATGCAATATATTTTTTTTTATTAAATTAAGAATTTTATTTCCGTAAAATCTTCGTGCATATTATTTTCCATTTATATGTGTGTAATAATATAATATATATATTTTAAATACACATAATATATATATGAATTATTCCATGTTTCCTGAATAGGCTATATATTATTGTCAATAATTCAATTTCATAGAGTTTTGACTAGAAATTATACTTGAAATACCCTTGTTGTGTAATCTGTTAGTGTTTTTCATTTATTAAGATAATATTTCAAGGATGTGGCCATTTATACACACTATTCGCACATATATATATTATTTTTTCTATAGAATTTTAACACTTGCCTTACTGTGCTAAAAAATTCAATAGCCACTGTGCTGGACTCCGAGCGTCCAGTTGAAAATGTGTGTTTTTAAGTTAAAATAATGCAAAATCTGCGATTTAATAATCATAATTACCTATAAAAATAATTTTATTGTGTATTTAAAGTCGAATAATATAAAATAAGTGCAAGAAATTTAAAAAATGACGTAATTCCAAGGCGGATATCATTCTCACATTGACAGTTGAGCGCGCCGCGTACTGAATTCCCCATCTCTCTCGCATCTGTGAGCCACGTATACAAGAGGCTTGTCGTGAAAATAATTATTTCTGTTGATATTGATCAGTGTTTTTATTTCAAAATGGCATCATTCGAATCATTGAGGTTTTGATGAGGAATACATAAAATATGAAGACCCTACGTTCAGTGTATTTGGAGAAATAAGTCCTGGTCACTCGCTATCCATCACAGTGTGGCAAGTGTTAAACTAACAATTTTGATGAATCTTTTCACATCTCCTAATTCCGACCAAAAACTCACAACGGAATAGGTCTCAACATTGAAAAAACTCATTTAGGGATTACATTACCTTTAAAACTGGTGACTTTTCGATATCTTGCATCATGCTCGCACCTAAGCAATGGGCTTATTTTAACGAAACATAAAGTTAATCCAAACTTCAAGGTAGTTCAAATTTAAATTTCCATATTATATTTAAATTGTATATACATATATGTACATACGGAGTGTATAAACAAATAGCTACATCCTGATTTTATAGTTTCTAAAAATACATACAATACATATCTTACAATCTCAATAAAAATAGAAAGAAAAACAGGGATATAGACACCGAGAATACCATTTTAAATAAGACGATGATATGGTTATACTATTAATTGATGAGTTCGTTACACAATTTCCACATAACTATTATAAAACATTAAAAACAAAATATATAGATGACGGAGTAAGTACATATTACATATATTATTTAGTATATTAATTTCATTTTTACCAAATTGTAAACTGTATGGGATATATATATATATATATATATATATATATATATATATATATATATATATATATATATATATATATATATATATATATATATATCCAATAAAATGAAATATATATTTTTATAACAAACTACAGAAGAGTGAAAAATACTTATGGGGTAAATACGATATAAACTAGCGAAGACGAGGTTTGAGGGGCGATCGGATTGGAATCGGCCCCGTCTTCATGTCATCGATGACTGCTTCGGAGCCGGCCGGCCACTTCTCCCGGCACCATCGGATGCGGTGCTATCTTCACGATGCCCGAGCTGTTCCTGCTCATCTTGCCGCCGAGGGCCGTCGCCCCGCACTTGGAAGAAGCCTTGCTCTTGTCCGAGTATCTGGAGTTGGTGGGCACCGTCGACTTGCCAATACCCTTCATGCTGATCTTCATCATTTTGCTCGAGTTTCCGTTGATGTCGGACATGGCCGAATCGTCGTCCCGCTTGATCGAATCGACCGGCTTGTGGTCGGCCGATTCGGAACCCTCGGAAATGCGATCCAGCTCGCTCATGGCCTCTTGAATGGCTCGCTCCAACTGACTGTTCAGTTTGCGGCTTCTGAATGAAAAATATTTTATTTATAATTGTGTTCACGTTTCATATACGTACATACATACATAGGTAGGTTATGCGAATAGGCAGTGGCATAATTACAGCCTCCGTAATAGTACATGTTGCATGTTAGAGCACAACGACGATTAATCCAAAGCAGTGGTGTCACTCTAATGGTTTCTATGGGTTTCCGGAAACCCGTTGTTAAAAATCAAAGGTTTCTGGATACCCATTGTTAGAAATCTAAAAATTCATATAATTGTTTTCCACGGTTACAAACAGAGAAATGTTATAATAATAGAAGTGGCTTTAGGCGTTATATTCTTGTCAAGTAACGATTGTCCGCAGCCACTCCTTAATAATTTTAGCATCAGTCGTATTTGATGCTTGGTGCTCGACGTATGTTCGATAAAAACTTCTCTGTTTATATTACTCGCAAGGTGGGCAAGTGCATCGTTAAAAATTGCACAATGCATTCAAAAACACACAATAAACAACATGGGATACAATTTTGTAAGTAAATTGATCATTTAAGTAACATTTTATTCAATTAACATAGTAGTTTGACAGTTTTTAAAAGTGTCATGGCGATCGCCCGCATTCTACATAAAATTTCAGGGGTGGCATCAGAGAAATGTAAAAATTATTTTTTAATAAATGTAAAAACATTTCTCCTGGTGGTGCCGAATACTCAATTATATTAATAACCAATTATTTAAGTATAATTAATATAAACATCGTTCATTTTATATTATACATATTTTTGTTGAAACTACATATACATTACACGTTAATTTAAGAAAGTGGATACAAATAATCCGCCAACTGAGAAAAGAAACGGATTGGCCACCAATGCCCAACATCACCATATACTAAAATTGTAAATAAATCTATGTATATCAAAATAAAACTTTAATTTCTGTAGTGAATATGTGATGACCCCTGATTGTATTCCTTGCGTTTTAGCGTAGTTATGGAGACGTACCGCGTAATATTGGCACAATTTATTTATTCGTAAAGGCACTTCAATTATTATAACATTTCTCTGGTTACAACTTCGAAAAGGTCGTAGTCGATTAGTAAAGAGAAAAGATCTTTTTTCCGTTATGCACAAACAAAATTAACTGTTGGCCAGTTAATTTTGGAAAATTTGAAACCCGTTGTTCTAAAATTGGGGTGACACCACTGTTGGATACATAATCAATTAAGATAGTGTTTTAAAGGCTGAATATAAAAATGATAGCTCTGTATAATTATTCCAGTTAATTCGAATGACAAGGCCTTTTGGACTGTGGAGGGCTTTATAGGTTGGCTTCATTAACCACTCAAACTAAGGAAAAATATTGACTCTTTTCAATTTCATCAGCATCACAGAATACTTTTAGAAGTCACTGTGAAGAAACCAAAATTAATTTCGAATTATAGTCTTAAACACGAAAGAGCGCGCACTTGGCGATTAAGTGGTTAAAACGGCTTTAAACGAATCTATTAACCGACCACATCAAACGAAGTTACTGACCAAATAAATACAATATGAAAATACGAACGCAATTTTTACCCATATCGTTGATTTATATCATCATTATGCTCTAACGATGCGTTATAAAACATGACCTTTACTGTAGAAAAAATGAGAGCTGTTGAAATGGAGAGGAAATAATTACACCACTCCAGATTTTGCAACACAAATAAACATATCAAATAATATAAAAAAATTATAAATAATTAAGACTTTCAAACGAAATACAGAATTAAAAAAAAAAAAAAAACAATAATTTTGCAATACATACATAGATGAAAATTTAACAAACGTAATTAAATCAATATTTTTGGTAAATCATTATAAAAATGTGGTGATTTTGTGATTTTTTTTAAATCTGAGAATAAATGGAGGGATAACAATCAAAACGAAGAAAAAAAACTTAAGCTGCATGTACAAATTCATTTTTCAAGCAGTACATCTCGGCTACATTATAATTATTATACAAATAATTTCGATAGATGCAACAATTTTCTAAAAATATAAACATGTCAAATACACAAAAATGATTTTTTTTATATATATATTTATATAATCTTCAGCAACGACAAATACAACCCAAAAAAAAAAGTTACATCCGAGAGCTGCCAGAACAGTGAACTTGTCAAATATTTTGAAACGACATGTCGCTTCACAAATAACTCACTTTCTACATTTAGTTCTAGCGGCGTGGTGTGCTTCCAGCCCGTCGGAAAGTGTCTTCAAATTTAATGGATCGATGGCCGATAGGCATTTGTCACCACCGAACCATCTAACGAGCACTGTTCCATCGCACACGCCGTTAACTATATTCTTAGAAACTAGTTTTCCCGGCCAAGCCGGAAAGCCTTTCGCTGGTCCCCAAACCAAATCACCCTCTTTGAACTGAGTGATTACTGATGTTATTTTGTCATCGCTTTCATCCGGATTTGACGGTGTGGAGGTGTCTTCACACGACGCTTCTATATTTTAAATAATTACACACAAACTTAGATAAAACTCGACACAAATTCATTGAAAATTGGATAATTTGATGCGCAACTCTTACAAAAAAAAAAAAATCATTTAAGAGGGCTGGACACCAGCGCCTTGTCCATACAAACGTATTACACTTCTCCCTTCCTCAATTATGGCACTAGAGAAATTATTTTTTAATATGCTATGGATATCCACCATTGGGATGCCATCTATCGGTTTTTTTTTTTGATTAGTTATTTTTTATAGGAGCTAGGAGCCGCCAAACATCTATAAAATCGCCTCTTTTTTACACCCACGAAAAGAGCCCAGCGTGCTTATTTAACGGTCGATTTTAAAAAAAATACGCTCATAGTTGCACAGAAAATATCTTTCTCATACCGATGATGAAATTTTTTTAAAAATTAGTCCAGTTTCGGAGGAGAAAATAGGAGAATACTAAACCTCGATTTAAAATACGTTTTATCTGGTCGAAGCACAACTGTCGCATTCACTCAATATATATATATATTGATATATATCGTCGCATTCACTCAATATATATATCGAAGAAAGGAACGGCAACAAAATTAAGGTTTCGCGTGTACAGCCCTCTTAATATCAATAAATAGCAAAATGTTTAAATTCAAATTATTCAACTATCATTTAACATTCGGATTGCATTTACATTATTTCACATTATTCAATAAGCACTCAATCCAATTAGTTATATATGTATGTATTTTACAAATAAATATAATATAAAAAAGGATAATTTTATTGTATATATAATAAGTAAATATAGTTTAGCACAAGGAAAATATGAAGACAAAGCAGGGCATGTGTATATGTCATGCTGTGTTTATGAAAGCTTCCTGAACACCACACTCCCACATATAATTAATTAATTTAGGTAGTTATATATATAAATATGTTGATGAAAAACAATAACATTATTTAAGTGATGCCAATGGACACAAGTACAAATGATGATGGAATAATGAATGAGATGAACATTTCTTCCTCCATATATGTATATACATATGTAGTATAACAAATGCAGCAAATGACAAAAAAATGTTATAATAATAGCCAATTATAAATTAGTGCTTGCAGAGTTGTACTTTAGTTACCACAAACCGAAAAAAAAACAACAACAATTTATCTTACAAAATGTTTGTTATAACTAAAGGCAAGAAATGTATCTTGTATTAACAATTATTGTTATCCCTTAACTTCGTTTTTGTTGATTATATAGTCGATATAAAAGATTTCACACAAATCACCACATATATATAAAATTATACACAGTAAATGAACAGTGATAATGAAGGAAAAGAAAAGGATAGTTTTCTTTTGTATGTATGTATTTTTATATATATACAAATATATAAGCTGGTAGGTACATATACATATAATTAAATATATATGCATCTTTGTTTAGGTAATTTTTTAAGCTACTTGTTAATTTAGCTAAAATAAGACACCCAAAACCAATGGAATATACAAGACACAATATATAATTTTGTACATTATAACTCGGTGAAAAGCCGAAGCAGTTAATGAAAATGATGGATGATAAGTTAAAGCAATAGATGAAAAGTTTAAGTGGATGGTTAAATGTAAAAAAATCAGAGTTAGTGAAAGTTAGAAGCAGAAGTGTTTGCAATTATGTAATATATTACAACATTTATTAGTCTCTTGTTTAACCCTTTGAGTGCTGACGTCTTTTCTGTTGTAAGCCAGCCACGCTGAAAATTTCGCCAACATTTCCAACTAGAATTATTTAGAAATCCAATAGAAAGCAGGTATAAAAATTGTAGCTAATTCAAACAAACCCTAGATAACTACCGCCGAGGATTTCGAGTTTTGTAAAGGTGTGTTTAGACTCTCTAATATATCTTGCAACAATATAAAATAAAAAAAAGAAGTCTATTAATGAATGTATTTTTTCAAAACTAGTTCCATCTTCTTCATTGTTGATAAAATGTAATGCTCACAATTTCAATGTCTAGCCACAATATAAAATACTCAGCAGTTATGAATTTCCAACGGGAAATTCTGTTATGGTTATAAATTCAGAAATTCCTGTGTAAACCAGTCTTTATAAACATTGACACGGATTACACGGCCTATATTCAATGCATTTTTTTTCAATGCTACCTGGAAAGGCTTAGCGGGTAGTATTCTTGTTTACTTTGTACATATTCAAAATACATACATGTATGTTTACTTGAGGTGTGCGTGCATTCGCACAGCATATTTCAGGTATTATTTCCTATCGCATGCGCGCTTTATGTGTTCCATGCGTTGTTGTTTATTTTGTACTTGGTTATGTACCATGTGGTTTTTTTTATTAGAACAGTGATGTGCGGTTGTTCTTGTGCAATATTCATGAACAACCGTCTCGTTCTCCGACGAAAGGGTCTCTTAGACTGTATTCGTTGGGGGGGGGTAGTGGCCTCATGTTGAGGGCTTTAAGGGTCAAATTCCTTGACCTTTAAAGCGGGCTTAGTAACGCCTATTGGCGCTTTTCAGGCTCATGGACTTGTTGGCAAAACGCCGATCGGCGTTGGTCAGCATTCAAAGGGTTAACTAAAAAGTAATTGGATGAATTCGTGCATATACGAATCTAAGTTTGAACTGTTTTAATGCAAAAAATAAAAGGAACAAGATCGAGAGACTAAGATTACAATCGAAATGTTTCACATACATAATGTGCAAACCCATTTGTTAATTGCTTAATTATGTACATGAATTGGAAGAAAAAAAACACAAATAAAAAAACATGAATCAATAAGATTTATTAATACGGAGCAATAAAATCAATACATACCATTACCGCTAGATATATTAATTCTTTTATGTGCATTTCCAATTTCTTCAATATCATTGCAAGTCCTCTGCAATTCATTTCCGATGTGTTTTCCGCAACTATCCTGCATCGACATCATTTGCTTATGATAACTTTGCAAATCGATTCCCATATTATTCATCATTCCGCTGTTCTTATTACTATTCATCTTTTCATAGTGCTGTTGATTATTTGCATTGATTATTGCGGTGGAATTTTGGTGGAAATTTTTCGAAGAGTTTAACTTTTGATAGTAATTAATAGCTGGAAAGTATATGTTAAATTGTTAATAAATAATTCATATTAAAACATAACAATTATCTGATGATTATATGTACATATGTGTATACCTGACATATCTAGTGAATCATTTTGACTCCGTCCCCACATGTTTCCATCACGATCGCCAGAATCCGGTTCACTACTCGACACACAATGTACCATCGGCTGAAACATACAATATGATGCGTTAAATTAAATAATAAATTATAAATATATATTAATTTTTGTATTAAAATATACCAATGATCCATGTTCGTTGGGTTCCGGGCTACCGGTAGTTGTATCGACTTGATTTCCTTGGGATGAGTTTGAGCTCCGTCCGCTGATGCTGTTAGTAGGGCTTCCCGAATTGTTCTCCATGGTTCCCAAAGGACTGTGAGTGGTGGTGTCCGGAGGGCTGCTTCCGGATATTTGCTGGCTGTATATGGTTATTGGGGATTTGTTGTCGTTGTTTTGTTGATTTATAAGCGTCTGCGTCGAAACGGAGTGTCTAACGTTCGGATGAAGGATGTTTTGAAATTGCTGGTTGAGCATGTTGTTGTGATTGACGTTGGTTAGGATTTGTTGAATCTGCGGTTCGTTTTTGACAGCGTTGTTTCCTTGGTTAGGCACTTGGTTTATAATAGAAGGGTATTGAACTGCTATTCTTTTGATACCTTGGGATTCGCCGTTTTGACTGTGGATGGATATTTGTTGAGGATGGATTTGATTCCCGGAGTGATTCTGTATTTGGACAATGTTATGTCGGCCCTTTAGTATGTTGCTCGGTTTGCCGTTTTGATTGATTATAACACCTTGGTCTATGTTCAAAGACGGTACGATCGTGTTGTTCGAGTTGTTGTTTTGGAATTGACCGTTGTTGTGGTTGTTGGAAACCATTGTGGTTTGCTGTTGGACTATTGTGGTGTTTTGTTGTACGAATGTGGTATTCTGTTGATTTGAAGAACTCGAAATGGCGATTTGATTCGGTGAGAGCGGTAGCATCAATGCTTGTCCCATTTGATTGCATTGTATGAATTCTTGCTGAATGTTTGGTCTTACTTGTTGAGGACTCGTGCTGAACGTTACTGAGTGATTAGGACTAACATTAGCCACCATCGGACTAAGTTGACCGTTAAACGGAGATCCGCTCATTACTATTTGATTGCCTGTAGGCGAAAGGAATTGAGCTCCGGGACTATGCTGCGATTGGATTATTTTACTATTTGGATTTTGAGTTCTTATGACCATTCCGGTAGTGCCGGCAGTTAGGATTCCTTGGTTTTGTACTGGAGTTAGTACGTTTTGACCGTTGACGTTTTGAATTTGCAGCTGCATCGGCATGCTTTGAGTATCTTGGAGAATCGCTGTGCCATCCGCTGTCATCACCATACTGCCGAGTCCAGGCACGATGAATTGTTGGAAAGCGGGGAAGTTTTGGACGACTCCAGCGCTGTTCAATAAGTTGACAGGTTGTAAAAGATTGATATGTTGTGGTCCTTGTGAATTTGTAATGATTTGTTGAGACCCGAAATTGTTGTTTGGTCCTTGGCCATTCATCACAATGTGCGCTGGAGTGCCAGGCTTCCCCGGTACTATGGTCAAAGCTTGGAGCATCGGAGTAGTAGGCATGTTCGAATTTGGAGAAACTTGGAAACCTTGAGGTGAGAATTGCGATTGTTGTTGTGAATTATGTTGAACCAACACACTTCCAGGACTATGCTGAGCTGCGATATGCAACATTGAAGTGACCGGTTGATTTTGTGCTTTTCTCTTTTTGCCTTTCTTCTTCCCCGAATCGGGTGATAACAAATTCGATCTAGCCATTAAGTTTCCATTCCTATCCCCTTCTTGAGAGTTTTGGCTGTCGCTTATTATTCTTCCTTGGTGTATTAGATTTCCAGTGACGATTTGAGGCATTTGCACGTTCTGATTTACAACTTGTCCATCGACTGTCATCACTTGTGGTTGTAACATAAACGGAGCTGGTAAAGTGTTCACTAGTACTGTCGGTTGATTTATAACTTGCTGAACGCCACCGACTGCCGGAATCGCTTGAGACATTGAAGCGGTGACAGTTGTGACCAAAGGAGAAGATGAAAGTGGAGGTAGCGGCGGAATCGACTGATTTTTAGGAGGTGGAGGAGCCATTATGGTCTGATTGCCATTGGTTACCAAGAACTGGCCATTCGAAGGCATTAAAATGTGACCGGATGGCATGTTGTGATTGCTCGAAGTCATTATATTCTTGCCCTGGTACTGTGAGGACTGTTGAGTTATCAGTGGCACGCTATTGCAATTTCCTGGCTGAGACACTTGAATACTGCTGACTACGCTCTGAACCATTTCCAAAGGTGATTTTGAAATGATATTTTGTGACAAATTCCCTGCAAGATGCATTGGATAGTCTGATGGAACGTTTATATGTTCAAATTGCAGGTTTTTATTTGGTACTGATGAGGCTGTATTCGGTACGTTGTCTGAATTTGTCATGTTGGGATAGGAGAACGGCAACGTCGAGGCTGCGGCGTTTATAGAAGTGGTAGCAGTATGTGCCTTTCCGGCTAAAACTGACGTGATAGTGTTGCGGCTTAGCGTGTGACCACTTGCCATAGTAGTCACAAGTCCGTTCGAATTGATAAACATCATTTGCCCCTCTTGGTTCATATTGTTTGATCCCGTAGCCATGTGAGAAGGCAAATAGTATCCAGGTACTGCCGTTTGAGTCAGTCTTCTTTGATTCATTTGATTTCCATTCTCAGAATTCATTGAAAGTTGTTCATTTTGAATCATATTTGTGTTGGATAAGACTATATTACGAAGTGAAGGATCATTAGAATTGTTTCTAATTGTGAAAGAGTTCATGCCGTCGTTGTTAATTTGAGTATTTACTGCAAGATGATTAGACGATTGGTTCAATGATGGTCCCGGTGAGCTGTATACGGCATAGTTAGTATTATTTTGGCCAGGAGATGGAGTAGCGGGGTTGCTGCTCATACTTTCTCTGGAAGAGCTTTGATTTGAATATGCCGGACTAGGAATAGTGTAAGGACAGCTCGACGAGACGTGAACACTTCCGCTATGTTTGCTTTGAGGTGTGTCGGTGTTTCTTGAACAGTTTGACGGAGTGGGTGACAGTTCCGGAAGTGCGAACGATTCCATTGGTGATCCATTGCTCGTGCTGACGATGCCGCCTTGAATCGGTCCTCGCAAATCGGAGCACATGTTCGATCTGCTTCCAGGTCTCTCGATGAACGTGGAAGTGACGGGACTATCGTCTAAGATTTGATTTGGACTTGGAGTACCGGGTTGCGAATGCGGCATGGGTTTGGCCGATGTCATGCTGTGCATGTAGTTTTGCATTTTGAATTGGTAGTTTGAATTTTGCATCTGCTGATCGCACACGTTTCTGTGGTTGCAGGATATATCATTTTGCGTTTTATCCAAACAGCCTTGGCAGTGCAGTTTTTGTTGAATATTAAAGCTTTTATCAGAATTAATGCTGCTATCGGGAATATTACTCTGACTAGGTACGTTGTTTGAAGTATTCTTATCACACTTTTTGGAATTAATATATTGTTCGAAGTTATTCTTTTCTGAATTATCCATATTACTATTACAAGAAATATATGACTTTTGAGGTATTGTGATATTTGTACTTATAATTGGCGCATTATTTTTCATATGCGAATTTTCTATACTATTGTTTATTACATTATTGAAACCCACTTGTCTGGATATGGTATTGTTTAGAAGTGCTGTTTGTTGAGCCAAATAACCACTCGGATCGTCCATGAAAGATGGACTCGGATTGCTGGAAAAGTTTTCGTTTAATTGCAATAATTGACCCGTTCTGCTGTCCGGAGAAGATTTCCTGGCTTCAAGACTATTGAAATGTTGATTAGGAAGCCCTTGAGCATTACGGTGCATTCTTTGATTCGTTTTCTTGACTGATTTTCCCGATTTACTCTTCTTCTGTTGAACTTCCTCAGGCCAAACAGATTGCGGAGTATGATGATGCAATGGAGGTACTCTAGAAAATACACTTTGGGATTCCATATTTTGCAATGAAATCATACCCTGATTTTCTTGGTTTAAATTTTGATCGGTGTGTAATGACGAAACATTCCTGCCAGATTCGTCGACGTGACTTTGGTCTCTAGGCAAATTAGATTTATTTGGCAACACTTGTTGTTCTTGAAGGAAATTTGATGGCATTTGCATTTTGGTCATTCTGTTTAATTGCCAAGGAGGCATTTTTTGTTGATTTGCAACCATGACAGAATTATTTGTAACAATTAAAGCTCCTTGCGGCGGTGTATGAGTTCCAGAACTACCATCATTAAATGTAAAATTGTTCTTTGAGATCATCATATTCGGTTGAGGGCTATTGGAAGAAATTTGAGTTTTGATACCCTTCATAGCTAACTCCATCTGTTTTTGGTTTTGTTGTATGAATATTTGCTGCTGTTGATTAATCTTCTGAATAACTTCGGGTGTCAATTGCTGCATGTTGGCATTATTTGACATATTAATATTGCACTGGTTTAGTTGAGGGTTAGCGTTCGGAGATTGCGATGCCGGAACGAGCATCCCGTTTGGAATGAATTGAATATTCGGTGACGGAAACTGTTGTACATTCTTAGCGTTTTCATTATTCACTATTTTACATTCAACTTTCATGTTAGGGAAATTCTCAGGCTTCATATTATTAGTAGTAAAGTTCATTCCACTGTTTTTCATACACTTGTCACCGGTGATGTTTTCTAAGCTCTGACTTCGGCAAATGTTAGACGTTTGTATGCCGACAATCTGTCCGTTTGGACCGATGATGTGATTGAATTCTGTGATCTGTCCGTTGCTGAAATTATTTGGCAACCGGCGGATTTGATTATTTTGATTTCCGCTGAAGACGATCTGCTGCTGTAAGAATTTATTCTGAGGATCTGATAGATTGCCATTTATTGTGAGAACTTGAGAGCCCATTTGGTTTCTTCCTTGTACTTGCATTTCGTTTGGATTACAAACATTGTTACTAAATTCGTTTTTGGTCAGTTGATTATTTTGTTGGGTGGTGATTGATATGTTTTCACTAGAAATACTACTAAAAACTTGACTACTAGTATTAAATCTATTTTGTTCAATTACGGGCGACGAAGGTTGATTTGGCAGAGGGCTAGGACTCATATTGACAATTTGGTTAGAATTGTTCCAAACCTGGAAATAAAAAAATAAAAGAGTAATTATCGAGATAAACAATGCATATTATATACATAACTGAAGTGGAATGATAAATTTAAATAAACAAACCCTCTCTTTTAAAAGTTGATTTTGTTGCTTATTAATTTGTTGAAATTGTTCTTGTTGACTTTGCATTGATAGCTGTTGCATTTGTTTTTGTTGATGTTGTTGTTGGTGTTGCTGCAGCTGAATGTTTTCACGTTGTGCTAACAATTGAGAAACAGAAACTCCAGAATAAGGATTTGCTTTCCGTTTTCTCTTCTTACTAAGCGTAAATTCTGAAACAATAAAAGAAAAAAAAATGAGTATAAAATTTTTATTATTTAGATTTTCATGTTTTTTAAAAGCTAAAAGATTCAAATATAAGTAAACTCATTAGTAAACGAATTATTTAAATTAAAGACGAAACATATGTTACTAATAGGCTTTCAATGCGTAGAACGTGATGCAAAAACTGTCAAAAGTTTATTACGAAGGCTCACCCCCACTCCTATAAAAAGATGCGCAAAGCAACTTTCATCTTAAGGTGCGCATTTTTTCGCATGGTGGGGGTGGGCCTTCGGAAATATAACGATGTCTACTATAAAAAGCATTGTTGTAACAAATATAATATCAATAATTGAGTGGGCATGTACTAATAAAATAATTAAGGTAAATTTGGCTAATAAAAGCGTAGTGCACTGGTAGAGCTATTGCATACCAGTAGAGAGGTCGTGGGTTCAAGTCGCGACTAAATACGCTGCTGGCGAGATCTTGTGGTTATAAAAATACAGATCGACCGTCTCCTGTTAATTTTTTTCTGATTTTTCTAGCATTATTGCTATGACGGATTTAATAAATTGGAATCCTCCCCCTCAAATTCGAGTTATTAGAATATCGAATTTGTTGATCTTATAAATATGCTACCTACATAATGTATTTATTAAATGCAAATTTTGTTGATTGTTCATAGATGTCTCTATTGTATTATATGTTTGAAATATTGTTAGTACTTATGTACAAAAATAATTTTATTTCGTAGAACAAGAACACTCGCCTTTACAGATCGCTCCAAAGCGACGAGTGCAATTATACAGATACAATACAATCAATATATGTACATAAACATTTTATACAATACGAATTCATACAAACATCCACAGTGACATCTATGGATATATTTTTGCAGCATTTTATAATCAAATTGGCGAACCTCAAGACGCTGAATGGCTTGAGATTAGCAAGAGAAATATGAAAAGGAGATGTTAATTTTACAGGAACCATTTCAATGAAAAGTTGGCAAACTTTGATAAGAAAAGATAGGCTTGAAGTCACAAACCAAGGTCTGGCCAGCAACGGGACTCTAGTGGGACACGAACCCGTGACCACTATGGAGACACACAGTGACATCTATGGAGATTTTTTTGCAGCATTTTATAATCAAATTAGCGAACCTCAAGACGCTGAATAACTTGAGATTTGTAAGGAGATGCCAATTTTATCGGAACCGTTTCAATGAAAAGCAAAAAAATTGGCAAACTCTGATAAGAAACTATCGATCTGGAGTCACAAACCAAGGTCTGGCCAGCAGCGGGACTCTAGTATGACTCGAACCCGTGACCACTCTGCTCGAAAGCAAGAAAATAAATTGACACACTCTGATAAGAAACGATCCCACTAGAGCAGAGCATCGTCACCTTCGGATATTCGCGGCACACATATGTAGTTTACAACTCGTAGAGTTAAGAGTTAGTAGAGTTAAACACTAACTAACTAGAGTAGAGTTAAACATAACTAGACTAGAGTAGAGTTAAACATAACTCTAAACACTAACTAGAGTAGAGTTAAACACTAACTAACATCGGTTTTCTCTCTCACACGCGATCTCACTCGCACGCATTAGGCCGAAGTGCTGTTCGGAGAACACATATTACCGCGGTGCACAGATTACGATGCTCTGCACTAGAGTCCCAGCAGTGGGATATATTGGGATGATTTTCTCACTATACGTTGATGATTTAAAGCTCTATTTGAGTCTCGATTCTGAAGGTTCTTGTGAGCTTTTACAAGGTGATCTTAATGCTCTTCATGATTGGTCGTTAACCAACTGTTTGCCTCTTAATGTCTCCAAGTGCAAGGTTATGTGTTACTCCAGATCCAGATCTACCCCCGATCGTACCTTTTCATATCTTGTTGGTAACTTTTTATTGAACTGGATCGATTCAACTGCTGATATTGGGGTTACATTCCAGAGTGACCTAAATTTCTCTGTTCATATCGACTCTATGTGTTGCTCTGCCTCACGAATGCTTGGGTTTGTCTTTCGTAATTCT
Organism: Arctopsyche grandis; assembly: GCF_051622035.1. Classification (NCBI taxonomy): domain Eukaryota; kingdom Metazoa; phylum Arthropoda; class Insecta; order Trichoptera; family Hydropsychidae; genus Arctopsyche; species Arctopsyche grandis. The sequence goes on from NC_135367.1 coordinate 3,027,736, forward strand.
CGACACTACCATAATCCCGCTGTTTTGAGATTGCTGTACAATGCTCTAGTTAGGAGTATCTTGGAATACGCCTCTATGATCTGGAATCCTTACACTAAGCCTCTATCTGTGAAGCTTGAACTTGTCCAAAGACGATTTTTCAGAGTGCTTTATAAGGATCAATATGGGATTTACCCATACTTATTTCATTCAAAATTCGTCATGGGTATGGTCGGCTACACTTCTCTTGACCACAGGAGGAGTGTTGCCCTCATCAAGTTCTTGTTTTCCATATTTAGAGGCTGTATCTCCTGTCCGTCTATCCTGGCTGAGTTGGGCCTTCATGCTCCAGAGAGTGTGATATGGACCCGCCATCGTCCCCTTTTTCACACTCCTTTGGCTAGAACTGTGGCATTTAGTTATTCTCCCATTCCTCGCGGCCTCCGTTTCTTAAATTCGCTGGATGGTGCCATTGACATTTGTCACGTCTCTCTTCATTCTCTGCACCACTTCCTAAGTTATCGAGGTCGCAACCATTTAGAAAGGTTGAGGTTTAAGTGTTTTTAATTATGATTTTATTATGATTTCATGTTTTATTTAGTTATCCTTTCCTTATTTAATTTGTATATTTGTATATATAATTTGTTTATTTAACTTGTATTTTTTCCTTTTGTACTTCTTAATCTTTTTAGCACACTCGTCGCTTTGGAACAATCTGTTAGATGTATGTAATATAAATAAAACCCAGTTCGAATACTGCAAAATCAGTCATCGAGTACAACTTTCATCATAATGAAGCTGCAATGCTCAGTACACATAAGTAGATATTTGGAATTCAAGAGTATCACATATGAAAAAATCAAAAAGACTGAAATAAAAGTCTAATAATACAATGTAATAAAGCAAAGGTGTCTCGTCCAGTGGTTATTGGGGGAAGAAGCCATGCGCTATCAATTTATTATGTTAGAGAGCGAGTCCAGGGACATAAATTACCGGAGCGTCTTGCGCTAAGCCGGCCATTTTCACCCCACGCCATCCATTATTCATGAATTCACCGCTATTAATTTGTTAATATCAGATGCTAATGCGACTCGCGTGGACGGGCATGTTTGCATCGACTACACGACAACAACTGTTTTCATTCAAAATAACCGACAACATTATATTCGCCGAATTAAAGATACACCACTTAAAATTTGTAATGCCACTTTTCAGATAAGGACAACTTAATCGACATTAACTTTACGAACTGGATGTAATAAAAAAATGTGGTTGTAATATGTCTTAACATTGAAAAGAGTACACGTGTTGAAATTGTCGGTTGGTTGGGTGACCCAGAAGGTGTTGAGCTTAATATATTATACTAGTGGTTTTACCCGGCTTCGCTCGGTATTTGTAATATAAACCGGTTAAACGTGGCTAATGTAATAGTAAATATTCATTTTTTTTTTATTGAATTTATTTGAATCGAAAAAAACAAAATATTCAACGATATCGATATCGTCGTCATAGAAACTTTGATTTGTTTTCGATGCTCCCACCCAAACCTTTCATAGTTACAAAAAAAACATAGAACATATAAATGAAAAAAAAAGTAAAATCATAATATTATGGAAAAACAATATATTGAATGGATCTTATAAACCGACCAAAAGTAATACTAAATATGTTGATGTCCGTCTAATCAGTTATATGGTTAAATAGTCTTATGGCTGTGCATATAGAAGTATTTAAAAGAATGTTATTTTTCGCTATAATTGGCGAAAACAGAACATGCTTACGTATTCTAAATTAATTTTAAGTTGAAGCCGTTGGGGCTTCAACCCAATCATGGATAATAGTTTTGAAGTTTAACCAGCGGCGTGGACTACTGGTTAATATATTATGCTTTCGAGCAGTTGTCACGGGTTTGAGTCCCACTAGAGTCCCGCTACTGGCCAGACTTTAGTTTGTGACTCCAAGTCAATCGTTTCTTATTAAAGTTTGCCAATATTTCTGATTTTCATTGAAATCCAATATTTGAAAGCATTTATTCAGATTGTATTGTATTTGTATAAATGCTTTCCAGCAGTGGTCACGGGTTCGAGTCCCGCTATAGGCCAGACCTTAGTTTGATCCAGGTCGATCGTTTCTTACCAGATTTTGTCAATTTTTCTGATATTCATTGAAACGGTTCGTATAAAATTGGCATCTCCTTTCCTATCTTTTTTGCTAATCCAAAGTTATTCAGCTTCTTGAAGCTCGCCAATCCGATTATAAAATGATGCAAATTTTTTTCCATAGATGGCACTGTGGATGTTTGTATGAATTGGTATATCGATTGTATTGTATCTGTATAAGTGCACTCGTCGCTTTGGAGCGATCTGTAAAGGCGAGTGTTCACGAGGTATGAAATAATAATAAAAGAATAAGAAAACCGAAACCAAAATGAATTTGGTTCACAGGTCCTTTTATCATAATGTCTTGATTATTTCCTTGGAAAAGATTTCACACGGTAGCGCGTACGCGAGCGGATGCATTCATTGAATCCGGAAAGTCAATGATAAATGAGTATTATACATATATCCGTTCTTGTGTCAGTTAACCCATACTTTCGTCTTGGTTCGTAGCATGCAAAGACGTCGCATGCAAAGATGTGTAACCAAGAATAATAAAAAGCGGCCTAAAGAGTGGAAGTGGTTCAAAATCAGATCACAATATTTTGACCGGCAGAATGTCACTGAACTAACAGAGTGACGCTAGTAAAAATAATTTGTGATTTAACAGAACTCAAATGTTTTGATATAAATTATTGTAAACGGTAAAATACAGTACTATGTATATATAGAAAAATATATATAAAATATATAAAAAAGCATATCTAACGTGCATCTGTATAGTCACTTAAAAGGCACAAACAGATAAAAGACACGTCAATGGCATCGACGGATTTCCGCTGTGAAGTCGCCGTCAACCAGACCGACTATATGTGACTATGCCATGCAAATTTTGAACTAACTTCTCATCGGTGTCAATCATCGTCATCTCCCTGTCAACACTTCATGTTAATTTATGATACCTTCAGTCATTGGAAGATCCGCTACCTACTGTCAACTAATTTTTAGCTTCCGAGCGATATTCGTATCGATCAACTGTACAACTATTGGAAGTCGAATTTATCAACTCAAAATTTAAGCTAAAATTTGAGCTGAACTGAACAAAGGTACCAACTAACGAATATCGACGCATCTATAATCGTCGTAGGAGGTCGACTAAAAAATAATGCACGTATAAGTGCAATTATAAAACTAATGTCTAATTATGTAAAGATGGAAGATATTTAATAGGCGTCAGTTTCTTTACATCCACAATCCAACATATTATGCCCTTTGAGTCTAAGAGCCCGGCCACACTGGGTGAGTTGCGGGCACTCTGGTGGGTGACTTTGTTGCGCGACCAGATCAAATGTATACAGTTGTATGGAGCATGCCACACCGGTTTCCCAAGTCGTAAAGTCACCCGACTAGTGAGATCGGTTATTGCTTGATCCACTAGCTCGATCCCTGAAAAAGCATAGCGTTGTTAAAGTCACCAGTCACCCAGTGTGGCCCAAAGTTATGCCTTGCTGACGTGCTCAGAGTGCATTCAAAACCGAAAAACACACCCCGCAGAGCCACCAGACGTTTGAAACGAGCAGTCAAAGACCCGTTCACGCAACATACATATTATTTCGTGTTATTACGAATGCACACGAATGCGTTGCAGCTGCGACACGGCCATCCGTTATCTTGTTACGCTTTATCTAGTCGATGTGCCGTTAAGTCGATCAGACCGACTCGTGTCTCTATTACACACCAGTTTACAAATGCGCTCAAATTTGCGTCGGAAGTTCAAAATTGAATGGGGGGAGGCTGGCAGGGGGTGGTCGGGGAGAGCAATGGGGTGTCGTTACATTTTATTGGGTCGTATTTCGCACATGATGCGCAGTAATCGAATTCACCCCGTTGATACGTCAGCGCGAAGCGTTAACGCGAAACGTTAATGTGTGTGTGTGGGAAGCGTTGAATTTTCACAAGCGATTAAGCGATGAAGCGATTTGGCATATGTATCCATATCTAAATATATTGGAGGCGAATTCAATATGTGACGCCCCAAATTGTATGTATGTTGTTCGTTTCGCAATATATTGCGAAATTGATAACGCGATAAGCTGTGTGTGTGTGTGTGTGTGTGTGTGTGTGTGTGTGTATGATTCGATCGTCAAAGGGTATACACATAAATCTCGACGAAGGTTCGTGTAGTGTGTTATATTATATATTGTATAACACTTGAATAGATTGAAAATTATGCAGTTTCTTTTATCTGAATATAGAGTGGGTTCGATATTTGGTAGAGCCCTTCTCGCTCTGAATAAATAATGGTAGTACTCTAGAGAGTGTTCGCTTGTTGAAACTACATATGTAGTACTTGTGATGTGCATGCAAGTAACAATGATGATGTTTTGAATGCAAAACTTTTGGCAACGTGTCTGTGATGGGATGGTTGGAAGAGTTGGAAGCATTCAACAACATACTTTCAACTAGTGGTTAGTATATTATGCTTTCGGGCAGAGTGGTCTCGGGTTCGAGTCCTACTAGAGTCCCGCTGCTGGCCAGACCTTGGTTTGTGATTTCAAGTCGATCGTTTCTTATCAAAGTTTGCCAATTTTCTCATTGAAATGGTTCCAGTAAAATTGGCATCTCCTTTCCTATCTGAATATATCCAGGTTCGCCAATTTTGTTATCTGTATGTATTTAAGTATCCTCGGCCGATGATCTCGGGTTACATTCAAAGATCGGCATTGGGATGACACCTTTTGTACAAAAAATAGTTCACTATTGTCAAAGATGATTTATTTATTTATAGTTTTGGACCATTGTGGCATTATAGGAAGAACCTAATGCGCCACAATGGCCTACATTGATATTTTAATCTTTTGCTTTGTTAACTAATGGAGCAGTCTATTGCTATTTTAAGTCTAGTTATAACTTATAACTAAAGCCCGGACCCAGAGCGTGCCGCGTATTGTTCAAAGGTTGTAAATGCATTTTTAAAGGTTTGCCGAACCTTTTTTACAAAAGATTTACAACAATAGAACAATGAATAGCACTGTGACATCCTACCTCTACTTATAACTTACAAGTTATAAGTTATAACTTATAACTGCTATTCTTTTCACCTCATATAAACATGAAATTACAAGCTTTTACTTTCTCCTACACATTTTAATTCATCATCACCATAACCAGCAGCGTGGACTAGTGGTTAGCATATTAAGCATTCAAGCAGCGTGGTCACGGTTCGACTCCCACTAGTAGCTGCTGGCCAGACCTTGGTTTGTGACTCCAGGTCGATCGTTTCCTATTAGAATTTGCCAATTTTTCTGCTTTTGATTGAAACGGTTCCGATAAAATTGGCATCTCCTTGCAAATCTCAAGTTATTCAGCGTTTTCAGCGTCAGCGTTGACCTATTTGTGTAATAAAATGCTACAAAAAAATCCTAAAAAAAAGACAGACGTCACCGTGGATGAAGTTTGTATGAATTAGGATTGTATAAATGCTTGTATTGATTGCATTAGTACACTCGTCGGTTTGGAACGATCTGTAAAGGCGAGTGTATAGTATGTACATATGTTCGATTGAAATGAAATAAAATAAAAATCAACCATCAAAGCATATGAAAAAAGTTGTGTTTTCAGCGTCAGTTCTGATTTAAAAAAATGAAACGATCTCGTATTAATCATAAACTAATGAAGCCCGACACACACGCCAAACTTCATAGACTATGAAAGCACATTCAATTCGAACGTAGTTAGGCAATGGGGGTAGGTATGGGGTTCGAGAAGGAGTTTTTATGGGGATCACAGGGGCGACAGACAGGGGTGGGGGGAGCAGACTTTTTGAATCATCGCGACCGGTCAGTGTTTTAACGCTTTGCGGGTTAAAACAATGGCCCGACGGGGGGGTATAAGAGGAAGGAGGGTGGGGGGGGGTGCAAACCCTTTGCATGCAGCTGAGCGTAACCGTCGAGTACGCGCGCGCACGCCCTACACACATGCCACTCACTTTGCTTTCGTTCCAACGAATTTTAATATGTCAGACATATTTCCCAATCCGATTTTTATTCTAGTAGGTACATAAAATCAAAAGTTGTTGTTTAAGCCTGCGATTGCTTCACAACGCTACATTGCTCGGCATATTTAAATACATACATATATACAACATACAGCAAACTCTTATTGAAAATTAATTCATTATAAATAGTCCACTATGTTAAACACCAACTATAATAGCTATAATTGATATGTATAACAGAACCATTTTTTTCCTTTCATTTAAAATTTTTATTTGCAGTCTGGTGTAACATTTCGCTGAAACTTTTCAGAAAGTTAAACAATGTTAATGTTAACTACACAGTTTCAGAAGCCTAGCGTATTAAAATTATTGGTTCCCGGAAAGATGCACTAAATTGCACTGAATAGTAGCGCAGTTTCGAGAATTCATAATTTTCAAAGCCGCTCAAAAAGAACTTATAACTAGAGGTAGGATAGCCAAGGTTGTCATTGTTCCATTGTTGTAAATCCTTTGTAAAAAAGGTTCGGCAAACCTTTAACAATGCATTTACAACATTTGAACAATACGCGGCACCCTCTTGGTCCGGGCTTTACTTATAACATCCGCTTTTTTATGGAATTATATTGCGTTAGTTCTTCTTGAGCATCTTTGAGAGTTTGGATGTCTCGAGAGTGCATTTTTCCGGTCACCAAAATTATTAAATAAAAGTGGGCAGTATAGCTCGGTGGTTGAGTTAAAGCTAGCCACCTAGACGTTCTGGGTTCAGGCCCTGGTTTGACCCCGATTAAAAAAGAATTTATACTAACGAGAACTTGAGTGCCAAATATTACGTAGTCGCGATTTTCATCGCAAAAATTGTCTTTTGGGCGATCGCAATGTGACTCATAATCCAATTACCTCTGTATTAATGTATGCACAATTTGTAAAAAATTATGTACAAGTCTAAAAATCCATAGATGTCTTAATGGATTAATTAATTAATTGTTGATTTATGTAATAAAAATCCTGCATTGTTTGTAATTAATTGACAAGCAAGGCGCGTTGGGGTCTTCCTGCCAAGCCTTCCTATTATAGATATGCCTACCTGCCAAACATACATGCTACCATTAAGCCATACTACTGGTGCACTGAAAGTGATCAGTAGGTTCGATCCGCCATACAGCTGGTTAGATTTGGGTGTATTTGTGACTCCAAATCGATTGTTTCTTATCATAGCTTGCCAATTTTATCTGATCATTGTTGAAACGGTTCCTCAAAATTGGCAAAAAATCATATTTCCTGTTGTCATAAATCTTCTGTATTTATTGTGTGTACAATTTGTAAAAATTATGTACAAAATCTAAATCCATAAATGTCTCAATGAATAAAGTCTGTAATTAATGAATTAATTAATTGTTATTTCGTGTTCTCCAGCTTCTGGAAATACAGTGATTTATGTAATAATAAAAAATGCTGCATTGTTTGTAATTAATTGTCCAGGAAGGCGCATTGGAGTCTTCCTGTCAAGCCTTCCTGATATATGTATAAATAAATGTAAACTTCCCATGTAAAAATAAAATAATAAATATATCTATGTAAAAAATAAAATAAAAATTGTAACCTGGAGTCAATCGTCTCTTATCAGAGTTCGCCAATTTAATTGTTGGAACGGTTTCTCTCAAATTGACTACCTACCCTCTATCTGTCTGATTGAGTATAATTTCAAAGTCCTTCTACTACTATGATACAGCTCTGGTATTTGGTTTTCAGTACTTGGACTTTCCACTTGCATATGCAAGTGAAACGTGGAAGTATGCGATTTGAATACGGAAAAATATCCATAAAGCAATCATCAAAGGTTTTGAACGAGAACGTCATCGTACGAAAAATCAATATGTCTGGTGGGGATAATGAAGAGCGAACAGCGGAGAGGCCAGTGTTGCGACACAAATTAGATTAATTATGGCACGTCGGCGACAATTATCCACGAATTTAATATTCGGAAAAAGCACTATGTCTGTCCGTCTGTCGGCCAGCATTTTGATTTATTCGGGGTGTAGCACCACTTAAAACGTATTACACCTCGACGCTCAATTCGATTTACGTATTGACGGGGCCAAAAAACTAGTTTTTTTATTTCGTTCAATTTAAAAATCTAAGTCGAGATTGCCAAGTTTCACATTCCGCGACAATTAGTGTTTCTGGACTCGACTCGACCCGGCCGGGTAATGACTTAAAATCCAGATTCGGGATCCGGACTTCAAAACCTGAGGAAACTGCGAACAATGGAATGGATCTTGCAAATACTGAAAACAAAAACCGAAAACGATACGGCGTACTGAAATTAGGCTAAATTTAGAATTTTACAAAGTGTAAACATCGTTTCAACATTATCATCATCATCATCATCATCATCATACCTGATTTAGTTAACGGTAAGAACTTTCATTTTAATTATTTCTTGTAATTCTAAACTACAAAATCCTATAATAATAATGTATTTGTATTTGTTTATTATATGTTTTTATCGCCTTCTACAATATTTTTCCAGAATTGAATAATGAAACAACATAAAAAATAAAGTTTTTGATTTTGGACCTGGATCCGTCGGGTTTTGAAAACCCGGGTTTTCAGAAACCCTAGCGACAATGCATCAGAAATCAGATACGAACATAGCATGTTTTGGAATCTGCGAAAGTTCTTGCGCTTATTAGTCGCCAAAGTTCTCCCCGCAGACGGTCTCGTAAATGCAATTACTAATACTGAACGTCATACGAGAGGATTAATCCTGATGTTAAAATGGAATATGAATATAATAACCAGACACGGTCGTTACGATCGTACCCCCCCCCCCCTCCCCTTTCTCCTTCCCTGGAGTACATAATTCCGTTTTCACGAAGGTATAATTTAGCGTTTGAATCCTTATTAAAATTCCCTTTGAATAATTGCTATCAGACTGGGTAAAGTTGCTGAATTTCAAGCTCGTGGGGCTTGTTGGGTACCAAGTAGAGTACGACGGACACGATTTGTATTGAATGGATCAAATTACATACACTCAACTCCATTTATTATGGCGTTTTGGAACTTCACGCTGTTGGTCAGTGTTGTGTGTTTATTTTGGATAGGTTGAAAGTTGAGCTTTTAAATTTCTGGTAATAAAATTTGAATCTCATTCAAACTACTCCACGCTGCTGATTCTAGGTAAATTGCTCGAAATCAAACCATCAAAAATCAATTGCTCGAAATACGAATTCGGCAAAACGTCAATTGCTCGAAATACAATTATGAAATTTGCATACAATATCGATTCAAAGCATTCGAAGCAATTTAGACATACATAGCTCGTTTTCTCATTTCAGACATTCATAGCTATAAAGCTGCAAAATAGAGCATTCAATAAATACTACAAAATTTTGAAGTATAAAATTACCGGTAAATCGGCAAATAATTCGATTTACCGGTTAGTTGGTGTTTTATATGTGTTGTTTTTAAATTAAAATTATCCATGCCATTACGGATTGCTCTTGAGGTATTAAACTTGTAAATTTATGAATTAATAGATTATAAAGTTGAAATCATATTCAAATAGTGTTGACATGGTGGGTAGGGCGGTTTTTTTTACTGATTTGATGAGTTTCAACAATAACATCAGATAAATTGGTAAACTCTAATAGGAAACGATCAACTTGGAGTCACAAATAATCAAGTCTGACCAGCAGCACTACAGAAACACTTCCGAATAGATTGTTTTCAATCGAAGTCAACCCAGGGCTTGAACCAGATAATCTCTCGGTGGTTAGCATTAACGCAACCACCGAGCTATGCTGCTGACTTTATAAGATAGCCTACCCATAGACTAGAGCTTGGTTTGAGCCTAGGGCTTGATCTCGGGAATCACTCGGTGGTTAGCATTAACTCAACCACCGACTTACACAGCTGGATATAGTTTTAGACTCCTATTATATAATATTTAGTTTGAAACTCTTTTATCTTTCTGCAATATTGTATGGTGGCTATCAAATCGAGATAAGTCGACCTACTTTTGTTGAATAATTCGTTTAGATAATTGGTCAGCTGGGACAAAAAGTCTCAACCACAATAAAGTTGAGTCGATTATTAAAAAACATATTAAATCCTTGCTCATCCACATACTAGTTTATCGCTACGAGTCTACGAATGATAAATTATCCAACAAATTGCGAAGACAAAGCGCTTTATCTATGGGTACCATTATTGGCGAGATAACAAAAAGTGTGGGTGCTGTAAAAGCACGAGCTGTGTATTAGTTTTAAGAACAATTTTTTTTATAACCATCGCATACAATGTATGGAATTGTGTATGGCGTGCGTTTAAATTCCACTGTTGAAAAAATTGCAGTTTTTAATATTCTATTTTACATAGATATAGTATACCAGAAAGGCCTAACAGGTAAACCCCAATGCGCCTTCCTAGACAATTTATTACAAAAATTGCAGCATTTTTATTACATAAATAGCCGTATATCGAAAGGCTGAAGAACAATAAATTAACAATTAATTAATCCATAGAGACGTCTATGGATTAAGACTTGTACATCAATTTTTACATATTGTAAAATCAGATATTTGTGACAGCGGGTAGGATGATTTTTGCCAATTTGATGGAGGAAGCGTTACAACAATGAAATCAGATCAATTGGTAAACTCTAATAAGAAACGATCGACTTGGAGTCACAAATATCCAAGTCTGACCATCAGTATTAAAGATTAGCACGGGATAGAACCCGGTAGCCTCTCGTTACTAAACATAAACGTAACCACTGAGCTATACTGCTGGCTAAATATCCAAATCTGGCTAGGATTACTAGAAATACTTCAAATCATACAAGGTATGATTATTTTCTATCGAGGTACCTGAAGGCCCGGAGTCGCTGAGTCATACTGCTATTTTTACCTAATTCAACTTTTGACATGTCCAGTGCCAGTTTAAGGGGGGTAGGGGTGGGTCGTGCGGCACCCAAGGGCGCCGAGTAAGTTAGGGCGCCACTCGATGCGTCAAAGGCGCTTTAAAATTTAAAATTAGAGCACCAAACGCAGCCACCAAGCCATACTTCTAGCTAATATATATGTATAATACAAACATCTGAACTTTTAAACTCCCACAGCCAATTCCACAAAATAAACATCGACAGAACCCACTTAAATAATGAAACTACGCTTCGGGGACGTCCACACTTAAAGTGAAGGACAAAGGAGGATCAGTAATGGAGTCAGAGCATCGTTGCGTGGTCGGTGTTGTGCCGTTTCTTCCGGACTTGAGGAGTGCTTTGGCCGGCTAACAACTAGATTTAGAAAGTCCAGAGGGGACGAAGTTGACACGAACTTGATACCACCGAAGTGATAACACTCGGCCAGCACGACACACAAGGGGTGAAAACTTTTAAAGGGAAAATACGACCAGTAGCAGGTACCTCAACACACATGCGATGCACGAAACGTGGGGTGGCGACACCACGCTGCACCACCATTACTCTTTTGACCCTAAGAGGTGCTAGTTAAATGATTAGAAAGCACACACACACACACACATAACAGCCATCCAACATGTTTCCAAAGGGTTTACAGAACTCTTTGTTCGTGATTTAAAATTCATTATAAATGTCTTCATAAAAAGCTTTAACCCTTTGAGGAGTACGGCCGTACGGGTACGTGGCAAAAAAAATGGCCCCGCCAGAGTACGGCCGTACTTGTACGATTTGACACGTTCAATCACTCAAAATACTCTACCTCTCTCATTGTTCGACATATTTGCATCTCGTTTTTTTTCAAGTGTTGCTGAGGTTTCTCTTTCACTCTTGTGAATATATATTTTTGTATTCGAATAAAGAAACCAAATTTAACGAGGCGTGAAAGCCAGTTAAATTTTGATGACTGAACATGACGACAACTTTTTGTTCTAAAGTAATATTTTCCACATGTAAACACTATAAAATATGTTCCGAACGAATAACATCGACATCTCTGACTAACATTATTTCATTTGACCCTAATAAAAATAATTTAGCGTGAAATTAGAATTTTATTTATTTTCGAGAGAATTGTCCGGAATGCAAGGGAAACTTTGTCCAAAGGGTCGCCATCGGGCCACAAATCAATCATATAATCGAGCGAAATATGTCAATTTTACAACTTCCCACAAAATAAGAGTGTTCGACAAGATTTTTCGAGTCAGTTGATTCCGAACATACACTAGAATCGGATCTCGGTTTTATATTGGATGCGTTATCCAATTAGCGTTATCGAACGCATTCGCGTCTTGTCGACTCGGTACATAAAAACTTTTTTTGTGAAGTGCATTATAATATTTTTTGTGATCAAGTGTAAATAAAAATTGTGATCTGCTCGTTTTAAATTCAAAATGTCTCAAAGATCAAATGATCAAGAAATAGACAATTTTTTTTTTGACAGTGAAGATGAGGATATGGTGGATAACTTGGATGACTTAATTCTCCAATTGAATAATTCTTCAGACGAAGAAGATACTGATGATGACGAACAACCACAACCACCCAAACGCAGTCGGAATGACGAGAGAAAATGGGAAGATGGCGACTTTACTCCTCAAATACACCCATTCGATAATGCATTATCCGGAATTCAGCCAGGATATCGCATGCAGACAGAACTTGATTTTTTCCAACTGTATTTCAATGCCAATGCAATGAACACAATAGTCAAAGAAACAAATAGATACGCCGCTCAAATCAGTAGAAATCTAAGTGAAAAGTCGAAGCTAAAAAAATGGGTTGATACAAATGTTTCGGAGATGTATGTATTTTTGGGTACAATTATGTTGACTAGTCTAGTTGGAAAAAATTCCATGAAGGACTATTGGTCCACAAATCCAATCATTGCGACTCCGTTCTTCCGTGTTCTGTTTTCACAGGATCGATTTTTTCTTTTATTACGAGCGCTTCATTTCACAGACAACACCGTTCGTAATAACGACAGACTATGGAAAATCCGGCCATTATTGGATCCAATCAAAAGATCGTATAAAGAGATATTTTATCCTTTCCAAAACATATGCATAGACGAAAGTCTGTTGCTTTGGAAAGGACGGTTATCATTTAGAATCTACATTCCCAACAAGCGACATCGCTTTGGAATAAAGCTGTTTGTCTGTTGTGATGTGGAAACAGGGTATGTTTTGGACATCATTGTGTACACCGGCAAACAAACAGAAATAGAAACAGACCCAGATCTTGGAGTATCTGGGTCTGTTGTGAAAACAATGGTAAAAGATTACTTGGGAAATGGACATAGATTGTATATTGACAACTGGTATTCCAGTCCGGCACTTTTTGAATATTTATACGAAAATAAAACCCATGCATGCGGTACCATACGATGCAATAGGAAAGGATTTCCAAAATTTCCCGCAGGAAAACATAAACGTGGGTATGTGGAATTTCTACATTGTAACAATTTATTGGCAATAAAATGGATTGACAAACGGGAGGTTCACATGCTCACAAATATTCATGAAAAGAAAATGGTTGAAACAGATGCAATCAATTACACGACAGGTGAAAATATCAACAAACCTGAAGCCGTAGTGGAGTATAATTTGAATATGGGCACTGTCGATAAATCAGATATGATGATTAGTTTCATGGATACCTCCAGAAAAACATTGAAATGGTACAAAAAGATTTTTTTCCGGTTGATTGATGTGTCCACCCTGAATGCCTACAATTTATATTTAGTAAAGACAGGCGAGAAACCTCAATTCAGCGACTTTCGGCTAAATATAATAAAACAAATAGTAGAAAACTATCATAAGGTGAGACCATCTCCTTCCGGAGGTAGAAAACCTCAAGACAATCCTGTGAGACTTACGGCTAGACATTTTCCACATCCAGTGCCTGAAACAGCTGCCCAAGGATCAAGAACGCAGAGAGCATGTCACGTGTGTAGTCATTCCGTAAGACGCCCAAAAACAAGAAAGGACACACGATGGATGTGTCTTCCATGTGATGTTGCATTATGTGTACATCCTTGTTTTGAAGATTACCACACGAGAAAAAATTATTAATTTTGACGTAAGTTTTATATCAACTTATCTTACATATTTTCAAACTTTTCAATACTAAAGTTATAAAAAATTTGCAGATTCGTTCCCGTTCAAGACTCCGTGATTGAATAGTCACCAAACCCCACCTATGTACATATCTATATTATAACACGGATAATCAGTGGCAGTAGATTCTACTGAGTAGACCAAGAATTATTGGAAAATTTTTTTGTTCCTAAGATATTATAAATAAGCTACATATGTACCTATATTATTTTATTTTTTGTACCTATATAATTTTTTGCTATGATCAACCGTAAGAATTGAGTTATAGTTTGTAAAATATCTTTTTATAAAAATCTGTTTTTCAGATAAAAAAAAAAGTTGAGAATCACTAAATGTTTACCTTTGATTGTAATCTAACTATTACAATAAAATTATGTTTTAGTTTATAAAATATATCATAAATAAATTCTATGTAGATAAGTTTTTCAAGATAAAAATAAAAAAAAAGTTGAAAACCACTGATTTCTTTTTCTGTAATCCAATCAGAAGAAATGTTGTATTTTATGAAATATATATTAAATAAATTCATTATAAGATAAAAATAAAAAGTTGAGAACCACAAAACCGTCTAAAAAAGTTGAAAACCACTGAACTTTTATTTTTTATTATAATCTCATTATAATAAGAATTAAAATTAATTGTAATCTAGTTGGTATAATATATTATAAATAAATCCAGAATAAGTTTTTCGATATGTCAATAAAAAAAGTTGAGGACCACAGAACTTCTTAAAAAAGGTTGAGAACAACTGAATTTTTAAAATTTAATTTAAAGTTGATTATATGTCATACATTAAATATAATTAAAATCTTCTAATTGAAAAAAAAAAACTCACTCCTGAGACGTTTCTCATGTAAAAATTAACTCACTACTCAAAAGGTTAAATTGTTAGGTATGTGTTTTCGAATTATAGTAAGCAGGTCTATGGTAACTACGCATATTCGAACACTGTGACTAAATAAGGTCTATTCATACCATCCAGCACTGCAAGACAACAGCCCGGCACAGCAGTGCATGGAAAAGACCACATCTATCCATAGGTTCAGTGATTCGTTCGAAAAGTGTTCGTTCAGTGTTCGACACGAAAAATGGTTCAGAGACGAGATATGACTTTTCTTATATTATAGATGTATGCCCAGTAAACACGAATCTGGTAATAAAAAATGTTGATTGGCTCGAGATTCGGAGATATATGTGGTTTTTAAATCGCGCGATTTTTCTATATCTTGGTGCTGTTCGTTCGATGTCTCAAAATCTGTCAATTTTATGTTCAAAATGAATATTGGTATCTATAGTCGGGTATTTTATCTTTCATTTATAGTACTTTTCAGCTTTCAAATCTCTCTAAGTACTCGTCCTGTTTAAATCAAAAGTCAAACGTACGTATTTTCACTTGGGATTTTTTCCCACTGTTAATACTATTTTATATTGAGTATTTTCTATTGTTTATTGGGATAGTGTTCTGGTCACACTGTTTTGTTATATTGATATTGATAATATATTGATAACTGGCTTTCCTCGATAACATACATATACAAACCAAACGTAATAATACGTTCTATTTAGAAAATTTTGAAAACTTCAATAGTCAAGAAATAAAAATCAATACCTGCATTTGGCATCTCGAATAAAAAAAATAATGAAATAATGAATAGATAGCTCAGTTATAGACCGTATGTATGTATTTATGCATATACCAGTGTGTAGGCATTTATGGTACTAAGAAAATTTTTATACAAACCGATCAATTAATGCCAGACATCGCAAATAAGTATATTTATGTATGATTACACCTATACATATTATATTAACAATAGTGAATTGATTTCCCACACTTCCTTCGACTTGACCGAAACGAGATCGAAGGTCGACAAGTTCGTTAAAGCCAGACACTTTTCACAAATTTGACGTTTTGTTGTCGGCGACAGGTATTACCAATTCAACCGGTTATTGTTTTTTTTTTTCAAAAATGAGAACTAAAAATTGCATAATCGATATCACACTCGTTGGCAGATTATATGCGCCGAGATTTAATTCCAATGGATTATTTTGCTATAGCTAGTACGTGTGTAGTTCTTTGGAAGAGGAAACAAATTATATGATTAATTTAACCAGCAGAATAGACTAGTAGTTAGCATATAATGCTTTGGACAAAGTGGTCACGGGTTCAAATCCCACTGGTTTCTGTTGGACAGACCTTGGATTTGTACCTCCAGGTCGATCATTTCCTACCAGAGTTTGCCAATTTATCTGATTTTCATTGAAACGGTTCCAACAAATTGGCAACCTTACCATTTCCCCACAAATTTTGAGTTTTCAGCAATCTCCGATTTCGCTGAATTGTATAAAATGCTGCAAGTTTACAAATTTGACCATAAATGTCTCTGAAGATGTTAATTGATATGTATTTACTGAATTTCGCTGAATTGTTTAAAAATGCAGCATATTTACAAATTTGACCATAGATTTCTGTGGATGTTAATTGATATGTATTTACTTTGTATAATAATACCAATAATACTTGTATTAAATTTACAATTTTTCAGGCCAGGAAGATGCATTGGGGTTACCTTCTAGGCCTTCCTGGTATAAATTAAAAATAAAATTGAGGACGGCAAATTTGCATTCTCGCTAATATTATATTGATTGGGTCAGTTTCATTAGTTTAAGTAGAATTGTAAATAGGTTTTTGAGCTATTTTTCCTATTATGCTGTACATTAACATTAGAATAATATAATACTATGATTACTAACAAAATTAAATTAAAATTGTAAAACATAAAATGATCAGTAGATCAGTAGCTATTAAAATATATATCAGATGTATTGAGAACATAATTTAGTAATAATAAAAAGCATTTAAAAATCAAAAATTAGTTTAAGAGCTATGCAGATTCATCCCATTGTTGGGTGTTTAAAATTCATCAAATCACACATGATCTATTTACGCAAGAGTCTGGGGTAAAGTTCGCATAAAGCGAAGCGGGAAAATCTTCAAATTTTAAATAAATTATGTAGATTTCAATATGAAGTTGCGTGTTCTTCTTTCACACACTGGGTTTCGAGGGAAGAATTCTTAAAACGGCACAATAAATGAATAATTCATGCTCATTGAAGGCGTTTGTACCATTAGGAGTATGTTCGCGGTGTATTTCGTTAATTTAAGGAATATATGTACATATGTATGTAAAAGGTGGAAGCAAAAGGTGGGTGCGATTATGAACGTTTTAATTGTGGCCAAAGCACCGGAAACAGATCTCGCGATTGAGGGAACGAAACGAACTAAAAGTCTGCTTTTTTTAGTTTTTAACCCCACGACTCGAAAGTAAACCGTCAACAGATCCGATGTTATAATTTCCAAGTTTAAGAACACGTACAGCATTGCCTTTCTAACTTTTTACAACTCAAGCCCCCTTGTTTCGCAACTAACCACTTAATCGCCACGCGTTTTTTGAAAACGATTCGATTATTTTATCTTCAATTTATACCAGGAAGGCCTAACAGGTAACCCCAATGTGCCTTCCTGGCCAGAAACATCGTACATTTTGATACAAATATTATTAGTATTATACAAAGTACATAAATACATATTAATTAATATCCACAGAGATACCTATGGTCAAATTTGTAATTTGCAGCATTTAAACAATTCCCATCCCGGCGAACCAATTTTTTGTACAAATATATAGCACTGGGTCGCGCTGATCTCTAGTTATAACCAGAGGTCGCGGGCCGAGGATCCTTTTATGCATACAGGACATCAAATTGGCGACCTTCAAGACGCTGAATAAATTGAGATAAGAAAGGAGAAGCCAATTTTACAGGAACTGTTTCAATAAAAATCATAAAAATTGGCAGACTCTGATAAGAAACGATCAACCTGGAGTCACAAACTAAGGTCTAGCCAGCAGCGGGACTCTAGTGGGTCTCAAACCAGTTACCACTTTACTCGAAAGCATACTATGTTAGCCGATAGTCCACACCGCCGGTTATGTATACAGAATATATGTACATATATAATATTACGGGTTCATTTTGAATAATACATCATAAAACAGAAAGCTGTGCTTTTCTAAAGGATGATGCATACCGAGAAATTTGTCGAGCGATACGTTGCTTGATAAATGGTAAGAAACGATCAACCTGGAGTCACAAACTAAGGTCTGGCCAGCAGCGGGACTCTAGTGGGTCTCAAACCAGTTACCACTTTACTCGAAAGCATACTATGTTAGCCGATAGTCCACACCGCCGGTTATGTATACAGAATATATGTACATATATAATATTACGGGTTCATTTTGAATAATACATCATAAAACAGAAAGCTGTGCTTCTCTAAAGGATGCTGCACACCGAGCAATTTATCGAGCGATACGTTGCTTGATAAATGGTAAGAAACGATCAACCTGGAGTCACAAACTAAGGTCTGGCCAGCAGCGGGACTCTAGTGGGACTCGAACCAGTGACCACCCTGTTCATAATATGCTAACAATTAGTCCACGCCGCTGGTTGTTATTTTATTTTTATTATTGTTTGGTGTAAGTCAACCTTCAGGCTAAACAACTTAACTGCGTACGTGTTTAAAAAAAAACATTGCTCCGAGCCCCATTTTGAAAAAAGGTGAACATATCACATTCAAGGGGTTGATGTTTGAAAAATGGCGTGAAAAATGAAAAATTTAATTAGCTTACAAGCTACTGTGGCATCGAGCGAGACAAAAAGGAAACGGCGATGATTTATAGTGAAAATAAAGCCCGACCAACAAAAAGCGACAAAAAATTACCATACAAAAACAATTAAGAAAGTCCACGGTGTGGTCGAGTTCGTTAGTTAGTGTGTGTGTGTGTGCGTACGTGCTTAACAGTTAGTCATCAACTTGCTCGTTACCTGTTCGCGATCGAAACGGTATAACTTCGAGTTAATTAATAGTAACACAGGCTTCGACTTGCCTACGGTCGATTAAATTAATTCCAAACCAAAAGAAAAAAAAAAAAGAAAAAAATGCACTTTCATCACAGATGTTACGTCGTCATTAGCGCATTCGTTTGAATATAATATAATAAAATAATCGACGAAAGTAATTTTACGGCTCGTTCCCTTGGGAATCGGGCGAAGATGAACGCGCAATAATTATCCGTGAAACGGAACCGACTGTTAATTGCGTAATTTTATCCATTCGAACGTGACGAGCGAAAGGGGTCTGTTTGTATGTACGTATGATCGAATTTGTTCGATTGACACGTCGCACGTTTAAAAAATGAAAAAAAAGTAAACGGTCAAGTAAACGCATCCGAAAAGTACACGGAAACGAGCCATTAGGGTCGTTAACGTATATAAATATGTAATGAAACGACCCGGGCTTATTAAATCGTCAGTTGAGGTGCGTAGGTTGGAGATACTCCAATTTGCACCACCCGGTGTACAAAAAAAGGATAGCGTTTACATGCATGGGGTTACCGGAAAGGTATAAAAGTGTGGTGTAAATTGTTTTCAATCAAAACATTATTAAAAAGTGTCGAATCAATAAAATTTTTGATTTTTCTTTAGATAGTTTTGTACATGTACTATCGTTTTGTATATATACTATTTTGTACATGTATCCAGCAGCGTGGGTCGGTCGTTGCGTTGATACTAAGCACCGAGAGCCCGACGGGTTCTATCCCGTGAGCGGACAGCAATCGAAATGTTTTTATTCTGAGTATAATCATTAATGCTGCTGGTCAGACTTGGATATTTGTGACTACAAGTCGATCGTTTCCTATCAGAGATTAACAATTTATCTGATATCAAATTGGCAAAAAACCATCATATCCACTATGTCACCATTATTTGAATATGATTTTAAAATGTATTATCTATAACATTGTATGTAGATGTCTTGCTAATTTTCTTATACCTATATATAGTAGTTGTATTATGCTTATATATCTGGTCACAGTGGCGCGTTAGAGTATTCTGTAATGTCACTGTGGCTAATATGTAAATGAATAAATAAAAAATAATAATAAATACCATCGCAATCCAGGCCAAAACTCACCCTCCGGAGTGTTTTCGGTGACATTTTATCCTTGTTTTGATAGTGATCGATAACGGTCGAAATAATAAGATGATACGAATTAGCAGTAACATGAAGATACGCCCATTTACAGATGGAGTCGCCTGGTCATGCCGTGCCGTATGATTCTGTGTATTTTTAGTCATACATTTGCATGTAAACGTGCACCTTATCTGTTTGTGTTTTAAATTGATGGTTATTGTAAAAATCAATGTATTATTTCCCAATATAGTTAGTTCCATTATGTTAGATTAGATAAAACGGATAAAATTCAAAAATTTTCAAAGGAGAGTAATCATAATACACAAATATCGTTTCTTATTTTAATTTTTTATTAAAATTATATTTTCCCATAATTTCACGGGTTGCCCTGTGGTATTAATATAAATTTGATTAGAAGATATAACATAATTTTACATTTCAGAATCATTTTAGCTAATATACGTAATTTTTTCGAAAGAATTCAAATGAAACCACTCAGTTCAAATCAAAATAAAAACATAACACAATAGTTGATTGAAAAACTTAATTTACAAACGTATAGAAGTGCCGCAAAGCTGGATAGAACGTGTCGTTATAAAAACTTGTACCGCACTCTTGGGAAGTTTAATTGAAAACTCGACAGTTTTATGAAAACAGCAACATCGCCTTCGAAGAAACATTCAATAGTGTAAAAACACAAAGCGACGTAAATTAAATTGGAAAACGACGAGCCCTTAGAAGTGCACATGCCACATTTAAAAATAATTAATGCAAGTGCAACGCAAAAGCAAACTCGATTACTTTTAAAGACACGATTCAAAGGAGCCGTCCTGAGACGATTCCCGCAGGAGATTAGCGGCAACGAATTAAGAGACGAGAGAAGCAGCTTGGTTGGATAAAAAAAAGGACGAAGACAAAATGCACCCCACGTCACGAGATACATACCTTTGTGTTAGGGGTGGAAAAACGAGTCCCCGAGCGGTTCGGTTTGCGGATTCGAATAATTGGCCGAACAGTTTTTTGAACGGGGTTGCCTCGCCTCAACTTTGCCAATTAAAAAGTTGTCCAGCAGAAAACGACGATCGCCAGGAAACGATTAATTGGGGAAAAAATCAGGCGAATCCCGGAAAAACTTCTCTGTGGCAGATAATATATTGAACTCCATCCGTAGAAAAATTCTGTATTATATAAAATATGTAGTTGTGGAATTTGTTCTATCGCTGGAAAAGAGCGAGCGCATTACATACTTCCATATAAGGTATGAAAAGCTAGCAAAGGATTATGAGCTGTGACGGATTTATTGAACTAACTTATATATTCAGTCGCCAACTTATATATTGGACAGAGGTTCAGTCACTTCATAAGGCATGAACAAGTAAAGTTGGACATGTTGGATCGACCTGGCCAAGTCTACATGTTTCTAATTGTATCAACCCAACTCCATTGTAGCCTTCCTTGCACCCGTTTATATTGTTTCGAGTACCATTTGAGTACTTCTTTCGTCCATTGTTTTAGGTAAGTGAGCATTTAACCAGCGGATTAAGTTGTCACGGGTTCAAATCCCAATAGTTTCTGCTGGCCAGACCATAGATTTGTGACTCCAGATTGATCAGAGTTCGCCAGCTGGCCAGATCTTGGATATGTGACTCCATGTCTATCAGATTTATATGAAGATTCCAACAAATTCGACACCTTATCCATTTTCTTGCAAATCTCGAGTTTTGAGGAATTTGGAATTTCGTTGAATAATACTGGAAATTTACAAATTCGACTATAGATGTATCTGTGGATGTAATAAATCAAGTCCTGGGTTGATCTCAATTGAAAAGAATTTATTCCGAGTACTGACAGTCAGACTTGAATATTTGCGACTACTATTCGATCGTTTCCTATCAGAGTTTGCCAATTTATCTGATTTCACTGTTGAAATGGTTACTATCCTACCCACCATGTCACCATTATTTGAATGTGATTTCAAATTACCAGCAGCATCACGGGAAAATATAAATTATAAAAAAAATATATAACGGCAGATTTAACACTATACATATATATTTTTTTAGGGGACTAGGTGACGTCATACCAAGACCCTTTGTATCCTGCTTGCACAAAACTACGGCACGCCACTGCCACGTACTTGATTGAACTGTAAAACAAAGGAAACACCCAACAGTTTGGGCAATTGTATGGCTTCCTAAAAAACATACGATCGTTTCAATCCATGAAAAAACCTTTATTCACCCATGTGCTATGTATGTATAAGAGGTAAGAAAAACTCGTAAGCATTAGTATACCTATTATCATATATATGTATATTTAATATCGCTAATCTGTCTGTCTGTCTGAGATAACTCTCGCCGTACTATAATAATCGTTTCGATTCGACATACATCCATATGTACGTCACAGCTAAACCACTGCCAAAACACTTATACGAATAAAATAACAAAAGAAAAAAACTTCTATATATACTATTTGCTACTAATGCTTCCTCTTTGCAGATAATTTACCGCCATCTATTGAAAATCTATTTAATTAATTAATTTTAAATGTAGGTAGGTAGCAGTGGCGTGCGCTGAAATTCTCTCTCTTTTTGTCGTACAGCCTTACTTAATGTGCACGAGCAGGATACAAGAGGAACATGCTGTTCCTCTTGTATCCCGTTCGTGCACATTAAGTGAGGCTGTACAACAAAAATCGAGAGAATTTCAGCCCACGCCACTGGTAGGTAGGTCCATTTTACCTTTTTTTTAATATTAAACAATAAAATATAAATATTAAATTAAATATATTTAAAAGGTATTTGAAAAAAATTGGACCGCGTGCTGATCGAACAATTTTTATTTTATTTTATTTAATAACTTAATATGCCAAAACTCATGCGATGATATGTCATCGGGTACAACACTAGTTTAATGTATAAACGTGGAAAATGTTTTGAAATGGGATATTGTATGTGTGCTGAAATCGAAATAAATTGAATGCGAGTCAATACAACGACAGGTAACGCGCAGAGGGTAAAAAAATTGATAGCACATGGCCAAAGGTAGCGAGCGAGATAAAATACGTACATCACAAAAGAAGAAAAACGTGCACTAAGGATGTTGACAGTTGAGAAAATTGTATTCCACTTCAAAGGCAAGTTGCATCTCGGGCACGGTTCAGAGCAGTGAAGCGGCTCTAACTGGATGCGACACTAAAGCAGTTATAAATGCACGTACGACACGAGAAATTGTCGTAATATATTAAATGTATTGAATTTGACGGCTTTGCAAGAGTGGATATTATATGTAAATGCATTTCCAAAGAGTCGAGATCGAAGTCCTAACAAAGGGGTTGTTTTCCGTTGACAGCGCGCGCGATGAATGCATCGGGATGCAGTGCACGTAAAAGAGAGCAAAACAACGTTCGCGCCGCATAACTCGTCCGGCCGTAACGGTTTTATTTTCCGGCGAATTGAAAATCCGTTTCCGATAGCGTCACGAATTGCAGCAGGAAAACTCAATTTCCCGCGCAGCCACCACTACACATTGAATACTGGGCGCGGCCGTAAGAAAACTGAAGCAATAATAAGGGGTGGGAATCGAATGTACGGACGAGTGGAACTCCCTGAGTGGAAAACACAGGAAACACAACACAAAGGCACTTGTGCACTCAACGGAGAACTTTTGTTCTTAGATACCAGATTGTTCGTACAACTAATTTATATATATTTTCGTTAAATAACTAGTAGTGTGTGTTTTCGAAGGTTGTATCGATCAGAAGATGAGTTAAAATCTCTCAAATGTTAAAACCAGTGTTAGCAAAAGGAAAGGTCACTTTGAAGAGACTGATTAGGATGTTGGAATTCAGACCCAAAAAGTCAAACAGAGTCTTGGTATTTAGGTATAAGCAGAAATGTTTCGAAACTAAGAAAATCATAGGGTTTTACGAAAGCATCATATCTTGTTGCCAATTAGGGTTAAAACAGACGTGCTCATGAACTCCCGCCTCTCGAGAGCTGTTCGACTCCTCAACTTACTGGCACATTCCATGGATCTCTTATATTATCGAATTTTTCTATATGTCTCTATGATCTGATATATAATTTCGAAAGAGACTTTGCATATATGTAAAATTGGTTGGGAACGACACGTTCGATTTATATATTTTTTTTCGATTGAAAGGATTCGAAGTCCCCGGGAGCGAAGCCCTAGGGGGCAAAGGCTCCGGGGGCGCAGGCGCCGGATTCTGGTATACATATAATTTCGAAAGAGACAGTATATATATATATATATATGTTTGTTTATTCGTGACAGTCGATTTAATAAAAAAAAAAACAAATGGGTATTCAAATAAATTTATATAAAATAAAGCTATTCAAATAAATTTATATAAAATGTTTACTATTAGATTAGTCATGTTTAAGCGGTTTATATTACAAATACCGAGCGAAGCCGGGTAAAACCACTAGTACTGTATAAACATAATTGTTGTTTATCGATGTTTAATAGATAGTACAATACTTACATATGTACAATGTTTGAACATAGAAATGAGAGTGAACAAAGTAGCTTTACCACTGTTTTAAAGAGGCGGTAGAAAGAGGCATATGGATAGCTAGCTGTCATCACTTCGATCTGACATAAGATTTTGATGTAAATTTTAAAGATTAAACTCCTATAGATTCATATTGGAGACATTAGCTTACTTCAATGTTACAGTAAGATATCAAAGCTACCTGAAGACTGGAGGTGGTTTAAAATCAGATCACAATTTTTTAACAGTCAGAAATGTCACTGAACAGAGTAAAGCTAATAAAAAAATCAAGATCAAAGATGGCGCATGGTAGAAGTGAAACTTCCCAGTTGAAAATGAAACGCAAATAGGTGGGGCAAAATGAGGTGCGTTGATATGAACGAATCAAATGAATTTAAGGGTAGCAAAGGAAAGGGGGACGCATTCGTATGACAAGCACACAGACAGTAAGGAACAGCACGAACTTTTCGTTACCAGTTCTGTAACAATGAAAGTTATTTTCTTGACTGGTTTTAGAATTGAGACAAACAAAGAGGCATTCAGGTCATCAATGACTATACGTGACAGCACAAGACAACAGACAGTGCATAATAACGATAAAGTCGTATACACATGTACTCGTACATAATTAAATTATCACACAAATACAATTAACTGGAAAGGGTCGTATCTACGATGTGGAAATTCAACCACCCTATAACATATCGGTTAGCTATGATCTGTAGGTTTATTTCTGCGTGTCTGCAGTTAAACCCCCACCCCCTACATGTTTGTCGTGGCTTTTAACGATCGCGTTCACCGGTTTATTCTTCGTTCCTTGCAAATTTAAAGCGGATCCCCGGTTCGAGCGGGGGCGTCGAAATTTTCCTATTCGCAATCGTATGCATATTTTACACGACCGTGTCCCGCAATCCCGTTTAACCCTTTCGCGCGCCGCACTTCGAATAACGTGCACACAAAACTCCCTTATTGAATGTGCCTACACTACCACGAGGATTTGTTTTCAGCAGGGCTGTGTTTTGTGAACTCGTTTTTAGTTTTTTAAATCGTATTTCAACAACTCTTAACTACTCGTCTGTGAATGCGGTATAAGTAAGCATGCTATGTTTTACTACGCTTACAGGCATCCAATTCATAGAAAGTTGATTCGTCGAATTGGACATACCAAATCACTAAATGTACTAAATTAATCTGAATTGCAAAATCCACAGTTCGCCAAATTTGCCAAATTTGGTATGCATCCCACGATATCCTAACTGTACACGGTTATTAATAAGTATCGGAGTTTTTTTTGTAGGATTTTTCCTAATAATGATATGCTGGGCAATGCCGGCTAGTATTCTTACATACGTATACATATTTTTATTTTTATTTCATAGAACATTAGCACTCGCCTTTACAGATCGATTCAAAGCGACGAGTGCACTTATACAGATATAATACAATTAATATACATAAGCATATTATACAGTGCGAATTCATACAAATGCCCACAGTGACATCTAATCAAATTGGCGAACCTCAAGACGCTGAGTAATAATTTTAAGATAAATCGTTTCAATGCAAATCAGAAAAATTGGCAAACTCTGATAAGAAACGATCGACCTGGAGTCACAAACCAAGGTCTGGCCAGTAGCGGGACTCTAGTGGGACTCGAACCCGTGACCACTCTGCTCGAAGGCATACTATGCTGACCAATTTTCTACGCCGCTATTTATGTATACAGAATATATTTACATATATAATATTACGGGCTAATTTTGAATAATACATCATAGAACAAAAAGGATCAAAAAGGATCGATCCAGCAAGGAGTCTGCGAAATCTCTGATGAAAATATTATAGATCATCAATACCGAATCTGGCAGATCTTGAAAAATTAAAACTAGCCAATTCGTCACATTTTTTTGATTTTTAAATGCTTTTTATTATTACTAAATTATGTTCACAATACCTCTTCTATCTATTTTAATATCTACTGATCTACTGATCATTTTCTATTTTACAATTTAAATTTAATTTTGTTAGTAATCATAGTATTATATTATTCTAATGTTAATGTACAGCATAATAGGAAAAAAAGCTCAAAAACCTATTTACAATTCTTATATGTAAATGCTCATACATCGAATACATAATATTAATTAAAGATTCTTTAAAGTCGATGACCTAAAACAGATTGTGTTTAGGTAATCTGAGTTTATACCTGAAGGGTATAGACATTTTGTTGTAGGTTTATTCGACATATTGGGTGGTGAAATTATGACTATAAGAACACATCAACCTGATTTTTTTTTTAAAGTCAGAGTTGCGTTTTTTTAAACGATTCCACTCCCTGGTATTGAGAAAGGAGCAATTTCAATGAAGAATTCGCGAAATGCAACACGCCAGTAACTCGATCGGGTTCAAAGGAAAATTGCGCAGTCCGAAGAAAAATCTTTATTTTGGGAGAGAGAGCGCGTTCGAAAATAGAACGAGCGAGATGACACGTCACATTTCGACTTTAATACATATATATATATATATATATATATATATATATATATATATATTTTTTTTTTTTTTTCAAATGAAAAATAAAATATGCACGCTGTATGGCATTGCGAATTGCGCGCGTCTGGGAAGTTAGAGGTGTGCATCCGGGTCTTTCTTCATACATTACATATTCCCTTTGCAGGTTCTCGTTTGCGTTTTTTTTTTGTCCTCCCCAAAGCGAAACTAAAGAGATTCTACCGAGCGAGCGCATTTCATGCATAAAGAATACTTCAGACACTAAAACAAAGACTGGTGGAAAAAATCGTAATAGATGCGCAGCGTGTATGCAAAAAAATTAATGCGGACAGTTGTGATGCAAAAAATGAGACGTCGTCAGCTCAATATTAAACCTAATGATGCTATTTAATTTAATTAGCCGTCTTTAAATTATTCTATTAGCTTTTGAGTGCTCGGCTACCAGATAATAGTTTCTTTAATTAAATTATAGAAGAATTGAGTAATTGAACTTGGTTGTTAAAAAGTAAGTGTAGTAAATTATATGTACATAGGTTTCGAAAGAGTCGACTACAGCTTGCACTGAATCTTCAATAAATATAAATATCTGACATGTATAGGAAATACATAGGGTTACCAAATGGCAAAGAATTGTTGAAATATTGGAAAACTCAAATTCAATATTCCTTTTCGAGTCAAACCAATCGTTTTATTTTAGAATTTTCTACAAATGTTTTTATTTTTGCAACGACAAGTGTGGAGATTTCAAAAAAGAAACAAATTATAAGACTTGGATATTTGTGTCTCCAGGTCGATCATTTCCTATAAGAATTTGCCAATTTTTCTGATTTCATTGTTGTAACGGTTCCCGATTAAATTGGCTAAAAACCTTCCTACCTACTATGTCACCACGATTTGAGTATGATTAATGTACAATAAAAATTTATGTACAATTCATAGATGTCTCGTTAATTTGCGAGTTTTCAGTTTCTCGTAATTCAGCGACTTGTGTAATAAAAAATGCTGCATTATTTGTAATTGGCCAAGAAGGCGCATTGGGGTTAACCTGTACGGCCTTCCTGGTATAAAATGTAATAAATAAATAAATAAAAATCCAGAATTTGACGCTGTCAACACTGACAAGAGTACATATACACGAAGGCACATATTTAATTTTATTATATCATCTCAGACAGACAGAGAGACACACAGAATATTATTTATTACGAGTCGCGAAAGTATGCAAGAATGCAGGAGATCTTGCCGAACTCTGTGAATCATGGGGATTGCCTATACATGTGTGAAAAGTATAGTCCCTATTAATTAAAGTGAATGAAGATATTTCCTCAAGGGAATTTTATTTTATTTTACATAGATATATACCAGGAAGGCTTGACAGGAGGACCACAATGAGCCTTCCTGGACAAATAATTACAAACAATGCAGCATTTTATTATTACATAAATCACTGTATTTCCATAAGCTGAAGAACACGAAATAACAATTAATTAAATAATTAATCCATTGAGTAATCTATGGATTTAGATTTTGTACATAATTTTTACAAATTGTACACACAATAAATACAGAAGATTTTTGACAACAAGAAAGATGATTTTTTGCCAATTTTGAGGTACCGTTTCAACAATGATCAGATGAAATTGGCAAACTCTGATAAGAAACGATCGATTTGGAGCCACAAATACCCCCAAATGTAATCAGCAGTATGGCGGATCGAACCCACTGATCACTTGGTGCTAAACATACACGCTACCATTAAGCCACACTGCTGGCTTTTATATTGATATTAAAATATTTCTTTAGATCACGTATATATGTATGTATGTATTAAATTACATATTGGAATTCATTCCCGATATTGTTTACAGTACAAAAGCATTATCTTCCATTTTGAAATAAAAACAGAGTAGAAACGCGTCATAATTCAATTCTCCCACACAATGCGAGGCGGAACCGAGCAGTTTGCAATAAGGGTCAACGTTTAAAGGGCACGCTTTCTTAAAGGCAAAGACGAATGGAAGCGGGGCGTTCATCTCGGGTCGTAATGATGATGTGCATAGCTGCGGGTGCATTGTCGGAAATAAATTTAACAGCGCCGAGTGTAAGTGATGTGTCCGGAACAAAGAACTGCATATTCCAGCTCGCCATATGGAATGCACGTGTCCAAGTCGGAATGTCCACGAGCCACGTGGCTTTTCAATAAATTTATCGACCATTTGAGGTGGCCATTCGAGGAGAGAATCGCCACAGACTCTACTATAGAGATTTTTTAATGCGTAGTTGCAAGTCAAAAAGCAAAAGCGCATTTATATGTACATATGTATGTATCTCAACAGTTTCCACTTAGTAGTGAAGTTGTATTGAGAAAACCTTTCATCTCAGGTAATATTATTCATTTGCCATCTGGAGCGAAAATAATATAAATTTTGTATGATTCTGAATTTCAGAATCATCCAGATCTTTTCAGCAACGATACTTAGCCAGCAGCATAGCCTGGTGGTTGCATTAATGATATCCAACGAGAGGTTACCGGGTTCAATCCCGATTGGGTTGAATGGGCTGACCTCGATTGAAAATAATTTATTCCGAGTATTTCTGCAGTGCTGCTGGTCAGACTTGGATATTTGTGACCCAGGTCGATAATTTCCTATAAAAAATTGCCAATTTATCTGATTTCATTGTTGAAACGTAAACGGCAAAATTCATCCTACCCACAATGTTTGAATATGATAATCTCTATATATAAACAAAATAAATACCATAGATGTCGCTCAGGACAACTCCAATACGGCATCTTGGGAAAATATAAAGATAAAGTAAAAAATGTATGTCATGCCGCTTTTCCCAAAATAAATAAAAATATATGTAATATCATTCGGTCAGTAGCTTCATTTTATTTGGTAAGTAAATAGATGATCATTAAGTTATAATATCGGTCCCTGACTGCTTGACTATTGTCTGTTTGTCAAGAAGTACTTAAAATAACAAGCGGCTTACTGACCGTTCACTTTCATCTACATACATACATAATATAGTAAGCAAAATTTTCATAAAAGTTACTGCCCGTTTATTAAGAAAATCATGTATTGGCTCAAATTCAAGTCCATACCCCACATATTAGATTACAGACAAATATGTATCTCGATTTCGTTTCTAAGAATCTTTTGTCCGAAAAAAGATTATTTTGTCCGAAAAAAGATTATTTTGTCAAATTTATCTTTGGAAATATCATCGATATATGAAAAAAGAACCGTAAAGCTCATTGTTGTTAAAATTATTTTTGTATACACATAATATCTGCTCTATAATTTGAAAGATAACGAGGTACACAACTAAGATCAGCCGACTGATTGTACATATGTATGTATGTAGTGTATTATTTAAGCTGTACTAAAGGTCAACTAAGTTGACCCGTAAAACCCTCAACATTTGACCCCCCTTCTAACGAATATATGTTTTTATTTATATATTTTATTATCATTATTTTTTATAATGGCACACATACAGAATAAAAATACAATAAAAGAGGATTAGAGCGAAATATTTAAATTCCTATTAAAGTGAGCACCGCATGTTGATATAATAAAAACAAAAAATTACAAAAGCATAATACAAATATAAATAAAACAA
The DNA here is from genome assembly GCF_051622035.1 of Arctopsyche grandis. Taxonomy (NCBI): domain Eukaryota; kingdom Metazoa; phylum Arthropoda; class Insecta; order Trichoptera; family Hydropsychidae; genus Arctopsyche; species Arctopsyche grandis. The sequence continues at coordinate 3,058,604 of NC_135367.1, forward strand.
TGAATGACAATGCATCAACCACAGATTTGCTTCTTCACCTTAGCCCTAAAACTACAGGTAGAGTTAGAGAACAAATAAGGTCAATCATCTGTATAATCGTAAAGACTGTTAGTCTGAAAGACCTTTCTGTGAGAGAACACGACGGTTGTTAAAGCTAAACCATTAAAGGTTTTTATAGTTTTGCGATTTGAGATTCATGGCAACGATTTTGCTAGTGGGTTGCAGTTTAGTTTAGAGTTTCTGAAGTAGAAGTATTGTTTAAAACTTTTCTACAAAACATACAGATTCTCTTGAACCAGATCAACCCCACGCAACACTACATTATTGTATCGAGAACAATAGCTTTATAAGTCGGCAGGCAAGTTACTAGTCTCTGAAATACAAATTGCAAGACTCTAATCTGTCGATTTGTCCGAATACAAATCCACCTTTAACGACGAATGAATCCGGAATGCGATTGATTCGTCGCGAGCGTGTTAACGCGCGACGCAAAGAAGCTGTGCAAACGGCAAATGGAAAATCAATACGAGTCCTTTTGATACGTACAACAATAACCGGGCAGCTCCGAGAGATTTCTCCCATACGTTTGAATGAGATCTCGTTGCGAAGAAAGGGGTGTTTGCACTGTTCAGCAGACGTTTGACCGGTAAGAGTGTCTAGTCTCCAGCTTGGGTAAAATTCAAATTTGGCGATAAAACTTTCGACCTTTCGCCGAAAAAGAAGCGGCCCGTTCTCGTATTCATTGAAAAGTCTCGCAGAGCGACTCGCCACGTCTTATAAATCGATTGACCCAAATATCGGGAACAAAGGCTGCGACGAGGGGGGATATTCTTTTCGCATTCGAAAATTTATTCGGTCAAAACAAGGAAAGGGCGCCGACACAGGTCGAATAATTTGCGACACTTCGTTTCACAATCTGCGGTCAAATTGGGCGTCTGGCAATTTCGAAAGTTATAATTATGCGCGTTGAGAGTATTCCGGGGCCGTTTTGTTCGATATTCAATACGTGATAAGTTTTCCATTATAATTATTGGCATTTAAATTTCATTTCGTAGCATTGGAATACATTCAAGGTTTATGCTTAAATAGCGGATTCAATAATTCGATAATTAAATAAAGGACCATTCAAAATTCTCACAAATCACAGATCCAAAAGGTGCTCAAAGACGAACACGGCGTTTCATCTAGTTCTGCAGTTCTTTGTGTTGTAACAAACTTATTTTTGCATTGTTTTGTTATATGTTCGGACAAACTTACATATAACAAAACAATGCATTTCGGACAAACTTATTTGCCCAACGGAATTGAAAACACCATTCAAAAATGCTGCGACTCTATTCAAAAACCCATCTACCGTCTAAATTAAATTAAGGCGCAATGAAATAGTATACGAAATTTGGTGGTCCTATTTTGGGAACCGCGGATTTGCATAGCAAATATACATATGTATATAAAAGCATTTAATTATTATATTATTTACTTATAATATTATACGTATTATATTATCATTTACTCATAGTTTATTTAATTAGTGATTAGCTCGTTGAATTCAATTAAACCTATATAACGGATATTTGGATGCCGCGAGTACGACGAATAAAATTATACCAAGCTTAGATTTTTTATCAATTTGTTTTCGTTGAGCGTTATCCATACATACACACACACAGATAGAATCGCATAATTATATATTATATATTTATATAATGTACATATACGTATACATGTTTTATTCCGTTTGTTAAATGTTTTGATTCGCAACACAGTGAAATGTCCTATATTTTTTACTTGAATGGTTGTGGTGGCGTTGGCTTATAATGAACTGATTATTATTAAATTTTGTTGAGAACTGTTTCAATAATGGATAAAATTGTTAAATTTGAGCGGTAAGCCGGTTTTCTTTTATAATATTATCCGTATCTAATCTTTGCTATATAATGATGTATTCTGAGAAAGGTATGGCCCTAGTGGTTTACCTTTGTATGCACAAAGGGGGTGGAGATTAATTTAAGGAAAGAACAATTCTCATTACATTTTTAATGAAACCATCCCGATAGCAGAAATTTAAGCAGTATGCTGGTTTCATAACATTTTCCGGGTCTGATCTTAACAACGCGAAGTACATATATGAATTCATTTAAGTAAATAAAATAAATGTTGATTAAATATTTTAATGATAAAACGGAATGGTTGTTGTTTTAGTAGGTTTCGAAGCGTAAGCAGACGACCCCTTTTAAAACTCCCTTCAATTTAACCAAGAACCACTAATTGACTTGTTGGAACGCTGGTTATGCAGCTACGCTACTTGAACGGAACAACGTTCAATGAAAGCTAATAGACGATTTTGAATTTCGGATATGAGCTCATTTTCACAGATGAGCAAGCAGCATAGCTCCGTAGATGCACGGCAATATTTAATTAAAATATCCTATAAAGTAATATAAATCCGTGGTTCATTTTTATTACAGATAAACCCACTATACATTACAAATATTATACATATTTATACAATATCATAGAGAAATCTATGAACAAATTCGAACAGTAAATTTTTGCGAGATGTACAAACATTTTATATGTAGTATGTAGGTGGGTAGCATATTTATAGTTATCAACAAATTTGAGATGCTAGAAACGAGGATAGGTTGCCAATTTGGTGAAACCGTTTCAACAATGAAAGCACACAAATTGGTGAACTCTGATAGAAAACAATCGGCCTGGAGTCACATACATATATCCAGGGCTTTTTTTTTGAAAAAAAAAGGTGCCGGAACTCACTCTTGTCAATTTTATTTTATTGGAAAAGATTATATTAAAATTATAGTATATAGAATACTCGATAGAAATATAAAAAAGGCTGAGACGAATAGGTGCCGGAACGCCGTTCCATCGCGTTAAATGGGAAAAAAATCCCTGCATATATCCAAAATCTGGCCAGCAACAACGGGCAAGGGAATGAAACCATGACCCCTCAGTTGAAAGTATTATACGTTGATAACTGAGTTTGTAAATTTTGTAGTTTTGTAGATTGTTCCTATTTTCATATTCTATCAAAGCATATTGATAATGTTTTTAAATAACTTTACATTTTTTAGCGATATAATGTATATGTATGTATGTATATAAGTTTTAGCTAATTTTTCTAAATCTTTAAATACTTTCACAAGTCGTTCGTTGAAATCAAAGTCAAAGGTTGAATTGACGGTGCCCGGCGTTGCTCGGTTACTTTAAAAAAAAAAAACTACGGTCAAAGTTAGAGCACTATAACATAAATAGTATAGAAAATTCGTTGGTTATGTATTGAAAACGTATATTTGAATGTTTTAAAATTGTAATCCTTCGAAGACGAATTATAAAACGAAAATGAGCTCAAATCTTCGAAAACATTCATATTTAAATACACAGTCGTTAAAAGCCCTACACATAAAAGCACATAAATTTTATGGCCCAAAAATCGTAAAATCGATTATGTTCTACTTCTTGTGACTGTGACTGTATAAGCATACTTGCCCAGCATTGCTCGGGCGTTTTTGTATGGAAATTCGGAGCCATTCAAAATCCGTCTAGGTTCTACATAAAGTAGAGTACTAAATAGAAAACTATTGCTTTACATAGAGAACAAACAAACAAAATAAATATTAAGAAAATTTTCACATATAATTTCAAATGGGAGCCCTTTGATTTGGGGCTCCGAGCCTTTCCGAAATATACAAAGAATAAAGTTAAACTACCTACCTACCTACCTAAAAACTACCCACCTACCTAAAATACAGATAGATTTTCAGAGATTTAGCGCCATCTATTTGCCTAGAGGAACAGTATATATAGAAGTTTTTTCTTTTGTTATTATATTGATATGTATGCCGAATCGAAACGACTGTTATATGTAGTACCGCGAGCGTTATCTCAGACAGATACACAGAATAGCGATATTATATACACACATATTGACATCAAATTTCTCGATCTCGAGTCAAAAACTGGCTAATTTATAGACAAAAATTCGATTATATTTATACAGATAGAATAGATATAGGAGAAGAACATAAAATTCTCATTTTTAAATTCATCTAACTTGATTAATTGGGTATTGTGGACCATTGTAGTATAAATGCGCGATATATTCACAGTGAATAATGACATTTGAAATGCTACATTAAAACGTACAAATCTATGTGTGAGACAATGCAATGGAGGTTGAGGTGAAACACGAGGGGATGGAGGGAGGGGGGGTCATCAATCAATATACAAAGCGCCATTAGAGCTCTTGCGAATGAGCGGTAATCGACCGGCGTAATAGCGGGCCGCAAGACCGACACTGATATATAAACAGACAGGGCCGCAACCTCCCCGAGGCCAGGGGTGACCCCGACACAGGGCGGGGGGGCGGCGTAGGTGACGACCGAAGACAAAGGCACACAAAGAGACCAGACAAGACCCAGAGAGCGGGACAGACCAGACGTGCACCGGTCCGAGACACACGTGCTACGAGCGGGGGGTGGGTGGGTGGGTGGGTGGGTGGGAGATATCGACAAATGGATCTGCGAATCCATTAGGAGTCGTCAGACAGGGTGGGGTGGGGTGGGGTTTAGAATCCGTTAAGGAGGATGGGTGTAGACGCGGGTCGACATTAGGGACAGCGATCTGTAGAGCTTTATGATTTGAATATCGTGTGTTTGGCTCAGCCCTGACTGTGCACTCGAGGCTGCATCGGAAACCGAATCGTGTAAACATCGAAGTCGCGTGCTGAGGCTGGCCGCATATTGAACGATCAGCTGGGAGCGCGAGCCGTTAAATCTTTTATTGCGGCAATAACGCGTAAAATGTGAGGGTCGTTTTGTACGCCTTGTTATCTTGAAGATTGATTTCGTTTATGATGGGTCATTTTTTTTCGCATATTGATTCGAATTGGATTTTTTTTAATGGATTTATGGACCTATGTGTGTATAATATATATGCAGTAGGTATAAGCGATTGACGTCGTCTGTAGTTATTTATATATTATACATAATTGGTTTTAGGATTATTTAATTATATTATATTATATAACTCACCCCATTGCGGCTAGACTGGGCATTACAAGCTTTTTATTTGTATTTCATTCCCAGTATTTATTTTATTTTTGATCATAACCAGAGAATTTTATTATTTTATTTTATCGAACGAAATGTCCAGTTTAAGTGGCTTTTAAGACTTAATATAAAGATCATATTAATATTTATAGCACAATTTATGAAATACATACAATATAATGTTAAAATAAATAAAAAATAATATAAAATGACAAATATTAGAAAATGCTATTATAATAATATAATATATAAAAATCGCATAAACTTTCAGTAAGATGATAAAAATAACGCAAAGTCTGCAAATTCGGTAAATTACTAAAAAAAAATCACAAACTTCATCAATTATTACTACGTACAAAGACAAAGTAATAAATTAGCGTTATTTTACTTTATCTACGTAAGAACTATCAATTATTAAAGTTTTGTGATCGTGAGAAAGTTTGACCTTGACATTTTGAGTGTTTGTGTTTATTGTAATGTAAAATTTTTAGACTGGAGCGAAAGATTTAAGATATCGGCAGATTATTCTTCTTCTTCTTATACCAAATCCGTTTCGGTCGACTACAATAGACAGACATTATTTATGGCCTGTGCGAATTCTGCCCTATAATGGGCAAGCCGAAACAAATCTTCAAAGATTAAATTATCATTATTTTTATTTAAATTTGCCAACTTTATCCATACAAAATAAATGTAAAATAACATTTATTTTAACAATCATTATATAACCTAGGAGTGAAGTAAAAATATATATGAGACAAAAGAGAGCATATAATGCAAATTTTATAAAAAATAGAGTGAAAAAAGAAAAAGTTATAAGCGTTTAAACATTTAAAATCTTACATAGCTAGAGGGTGGCGAAAGGGGAAAAACGATCGGAAGAATGTGGATAAATACGGCAACTTTTTAATAGACGTCACCGAGAACGATAATGGAGTATTTTCAAACGTGTCTATTACGATTATTTTTCACCATTGTAATGGCGGATTTGATTTCCACATATGTATATTGATGACCAAACCGAGCAAAATGGCAAAGTTTGAAAACGATCGGAAGAGTGTGGAAAAGAACCCAAATGTCGTCAGACGAAAAAATCAAAGCGAAGTAAGAAGAGGCTAGTAATAAAAATCGATTGAAATATCCTTAATTAAGAAAAACCACGCAAAATGGCAAAATTTCAAAACGATTTGAAAACTGAAAATTTTCCGGGAAAGAAAGCTTGTAAAAAATAAAAAAAAAGAATTTTTTAAAATCAATTTTTTTTTTAAATAATTGATAATATTGTAGATGAATTAAAACCTTTTTCTGGCGTGTAAATAATAGCTTTAAAACAGTCGAAACGTACGATAAAATAATAATAAAAACTTTAAACCCCAAACTTTTGATTACGGCGATAAATAAAACCAGCCAAATACACCGTTCAAGTTTGATTAAAAAATAATTAACTTAAAAATCCGTGTGAATTCGCAAAAAAAAACCCCCACCCCTCACCCAGCATCGATGGACACCTCATTAAATCAAAATAACAAGGCAAAAGCGGACGAGAGAGAGAGAGAGAGGGGCAACATTCAAGAATAACGAGCTTAAAACGTCACGGTAACATTGTTTACCGTGGGCGGGCAGGGGAGGGTTATGAGAGGGGGGGGGTTGAAAAGCGCCCACGCCACCCCACAAACCCACCCCCCAGTCGACACACACCACCGGCACACAAGTGAGATCAATAATCTCACCCCGGGGAGAGGGGAGGGGCGCCGGCTCGCGCCACCACCCCCCTCCCTCCCAACCCCCAACGTCCTCCAAGATTCGCTTTTTCGCAAACGTATCTCCATCTAAATATCGCCTCGGCCTCGTCCTAACCCCGTAAACCAATTGAACAATGGTGCGAGCTTGGCCGGCTGCAATAGCCCGTACGCTAGGGACCGCAAGGACCAGAATCGCTCAAACATCCCCTATTGATATACATTATCTTTTCGCCTTATGAGAGCGGTGCGGCGCTTAATAGGTAACCCTATCTCTGTTGCTCGCGGGCCGGGAACACTAGCGCCGCACTTTGCGAATCACTCGGCCTAGAAAAAGGTGACTTACAGACCGCGGCGACAAGGACTGTTTCCCCTTGTCGCGACCGACCCCCTTCGAGGGGTGTGAGGATGGGGTCGGCTCGAGTTTAATAAATTTTATACTCAATTTTGCAGAGCCGAAGCGATATTTCGCAAAGGCAATTTGGGGTTAAGTCTCGGCAGAAAGGAGAGCCTATCTCGCCTATTTCGGCACGTTTTGGGTTAATTAATAACGCGGCCGGATGATTAATTCGCCGCCGGTTTTGCAAATTCGACAATTAGTGCCGAAGAACAATGGGACACATTCGACGGGAGAGTGGCGTAAAGCAGGACTTGGTTTAATCGGTTTATTACATAAGCGCAGGTCGAAAAATAGGAGGATGGCAGGCGGTAAACTGGGTCGGGAGGGAAACTCTAGGCCGCCCCTGCTGGGGGGTGGGGAAAAACGACGACACACCTAAATAAATACAATCGTGGGAAATGGGGCGATTTGGGGGATTCCGGAAAAGGGCGAGGGAAAAGTGACTTGCGCTCCTTACGTGCCAGCACACAAAATAATACAATACGCGGGTATAAAAATGGTCCTACTACAGTCGATCCGATGTGGCAAAGAGACTTACGAGAACCGAGTATGTTGTCGCATTCGTGCAATGTGTTGTAGCATTGTAAGGACGTAAAATAATTTCTTTATTTTTATTACATTATTAGTGTTGTACCTGATGACATATATCGCATGGGTGCAATATATATCATCTAGCTCGCAATTTTACCGATTTAAAATTCAGCACACTTCCAATTAACCCTTTTAAACGAAAAAAAAAATGTGGCCAGAAAACTATCCCAATTAAACATGTTTCAATAGAAAATACTCAATATAAAATAGTATTAACAGTGGGAAAAAATTCCAAGTGAAAATACATACTTTTGACTTTTGATTTGAACTGGACGATTACTTTGATGAGATTACTCTGATGGACGAGAGATTTGAAAGCTGAAAAGTACTACAAATGAAAGATAAAATACCCGACTATAGATTCCAATATTCATTTTGAACAGGAAATTGACAGGTTTTGAGACATCGACCGAACAACACCAAGATATAGAAAAATCGCGCGATTTAAAAAACATATTCCCGAATCTCAAGCCAACCAACATTTTTTATTACCAGATTCGTATTCACTGAGCATAGATCTATAAGAAAAGTCATATCTCGTCTCTGAACCAAAAAAAAAAAATCGTCATTTGCCGAACCGTTTTACTTTATTTATGTATGTATGTATGTACGTAGTAACTAGAGGTAGGATAGTCACAGTGCTATCCATTGTTCCATTGTTGTAAATCCTTTGTAAAAAAGGTTCGGCAAACCTTTAACAATGCATTTACAACCTTTGAACAATACGCGGCACCTTCTGGGTCCGGTGACTAGTAGTAACAATAGATGAAGTTTTGTGATCATGCGAAAATTCGAACTCGAGATTTTGACTGATTCGAACTCGGACTCGATTACTGATCACGTTTTCATGATCTAGAAAAAATGTGTGTGTCTGTGTATTTTAGGGATTTTTTAAATGTGCTATCCAGCACTGACAAGGTAACATCCGACACAGCAGTGTGCGGAAAAGAATATTTTTGTAGAAGAAACTTGTTGAAAATAGTCTAAAAAAACTACTTGCGGATTTTTCACCACAGGAGGCCAAAAACGTGCCTGTGCCGTTCGATTCGCCTTTAATTTTACTCACGTTAAGTTTAAAATGAAAGGTAAAAGCAGTACTTCCATACACACACACATGTGAATCCAATCGATCATTGAACGTTACTTCTACGTTGGGTTGAACAAGTAGATGGCACGCGCACCTGTTGACTTGACCTATCTCAAATGTCAGACATTCAAATGCCAACAGCTATATATGTGAGCTGCATGTACGGTCAAAAATTAATACAAAAATGAATTGAAATTACGCTGCAAGATCTACATCACTTAAGACATTAATCATAGGCAGTCTGGTCTTCGGGCTGTTTTCGGTCACGAACGGCTCGATGGCAAAGCCGCTTACGCAGTCATTACTTGTGAATACAGCACATTTCAATTATGCACACGACTACGGGGGGAGAATAAACATGAAGTTATGTGGTCGCACAATCCACAGCACATGTTCGTACATATATATCTATAATATATTTGAGAGTCACGACTAAGTTGGAGGGGGTGGGAGGGGGAGGCGTGATCAGCAACGCGCCCGTCTTTAACCATCTCTCGCCATTGTGGTCCGTTTTGCGGTTATTTACTGCTGACTGCGAGGGGTATGTATTTCAATAAAATAATAACAACAATGAGAGTTAGTGGCGAATTGCCGACTCACGATCACGGAAACGTTCGGGTACCTCGTTTTAGCCGACCCGAGAGCGTTAACGAGACCCCTTTGGGTAGGTGGCTACTATGACCGCGTACAATAGATTCGAATCGGTAAAGTTATTGTTTTATATAAGGTAACTTTCTGAGATGTGCATGGCTAAATTTGGTATATAAAATATGTACATTGATAAAGTAAATAACACTTTGAGTGAACTAAAAATATATGAGAGATAATGAGCCTATAAATAAATTTTATAAAATATAGAGTGAAAAAAGAAAAAGTTGTAGGCGTTTAAACAATTAAAATTTGACATAGTGAGATGGCGGCGAAAAGGGATATAAAGCAAGAAGAGGCTAAAGCGATCGATGTGAACGATCAATGTCAACGAACATTTTGGACGATTAACGTCACCGATGCAGTATTTTTAAACTTGTGTAATACGATTTTTTTTCACCATCGTAATGACGGATGTCACTTCCACTTATATTGATAACCAAACCGAGCAAAATGGCAAAGTATGAAAACGATCGGATAAGAGCCAAAAATTTTCTTGACTAGTGATCGTAAGTGAAAGTAAGAAGAGGTTAGTAAAAATTCGAATGTGACCAATCCGTGACTTTATCTATGTATTTGAGGAATAAAAAAAGTATAAAAAATAAAATTCGATAATGCAACAACCTATTATAAAAAATAGTCGAAAAAAACAACTTGCGGATTTTTCACCACAGGAGGCCAAAAACGTGCCTGTGCCTTTCGATTCGCCTTTAATTTTACTCACGGTTAAAAATCAAAGGTAAAGATAGTACTTCCATACACACACATAATAGATCAAAATTTAATTCAAAAGCTCATGAGTAAAAAAAATATGTGAAATACGAGCTGTTTATTGAGTAGTGCCAGGTTTTGATAGTAATTAAGATTACAATGAGCCAAGCGATGGTACAGATTGCACAGACACGCCGAAGTTTCTGTAGTTTCAGCACATAATTGAGACCGTTTCCTATTTTTATTTTATTTCACGTATATAAAATTAAATAAAGATATTATTCTTAGTGGAAAAAAACCGAAACGAATATACGTGTTTATAAATTACGAAGTATATAATATATAAAGTAAGGAATGATATAGCTTTCCGCTCATCCGAGCACAAAACGTGTACGGCTTGACGTGACAGTAGCTATAAATAAAAATCGGGATCAAGTCCTCCACGTCGCCGTGAAAGTGAAGAAAAAACATACATAAAAGAGAAGAAAATCGACGTGGCGAAAGTTTTTCCGCACAAAAAGAAAAACCAGGGAAAATTAAAGTGGGAAATTTCCGCAAGTTACATACATACATGCCCATACGTACGAAAGCAGTGGGCGAGAGACGGCGTTCAATGAACCAAAGCGTGGCAATAATAATACAGCTGGTTCGCCTCGGATAACCCTTAAACCGCAAGGGGACGTCAAAACTGTCAAATTATCGAGCGTGATCGCGCCATGCAATTGCCGAGCAACTTTCCTTTTGCGGAGATGACGCAAGAGCAACGACCATTGTCCGAGACGCGAGTGCACACAGCCTTCAAATAAACCAATGAAAAGATTGAACGAAATGGATCAACCCTTGGCCTGTTTTGCACGAGGCACGCAACGCGTTAAGGGCCAAGTCGAAACTGCACTGCGGATATGCGAGTATATGCATATCAGGTCCTTAGAGCGCAAAGTTGATAATTCTACTATTTATTTATTTTATTTTTATTTTTACATAGATATATACCAGGAAGGCTCGACAGGAAGACCCCAATGCTCCTTCCTGGACAATTAATTACAAATAATGCAGCATTTTATTATTATATAAATCACTGTATTTCCAGAAGCTGAAGAACACGAAATAGCAATTAATTAATTAATTAATTACATAATTAATTAATTGAGACACATCTATGGATTTAGATTTTGTACATAAGTTTAACAAATTATACACACAATAAATACAGAAGATTTGCGACAACAGGAAATATGATTTTTTGCCAATTTTGAGGAACCGTTTCAACAATGATCACATAAAATTGGCAAACTCTGATCGATTTGGGGTCACAAATATCTCCAAATCTCACCAGCAGTATGGCGGATCAAACCCACTGATCACTTGGTTATAAACATACACGCTACCATTAAGCCATACTGCTGGCTAATGGTATTTGACGTGTTCTTTTCATATTTTATCATAGCGAATTGAAACACTTTGTAATGCTAAAACTAAAGCGATATGTTGAAATGGCATCCATGTTTCTCGCGCACACAAAACCGCCCTAGCAACGAGAGCTCGGCGACAAAACCGCGCCAGAATATATGAAAAAATTAAACTATCAATTTCGACTTCAATTTGATTAATATAACTGAGTGGAAATTAGAGTGGAACGCTGGGTAGGCGCTTGTCAAAAATGTGATTTGTTTCTTACTTGTGTTATGTTGCAGATTTTAATTTTTGAATTGCATAGAGTAAAACACACACTCGATTTTTTTTGGGCAATATAATTAATTTAAACTTTAATTTGAATACTTTTCGAGAACCGCTTATTTTAACGTCAACGGGCGAAGCACTAGTAAAAAATAAAAACAAAAGGAACTGACAATTGAACGACAGTTTAATTGGAGTGAATTATATATGAAAAATTACCATTTTAATATTCTGTTCCCCTTTTGAGTCATTGTAATCTTTAAAAAGTGCCCTGAATAATTATAAAAATGTGTAGAGCTATCAGGTATCACCTTTGCGCTCTAAGGACGCGATTAGTATGTGAATGCGAGGAGAAAGGGTTATTTATTATTAATTGTAAACACTGATGAAATGTAGGTATGCGTACGATCGATAGTATGGAAGCGTGATAAGCAGGCAATATTGACAGGTGTTATTAATTCAATGTGATACGGATTGGAAACAATAAATCGTGGACGAATTATTGAGAACACGGTGTAATAAATTTCTAATTATAATATCCGATAATCGATAAACCGTTAGCATAGTGTCGGTGATTTGATGCTCAACGTTCCGTAAGACATTACTAGTAAATGTACATTTGTATATATGAAATGTCAATTCGTGACATTAATTATTTCATTGAAACTGTAAAAAGTTCATAGTTCATATAAAATATGTGCCAACTTCATGAACAAACAGGCTTGCACTGTATATGAATTAAGGTTTTGTTATTTCATAAAATAAGCAATTTCACAAATTGGATTTAACAATTGGCTACTTGTCTGTATGTCTATTAGTTAGGGGTTTATTAACACTTTACCGACCGCGAACGCCACGTTGGCATCCTACTGTTGCTTCGTTTACACAGCCGCAGACGTATAGTAATTTTCCCAATGCAAATAATCATACGAATCCATTTGTGATTCGAAATTTTACATAATAGATGGCAGTAAAATTATATAAAAAATTAATTCACGATGATATATACACGATTTTTTATTTTCGACTTTACGACTAACTTTGTATTTAAACATTACGACTAACAGATGTTCAAAACACTGGCCAGAACACGCATATTGTGGGGATAGAGTGAGGAGCAGCGAGGGGGGGGGGGTGGAGTGAGGAGGACCGCAAAGACTGTGCATGCTGAAACCGTTATCGAATTGATAAAGAACTTGGATGTGGTTTATATGTATATCAATTCCATTCCAAAACCACTCGTTAAAATATCAAAGGGCACAACACTAGTCGTTCTTTATTTCAGATTTTTTCAATTAATATATTTTTCATCGTATAAACATAAATTTGACGACTCTTAAGTGGGTCTTTTGAATGACTGAAGTAATAAAATTGAACGATTATATTCAGAGCGTCATGTTTATTTAATTTAATCGGAAAAACATCATACAATATTGATTGTATATGTTACAGTGAAATTGTTATTAGCAGTGAGTACGGATGTAACAACATAATTACAAATTCACTTCTCAATGTCAATGAATTTGTAATTCGAACGCTAATGCATCAAGCGATAGTGCACGTCGTACTACCAACCCTAACCTAACCTTAAATAAATAAAACCAACCCTAACTTAAAAAAATGAGTGTTAACTGCTAAGATTTTATGATGTGTTTGCTTCCGCGTCCAGTTCCACACATGCGACATCAAAAAAGCCAAATCACAACAGATGCTACTCTCTAGCGAGATCACGAGGAAATGCTACTATCTACAGAGTAAGAATGGACAGGGGGTAAAAGTCGGGTTTCTAAACGAGGTGGACCCGCTAGGCTAATGGGGATGGAGAGAAGCGGGGTTGTGACAGGGGGTGACGCGATTCTTGTTGGCGACGCACTCACAATAATCTTAAAATAATGGCATTTCACTGTCATCCTACAGTAAAAAAATATTATTTCACAAATAGGGGTCAGTGAATAGGTGATTTCCGTGATGAATATATAAATTATGTGGATATGATTTCACTGAAACGTCAGTGTAATTATAATTTAACTGTAATATACATATGTATAGAATATATCTACTTGTAATAAATTTTCCTGAAGCGGCGGTTTTTAGAATATATCTACTTGTAATAAATTTTCCTGAAGCGGTTTGGTTTTTGGCGGAGGAAAACGCACCAATAATCACGAACAATAGACAATAATAACGTATTTATCGAGATTACTGGAGTCGTAAATTGGAGTCCTTGAGTCAGTTCAAAACAACAAAAAAATTCTTCCGTGTTCGGAAAAACCAAATGAAAAAAATAATACAAAATAAGTTTGAAAAAACAGATGGCCAAGGTCGACAACAAATCGCATGGGAGAAACACGCACGCTCGTGTTCATTCGTTCTGTTTCGCTTTACATTGTTCAAAAACACGGTATCCGATACTGATATTACCTTTGGACCGTATAAAATTCGCTTTTCCTATTCACACAACACAATAGCATCGACGTGCAGACTTAAAACATATTAATTCGAATGGATTTTTTGCGCGAAGAGATACGTACGCTGATAGCGAACGAGAGAGGAAAACTCGCCGGGAAAACTTTGGGGGAGGGGGGTGGTTCTAAAAATGGCAAAGGTAAAACGGCGACATGTGCGATGGAGAATTTTCCCGGTAATAAAGTTGGTCGGGTCTGCATATGTCGGTGTAGATCCGGCAGGGAAAACTTCTATTGAATTTCTCCATTACGGCATACAGAATGTGAGGAGATTCGTTTACATCTCTCCAAGCGGACGGGGAGTGGAAAAAGGAAATATTCAATATGTTGGTGTGTGTGAAGTTATTCCAAAAGGAAAGTGCACTTTTACAGTTGCCGACATCGGATGAAAGTCCGTAACTGCATATTTCCTGTGATGCGAGTGCTTTCACCTTTCGCCGGAACGGTTAAGTGGCAGATATCGTAGATCAATTCCGATCCAGAACATTTTTTATAATGATGAGAACTTATTATAATGATATGATTCAAAGATTCTTATGTTTCCTCGGAAATGCTGTAAACGTAAAAGGTAATAACAATTTTGATTCTTTTAATGTAAAAAATATCCAATTTCGGTTAGCTGAATTCGATTAGTTTTTCATAATTTGATATTGGTATGAAGATTGTGGTTTAATTTAATAATGACGGGAAACGTTTGAAAGGCCGACAAAAATAATAGCAAAAAATTCGATTAGGAGTTGAAATGCCAACTGTATTATAAATATTTTGTACTAGTGTTTTTACCCGGCTTCGCTCGGTATTTGTAATATAAACCGCTTAAACATGGCCAATCTAATAGTAAACATTTTATTAAATTTACGTCACAGATTCCACGAACCAAAAATTACATACATACTAAGTCTCTTTCGAAATTATATATTAGATCACAAAATATGAAAATTTTTACCACATAAATTACCTTGAAAGAAAAACCCCAATTATTCCATCATCTACAAACTTATATTCGATAAAATTCGATACAAATTCAAAAATGGACATACTATATGTGCCCCAAGCTAAAGATATGTACATATATTTTATTATTTTTATTTTTACATATATACCAGGAAGGCTTCCTGGCCAATTACAAATTACAAATGCAGCATTTTTATTACAAGTCGTTGAATTACGAGACACTGAAAAACTCGCAAATTAACGAGACATCTATGAATTGTACATAAATTTAATTGTACATCAATCATATTTCAAATAGTAGTGACATAGTAGGTAGGAAGGATTTTTAGCCAATTTTTTTTCCGGAAACCATTTCAACAATGAAATCAGAGAAAATTGGCAAACTCTGATAGGAAACGATCAACCTGAAGTCACAAATCCAGGTCTGACCAACAGCATACTCATTTTCATTCGAGGCCCGGGCCAGGGATCGAACCCGGCGCATCTCGAATCTAAGCAAAAGCTTAACGACCGAGCTATGATGCTGGGTAATATAATGAAAGGGTCTAGTTAAAAGCACTCGTTACAAAAGCACCCCGACGTAATCGCCCCAACGTAACAGCAAGGTGTTACAATAACCCCTGCAAAAAGCGCTCGGCGACAAAGACGCGCCAGAATATGTAAATGAAAAAATTAAAATATAAAGTTTCCCCATTATACATATATCGTTAATGATTAAACGCCTCTAGCTTCATGTAGGAGACATCAGCTACCCCCCCCCCCCCCCCCGCGTATGTCAGTAAGGTATCAAAGCGACCTGAAGAGTAGAAGTGTCTTTTTTTTGACGGGCAGAAATGTCACTAAATAACAGAGTGAAGCTAATAAAAAGCAAGCGTATCATTTTTCATGAAAACTGCAGATATGTAATATAAAATAAATAAAAAATATATAATTAAATTATCGAAGATTACGTTAAACATCATTGATACACACTATAACGAAACAGAATCAGTTACGGAATAAATAAGAGGGGTTAGCAAAAACGCCGTTTTGCATCGAATTTTAAAACGATGTGATGGGGGAGTGAAAGCCCCGTGAAATATTACAGTGTATACGTAAGGATAGCGAAGATTGGATTTATTCAAAACACCCTCGGAGGTCGGGGGGGTTGAAGGAAGAGGAAAATCATTTACTTGCGGGAATATCCAATATTGACAGATCTCATCGCGAAGCTGGGTTGTAAAGCCGCTTTGATACACATCCGCGACCAATAACGTAATACCGAGTGTTTACTCGAACGGTGCATGTATGTACGCCACTATGCACGCTCATCGTCGCAAGTAATACGAATAAAATCGATCACCGTGCACCGAAATAGAAGTGATCTAGTTCGATAATTGTGTGTCGGTAGTCGGCTTCCGTGGATTAAAAATAAGTGAATATACGTTGCTTCTTTTGAATGTGACGCATTTATGTAGGTGTGTACTTCAAGTCGAGCGTTTTTCTCATTACATATAAAATACTTCGTATGTTTAACCATACTGATACTAGGTAACTAGGATTTTTCTTAATGTCCAATAATACTTCAAATTTCATTATAAAACTGTCAACGAATAGTACGATTTTTCTAGCAATTAGGTCGGTCATATATGTACCTTTGTAGCAAGAAGCTATTTATCTGCCAACTGTTAAGGCGCAGACAAATAATTCTACGATTCTACAAATAATTCTACGAGTCTACGTAGGCACGATATGCCTACGTAGACTCTAGCTGCGAATGGGCGTATCTTGTGTTATTTTTAAGTCATCCTACATTTCTTCAAATATGGGAATCACCGTTATCGATCACTGTTAAACCTATCTCAAAACAAGGAAAATATATCACTGAAAAAAAGGGCTGACGAGGGAAGTGGGGGAGCTGGGTTAAAGTCTTCTTTGTGGCTGCGTTTTAACGATAGTTTATAGGGAGTAATGGGTTAAAGTTCCAGGGCCCTCACTACTTGAAGGGCCCGTGTCGGAAATCATACGTGTTATATCATACTTTCTTATTAAATTATTAAAAAAAAATAGCAACCAACATATAGGTATTTTTTTAACAGTTCTGAATCAGAACTGTGAACTGACATTGCACTGAGGCGATAAAATGACTCCGAGTCGACGACTAATACATCTTTCACACGATACACATTTTGAGTTAAAAATAAAATTGTATTATGTTAAAAAAATTCTAAATTTGTAAAATATTTTATTAAAATTTCATTAAAAAATTTCACGAATATTATTCGAATAATTGCTCAAATATTCGTATTCGAATAGTTAAAAATAGGCCGAATATATTCGAATATTCGGATTGAAAACTATTTATGATACATTTTTCACATATTGAAAATATATCTAAAAAATCTTTTTGTTTTTTAGTTTGTCATAGGGGCCGAAATTATTTTTCCCATGGCCCGGGCATTTCTCTTGGCGGCCCTGCCGAAAATACTTCATTGATTTTTTACATGTGAAAAACTATTTAAATAAAAACACGTTACTTGTATAACTCTATGTTTCTGCGCCCTTAGTGCCCAAAATATGGATATTGCCTTTCAAAGAATTATTAAATAATGTGCCGAACGTTTCAAAATTTTTGTCAATCTGATCCCAAAATTGCATTTAACAAAAGATTTCCAGATAAGCATAGTATAAATAAACATTCATTACTAGTCACCGGAGCCTGAGGGGGCCGTGTATTGTTCAAAGGTTGTAAATGCATTGTTAAAGGTTTGCCGAACAATGGATAGCACTGTGACTATCCTACCTCTATTCATTACCTTTAGTACAGATCGGCAATTTAGCATATGTTGATTTTTTGTTTTGATGCTACGTTACTATTTTTCAATAGGCTACAATGAGTGTATGCTCGCGAGCATGTTACAAATGAATAGCTGACCTGATTATTGATCACTTCCGGTTGCCCGAGTTGGATGACCAAGACTGACCAACTATATTTGGGCAACAAAGTCACTCGCAATTCACCCGGTATGGCCGGGCTCTTAGAGAGCAGAGCTTGGAACAATGCCCTTGAACCTTTAACTTTGAGCACACCCAGTCAAAATGATTTCAATGCTCTTGATGAAATGTGAGAGAAAAAAATAACCAATTTGAATCGCTCTCAATGAAGCTTACATACTACGTGTACTTTAAATCGAATTGAATTGGTTTTAATTCGATAATCGGCGAATTTCGATTAAAACCCCAAAGAGTATAATGAGCGCACGAAAGTATTATAAAAAAGCCCCGAGAGTTTAATTGGGTATCGAACGGTCGAGGTATAAAAGAGGAAGAGGGGTGGGGGTGCGTTCGACG
Source organism: Arctopsyche grandis (assembly GCF_051622035.1). Classification (NCBI taxonomy): domain Eukaryota; kingdom Metazoa; phylum Arthropoda; class Insecta; order Trichoptera; family Hydropsychidae; genus Arctopsyche; species Arctopsyche grandis. The sequence continues at coordinate 3,077,278 of NC_135367.1, forward strand.
GGGCGAGAAAATCTTGAATGGGGAAAACTCTCGACAGTGGGCCCCGCACCAGTTTTCCCCGGATTTAGAAAACAGATCGTGAAGTAATTTCCGCCTGGGGCTTTGTGCTGTAAATGAGGCATGTTCACGGGCCGAGGGTTCAAGTAAATAGGTCAACCAAACAAAAATGGGGAAAATCGTGTTGGGTGGGGTTGACGAAGCCCACCCGTCCTCCCTTCAACGTATACGAGGTTTCAGATATTGTGGAGGGAACGAGAAGGTGGACGAATCTGTTATATTGTGCCCTGAAAGGCATTACCAAAGATCGTTGAAGGAAAACGCAACAAAATTGAAAGGAAATCAAATAGACGCGAACTTGTACGTAGTTGATGTTTCTTTTTCCGTCACCTTATAGCTTGAGAATTTCTATTATATAATAGTGTTGTGTCCGTTGATTTCAACGGGTGGTTTCGGACAGGAATTGATACACGAATTAAAATAAGTTATATGTTATATATAAATATAATGCAAGGTAATGTATGGGCGCGCGCGCGCACGTATTAATAGAAAAAGTTGAGTGCGCGCTCACTGATTTAACCCGTTCGAAATTATGAATGAACGTGTGAACGGGTTATGATCCCGCGCAGCGCATGTGACACTGACGTCACCCGTTGCTCAATATTAGGAGCTGAATGTCAGACGCTCCACCCCCACTTCCCCTACGTCTCTTCGACACCACTAATTAGGTAACGGCTTGCCCAAAAGCGACTTATGTGTTGGGACTGTTAAAAGATAATCTTAACTAAAATGCTAAGTAAAAAATTCGACACAAAATAAAAAATGTATCAAAAGTTTTAAAAAGTTGCAACAGTTGTGCGAGTTGCTATATTTAAACCAAATTGTTAGATGTACGTAGTTTTATGTAACAGACCTAACCCCCACGAGAATTTTTACGACCCACCCAACTTTATGAATCTGTTTTGCGCAATATAAAAGCAAACTCATACAATTTAATAACAGCTAACAACATAATAGTTACATACTATTACCACATTTATTATATAGGTACAATGTTATTAAGGATGTCTAAGGATGTATGTAACTTTTTTGTGGAACAAACCTGATAGAAGTGTTAACTTTTGAGATCAAAGTATGAAAACGATCGGATAAGAGGTAACATTTTTCCTTAATAGTAATCGTAAGTGAAAGTAAGAAGATGTATGTAAAATATAGATTATATTCAATATGTTTTGACATATATACATATATTCCTCAACAGGCGAATCGTTCTAAGGATCGCTGGTACGGTGAAACCCCTCCCCCCCCAGTAAAAATTAGCAAATTTGTGTCAATAAACTAGCAGTAAAATAAACGAAAATCACAAAAAATAGTGGGTATTTTCAAGAATGTGTATTATATATATACACTGATGAACCATGTGGTAGGACAATAGTACATACAATTGTCTGCGCTGAGCCTGGTGCGTCAACCATCTATTTCAAGTGTGCGTTTTTCTTTGCACTCCAATTTTCTCTATATAAAATTTCAAAACAAACAAAAAAAGAGAGAGAGAGAGTACACTCAAGTGTTCAACACGCGAAACAGTTATATTTCCATATAAAAAAGGCTAATATGGATCAGCGCTCCAAAGTCGCGAGTTTTTACGATTGATTCCGAAGGACACCGATCCCTCGATCTCTCGTTCTTTAGGTTGTTAGTTATCGCCTTGAATTGTTAAAAGACTATTCCTCACCCCCTGTTTTTACATATTCGAAACTTTTCCCCTCGATAAAGTTCCTCACCCATAACCTCTCTCGGTGGTTATGAGCGAGTAACACACAAATGCGCATCGAAGCGTTAGGGGTCAAGCGCAAGTTGTCAAACTTTCCAAAATCAGCGACAGGCGTTGCCGTTGCCACTCACTATAGCATTTCGTTTCACATCCGGTCTAAACTTACTCCCCTCGCTAAACAAATGTAATTTAGCAAACATACCTTTGAGCTGTTTTTCAGCGTGCTGTGAGATCTGTGCATTGGAATTGTTGGAAATGGATAGCAACTTTTTCTTGTAGCAGCAAGATTTGCTCGGCTCGCTGCGGCTGGGATCGCAAGGCTTTCCTGTCACCTGAAAATAACAAAATCCAAAATTAGATAAGCTTAAAGTATTAAAAAAAAGGCACATCTAAATGGTAGGGTTCGATTCCTACATATCTCGAGGCAATTAAATAGGCTAAAGGAGGCTTATGCGATCAATCACCCGAAGGGCCACGTGTACCAGCACCAGTAACAAATCACGAGACGCTGGCGGCTACCACTCTCCAAACTCCCAGATAAAAACCCAGCCTCGAGAATTCTTCCACTCTACGAAAAGATTTGATAATTCGATAATGGACCCACAGAAATTCATGTGAACACTCCTTATATAAGGACCACACATGTCAACCGTGTGACCCACAAAGTGTACAGGAACTTACATACATACATATGTATATGTAGACATGTATAAATACAAGTGCACGTTTTGTTTTTATTTCGACTCTTAACGTTTACTTTGTCGTGCGATCAAAGTCGTTTCATTTTATAAGACACGCTTGAGCAATTTTCATGATCAAGATAATGGTTCCTAATATGGTCGTTGCCCATGTCTGCACGAACGGGTATGACTCAAAGTAAAAATTACGATCGAGACGGGCCGAATTGACCAGAAATGTGCAATTCCGAGAGAATTTGTTCGATTGACGTTGTGTCGGACGCAAAAATTAACCGTTGCAGTGAAAACGGTTTAAAAAATTACGTATAAAAAATGTGCGTATGTATTTTTCGAAGCGAAAACACTTGAGAATTTATTAACAAATATTTACATTGTTGTACCAATGCTGTCACATTACGTAGTGGCATTATGATAACATCAATAAAAACATGACGTTGATGTATGAACATGTTTTTTCAAATATGGTTTGAAATCTAGCTAATATTACTCAATCATAAATAAGGAAATTCATTTAAAAAAAACTAACAAAAGCTGTCAAAGTTAATGTCTAGATTGAATTAATATAGATCATATTTATTTAATCATTACGACTTTGCCATAGTGACATTACAGAGTAGTTCCAAGCCCTCACTATGGCTAAACAAAAAAATATACTCGCAATAAGATGAGAATAAAATAATGAAAAAACGAAACTATATTAAATATAAAACAAATACAACAATAGAACACGTTACGATCTCAAATTAAACAATCCCTCAACCGGATTAGTATATTTTAGATTAAACAAATCCAAATTAATAGAAATCTTGTTGAGCTTAATGCCCCTGTCAACAGGCGACGAAACCATCAACATTCAGTTTTATACGAGGTTCTCATTAGACATTTTTGCGTGGGAGCCAAAATGCAACCTTATTATGGTTCAATCCAGGGCTCCGAGCCCTTCTAAAACCCATCTAGGATCTATGTTGAGATGTTATAAGTGTCATCAGTATGTTATTTGCCAGTAAACAAGACCATAAAATGCAGATCCTACAACGTTTGAACGTAACAGAATTATCCATTCTTCTTCGGAAATTTCCTTTTAAAGGTTGACGACCACTCTGATGTACAGATTCTGATCTTGTGATGTTCAAGACCAGCTCTTTCAACTCCATGTTGGTCCGTTTGCGAACATTCCATAACCAACAGCTTTAATCGACATTTTTGTCAAAACAGTGACGCTATGTGGTAGGACGCAACATGATGACAATATAAAAATATACTAGGTCACGTGGATACTAATATAAACTAAAAACCATCTAGATATCAGCAAAAACTGGAGAAATTTACATCAATAATGTTTGTAGCGTAACTTTATAAAGTTTAAGTCGATTATATCGCTTCGCGTCGCGTCGCATCATTATAGTAACTCAAATTTTCAGTCACATTGTTTATCTCCCAAATAATTAAAAACACATGTACGTGGTAGAAATAATTTGGTGGTTGTTCCCGCTTCCCGCACAGTTCTTTATCGGATGGCTCCTATTCTAAGAGCTATCCGTCATCTTAATGAAAACGCTACCGTTTTTCATCTCAGTGAGCGGTTGACAGACTTATTGTGTGGAAGGGTTATGGCTCGTATGAGTTTGTGCTATATTTATCTAACATTCATCCACTTGGACCTTCACCCCTTGTATTTTAAGTACGAACTTCAAAATAATAATTTCAAAAGCTTCACACAAATACGTAATAATAATACTAATACGTAATAAGTCACGTGCCGTGACTTTTAAAACAGAGGACTAGGTAAAATATATAAATAAATACATTTTTAATTTTTGAATTACAATAGTCTGTTTAGAAGTATATGATGAGATAATTTTTAATTTTTGTGCAAACAGAAATATCCTACAATAAAAAGTAGCCTACCTTTCTTAACAACGTCTTGTTTGTCTTCAAGTAATCAACTTAATCTTCTGAATGATTTGTCGAACAAACGATCGAGAATGCAACATTCCAAGGAACCGTTTTGTAAGCCGAGTCCCTTGCTATATTTCTACTCAAAAAGTTCCGAGTAAATATGCGTTATTTTAACAAAATAAAAAGTTCAGAATGTTGTCCGATAGACACAAATCAGAATATTCTTAGTGAAAATTCCACAAATGCTTGAAGAGACGAGTAAATTAAAAATGTTTACGCCTTATATAACAATTCGTCAGTACCGCGAAGGATACAGAATTGAGACGGCGTATCCGTACAAGCAAACGACGCGGCGGACCATACCATAACAATTCACTACCACTACCTCTGGTAGGGCCGATTCCGGTTTCCGAACTTCGCTAATCCGAGTGAACAATATCAATATGGACAACGATTTGAATTTATTGTTGATAGTTTTCAAGTTTTTATGGGACTATCCTAGTTCCTTTAGTCCAATGATGGCACACCTCTGGTAGATATGCACATTCATATGTAAATATGCATTTCAGACTGAGACTAAGCGCATTTGATAGACTTGTGTCTTGTGTCATACGATAGATTGTATTGTATGTCTATGCATATTTGACGCTAAGTACGCATTGGTATACAGTACAATATTCGGTATCAAAGATCGTAATAGTACACAAAGCAAAGCATTGATTGATATCGATCCGTGTGCCTCACGAGTTAGGTGTTGAAAGCGAGTCAAATGGTCACAACTGGCACAAAGCATACCCACTCGACGCAATCAAAACTCGCATTGTTTAGCTCCTATGCGAAGATATCGTCAATCTGTGCAGGTAACCCGGAGCCGGGAGGAGTTTCCCGTTCTCGTGTATTAATTATGTATTGATGGGACCCTTTCAACAAAGAGCCGGCCCCGCGGGGTCCCCATTGGTGGGTCACGACAAGACCGGGATGGAATTCACTTTGACGAGGGCCCCCGTTGACCCCAGCTATCCAACGGATCGGCTTCAGCATCACGACTTGAACGAAACGTATCACTCGAATTCGATGCAACATTGTCTTCGGCGGTAGACTGCAACGTACATGTGAAGTTGAACGGTGCAACGAACGAAACGAAAAAAATCAAATTTTCATTTTTAAAATATATTCAACGTGAAAAAATTCGGAAACATCTTGCACTGCGTTTTGATGGAAGTTGAGAATTCCGTACGAAATGCGCAAAATATTCCAAGTTCCGCTTTTGATGGTTTTCAGCTATGCGGAAGAATTTAACAATCTCGTAAGTATTTCCAAAATATTCTAAAGAATTTTATGTGTCTATTTTAAGGCGAAGAAAAATTTCAATTCATTCATCGTTCTTTTCTAATTGGTTCAAACTATTTTTTAATTATAGTACAAGTTGCCGACTTTGAGATAGAATGCAGCAGATAGAGAAGAAGAAGCTACATTTGTAAGTGTTTCTACAGCCAGCTAGTTAGTTGATTTTAAAGCAACATCAATTAACGTTCGGAACATTGTTTTACAAAATATACCAGATTTACATTAGGAACAAGATTCATTCGGTAGTTCTGGATAGTTCAGAGGGGAAATTGGGAAAGGAATATTATTTGATTTGTATGAAAACATATCGTTAATTAAGTTATATAAAATTATCAAACTGTGATTACATTCAATGCGTATAAAGATGCGTGTTTTTTCAAAACTTTGAACACTAAATTTGGTACCTTGTATACTTTCTCATGATACCCTAATTTTTTGGAAGGGCTTTAACTTTTTTTAAACTTTCATAAGCCAGAGCAATAGGTTAAAAATCTGCAGGTAAGTTGATCGAAAACGAACTACTCGAATGTCATATTTAGACTTTGGCTAACACCAGTTGCTTTTAGTACAAAAAAGGGTCATTATTGTAAATTTCTTTAAAAAATCGTGCTTTTATGCTTTGAAAATTAATGGAAAGGTCAATTTTTATTAGCAGTAATGCACCGCAGCTTTCGTAAACGACAGCTACTATTCAAATAATAGAGCAGCGCAAGTTTCGGCACGTTTAGACATATTTTGGCCGAATGCAAGGCAAAATCGACATACATATACAATACAGTAAAGAGCGAGACAATACGGCGCAATATGATGTTTTCGGCAATATTCAAATGCACATGTACTCGCTACTATGACGCCATGTCGTGCGTGAATATTTTCACAGTGGTTTTGCATGATATATTACGGTGACATGTACTGCTGTATATTATGAATAGCTTTTGTCGGCTACTACAGTTACTTGCTGTTACACGTAAGATATGAATGCATCCATATAAAATGTTCCAAAGAATACTTTTCGTACTGCTGGTTACGTTAAGTCGTCGGTACGCGCTGTGCTAATATGAATTGACCTTTACTTCCATGACATAAGTTTAATATTTAATGCATACTTTTTTTTCATATTTGTCATACAAATTAATGTGTATACAAATCAAGGCAAAAAATTAAAAATACCTTTCAAGTTTTACAACTTTGTTCTTTTTTCCGAGCAAATTCTATTTGGAGCGAAATTGCCGGTATCCCGGTAAATACCAGATACCCGAGTAACACTGGCTAGTTGATTATGTAATACGCAACTTCAAAGAAAATCAAATCAAATTCTCAATTAAATTAAGACCTACAACTTCTCCGCCAATTGGGGTTATGTACAAACGACTGAGCCACGTTGTGGTTAAATTACAACTTATTTGAGAACAAACGCGTGTTTTGTTGTTTATAATTTTTACAGTGTCGATTATATGCGTATGAAAAAGGACTTATTGATCCAATATGCGAGAGGCGAAAACGTGCGTGCGCTTTCGGCGTGAAATTCGATACTGTCGACAAAAACCTCTGAAGAATGCTACCGGTTACGAGATTTTCTTTTAGTAAGTGGAAACCTTAACAATAAAAGGCGAATCCTACTTTACGCGTCGGGTGTGGGTACTCAAAACCGAGATAAACCGTGAAACGTGGCAATTGGCACGCTTTTGCGTGCAAATGTACATACTTGACGCACAAATGATTCGTTTTATCACTAATAAGAAAACTCCACGAGATAATACGACAATTTAATAAACTTTTCAAAGACGGCATTGCAATTGTATAGGAAGCGACCAGAATTTATGAAGATTAGAAGTAGAAAACGTGAAGCAACTGCGGAACATTATCTACAGATGTCGATCAAAAGAATTCCTTGTTGTACAACAGAGTCTTTAGAGTACGCTCATTGTGCCACTTTCACACTTTCTTTTACATCTCTGTCCTCATCGTCTTAAATGTTAACGGCGTGTTGTATGTACCATAACTCTCTCTTTTGTTTCGGCGACATGTTTATATTCAGAGTACAAAAGGCGTAAGACAAAATAAAGCTTGAACTTCGACACTAATCTATATGCAAAGACGCCTACTATCGATAATATAATCGTAACATCAAAAAAATAAATGAAATACACTATGAATTCGAGTCGTGAGCTATAAATTTCAACGTGTCATCTAAAAATTATTAGGCTATTATATTACAATACAATAAATTTCAGATTTTTGAGAATGCTTACGTACTTATGTACATATAAACAAGGTGTAATGCTGGTTAAGATGTAGTAAGTAGGACAGTATCACAATTTATATCAAGTATTATATGTACGATTAACGGTTTAACTCCTTTCTACATACATACATACATATAAAGATAAGTAAACAACAATCATTCCGATTTCAATTGAACAATTACACCGTTTAAAAAAAAATAAAAAAAAAACATGTGAACTACACATATATTAGTGACCCAATAAAAGTGCAGACACACAGGATCATACGGCACGGCGTGTCTAGGTTGACTCCAGCTGTGAATGGACATGTCTTGTGTCATTGTTAAATCTTATTAATTCGACAAGTTTCTCTTACTTTTGTTCAAATATGGGAATCACTGTTATCGACTACTGTTAAACCTATGTCAATACAAGGAAAATATTTCAACGAAAATAATTAGGGAGGTGAATTTTATACATAATCATAAAAAAACAATAGCATTACAATAATAGCAGATGAAGTAAAAATATCAAATAATAAAATAAAAAATAGGGAATGTATTGCACCTATAGCCAACACCAATATATAAGAATCAGCCCCAAATACAAAACATCCCTGCGAGGGCCAAATGGAGAGAAGATCAAAATTCCACTCATACATCACATTCAATTAGGAAAATAATGACGGGCGCAGCCTACCAGACAAATAGGTTAAAATAATCTCCGATAACCTACGCTCACTGAGGTGGAAAATATCACATTCAGGCTCAGCAACGACGATTTCATTGAGAAGTCGAATAGCTCTTGGAATAGGAGCCTTTCGATAAATAACTGTGCAAGCAGGAGGTAAAGCCATCAAATGATGATGCCTACCACGCACATAATTACGAGGGACATAAAGTCCCACCTATGTATATTATATGTCCAAAACAATATAAAAAAAACCACTCTGTGTATCTGCGCCCTAATTGTATATTAGGCTCATTTATGAAGACTTCAAAAAAACATCTTTAGACACTATAGAGTAAATTTGAGCTATACAGATGAACGTGTTACGAAAAGTTGCACCTAATCTTCTACATCATTGAAACGAAAGCGGTAGCAGCTCCCCCTATTTAAGAGTTGCTTCACAAACCCAATCTTATATGGCATGTTTGTAGATTTTGCAACGCAAGTAATTTTCACTTCTGTAGTGTGTGAAATAAGTCCTTTTACTAGCGTAAATCGAAAAAAAAAAACCGCCATTGTAAGATAAAATCTACATATAAAAAATGGACGATGAGAGAAGGGCAAATAAACCAAAATATTAGGATGCAAATAAAAGCACGTGTAATAATCCTGATGCACGTATCGATGTGGGTGTGCATCTGCAGGACGAGATGCAAGCTCGTCTCGGACCGCATTCCAGGGTATCTGAAAACACAGAGTCCTGCTCTTGCGTACCCAGGAGTGACAGACACCTTATCAGGGACAAGATTGACCGACGTTCTTGTAAACATGCACACTTTAATTGCAAAAATGCCAACACAAACACAAACAGATAGGTAACCCTAGTATTATACGTATATATGCATGTACGTACATACCTGTGCTTATTATTCCCCCCTAGTCGTTTCAGAATCGGGTTAAGGCGTCGACCCAAATGTTTAGTAACCGGGATGACAATACCTGTCATCTCGGCTTCAGCTTTTCTCTCACCCTCCTCCCCTTCGTTGGCAGTATCATCCCCCCATTCAATTTGAGCGGGCAAAAGTAACAATCCCTCCTTGTGCGTATACACATATGTATATAGTGTGTGTGTGTGTGGATTATTACGTAAAATGTCTGTGTGTAATGTATTTGTGTCACACCCAACTCGTGAAATTGCTCATTTCATGAAAATGTCAAAAAAATACTCAATCATAAACGGTGCGAGAATGTTGCTTTTTTCATGAATTTTGTTAGTGTATAAAAATCATTAACTAACATTTTGGACAGATTAATTTCAAATTAAAAATCATACGAATCGTATCGTACTGTACTTTAATCATATTATTTCTTCGTATTTAAATACATATATGTATGTATATAGTAAATATTATTTCAAATTTTTCGAGTACGTAAATTTTAAATAAACATTTACGTTTTATACAACGTATCAATCAATATATGAAGTTGTGTAATGTTGAAAATTTGATTTATTTGTATTCAGTATCGATCTCTGGTCAGTTTGTCAGTTTGTGTAATTTGAAAACAATTCAATATCGTTAATCCTATCATATTTTAAAATTCTGAATTTATTAATGAAATATTAATCGCTATGTAGTAATTTTTATCCAAAATTTTAAGTTGAATTAAAATTATACATATGTCCCTTTTTATCTTCTAAAGCCGGATACTCACTTACGAGCTGTAGCTGTAGCTGAGTTGATACAGTAACCAATGTGGACACCTGATTTATTGGTTCGCGAGCGTACCACGAGCAATCCTTCGGTGTGTCAGTTCTTTTGATTTTTAAATGCTTTTTATTATTACAAAATTATGTTCACAATACATCTTATATCTATTTTAATAGCTACTGATCTACTGATCATTTTCTATTTTACAATTTAATTTGATTTGGTTAGTAATCATAGTATTATATTATTCTAATCTACAGCATAATAGGAAAAAGAGCTCAAAAACCTATTTACAATCCTTATAAATGCTCATAATACATCTAATACATAATATTAGCGTGTCAGTTCTTGTGAATCAAAGGAGGCTCGCAGTTGGCTCGTGGAAGTTGTTTGAAGCAGCGAGCCTGCCGCGAGCGTTCAACGCATTCCAAACAGATTAACACAATGGCGGATCGGACATCTCGTCACCACGATCTCGGAAGGAACACTGTGGAAACGGGAGCTCGCACCCTACCGTGTTCTACTGTAAACACTCGGTGACATTTACAAGTGAGTACCCGGCTTAAGCTGCTCGTTTGATTGAATGAAATATCATTTGGTTTCATTCTAAAAAAATAGCTAAAATAACTTGATCTATTTTGCTTAGTTTATGAAATGAGGAAAATATGCTACATATTTAATTAAAAAAGCGGGAGAATTGCACTGTTTATGAACTAAGCATTTTTTGACGATTTCATAAAATGATCAACTTCAAAAATTGAGGTTAACATACAATGCACATATGTACGTATATAAGTAGATATTTTTCGCAATTGTGACTGTTGCATGTTCGGTTTTATCTCGCTCTCCTTTCCAAGGCCCCAATCTATATCAAACGTTTCCGCTTTCGAGATATGTATGTATGTAGTTAGATCTGGCACGTTTTGTACGATGTAATTTTATTAATATTTTCAACGTGCCGCTTTTGGTAACGTGACTCTCGGTCGTAAGTTTCAATTATGCGGTGTCTGTAAAACGGTTCTCGTTTTTAGCTCCAAACTGGTAGTGAACATGGAGGGACGGCCTTTGCAGAAAATTGCATTTGGTGCAGTACATCACACAGGTGTGTGTGTGTGTGTGTGTGTGAGTATGGCACGATTGCACCTAGTCGCTCTCCCCTATTGCAATTTCTGCTTTGTGAGGTGCACCCGTGTATGTAAATTAAGCGACAGAAATAGGTTTTGCGTGTTTGCCGAGTTGTTCGGGGATGTTTGCAACAAAAGAGAGACAGACAGACGCGGTATGCAACTGCTGCACCGTTTTCAAAACGAATTTGTTACTGCATAGTTGAAATGCGTTTCTAAAACGAACGTGTGTGTATGACCTATTGTCTAGTCGTTGTTGGTTGTTTCACAACAGAAAAGAAATTATATGGAAACAGGTGCTTATCATTCTCAACTATCAGTGCATATCATATGCATATGTCTTAAATATGACATTAGTACATACAAACCCAGCGTAAAGTTTTAAATAGATACATTTATGATAGTTTATAAGGAATGCTCCATCAGCCTCGAGGGTTTCAAATGTATATGGAAGTTTATGTAATTATATATTTCGATACGATTAAGTTTTAATGGATACAATTAAGCTGTCTTAAAATGCACGAAGTCCAATGAACTCAAAGAAGTATGGAACGCTCTATGATCGGCATAACGAGGAAAGACAGGAAACAGAACACGTGGATAAGAAGTATGACAAGGGTAGTGGGACATAGTAGATAGGGTAAAGAGATTGAAATGGCAATAGGCGGGCCACGTTGTTAGAAGAATGGACGAAAGGTGGACAAAATAAGTGCTAGAATGGCACCCGAGATAATTTAAAAGGGTAAAAGGAAGACCGATGGGAAGATGGGTAGACGAAATTAGGAAAATGTGTGGTGTGAGATGGATGAGAGTTGAGCAAAACAGAAACGAGTGGAAACGTGTTTGAGAGGCCTTCATCCAGCAGTGGATGGTGAGCGGGTGTAGATGATGACGATGATGGTGATAGTACTTGAGATAAGATTGTCTAAAATCTCTGTAATTGTAAAATCTTAGTGAGAAGGAGAGAGCGTTGGAAGAAAAGGATGAGCTCAATTCGAAAAAAAAAATGAAATAATAAATATGTAGCTGAAAATGTGTAAGTTTTCTTGAAGGACCTGAACCCAATCTTAGATGAGAAGATATTTATGCTCTCCTTTTGTTATCAGTCCAATTTAAAACATACAATGTATGGCCAACATTCAGAAAAAGATGCTGGGTTTGATCAGGTGTACAATTGGTTCGATCTCCAATATCCGATAAGGGTTTGACCTCATACTGTGGATTTCAAAGATTTCGTTATTTCTTTTGGGATGAATAATTGACAATTTATAGGACATAAGTACTCTTATATTAGCTCAAACACCTCAAAAAACTATCGATCGTTCGAAAGTTAAATTATTGTATTACGTTAGGATACGGTTTGAGAGTGCAAATATTTAAATAAATGCTCAATACACTAAAAATCTGGTGGCTTTGTTGGGAACTACGACAAGCACTTGCATATATAGTGGTGAAAAACAATAAACTGATGACATTCTCAGAAATAAGGTGTTAAACCTGTAATACGTACACGATATTAAATTCACATGAATAAGGCACATAAACCAGTTTAACTCGTCCAATTGCATTGATCTGATATGAAACACAATTCAAAAATTTTAAAAGACACTTAGCAAATGTCAACAGTTAAATAAAAGAGCAGATAAAAGTGCTGCTTAAATATGATTCATGTTCTTGTTTAAAAAAGGTGAAAATTTGAGTACGAAGTAATCATTTTTTCAAATAACATTATATCAAGTTTAAATTTCATGAATATATTTTGAAAGATAAACCTTTCTGTAGACATAAAAAACCGGCCAGTCGAGGGGTCGAGAATCAGAGTATATTTATAATGTATTCTGCAAATGAGTAATCACTGGAGATGAAAGATTTTATCAAGACAACTCGGCACTACATGAGAAATTGTACAAATGCTTGACATGGTGTACTAAGTAATCTAAGCATTTAATGTATTAGTGAATTAAAAACGTATATGAGAAAGTATAAAAGCTTGTAATATCAAGTTTATATGAGATGAGAGCAAGTAAACGAGAGTTGAAAAAGTAACTTTTACCACTGATCAAGTTTTAAGCCTGTGAGTTGCAAAGATCTGTAGAAAGCCGAGTTTCGATAGCTAGCTGTCATCACTTCGCTCTAACACAAGATTCAAATGTAATTTTTAATGAGTTAGATAGTGATTCAACTCCTCTAGCTCCTTATCAGAAACATAAGCTTACTTCAATTTTAGTAAGCCCCTATATGTCGGTAAAATATGAAAGTGATCTAAAAAGAGGAAGTGGTTCAAATTCAGATCAAAAATCAGATAGAAATTGGCGAATCTCAAGTCGCTGAATAGCTTGAGATTTGCAAAAGAGATTGGAAAGCAGATGCAAATTTACAAGAACCGCTTCAATGAAAATCAGAAAAATTGGCAAACTCTAATAAGAAATGATTTAACTGGAGTCACAAACTAAGGTCTGGCCAGCAGCGGAACTCTTGTGGAACTCGAATCCGTATCCACTCTAATCGGAAGCATACTATGCTAATTGCACGCCGCTGGTTATGTATACAGAATATATGTAGATATATTCTGATAGGAAACGATCGACCTGGAGTCTAAAAGTCTAAAAGACAAACTAAAATCTGGCAAACGGCTACTAGTGCGAATCGAACCGTGACCACTCTGCTCGAAATCATAAAATGCTAACAACTAGTCTGCTAACAAGTAAGCTGCTGGTTGTATGGTATGTATATGTATTTGACAGGGTGAAGTGCGTTATTCTTGAAATCGAACATATAATACATTTAAAAAACAAAGATAAAGTAAAAATCAAGCACGATAGAAGCGAAACTTCTGCCGTTTTTCTTGACGGATTATACAATTGCGCGAATTGTAATGAGAGGAGGATGTAATATACATAGATCACAGAAGTTTACAGGTAGAAAAAATCTGGGTTTTTTTCTACAAATCGCTGCAAACAACGCGGCTGCATGCTCATTTCGATTTCGGTATTTGACGTCTCGACGAAATTCCCGACTGTTTGAATTTAAGCATGTACGAAAGACGAGATATTCATTGGGTCGCGGAGATGTCATTTCGATGTGCTTTGATGATTGGCAATTATTAAAATTGAGTTGGATCTTTCTGGCAAGTTTAAAAAGGCAAAAGTCGAGACAAAAGTATCAGGATCACAAGACGCGTGGAGAGGTATATAGGGAATCTGACATAGAATTCGCATAAGTGCGAGCAGTACTCGCGGCAAAATATATGCGTGCGAAAGAGGCATCCACACGTTCGACATCGATACAAGACCGCGAGTGAACATGCGGTCAAACAGTCGGGAAATTCGTCGAGACGAAAATCGAAATCGAAATCGAAATGAGCATGCAGCCGCGTGTTTTGCAGCGATTTGTAGCGGAGCGAAAAAATCCACATAAGAAGGCGAGAAAGGATCTCCAAAACAAAACTGTAGCCAAATTTTTGGCAGCCAGTGTACCCAACAAATTGAGTTATTCGGGTTTGAACGACATTCAGTGCACTTTTAAAAATAGAACGTCAGTTTCTCGGCAACGTATCTCATTTGCTCGAGTAATGAGTATGCAAGTGACCGGCTCGAGGTCCAACGGTGTCGTACCTCACCGTCCTCTGTGATTGATGAAGGTCAACGAGCGTCTCCAAACCGTTGACATTTCGTCAACGCGAGCGCGTCCTTTGAGCGGGTCATTACACATATTGGCAACAGTGTGTCCCATTGTCTACCGCGCACTCGGTGTCCTCTGATCGAGCCGTGGAAATCAATTACCGTGTGCCTTTTTAGCCGATTTCGAATGAAAATCATCATCGATGTCAATTGTTTGTCCCGACGGTCGTGCACGTGTTCGGACTCGTGTACCTACATATGCATTATATATCATGTATTGTTTTTCCTGTAAAAAAGCGATTGTATAATAGTATTTATAAAAACAATTTATATAATACAATCGGTTTGGTCAGAAGGGAGTCATGTTACGAACGTCAAGGAAAATTTGGATCAAGCGAAAAATAAAACCAAGAATATTTTTTTAAGATGAAAGCACCGTGTGTTTTTTCATCTCGAGAAAATGTACTGTACAATGTAGGGCTTTGCATTGGGATTATATAATGGTTTTTGTGGCTAAAAATTCGAGCAACTCTACGATTAGGGATTCCAATACCGGTCTTCCGGTAAATCGGCAAAACTTTCCCATCAGTAAATACCGGTAAATTTTAGAATTTATTGTAGATTGTAGATTTTAGCATATTATTGCATAATATTACATGAAAAATCGATGCAAATGGCATATTGTGAATTAGGTTGTCTGGAATTTGTTTATTTTCAGTATTAAATGTTGCAATTTTAAATTGATTTTGCATGTTGCAATTTTAAATTCACTAGCAACATCATAATAACGGTAACGGTAACGGTAGTTGCAATTTTGATAGAAAAATTCAAATGGTTCAAACTTTAACTGGTTAAAAATAAAAATAAATAAATTTATTCATTACTACGAATTCCCTTCAATTCATTTATATTTTATTATTAACTTGACATTAATTTTGAATTATGTATTTACTAGGTAAACCTTTATTAATCCACTTTTTTTTCATTTACCGGTAAATACCGGTAGTGAGAAAGATCATTTACCGTTTACCGGCTTATGAAATTTGGCGGTAAATTACAATCCCAATCCGATCTGGGACTCTGGTTTTCTATCTTTGTCCTTTTTCTTATCTTTAGGTCAAATTAAAGCGTCCTGACATTTGACAAATCCGTTACATTAAAAGCGCAAATTATATAAGTTTCATGTATGTACATATGTTTAAAATCGAAGTCGGAGTCGAGTTATTTTAACGACTCCACAGAACTAGTGCATAGTGCAGTCGCTTTCAAAATATCAAAATGCTGACTGATACCTATTTATTAGACAAGAAATATTGTTTGATAAACTTTATGGCATTTGCAATGAAGCTGTTAGTTATCGACATTTATATCGGCCGAAGTGCAAATATCATTTTACAAATGCAATATTTAATATCGCTTAAGTTGCAGACTGCGTTTACATTTATGTCGAATTGGCGGTTTGACTTTTAATGAATCACTTGAAAAGAAAAAAACAACAATCGTGACCTTAATAAAATAAAATATCAATGAAATGTTGCTACTCTACCTTTGAACTTTACCGCTCGAAACTAAACACAATATGAAAAATTGTCGATATATTCAGGGGTTTTCTCTTTTCCAGCTGGGTGACACTGGATAATGTAAGCTAGCGATAGAATCGAGGAAACACTCATAAAGTACCGTTTGATCACAAGAATGAAAAAAATATATCATCAAACTGAATCCTCCCAGTATGTACTTAAAATACAAATAAGAACCCAAGATTGCTAAGTCAGACATCCCTGATATACGCATTTGAACCAACAAAACAACATGATTCGTAACGAATCTGCCTCTATTGCCTACATACATACATATGTATATAAACTTACGGTCTACTTATGATACATAAGTATGGGTTCTAAAAATTTGCACCTCCATTATACCCAACAAGCTTACGGTAAAACGTCTAGTCAAATATATGTACAGTCTCACAGCTAACTCAATTAATACGAGACGTCAATAACCGAGCGGAACTGCTAAAATTAAATTACAAGGAATTGCAATATGTATAGTTCACGCTACAACCATGACTGAAGTCAAATTAAGTTAAAATTTCCAATACATATCGTATATGTACAATAAAATAAGCTAATAGTACATCTTATATATAAAACCGAAACGGCGTCTGTAATTCGATTCTGATTAGCTGTCGTCAAAGTCGTTTCTGATTTGCCAATGCGTTGTTAGAGTAAAATAAACAAATAATTGAGTAATTTCAAATGTGTTCGCTGCCTGCGTTTTTCCGACATGTGGGAACGGGAACGGGAATGGGAACGAGAATGGGAACGGGAACGAGAATGGGAACGGGAATTGCATGCGTTATTGTGGCATTGCAACGCATGCCTGGTTCAGCTAGTACATTTATATATATAAACTAGTGGTGCTACCCGGCTTCGCTCAGTAAATGTAAATACAATCTATTAGTGAGAATACCGTCGAACCATGAAAAAAATCTTCATTTGTTTTTATATCAAATTTATTTAAATCAAAAAAAATATATATATTATTAAACGACCAACCAATCACAAACGCCTTTGACCGATCCAGCCAATCAGAAACTATTTTCCAATCGGAAACGAATTATAGACGCCGTTTCAGTTTTATATATATAAGATTTGAATCGAAAAAAATATATATTAAACGACCAACCAATCACAAACGTCTTTGACCAATCCAGTCAATTAGAAACGATTTTGACGACAGCCAATCAGAATCGAATTACAGACGCCGTTTCGGTTTTATATATAAGATTATTATTTACAGCATCAACCTGTATCAGTATTTTAGAGATATCTATTCTAAAATCATCTCACCCATACACCCAATATATGCAGATTTGTGACACTGTGTTTCTATCTTTGTATTTTTCTCGTGTTTATAGGTCGAATTGAGGAATGCACCGATATTTGACAAATAGAAAATTTGTTTTATTAGTCATATGATTTTTGTTTTTGTAACAGCTCTACAGCTCTATGTATGTAGTTGTAAATAAATCATCTTCTTCAATCTCCCCTTTACCGAACAAAGCTCAGTGCTCTCGGTATTTATATACTCAACGCAAACTTTATACCTATGTATGATAAATAAAACCGTTGCACAAATGCTCTGAGCTATAAAAGGCGCTCTTACGCGCTTTTAAAATAATTTTCACATTGTTTTGACTCATTTTTTATTGAAAGTTGATACGTCAAGATGTCATGTCGCGGTGAGCGCAGCGAGCCATAAAAAGTAACATTTCCAAAATAAAATCGTTGCATTGAAAAACTGAAAAGTGGACATTCCACGGCACCACTGTAGCAGATTGGCCGGCCAACTTTCGAAACCTGTCCGATTCCGCGTTGCAAATTCGAAATCACGTCGCTTATTGTGACATCGGATATTCCACGGCCTCGCGAGCGCAACCTGCGCCGCTCAAATTTCGCGGAAATAAATTACACACGAGAACCGTTTTTGCAATAATCATATGTTATGCTACGCAAACACACATTGTAAGTATGTATGTACATACATATTTATATATATATTGTATATATACCGTAATATATCGCTGTCCGAGTTCTAATTAAAATGTCGTGCGGTGGGGTCCGTGTTATCGGCACACCGTATCGCTCCCGTGCCGCTCGTCTGGTGACACCTGTCTGCAATTAAACACGGCTAGCGTAATTGCATCTGCATTTGTCGAAGATTGGTCGGCTGGGAAACGCAATAAAAATAGGGTTACCGTACGTCCTCTTCTACCCAAGCGTGTCCGACAGGGTTTTGTGTTACGCGCTCATGTATTTGGAACTTGCTTTTTAACACCTTTGTGCAGATAGTCATGACGTTCTGAAATATTTGCATAAGGTTTAAAACAAAATGCAAAAAAAAAAAAACTAAGCCTTTGCTTTGAACTTGTGACCTACCAGTTGCAATTTATTTCAGTTTTGACAGAGTTGACGTATGGATGTGGAACTTGGACATAGAACATCAAGATGTTACGATAGTCCAATGCGCTCAAAGAAGTATACATATAACGATATAACGCTGTATACTCAGCATATAACGAGGAGAGAGAGTGAGAAGTATGACAAGGGTAGTTACAAATAACAAAAAGCAAAATTTATAAAATATAGCGTTAAAAAATAAGTTATATGCGTTTAAACAATTTAAATCTGATGGCTGCGAAAAGTAAGAAGTGGCTAAAACTACCGATTTGAATGATGAATGTGAACGAACAATGTGACAGATAAACGTTAGGAAGAAATACGAGGAAGTATTTTCAAAAGTGTCAAATACGATACTTTTTCGCCATCGTAATGGCGGATGACACTTATATTGATGACCAAACCGAGCAAAATGGAAAAGTATGAAAACGATCGGATAAGAGCCAAAATTTTTCTTGACTAGTGATCGTAAGTGAAAGTAAGAAGAGGTTAGTAAAAAAGAAGGACAACGACTAGAGAAAAAGGACGAAAGAAAAGCTAGAATGGTACCCGATAGAATGTACCTAAAAGGGTGAAAGGAAAGCCGCAATGTGTGGGGTGAGATGCACAAAACGGAGACCTTTTACATATTATTTATACATACAAATTATATATACATGAGCCGTTATATTTGAAAGAAGTATGGAACCCTGTATGCTCAGCATAACGAGGAAATACAGAAAGCGGAATACGTGGGTGAGAAGTATGACAAGGGTGGTGGACATAGTGGACAGAGTAAAGAGATTGAAATGGCAACGCGCGGGCCACGTGGCAAAAAAAGTGCTAGAATGGTACCCAAGAGAAAGGAAAGCTGCAATGTGTGGGGTGAGATACAGGGGCGTCATTTCAGCCAGTAAGGGTCTTTCTAGGGGGGGGGGGGGGTGTATTATATTAAAAAATGAGTATTATATTATTAAAAAAATGAGATTATACTAAAAAAAAAATGAAAGTACAAAATAATCTCCTGAAAATCTTTCAAAGCACGACAAACAACAAAACAAAATATATTTTCTGGGGAAAATAGACTTATTTAAACCTGACAGTGTTCTAATTAATTTTAATATGCTATTTTTGTTGGTTTAGTATTTTAATTCAAATTCATAATAATACATTAAACAACGTGGATAGTGCCGTTCAATTCTAGGGGGGGAGGGCTGAATGGTGGATGGTAAATGCCTGTGAAAGATGATGATGGATCATTCAAATGTGCACGAAATTTCCATTCAAATAAAATGGGTAAGGGTCAAATTTTAGATATTTTTTTAATCGAAACTATTGATATTAGATGTCAATGACATAGAGGTATTTTATAATATTAAAAATAAATACATACAATATATGATACTATGCAAATCTACAGTTTAAAATTAGGGTGAATAATTTCGGCATATTAATATCTTTTGTACTCTTTTTGGATATATAATAGATGTATTTAGGATGGGCTCCCGTATATAAACGACCGAGCAATGCCGGGCATGTCTATTTGTGCGTTTTTATTTAAGCAATTACAGAATCAATTTTAAGACTGGAAAATTGTATTTTTGAAAGGGTTGGAGTCATCGATTTACATACATATGTACATTCTATATCCCTAACCTAATATATCTGGTAGCCTGCGTTCATCATTATTTTTATAATTGTATGTGATGTATGAGTGGAATTTCGATCTTTTCTCTTCCATGTGTATATTCTTTGTTATAATTTCGACCGTTGTTGCACATTAGGGATTCTTGTAATGCCACAATGGCCCAAATTTAAATAAATAAATAAAACCATCCCGAAATAAAGTTTCTATAAGGGGGAAGGATAATATTTTTGCCATTGTAATTTATTATGAGCTCCGTCAGTTTTTGATGACCAAGATGTGGTATCCGTAATGGAAACGACAATATACATATACAAAAATATGTAGATATCGTTTAAAAGAACCTATGTATGTAAATTCGCATCGCAAAATGTCTGTATGACAAACATATAATATACAATACAATTACTGCAAAGTCAAGATGAGACTGCAACGTAAAATGCAATAATAATAATAAGATCGTTTCGTTAAAATATAATATTTTGAACGAAGCCATAGAATTGAATTGATACTTGATACTGCAATGAGAGACTGTGGGTTCGTTGATGTTCGGCTCACTTTACGAACGATGATATGATGTTTTACGACTTAAATACACATGTATATGGGTATTTTTATTGGTCTATTAGTTCAAAGTATGTATATACATGATAGAATAACAGAAAAATTTAAAAAAAAGTATAGGAAAATATAATTATGCATAATAAGTTATGAAAATTTTATCTGATATGTCAGATTGATGATGTTGTAGTAATTTAATTTTAAAAAACCATTACCGAGGCATATTTCATTACCTTTTTTATAACTACAAAAAATACATTACGCAAACGTTATAAAAATAGCCTCGATAAAGTGCATGATTTATTTTATGTGTATATTTCTTTTAATATATGAAAACAAACTAATAAAATTAAAAATTACATAATAAACAATGATATATGCACCATTCCTGCATTGATAATATTTTTAAATTTTCTTTATACATTATATGTACATTAAGATATTCTAGTAATAAGTAACTCTAGGGCGCATACACATAGAGGCACGCGGAGTTCTCGAAACTTGTCGAAAAAAGAAGCCCCTGCGGATTTTTCACCACGGGAGTCCAAGAACGTTCCCGTGCTGTTTGATTCAGTGCGTTTTCACACTAAATCCTCATCAGTTTTTCATTCAAAATATAAATATTTTCAACTGTAACTAACCAAATACTTATTGAAGGGCTCCATAAAATAATTCACAAGTAACGCCGGGCAAGTGCGTTCACCTGCTATGAAATTTTACAGTTTTAAATATACATACAACCATAAATTTGGAGTACTATTTTCCAGTGCCATAGCTAAAATCGTAAATTGGTTTTTAAACCGTTTGGAATGCGTCTGGAATTAAAGAACACAAAAGAAGTTCGTTTATCGTTCGTTTATTTAAGATTTGGAGAGGATGAAATCACTTTGAAAGTTATGTACACTCAAGTCTCTTTTTATGCGATATACGCGTTCCACGGGATACCGCATCAAAAAAGATTTGGCTTGCGTAGAAAAAGAATGCTCAATCTCACCTGGTTTGCACAAAACAAGGCCGGTTGGGCTTACCTTTCCCTTTCTTCAACACCATCACGGACACGTGACACGTCGCCTTGCGATAAACGCGGGAAACACCGAATTGGGTACGTAGCGTATGTAAACAACCAAAACAAAGTGGAAAGTTATAGTAATAACGTCTAAAATTATCTTTTTTTGAAAATTTGCATTAAATATAAAACGCATAACTTTAAAGTCGCATAAAAAGAGACCAGAGTGTATCGCAACTTGGTTTTATTCGAATTTGTCGTTATTGTAAATACTTCATAGGAGGCAACTATTTTCAAACAGTGTGGAAATGCATTATTCATACATACATAATAAAACAATATATAAAAAAAACCTGATTAAGAAATCACCAATTCTCTCCGTAAACTTTGATCATGAGTATGGCAAAGTGCTCAATCTGCCATAGCGAGAGGAGGGGGGGGGGAAGGGAAAAAACGATCAGAACAATGTGGACAAATGGGACAGTGTAGACGATAGACGTCACCGTGAAGGAAGATACAGTATTTTCAAACGTGTCTATTACGACTGTTTTTCACCATGGTAATGGCGGACGTCATCTCTACTTATATTGATGACCAAACCGAGCAAAATGGCAAAGTTTGAAAACGATCGGATAAGAACCCAAACTTAGTCAAACGATAAAATCGATTCTGAACTAAGAAGAGGTTAGTAAAAAAAAACAAAGAGAAAGTAATAAACGTCACATTTTTTTAATTAAAACAATCAATTCGAACATCGGAAAATCATACCCGCATAGAGAACAGCGTAAGAAATTGTCAATTTTCCGGTTTTATAACAGCGTCGATTAAAAAAAAAATCCACAACCGCTTGATTTACGACCGGTATAGTAAGCTCGGGTTGTGCGACTTTTCAATAACCTATAACTCACGATAATTGCGAGGCGAGAGCCGGGCGATGCCGGTCAATTAATGGACACCGTGCGAATTACCTGACCATTTCCTTTTCAATGGAAGTGCAAAACGAACACGGTCAACTTCGCACAAACCACTTAATCAAAAGATGCAATAAACCCGAGTCATCGGGATAATTCCGTTGAATGTCCAACGATAGCGTGAACGAGCGTTTCGTTCGAAATTAACATTAGATACGGTTTTCGATGAATCGGATCGGGAACGGGGATGATAAATCATTATAATAATGGATTGCGATAAAACGCTCCTCTTCCTGACTCACATATAAAGTTTCTCATGTAAACAGGTAAAACTCAATGTAAACAGTACAAACTACAGTGAAGCTAAGCAGGTCTGAATAGCCCTCGTGAATAAGGAAAATTAAAAAAAAATGACAAATAATTATGTAGTCAAAATTTGCACTAATTATCTAATCATAATTTGCACTAATTATCTGGTCATAATTTGCAATTAAAATTATAATAAAATGTCTATAGTCGATGTAACATTGTAAGGACGTAAAATAATTTATTTATTTTTACTACATTTTTTCTTATTTTACTATGTATATAATATTATTAGAATATAATTCAATGCGAGGTATTTAATAATATTACTGTAAGTTTTGCTGTCCATAACATGACGTTTTACTTTACTTTTATCGTCTAAAAAATATAAATTTACATTAATATAAAATATGTATATATGTACGTATTCTATAAATAAATTAATAATATCAACAACTTTACTTACTTTATATTAAAATTACATTAATTTGAATATTTCAAAACTCGAAACACGAACTCAAAAGTTACAAAAAATAAAAGTCAAAAGTGGGGGGGTGGGGGCGCTTTACATTTACGTAAGTCTCATCTCATCAAGCATTTACGTAAGTCTCATCTGTTTGACAATAATAAAAATTACAAAAGTCCTACTAGTTTATCACTAAGATGAATCATCACTATAACTCGTTCAACCAATTTCAGAAAGGATCCTTATAAGGTCATCGATATAGAAACGATTAAAATGTGTATATCGATGTATAATATGTAATATAATCTATACACAATGCAGATCATTTGACTTCTAAGAACTCCATACCTGCAAGAGAAGATTATAAGGAACTCGTTGACTAATACGACAATAACTTTGTATAGATCGATTCCAATCAGAAATTGTTCTCGACTCTCAAGAGGACTCAAAGCACATCTTCCGAGAAGACTGAAACACTTATCATCAACAAATCATCGAATGTTGCCAGTTTGGTCTTTGAATATACATATTTACTACATATTATTAAATCAAAATCATGTGTTTCAAACATACAAACGAAGCAATCAACCGCGATAAATAATACACGTGTACATAAATGTCAACGCACTCGATTCAGCATCGACAGATTAAATAAATAAAATTGCAAAAAAAAATATGGTAAAGTTATGGAAACAAAATGAAAGTTTAATTACATCCGTTCACCACGTGAATGCTGTACATAGCATTTATATTCGTACATCCGGTGTGCATCGGAACGATTGCACTGTTTTGACCAATAAAACGCGCTGTCGAATCTTCGAAAGTTTATTTCGAGATCAATAACGACATGCTCACTTTGCAGCTTTTGAATAAACGGATGAATCACATTCAGATAGGTTGAATCTACACGATGTACATATATTAGTCAGCATGAGATTCTACTATATATAAAAATTTAATTTGCATAAATAAGCTTTCAATATATGAAATATTCAGCTTTTCGAATGAAAATCGTCCGAGATGAATTGCATCGATTCTGAATATAGCCGTTTCTGACAATAAAATTGCACTGGTCGAGTGCACGTCAATTCATCCGCAAGACGTGCATCGAATGCTGCATCTGAGAAACGTCAGTTATTTATTTCGAAGCACGTGAACAGAGGATGCTGCGTTTAATGGGAATATCGAAGCATTGAAATATAATGTGAAATGATTGGAAACGAGATGTACGACATTTTTGAAAGACATGTACACGACACCTGAATCGCAAACAAGGCAGCTGAAACGAAAGGGTTAACTAACCGTAACAAATAAGCAGAATTACTAAATGTCAAGTATGAAAAATGCATAGTTACCCTACTATAATATTTTATGGCACATTTGAATTATTCTTTAGAAGGTCTTGGGAATATTGAAATAAAAATAAAAATTTTGTCCGAAGATACATTTAATGATTTAACGGTTTTGTTTGTGTTACCTTAATACAGATTCAATAGAATTTGTAAATAAAATAGGCCTCCGTGAAAGAAAAAAAACTGAAGCAATTCTGCTTAATTTAACTAATTAGCATTCATTAACAATACAAGTATATATAATATTGTTTCATCATCATTATTTATAGCCATTCGCCATCCAACGCTGGATTAGAGCCTCTCCAACATGCTTCCGTACATTTGTTGTTCACAATTTCGTCTCTTGAGCGACTTGCGTTTCCATGTTCGTCAGAGGGGTGGGTATTACACTATCAATACATAACGTGATTCTAATATCACAGATTTCAAAACAACCCTGATTCGCTACTGATTATAACGATACTGACCTATTACGCTATCAATACGGATCGCGATCAGGTGATAATATTGATAACAGTGAGGGCCTCGACTGTATGTGTTCGTCTTTGAATGCTTTGCGTATCAATGTTCGTCAGTAAGCGACTTATATTTGTGTTCATTTATCAATAAGCTTAGGTGGGTTAGCTCCATTAGGCAGAACAACGTATACTTCAATCAAAGTGGATTCATAACAATTGACTAACCAATTTGCGACTCTAATAATAAAAATTGATTTCATCAAATGTGCAGAGCAAATGTTATCCAAACTTTACTTATATAGTACGTATCATATGTACATATGACATGACGAAAAAGACAATAAAGTATATAAAATTTTGCTGTCAATGTCTGAATAAATATGAAAAAATCCTACTAATAAATGACATCAAGTTAATAAAAAAAAACATGAGCAATCATTGTTTTGCACGATGCACCGAATGCCAAACGTTAAGTGATATGTTACAATAAAACGAGACACAGAATAATTGGTTGCAGTGAACTGCATATCAATTACGCATAATTCAAATGCATGCGAGACCTTGACTTCAGACCCAATAATCTTCGGAGGTCCAATTTAAAAAGATTTTCCGCGTATTTACGACATCGTTTTTATATATGTATATATGACTAATATTACCGAGAATCAGAAGAAGGGGGGGCCGGAAAATGACTCGAACTACTTCGCAAATTAGTCATCAGGCCTTTCCGTCACCCAGTTTAAAAGACAATACGCAATTCGGAGGCCGAAACGAATTATCATCGGAAGAAAATATATGCAGTGAAAATTGTTTACGGAACGAGCTATGGGTATATGTACAACATCGGCCCACGCCTCGAGCTAATATTAGCCCTTGGGAATCGATAAATCGATAAAACAATGTGCAAGACAGGTGCTACATACATACGAAGCATACCAAGGTATCATTTTACAAGACAACCGAAAAATGTTTTCAAATCAATCATATAAAATAAAAATTAATATCATAGACCTTAGGACAGTTCACACTTCGAACAATACAAGGGTGAAAGCTTCTTATTGATCGGAATACCACTTTTCGACCCCACTTAGCGAACGGCTAAAGAAATTGCCGATTCGTGCGTGGATAATTATTTGGCGCACAAATTATGCATACATTTTAGTGTAATTAACAGGACGGCATTTGGTTGTCGGTCGGAAACGGCCAGTAAACGGTTTCGCGCTAATTTATTCATTTAATTATGCGGCATTAGTGGCTATTAGTTGTTTGGATTCGAAGTGCAATGTTGACACGATGCGCTCGGCTAATTGCGTTAACCATATTGAGCCGAATGCACGCGTGTGCATACATTTGATGCAACACATATGTATGTACGATCTTTAAATTTGATGCAAACAATAAAATGTTCATACGTAAACCAGAAATTCTCAACATATTCAACCTTACTTTAATTCGTGTATCAATTCCTTTCCGAAGCCACCCATTGAAATCAACGGGCACAACACTAGTATATATATATATGTATATAAAAACGGAAGCGATGTGTGTATGTATGTGGGTATGTGCCGGACCGTGGACACACAGCCAATCAGAGTTAAGTGGTCGAGGAGACGCGAGGAAGTGGAGGGGGGGGGTGTGGAGCATCATTTGACGTCAGGCCGAGCGACGGGTGACACATACACACACACACACATTCATCATTTCGAACGGCTTGGATTGGTGAACGTGTAATGCGCGAATTTTTACGGTTAATATACCGTGCGCGCGCAGCGCCTATAAATTACCTTACATAATATTTATATGTAACTTTATTTTAATTCGTGTATCAATTCCTTCCGCAACCGAAAAAGCAACCAGTGGCGGCTTTTCCATGTGGGCTGCAGCCCTCCCAGTATAGCCAGCAGCATGACTCAGTGGTTGCGTTGATATTGAGCACCTAGAGGTCGCCGGGTTCGATCCCGTGAGCTGACCTCAATTGAAAAGAATTTTGATAATCTTTAATGCTGCTGGTCAGACTTGAATATTTGTGACTCCAAGTCGATCGTTTCCTACCAGAGTTTGCCAATTTATCTGATTTCATTGTTGAATGGTTCCTCCATCAAATTGGCAAAAACCATCCTACCCACTATGTCATTCATCCTATCCACTATGTATTTGAATGATTTAAAAAAATATATCTATAACTTAGATGTGTCTCTAATTCTAATATGTAATATTTGTATTATGCTTATATGTCTGGTCACAGTGACGCGTTAGAGTATTCCGTTATGTCACTGTGGCAAAAATATGTAAATAAAATATATTCATGCTATTGTCATCCATATGGGCTGCAGGGCTGTGGCCCTCTCAATATACCATCACTGGTATGGTCAACGAGCTACTACAGCTTAATGCCTCTCTGCAGCTCCCCCACTTTGAGCCGCCACTGAAAGCGACACTCATGCCATGTTCAATCGATTCAAGCTTTCATTTTCAATAAGGACATTAGGACTCTTAACTGTGACAAGCGAATGCTCGCGTCATAGGGAGTCGACGGAATGTACAGAGAAGTAAAAGTACCCGAGTCGGTCAAAGTGCATGCAATATGAGAGCTCATAGAGTCTCATAGATATTCATCATTATCACCTCCCTGTCAAAATCTTCGTAAAGATATGAAGAAATTCGGCAGTAATCCATGGTCGTATTTGATGTATACGATCGGTATTTGATTTTAAAATGCTTTTTATTATTACGAAATTATGTTCACAATACATATTATATCTATTTTAATAGCTAGTGATCTACTGATCATTTTCTATTTTACAATATAATTTAATTTGCTAAGTAATCATAGTATTATATTATTCTAATGTACAGCATAATATATGATATAAATATACATACGATCGGTATCAGATTTTTTTTACATTCGCAAACCTATTTAAAAAAAATGGTATGCATAACATTAACTGCTGTTTGTTTATGCCTATATATTTTTGCGAATGTAATTAAAATTATTATATGTACATACATAGATAGCTTAACAAGACGAATAGGCATATCGCAGGGAACACCAAAAGTTTTAAATAATCTTTGAGCTATGTAGACTCCAATTGTAGTGTGATGAAAAATATCCTTATTTGGATCATTTTTGATACAGTTAAAATAAAGATAATACTGTAACGTAGAGATATAGTAATTGGTGCTCCGACCACTGGTTTATTAGAACTGATCACCTGATCTCGCGGTCGCGCCAAAAAGCAACAACCAATAAGGTCTCGCGACCCATCGACCAATGAGCTCTCTCTGTTGAGAGTACCCGCTGTGTATAAATATTCGGCGGATCTGTTCGATGCTTCATTCGGAGTTGGCTCGTCGGCGGATCAATAACAGTAAACTACCTCTACCACTAATCGCTGCACCTTTAACTTCAATCTCGGTTCACGCTACCTTGTGAGATAAAGTCCAATCATGAACCATTTGAAATATTTCTAACAATCTCGAAGGAGTCCGGAGACCGCTGGTTAAGAACCCCTGGTGTAAACTTCATCAAAACAGTGCTAGAATTAATGTGTCGAGGACGTTTAGCGCGTTTGAAATGTGTTGAATATTTTCAATTAAAAGCTTTTGTGTGTTCGTGTATCTTTTTATATGGATAAAAAAAGCACTGAAATGGAAATAAAAATAAAAAAGTTTTCGCTTTGGTTCATAATGCGATTTGAGAGCAATTTCCGAGCGTAATTGACAATGTCTCGAAGTCGTAAGCCTTTAATAATCTGTTTAGGAAATGTGATATTTGAATTTCCATTTATATGCAAATTTTCGGCCTTCTCGACAGCATTAAATAGAATTACGGTCACGAAATTTTCGCAGAGACGTTCAATAATAATTTAAAGACAAAATGCAAACGGAGTTTGCACCGATGCCAAAAGATTTCAAATTCGAATTATTGATTAGCTTATTACTGCGGAAAACTGGTATTTAAATCAATGAAAAAAAATACATATAACATATTTTTCTATGGCGTATTTGAATAAAACGTATTAGTAATACTACGAATATCACTAAAAGAAGTAGGATATCACAGTTTGATATCGATCGTAAATTATGGCAGAAGCAGGCTGACAATAAATCAATATATTTTTTTCATTTAAAATATCACATTCTTGAATCCATTGACCTGAAAATTTAACCGAGCTAGCTTAGCGCCAACAGCAAATTTAAGTAGAATGATTATCTTATTTATAAAACCGAAACGGCGTTTTTACTTCGTTTCCGATTGGCTGTCGTCAAAGTCGTTTCTGATTGGCTGTTGTCAAAGTCGTTTCTGATTGGCTGGATTGGTCAATCGTCAAACGTTTTGTGATTGGTCGGTCGTTAAATAATTTTTTTTTCGATTCAAATATATATAAATTTAATAAACAAATGAAGATTTTTTTTATGTAAGTAGTGTACAGGCAGTCGTGGTGAGCGGACGGAAAAAATGTGGTCTCTGCTGCTATCGCCGAATAATACCGAGCGAAGCCGGGTAGCAGCGTTTCTATATTTTTTATTCACACATATATAAAGTAAAACGAATGTTATATACGTAAAACACATTAATAAAAATCGACCATGTAATTAACACTACACACTACAAAAGCCAAACTGACCTTTGTGCAAAATCTACATATTCACATGATAAGAAAAATATTAGAATAAAGGAAGTGCAACGTTTCGTAACACGTTCAGTCGAGTAAATCCAATTCATTTTACCGTGCGTGAAGAAGTGTCACTTCAAAAACAAGTCAACATATTTAGTATACAAAAATAAGTCACATCA
Source organism: Arctopsyche grandis (assembly GCF_051622035.1). Classification (NCBI taxonomy): domain Eukaryota; kingdom Metazoa; phylum Arthropoda; class Insecta; order Trichoptera; family Hydropsychidae; genus Arctopsyche; species Arctopsyche grandis. The sequence continues at coordinate 3,107,790 of NC_135367.1, forward strand.
TAGCCTGTTGTTTTACCAGTTGAAGTATGGCAGGTTTAAATCCCGGCGAAAATAAGGAAAATGTATGATATATTCTCAATTTCAACGATGGTAGGATTTGGATGATAATAAATAAAATAAATTAATCAAATATGTATCTCCAGTCAGAATTAGCCTCTTTCATCTGACAATAATGGTCAAGACGGTTCCATACAAAATAGGTAAAATAAAAAAAACTCAACAAAATTTTAATCTATTCCCATTAGAAACTATAAGACAATACATTTCCCAAGACTAGATACATGGCAAATATTTGACTTCTGAAGACTTTATACAATTTCTGATAGATTAAGTTGTAAATTGAGTATTTCGTGCCGTATACATATGTAATGTGTTGGAAATTGTTCATGAGATATGTACCTACAAATGCGCCCTTGCTTCTGTGGTGTGCTGTGTGAGCCTTTAACAGAACAATGATTTTATCTTTTTATAAAACAAAATTATATGTTGTTTTTTTCGGTTTCACGCGTAGTTAACACGTTCAAGACCCTCAGCCCGTGAAGGACATCGAGGTGATCGGTGTACTTTTCGACTATCTAGTTCAATTTCCCACGAGCCGGCACTACGGGTTAAAGTTCGTACTATAATAAGAACAAATTTCGAAAAACTTTGTCCCAATTTCGATAAAAATGTCCACCGACGACGAGTGTAAAAATATACGCATGCGCTAATAAAAAACACAAAAATACCGACATTTAAATACATCATCTTTGCCAAGAAATATTTGGCAAGGCAAGTGAATATTCGTACGATGCATTTCAATAATTTAAACGATTACGAATGGTCATCAAAAAATCAACGTAGGTATATTATATAAATATGTACATACATACATATGATACGATACGATAATTCACACATACATATGTACATGCTATAGCGTGTCCTAATCGTAAATGCTTCCCATTACATTTGTAATAACATATAAATTATATATGTATATAAATACATATATGAGCCGTTATATTTGAAAGTCCACTTTTCTTCATTTCGAGAAATATTTCGTAAAACATCAAATATTTTGCATTTTGATTGCATTTTGGATTTGCATGTCCGGGAAGCTTACTGTGAAAAAAAACGGGAAAAAACCTCTTAATAATAATATTCGTAATTACGATTTTACCGACGTGAAAGTTTGAAGCGCCATTGTGTAGTCAAAGAAATGTGTTCGTTGGTAACCACGTTACTAGTTGGTTTATGACGACACGGCGTTGAAGAGACGTTAGTTGAGTTCCAACCATCACTTGAAACGGGAACGGGAATTGCATGCGTTATTGTGGCATTGCAACGCATGCCGGGTTCAGCTAGTATAATATAATATCAAATAATCTTAATTCATAAAATTTTCTACCAATATGTACCAATACCATCGGAAGAAAATATCATATTATACCAACAAAAGAGTAAATTCAGTGGTTAGCGTATAATGCTAACTGAACGGTCACGGGTTCGAGCCTTGGCCCAGCAGTGCTGTTGGACATATGTGCATATGTAGGTCTCCTATCAGAGTTTGCCAATTTATCTGATTTCATTTTTGAAACGGTTAATCGCCAAATTGACCACCGACACTCAATTTGGCACTTTTGTATGAAACGTTATAAATCTAGATACATTTAGAACATTTTTTGTATGCAATATAACTTATTCTGGCATTGCAACGCATGCCGGATTCAGATAGTCTAATATATAATTTCGAAAGAGACTTTGTATGCATGTAAGTATCCAAGTATCTTTGGTTGGTTGAATATTATATTTTTTTCGATTCAAATAAATTTAATAAAAAAACAAATGAATATTTACTATTAGATTCCCCATTTTACGCTTTTATATTACAAACACAGAGTGACGCCTAAATAAAAACTAAATAAAAGCTTTCCCATCGCACAAAAAGCATTCAAGGAGTTTCCAATCGATACACACCAATTAGATCCTTTATGTAAAATAGCGTCAATTTATATCCACGATCGAGTTCTTGGAATAAATACGAAAATAACACAAACGTACCTATGTATGTACGTTGCGATACATTACTTTGGTTTATATTATAACTCAGACGGCTCCATCCCTTTCAGCTTTCGCATTCAATTCGAGCTTACAAACATATATACCAGCGAAAATATACAACGTCGAGAGGGTTGTTCAGTGTAATTGCGACAAATATACGTTCAATATAAAGTGTATCTCTCTGTCTATGTGGGTGGCAAACGTCAGCATAAATACGTTCCACGTGTGCGCCAACCATTAATTTCCCTCGAGCACCAAACCGTATCAAAGACACAAATTATTTATACGGTAAACCTAAGTAGTAGCTTTTGGAAAAACGTAAAAAAAAAAACACCCCACATAAAACATTAAATTGACTCAACAAATGTAAGGGTGCTATGCTAGTCTTTCTCTGATGATGATTATTGAGTAGGAATACGAAAAGAGACAGTACATAAGTGAGTCTTAGAGTAGTAGCTAGTGAAGTGGACATTTTCTTGCCTCACAATATAATTTTTTGAATACAGTTATTATATACTAGTGGCGCCGGTTCACGTAAATTCGTACACCGGCGCAATACTAGTGCAACCAGTCATGCACTTTATAAAGTGATAACTTTTAAGTTGTAAATGAAAAAAATAGAGATTGTATATGTTCATATGTTGCCAGCAGCATAGTTCGGTAGTTGCGTTTATGTTAAGTACCGAAAGGTCATCGGGTTCGATCCCGTGCTAATATTTAATACTTCTGGTCAGACTTGGATACTTGTCAATCAAGTATATATCGATGTTTGCGTTAATGCTAACCACCTTGAGGTCCCGCGTTCAAGCCCTGGTTTGACCTCGATTGAAAATAATTTATTTTGAGTATTTATGCAGTGCTGCTGGTCAGATTTGGATATTTGACTCCAAGTCGATGGTTTCCTACCAGAGTTTGCCAATTTATCTGATTTCATTGTTGAAACGGTTCCTCCTATCATCTAAATGCATCAAAATGGCAAAAACTATCCTACCCACTATGTCACCACTATCCGAATTTGATTTATGTATAATAAAATTTATGTTCAAGTTTAAATCCATAGATGTCTCTATGGATTAATAGTTAATTTTGAGTTTTTCCATGCACAAGTTGTCGAGCTTTCCAAAAAAACTGCTAGGCATCGCGACTGCGACTCAATGTATATAATTTTGGTTCACATCAAGTCTAGACATCTGAACTCTTTTCGCTCCGAGACAGAATACAACGCCGAACCGTTATAATTAAAATTCATTATATAACCTATGAGTGAAGTAAAAATATATATGAGAGATATTTAGAACCTATAATGCAAATTTCATAAGATACTAGTTGAACCCGATATGCGTTGCAATGCCATAATAACGCATGCAATTCCCGTTCCCGTTCTCGTTCGCGTTCCCGTTCCCATTTGTCGGAAAAACGCAGGCAGCGAACAAATTTGAAATTATTCAATTTTTTGTTTATTTTACCCTAACAAAGCAGGTCGCTACGCGAAAACATTTGAAATTATTGCGTTGTAATGCCACTCATTCCCGTTTTTTCCGTTTCCGTTCCCGTTTTTGGGCGATTTTTTTTCACAGTAAGCTTCCCAGACATGCATACAACAAATCCTGAAAATTCCATCGTAATCAGTTGAATGGTTTAGGAGCCTATACGAGACAGACAGACACACAGACAAATAGACATTCATTTTTATATAGAGTGTGAAAAAGAAAAAGTTATAGGCGTTTAAACAATTAAAATCTGACAAAGCGAGAGGGTGGCGGAAAGGCAAATAAATATGGCAACTTGCCATTAGACGTCAAGATGGTCAAAATTGTAGCATTTTTTAAACTTCGTAATTTTCGTAAACTTTAAACTTCGTAAACTTCAATAATCGTAATTTTTCACCATCGTACTGGCGGATTTGATTTGAATATATTGTATATTGTTGACCAAGCCGCGCAATATGGTAAAGTTTCAAAACGATCGGAAGAATGTACATAGGATATCAAATCCAAATGTTGTCAGACGAACGAGCGAAGGCAAACATAGAAGAGGCTTGTACAAAATGCACTCTCATTAGTGATTACTCACACTTCCTATATAAGAGTATTAAATTGACTCAACAGCAGTAAGGACGCTAGTTTTCCTCTAATGATGGTTATTAAGAGCAAGAACAAAAAAAGGGATAGTCTGTGGGTCATATGTTAACAGGTGGTGAGCCCTCGCATCAAGAGTGCTAAACATTGAAAAGGGTTAATTTAAAAGGTAAACAACGAGAAAAAAAACAAACGCTACTTATACACATATAATAAAACCGGACATAAAAAAACTTGGCACGTAGCACGATTGAATATATTGATATGTAAACCATTATATAAGTAGGTGGGCAAACAGGCACCAGGTATGCGCTAATATGTCAAGCCTCCTAATAGATGACGGTATCGCAATATTACCTTATTGCTTCCGAGAAACGGGGATCGGTTTCGTTTTCGTTTTTTTTACGATGATAATAATTGATTGGTCAATCTTGTCCGAGTGCACAAATTTTATTTTATTTTTAAATAGATATATACCAGGAAGGCTTGACAGGAAGACCCCAATACGCCTTCCTGGACAATTAATTACAAACAATGCAGCATTTTATTATTACATAAATCAATGTATTTCCAGAAGCTGAAGAACACGAAACAACAATTAATTAATTAATTAATTACAGAATTAATCCATTGAGACACATCTATGGATTTAGATTTTGTACATAATTTTTACAAATTATACACACAATAAATACAGAAGATTTGTGACAACAGGAAAGATGAATTCGACGGGATTAAATAAATTCGTGTCGTTTTTGAGACGTTCCAAAAAAAAGGAACACGGGATAGACCGTTTCGAACCAATTCGGTATAAAAAGAACAAGGACATTCCACACGTCTATTTCGGAAGAAACGTCCGTAATTGATGCATGCCAGATGTCTCGCTACTTCACATGTTTAACGAAGAAGGATGACACATTTGTCCGGAGTCTTCTAAAAAGAGTGTATATCCATTGTATTTAGACATGCGTTCCAGCTATCAAAAAGTACTTCGAGCAATTTACCAGATACTATATCCATTGCCGTTGCGTGTACATTATGTATTGAGTGAGGTTCTGAAGCATCCCAGGAGCCCCCCACTCAGTCGACTAAACGTTGACTAAATGCATAAATAAATAAGCTTAAGTGCAAATTTAGGTCATACATGGACAGTGATGCTTCGTAGTCGTTTATTAATAACAGAGAACACATTGTGTACAAATTAAGTGATGCTGATTGTGGATTCGGTGTGACGGAACAATCTGTTGGATTATTCAGAGTGGAAGAGCGCGGGATTATTTTGCCATGCATTCAGACTAGACAAATTCAACATAACAAGGAATTACATAGTGGTACAAATGTACAAAGTTCTTTTTCAAGTATTAACGGGAATTGACCCATGTACCACAACTAAATTGAATAGTTACAAACCTAGGAGTTGCTTGCATAAATATGTACGAATTGACTTAAATAGTTCGTCTCTCTTTCATAATTTGCGCATTTTTCGTACCAGGGCACTTTAAACGTCTTAAGAGTTAAATTTCTACCTGAAATAAAACTCTAAGACGTTTTCAGTATATGCATACATATGTATGTGGGTACCAAGTACTGTTCGAATGCAAATATTAGTGTTTGCAATGGAAAATATTATTGTAATAAATGCTTTGTGCTTATTAAACAGCAGCAAACAATGTATTTTTCGAAAAGAAAACAAAGCGTTGTAAAAATTGTCGCAGCACTTTATGTATTTATGGTAGGGGTTAAAAAAGCAAACAGAACAAACCGAACCAACAACTACGTATGTACTTGCGCACAGCAACGATTCACTTAGCGGTAAAAGTTTAAGTGCAATACATAAATATGCGCATTGAAAATATCGAATTTGAATTTCAAATGTAAATGATTAAATAACGTAATTTGCACCTGTAACGTGTCTCTATTACTATTATTAAAAATGAGATTTATTTTACATACCTATGGTAGACTGCACACGTAGGTTGAAAAAAAACTAGTTTAAAACACACGTACATAAGTTTTTTTTTAATTGAATGGTTGAATGACTACAGCTAGATTCCAATTTGTAAGTTTTTACTAAGCCAACATATACGGTGGTTCCCAACTTTTTAATTGATAGGCATTCCCAGTAACTTCACTCATTACATATATTAGAAAACTGTTCAGGAATCAATCGCATGCAACGTTCGATAAAATATACTTATTGCGTAAAGATACGAAGATCAGTGCACGCCGCCCAATTAGCGCGCGGCACTCATCGTCTAATCAGAGAGCCCGACCCATTGACCAATCGGAGAGCTCGGCTCACCGACCAATGAGCGAGCTCGACTAAACGACCAAGCCCGCGCGGCTTACAAATATGTATAAAAGCCGGCGGGCTGGTCTCAGAGGATTCATTCGAAGCCCGACTGCCACCAGAAGAGCATCTATTAAAGATCTGAAACCAACCTGATTGTATTCTTGTACCTCGACTTGAATCCCCTTACCTTTGAATACTCTTCAATACAATATTTTCATTCGCATAGAAACGATTAGAGGCCAAGCGGAGGTTATCGTATTTTCCAAAAAAAATAAGTGTGTCGATTAACATCCAGTCTAAAATTGCTACTGTCAATGAAAAATTAAAACAATGATGAAACGAATGATAAAAAAGTTAATAACTCAATTTTAAATAAATGTATCCTCGTGTATACCCGTTGGGAATCGCTGAGCTAACATATTAGCTGCCGATAAAATATGGCAGATGGAAAATATATAAATATATGTATGTCAAAACGATTTCGACGGAGGTGTGAATAATGACATTCTTATGACAATAATTGAAATACGCCCACGCGAATCACTAAAAAAATCGTACTTTCTAAATGGCATAGAAAACGGATCCGAACACGAACAAAGACAAAGAACGGACGAGTTAAACAAAAATGATGTCAGTCCACAATGAAAAAACCTCGAATGTGTCTTGAACATTAATTTTTAGTACCGCGTATGAATTCAACTTTGGCATTAAAAGGAGTCGATATCACGAAAATCAACATACAATGCAAGGCCATTTGTTGAAAAAAAAAGTATAAATATAAATATACATATACATACATATAAAACATTCAACGTGTGTTTATGAGATGCTACTTAATCGTGTCAAGGTGAAGTTCTGGTGAGATACACAAACACATATCACTTTTTTGTTCAATTTTTTAAAACAGCGTTTTCCAATCTGGGGTATACGTACTTCCAAGCGTAATCGAGAGGTCTATCAGGGGCACGCGAAAAACTTTTAATAATAGCAGAAAAACATTGCATAATTTATTGATTGTTTTCGTTTCTTTTACCAAACGTGGCACGGAACTGTTTCCTATTATGTACATATGTATATTCGTTCATACTATGAAACTAAATGAAATAAGATAATCACCATATGTAGCTTGGTGGTTAAGTTAAGGTTACCGGGTTCAATCCCGTGGGTTTACCTTGATTAAAAATAATTTATTCCGGGTATTTATGTAGTGTTGCTGGTCAGACTTAGATATTTATGACTCCAAGTCAATCGTGTCCTATCAGAGTTTGCCAATTTACGTAATTTTTTGTTGAAACGGTTCCTCGTCAAATTGTGATACTTGTGGAATAATTTAACATCCGTTTCATAATAAATTTAGTATAAAAAATATATTTAAATAATTTTACAACGTTAAAAAAAATTATGTCAAAATCCAAGGAGTGGTCAAGCAGTTCGATTCGCGGTAGGAGGATTTTTTATTTACGTCAACCTACATAAATTCCAGGCTGCTTACAAATTATTATTATTTATAAAGGGGAAAAAATATATCATAATCATATAATTTCAATTTTTACAAATATCTAAGATTTATTGATTCTTTGAATTAAAATATGACCAGAGGCCAGATCATCAATGCTGGAATCGCTCAATCTTGGTGGGATCTTCGTGCATAATTGAAATCAATTATATTTACATTCAAATTTGCATAAGTTTTAATACCAAAATACCGGTATTTCGATACCTGATATATTTTCAAAACCGGTATTTCAGTATCTGAAAATATGATACAATACCGGGATCCCGGTTTCGGTAATACAGGTATTGCAAACCCTAATAATGAGAAAATATAAAATCGGGTCCATCGGCTTTGCCGCCTTTCCCAAGTATTAATTTTAATAATAAATATAATAATATAAATAATAACACCGTGTCAACTGAAGACTTATATTAGCAGTATTTCGACAAATTGTAATATTTACTTTATATAATATCATCATCATCATCATTTACAGCCATTCGCCATCCACTGCTGGATGAAGGCCTCTCCAACACGCTTCCACTCGTCTCTGTTTTGCGCAACACTCATCCATCTCATTCCGCACATTTTCCTAATTTCGTTCACCCATCTTCTTTGCGGTCTTCCTTTTACTCTTTTGCCTTCTCTCGGGTACCATTCAAGCACTTCTTTTGTCCACCTTTCGTCCATCCTCCTAACTACGTGACCCGCCCATTGCCATTTCAATCTCTTCACTCTATCCACTATGTCCGCTACCCTTGTCATACTTCTCACCCACGTGTTCCGCTTTCTGTCTTTCCTCGTTATGCCAAGCATACAGCGTTCCATACTTCTTTGAGTGCATTGGATTTTATTTAGCATCTTGGCATTCAGTGTCCAAGTTTCACATCCATACGTCATCACTGGCAAAACGCATTGATCAAAGATCCTTTTCTTCAAGCAGAGTGGCATTTTTGATTTAAAAACAGCATTCATCCGTCCAAATGCACTCCATCCTAATTTCATACGTCTCTTTATCTCTTCATCTTTACTACCAGACATGTCAATTATTTGACCTAAATATAAATAATTATTTACTACTTCTACTTGTTTATCATCTAATTTAATGGTATGAAAATACGTAAACTTTAAATAATATATTTTTCTATCTGTGGCTCGTATTTAGAATTGATGGACGAATACATATTTTTGCAGACATGTGTACATAAGAAAAATTAGGAGAGGGCGAGTGCACCTGGGAGCTTATTAAATTACAAAAATCCAAATATGAATAGTACATTATTTTTGGAAATGAGCTGTTAAGCGTTACTCGAGCCAAAAAAAAGGTTGGTAGTCGCTGTTTTAAACGATTCAATTTACTGCTGATTGCATCCAATCCAATGGTTTGCGAATTGGAAGCAGTGCAGGGTGGCGTTTTTTCATCCAATTATGCATTCGTCATTTGACGTACCGTTTAAAGGCGGGCATCCTGCTGATGAGGGAGGTGGGGGGGGACAAACGTTGGAAAGGGGAATTAAAGAGAAGGAGCGGAACAACAAAGGAATCGGATGTAAATTCGGATCGCGCCGCCGAGCCGGGGAATCCTCGTCGGGATAATCGCATTACGACAGTGACAAAAGATTTCGTTCCGGTTGAAAGCGTAACGACAATGGCGCCAAACTCCTTTGTCCAAAGCGCCGCCAGTCCGAGACCAAGCCCAATCTGAAACCCTTCACGAGCTTGAGCCAACTGCCCCCCCCCCCCCTACCCCCCTCCGATAAACAAGTGGTCGTCCACTGCAATCGTATTCAAGAAAACTGGTGGCAGCAAACACGGACAATACGGGATGCGAAAGTACAAATGATAGAACCTCGTAATACAGTAGAAACTCGATTACCCGGATTGTTAAAAGCAAACACAAATTTTACGAATTTGCTACTTTGAAATGAGTCAAAATACTCAAAGGATGTTTAGCCAGCAGCATGGCTGGGTGGTTGGGCTTAGCGCTGAGAGGACGTCGGGTTTGATTCCGATCGACCTCGATTGAAAAGAATTTATTCCGAGTATTTTATGTAATGCTGCTGTTCATGCTTGGATATTTGTGACTCCAGGTTGATAATTTCCTATCAGACTTTGCCATTTTTTTCTGATTTCATTGTTGAAACGGTTCCTGATTAAATTGGCTAAAAACCGTCCTACTAACTATATTACCACTATATGATTATATACACTATTAACAATGTACAATAAAAATGTATGTACAAATTCATAGATGTCTCGTTAATTTCGAGTTTTCAGTGTCTCTTAATTCAGCGATTTATGTATTTAAAATGCTGCATTGTTTGTATTTGACCAGAAAAGCGCATTGGGGTTTACTTGTTAGACCTTCCTGGCATATTTCTATATATGTATGTATGTTTTGTTTCTTGAAAATTTGATCGCTATTTAAATATTTATTTTTAATATTACCAATATGGAAAAGAAAACAAAAAGAAAATGTGTTGTATTATCATTAAAAGACAAATTAGATACAATCAATGCTTTAAAAAGCGGTGTCTTAGGACGTTTTTTGTCAAATAAATATGGTGTTGAACGTCAACGATCTCGAATATGAATGATATGAGACTTATACATATCATATGTATAAGTCTCATATCATTGCCCCCCCCCCCTGCGGGCGCCCATGTAACATATGTATATGTATATAAAGTTTACCATTTCTTTAATGTCAGAAGATGGAAGCTCAGAGCGTACGGTTATGACAAAATCAGGAGATGAAGAAGTCGAAGAGTGTATTTTTATTATGTGGTTCATGCAAAGACGATCGTCTGGACAGCCAATGTCTGGTCCATTATTGTATGAAAAGTGTTCGCGATTTGGCAACTTCAAAAAAAATATAAAAGTTTAAAGCAAAAATCCGTAATTGAATATCTCAATAAAGAATAATTTAATATTGATCTTCATGAAGATCTATTATTAAATACATGTAAATGTAGACAAATAAAAATTATTCATACTGAATGTGCATGTCTTTCCCTGTCAGTTGTGACTTTTTCGATTATCCGGACTACCTTCATCCCCAATTAGTCCAGATAATCGAGGTTCTACTGTATTCCCTCCGTATTGTTTCATAAAGTAAAACTTTTTGATACTTATATTTAACGTACATATGTATGTACATACGTTTGCTTGTAAAATCATTAAAGCGGTGCATTGCCATACAAGTGTTTATCGCGCATGCGTTACGAATTAATCGCAATAAAACAGTGCTTACGATTTTTTATGACATCTAAACATCAGGGTATTATAAATAACCACAAAAATCTAATTTATTAATTACTAGTGTTATACCCGATGACGAATCATCGCATCATTCCTGGAGAAACCTGAATTTTTCCAGCATTTACAAACTTAACCATCGTCATCTACTACTGGATGAAGGACTCTTCAACACGCTTCCGCTCGTCTCAGTTTTGCGCAACTCTCATCCATCTCACCCCACACATTTTCCTAATTTCGTCTACCCATCTTTCCATCGGCCTTCCTTTTACCCTTTTACATTCTTTCGGGTACCATTCTAGCACTTCTTTTGTCCACATTTCGTCCATTATTCTAGCCACGTGGCCCGCCCATTGCCATTTCAATCTCTTTACTCTACATATATCCACTACCCTTGTCATACTTCTTAACCACGTGTTCAGCTTCCTGTCTTTCCTCGTTATGCCGAGCATACAACGATCCATACTTCTTTGTGTAGCATCTTGGCGACGTATGGTCCAACTTCCATACGTCAGGACTGGAAAAACGCATTGAAACTTAATATTCGATACAAATTCAAAAATCAAAATACAATATCTGTGCACCAAGCCATCAATATACAAACTCAACGACAAAATACACCGAAGAGGTTGTAAAAACGAGTCTTAAGATATTGCAAGTTGGTGGAACGAGGTAGACCCTACAGTAACACCTAGTAAGAGGCAGGTTAGGTTTCAAAGGTAATTTTAAAGGAGGAAGTGAGATGGTGGCGTTCCTTTCCCATCGTCCTACTTTACATAGTTTCAGGCAAATTGTCGTGAAGTGTGACGTCACCTAATAGCATTTCACTATACTGTTCTAATGAAGATATGCTCCAGTTATGAGTCTTTAGTAAAATTAAATAGAAAGCGCACTGATGTGCATCAGAAGTCGCAGCCATAAGCAAACGATTCGATATCAACCGGAAAATCGATTCACATTAAAACACTCCCCAAGAGAAAGTACACTGACAATCCAGAGACTGACCTTTGCCAGTCGAATCGTCCCCCCAGTGATGTTTGATCTCGACGGCCCGTTCGTGCACGACTTCGTGCGTTTTAAAAGGCAAAAGTTCAAACACCTTCCGCTATTGTGTGTGCATCGGCAGAGTGAGAGAGACGATTTGAGGAATTTACATGAAATGATTGCTACTTGTTGGTCTGTTCGTGCGTTTCGGTTCGAGTTCATAATTTGGGTGCGGGCGGTTAAACGCCGAGAAGCGGTCATGATGCAACAACAACAGACATGTAATCAACGACAGAGCCGAAGGGAACTCGAGAACAGCTCGGACCCAGGTAGACGCATTAATCAAACACACACGTGCTTAGCGTGTTTGCTCATCGAATTTTACAGTTTACTAATCACAAAAAGGCGAAAAACGCGCACAACTAATAACTATACTCCGGATATGCAATATATGCAAGAGCCTGGCCATTGGGTGACTTGCGGGCAGCTTAGTGAGTGCGCGACCAAATGTATGGAGCATGCCACACTGGGCAACTCACTGGTTACCCAAGTCGTAAAGTCACCCAAGCATAGGGCTAGCAGATTTATTAATATCTAAACCGGGACAATTTAATTGTTCCCCCCCCCCCCCCCCCCCCAGGCACATATCTTACAAGAGTGATAAAAAAAACTTTGTAAAAAGCGTAAACTTAACAAATTACATTTAAGATCCTTCCTTTTAGAAACTAGTATTTCCTTTCTTTTTTCCGGTTTATTTAATTATTTTAATATTAAATGAAATTGATTACATATTGCTAAAGAAGATTGAAAAAAAAAATGATTTTCTTAATCTCACTTTGCTTGCTTTTTAGATAGAGGTTCGTGCATTTTTTTGCACTTTCATAACTGCGGGGGTCGGTCGGAACCCGGGACATTTGGCTGTCCCGAAAGGTCCCTTCGGGACGCCGAGACGAGACTTAAAACCGGGACAAACCCGGAATACCGGGACGCCTGGCAGCCCTACCCAAGCAGCGAGATCGGTTGCCTGCGTTGGGTTTGTCAGAGATTTTATTACTTGAAAAATCGTAGTGATACCTCAAAATATACAGCGTTGACGTATAGAAGGGATTCCGAGATCGGAGTGAAAGACGCAGGAGCAAGGATCTAAAAAAAACCACGTGCCGCGTTCATCGCTGTGTGTTTTCATCAGCAGAGATCGGTTACCAGGATTCTTTTCAGCACAAAAAATGGTCCAATGGTTCCGATATCTGGTCATCAGCAGACTTAGGCGGCCAGTATGCTTTAATCCACAAAATGGTTCACTATTGTCTTACAAAGCAAGAGAGCAAAAAAAGGTTGACAATAGTGGACCATTTTTGTGGGTAAAAACATCCTGGCCGTCCAAGTCTGGTCATTAGCTTCAAAGGTATGTAATTTTAACTCCTAAAATAAGTTTTTCCAACAATTCATTACGAATTTTAGGCCAGAATTAAGGAAAACGAAAAGTTTCGACAAAATCGTTGTCAATTCAGTTTTACGTACCTACAAGTTTTTATTGAGTCTTTTAAAAAATAAAAAGCAATTGCCCAGTGCGGCTCTTGCAGGTATGATCTTGCTACAAATATTATAGAATTCGATCTATGCATATTACTTACACATCACTGAGACTGGAATGGTTAACAATGACATTTGAAACGTCTAGACCGATTTGAATGAAAGATTTCAAAAGAGTCGTCTTGGTGGAAAAACTCGTCTGGATTATAGAGGTCACGGTTTTGCACACGAAGTCTTCGGTTGGAGTACTTTTCACAAAAAAAATGTGTATGAATAACCAATATGATGAGAGCAAAGAGGGGAGAGCAAACAGAACTCGTAAGCCCAACAAAAAGCTAAATAATAACTCTCATTTGCATATTCTGCGAAACACAAAGAGGAGAAAGATACCTTAACCAGTTTCGCGGGCCGCTTTAATTGCATTCATTTAACGTTCTTTGCATAGCCGACGAAAACGGAATAAGGGGAAATTTCATTAAGCAAATGGAGCTTCTTTCCCTTCGCCCTAATGGTGAAATGCAAATGAAGCGCTTGACTTCTTTTGGACCGCAGCCAGAAATTGGGTCAGCGAACGATGCACTTGATTTGAAAAAAAAAAAACATATTACAAATTATATATTGCAAATTAAACGTCTCAAATCGGATCGTCACCAAAGTGGCGATTGTGCAAAGAAAAAAGATGTCTGAAGTGTGATGAAGCATCATGGCTGTCACGCTCGACTTTGAACCGAACTGGGCCACGCAATGAAATGATTAGACAGAACACTGCAAAGACCTTGTATGTGTACTTACTTGCACGCAAATCTGACACAATGTCTATTAAAGTCATCTAGAAATATGATACGTACCATATAAGGTGCAGCTCAAACGGCATAGGACCTGAAACCTACATACATACAATCATCTAGTAACTAAGTTGCAAAAGTTCATATAAGTTCACTTTTGCTACAAGTACTCAAGTGTACATAACTCGATATTGCTCCGAGGGAAAGGAGACAAACATCATCAGTGACAAAATATGCACGAAAGAACGTACTTCAAGACCAGAAGCATACGCAGCTTATTCTAATCATCATTTACTCAACAACAACCGAGTAAGTTAAACAATGAGCGAAACCGTGTTTACCCCCGTTTCAGTCGAGGGTTGCCTAAAAGTGGTCCAATCTAGAGGGTTGCAACTTTGCATTACCTTCGAAGAATGGCTAATTGTGAAGGACTGTACAAACCGAGTCAGAATTCACCCCTTCAAGACATCGCAAAGTGAAACTAAAGGAGAAATAAATCAATAGAAACACGGAGAAAAAGCACACAATGGTTTTTGTGTGACCTGGTAGCGCATCGTGCAGTCACGCGATTTCGTAATACGAACGATTGCTTCATTGAACCAACATGGAACATGATAGTTGTTGGTACCTACCAGTTATCCAGCAATTATCGAATTAAACGATTATGCCAAACAATCTTATAATATTCCAAATTATAAAGTGCGACAGGGATTTTATTTTATGTGGATTGCATTGTAAAAGCACATGCTTTGGAATCCAAGATGGCACCTCGCCAAAATATCTAATGCGTATTCCATTCACGACACAATATTGCTCGAAGACGGGAAAAAAGGTTTAAAGCTGAGTTGCACAGCACAAATGATCGATTCCGAAACTTTAATATAAAAATACTTTTATAGAGTAGATACACATTTCAAAGGAGAACTATTTTCAAAAGCCGTGTGAATTTCATTTGATTTATATGTATAGACGAGACACTTTGATGTCGAGATAAACTATGTATGTAGATCGGTCGCAGAGAACAAGATGAAATCAAACCTACTTACATACATACATACATACGTATATTTAAATTTATTTGGCAAAACTTATAGCTATATTCAAATGAAAGCAACGAAGTAAAAAGCTTTAAATTAAATATAAAATATGATTATTGTGACTACATAAAAATATGCTTAATCTGTGACAATATACTAAAAGTGAGCTAAATCACTTCCTGTTCCTGGTGAGGTAAAAGCATAATTACATACGTGCAAAATTAGTATTTTAAAATATTTTCTCCTATTTTTTTCTGAATGTCTGAATTAAAGTTGCCAAAAAGAATTCCATCCCCTGTATAGAGCAACAAAAAAGTAAAACTAAAACATAAACCTTGTAACAAGTAAAATCTGACAAAAAGAGTAGGTGACGGAAAGCCAAACAAACGAGGCTACTGGTTAAACAATTTTTGGATTTTTAAAAGTGTTTATTACGATTATTTTTCACCATCGAACAATTTAAATTTCTATCGGTGACCAAACCACCAATTATGGCGAAGTTTCAAGCCGATCAGAAGAATGTAGGAAATAATGTCAGACCAAAAGGCGAAGTGAAGCTAATAAAAGCCTTGTAAAATTACAAGTACATAGAACCCTACAGAAGAGTTGAGGAAAAGCAGAAGGTCGAGACTAGATATGGATGATAGGGGCAGATTGCGGTAGCAACAAAGGATAAATTCTGTAGGAAGAACCTGATTAAGATGTTAGTTCCTCGAATCAATATTAAATAAATAAATTATTACAAGACAAATAAGTATCTTACAGCCAGTAGCATAGTTTGATGGTTGTCGGGTTCCATCCCGTAGGTGGACCTCAATTGAAACTAATTTATTCCGAGTATTATTATTTGCAGTGCCGCTGGTCAGACTTGGATATTTGTGACACCAAGTCGATCGTTTCCTATCAAAGTTTGCCAATTTATCTGATTTCAAAACTGAAAAGGTTCCTGAACAAATTGGCAAAAACTATCCCACCACTATTTGAATTTGAATTAAAAAATTATAATCTATAAATTTATATATGTGCAAGTTCAATACCATATGTAGATGTCACTCGGGTGCAACCTTTCCCAAGTACCCCATACCAATCACATGTACACCTTTAAAGGACACTATTTTGATAAAAATCCTTGTCAAGAAATATCAGAATAGCTCTAAATTTAGCATATATTTTCAAAAAACAAAAAATAAACTGAAGATAAGACGCGGACATGAAAGCGGGATTCTTCTGGGACACTTCACCGAGCGTTCGTTCACCGAAACTTCTAAAATGCTCCTTCTTATTGCGTTGATGTTGACGTTAGCAACACGAAACGTTGCAACGCTGAAACATTACACGAAACTATTGGAACGATGGTGAGGACCCATCTTCCAACTCATCTCTACCCTCCCCTCACAGTCCATTCTTCCCTCCGCTACGACCCTTCTATCTCCCCTTCCCCCGGTCTGATTTTTGCATAAGAAAGTTTTACTTCTGCAGTGTAAAACACGCGGTCGATTTTTTCAAAAATTCTAGAATCCAACCACTTCACTCAAACTGTCGACGTTTTCATTTGAATCACCCAAGAGTTCAGCAAGGACTCGGCGACGGTCCTTTGCTTTCGCAAAGAGCGTGTTTACGCGTGTGAGTCACCGTCGCTTGAATTGTCGGGAAGGGTTTGCATTTATTCACCCCCTTGCGTTTTTGGAGCACCCTCACTGCGAGCCCATTCACAGATGCGACCCTGACTGACTCCTCGTTGCATAATAATCAATTGCTTCGTGCAAACTTCATACAGAATCCCCTTTCGCCGCGGGATGTTTGATCTGGCGGGTACTTCGAATCCTCCAACGTCTCGTATCCCTGACATTTTGTTTTAAGGTAGCCAATGACCTATACCAGTAATGGCGAACCTATGACCCGTGAGTCAGACACTGACCCAAGAAGGCTTTTTGAATGACCCACGTGTTGAAGCGTGAAAATTTAAAACATTTTCCAATATAATGCCAGTTGTGATAAAATTCATCAACTTCGTTAATGCAAGGGGTCTTAAGAAACGAGAATTTGCACAATCAATAGAAGAAATTGGGTGTCAATATTCGGAGATTTTGACGTACTGCAATGTTCGGTGGCTCAGCTGCGGTCAAGTTCTCGATCCGTTTGTCGATTTATTAGTAGAAATAAAGCTCTTTTTGAACGAAAAAATCGATAGTTATGACGGATTTTCAAATATAGATTGGTAAACTGATTCGATGGTCTTATGTGACACCACATGTGACACGTGGTTTTTTTAGATAGTTTTAAACATATAGAAAAAATGTGACGTTCATGGCACGCGTGCATTGGATAGTCCTTTAAAAATGACACAATCAACCTGTATGTCGTTGAGATTATATGGTAGTATTTATCCTTGCTTGACAGTGATCTATACCAAAACGACCCTTTGGACCATTTTCGGTAAAATTGTATTCTTGATTGACAGTGATCGATATCGGATATGGTTTACATCGTTATCGATCAAGCAAGGATAAATACTACCATACAATTTCAACGACATACGTCGAATGTGTCGTTTTGAAAGGACTATCCCAAGCACGCGTGCCACGAACGTCACATTTTTCCTGTATGTTTAAAACTATCTAAAAAAAACCACGTGCCACATTCACGGCTGTATGATTTCACCCTTAGTGACCCACGGGATAGGTCTAAAAAATAATTAATGAAATTTGATCCACTTCTCAAAAAGGTTCGCCATCGCCGACCTAGACATTCGCCTGCAGACAAACGTCTCTGGCTTTTTATCGGCACATTTATCGAAGCTACATAAATATGCTACGACAGAACCTACGAGAGATGTTTCTGAGAATCTTCTGTCAAATACATATATGACGAAAAAGAATCAAAGTAGACTTCAACTGAATGGGGTTTTCTTACCTTCGGGTCGAAGTTGAAGGTGCATTCTGGCCTTACAGGGCAGTCGAGGCCACATTTGCAAGTGCCAGCGGCCTGCAGATATTCGCGCACCTGATCCAGCGAGCACAGCGCTGCACCACTGGGACTGCAACAGAAAACAATAATATTTGTACAATTTCGCATACGAACACGTCTCACGTGCATACAAATAAATATGCACTGCGTCATAAACACGTACGAAAGCAAGCAAGCGTTAAATCGTAACTCGAAACGGCTTCCCTTTTATAAACGATACGTTTGCTCAAGCAACACTGAGGTGAGCAAGCACTACCTGCGCCGGTCCAACATATGCACATATAATACATACATAATTCAAGCTTGCATGTGTGTATTGAATAATATGTATGAATAATTCATGATGATGTGACATATGACTTAAGGATAATGATGATTATTTCTTTGATCTTTTATCTATGTTTATCGCCGACGCTTATCGGAGGTTGTGACACTAGCATGAATAATGCGTCAGTTAAAATTAATTATACATTATTAGTTTCTGATTTATGTCACTTTATAAAACAATACATTCAAGTGCAAGCACCTGTTTAGTACTTTGGGACGTGAGCAGTGATTGGCAATTAAAGTTTGGTGAGAATTCGCAAAAGCTTAATTTAATCATCAATAACACGGCTATTTCCTTGCCCGGACCGAAGATCAATTCATTTCAATTAAGTTTGACCCTCTGAATTCGAATGTGGCAATGTTTTTTGTTGGTTTCTACTTGTTTATGACATATGAGCGTTTAAAAGATGCGCAATTTTTACAGATTTTTGGTTTTTGCCGTTTTTAACTCAAAATCTAGTATTGCTGTGCTAAGAGTGAATATGGAATTAATAGTCGGATATTTTTTCTATTGCTTTAAAATACTTAAATATCTAGCGAATTTTAAGTAAAAAATATATTTTTTTACCGTGCTATTATGCATTAATTGGGCCAGGACTGGTTTTTTATTTCATTTTTTTCTAAATCTTTTTATTCTTATCTTATTTTCTATCTTATTTTCGAGCGGCAAACGTTGCGGTTTAAAAACGTTGCGCTACTATGTAGAATGTATTAGCATCAAGATTATTGTGTATTTATCGGTTTCATTTCGTAGAATACGCTAGTGGTCCATACTTTTTGTCAAGGGACTGTACATACATACATATGTAAATTATATTATGAATAACACCATTTGCCCAAAAAAATAGGATAAAAGCGTAGTAACACAAAAATTTACACAGTTATTCAACGGAAACACTTTCGTGATTATCAGTACATAAGGTTGGAGCTTTTTTTACATACCTAACTATATATGTACGTACATATAGCAAAATAATCGATTTATAACTCGTCTTTATTATAAATGAAAGTAACTGAGCAACTATCATATAGCAGTTATGCTTTCTCTATCCCTTCTAGAGGAGAAAGAAAGGTAAAAAGAAGAGAAAATTATTTGAATCAAAATAAATTTCAAGAAAGATTTAGAGTTTGGACTTCAAAAGAATTTAAAATTACTAAAAAATCGACATGTGTTTTACATTACACACTAAAGTCAAATGGGAAAGAGGGTGGGACAAAAGGGAGGGGGGAGAAATTAGTCTGGTGCAATGTTTAGGGAATGTAATGCTTCATAATGATGATGTCACAATTTAAGTATAATAAATAATCAGCGACGTCGACTAGTGTTTAGCATATTATGCTTTCGAGCAGAGTGGTCACGGGTTCGAGACCCACTAGAGACCCACTGATAGCCAGACCATGGTTTGTGACTCCAGGTCGATCATTTCTTATCAGAATTTTTTTGATTTTCATCGAAACGGTTATTGTAAAAATGGCATCTCCTTTCCAATCTCTCTTTCTAAATCTCAAGTTATACAGCGCTTAGGTTTGGGTTCGCCAATTTGATTATAACATGCTGCAAAAATTTCTCCATAGATGTTTGTATGAATTTGCATTGTACAAAATGTTTACGTATTGTATCTGTACAAGTGCACTCATCGCTTTGAAACGATATGTAAAGGCGAATGTTCATGTCCTATGAAATAAAATAAAACTACTGACCGAAAATAAATTTTACTTCAAAAGCCATTCTTTCAATTCACAATCGTTGTACGAAGTATAGAAAGTATACGAATCTTACATAATGACATTGTATATTACATACAAATGTTAAATAAACATACGAAACATGGTCGATTTCAGCTAAAATACACTTCAAAGAGCAATACATTAAATTCAAAACTTGACCAACAAAACAAGTGCTGGGTAGATACGACACAGTTGCGATTCGAATCCGAGCAGTTCGACGTAACTTTGTAAAACTTGTGTGCACAACACGACATGCAATGAGAGCCATTTCAGTCGAAAAAGAGTACAAAGGAGGAGGGTTCAGGAAACGCCATTGAACTGAAACGCTTTTATATGCAGATCGATTGCAGCGAAACGGAGCTCGCGAAATAAAAGGGAAACGAAAAAACAAAGGGACTTTGGGACTAATGATGCGAGCGCTCGTCCACTGGAATAAATTTGCCCGGGACGAGGAGACGTACCCAGAACATGTATGTATGTAGTAGGTACAGTATATGGGTGCTTATCTCGACGATCTTCGCATGAACGTACCGAGGATAGAATCGTGTCGGACGTTTTGAAATTCATACACGATAAAATTCGCGTAAATGTAACTCGCCCGACCTTATGAAATATTCAATGAGACTCTGTGTAAAGAATCTTAAACAAACAGACGGTAATTTTCAGTGAAAGCGTGCTGGTTAAATCTGTTTGTGTTGTGTATAACAACGTTCATAGTTAGCGACGAGTGTGTGTACAATGTGAGTACTTGCGTTCTGAACAAAATGAAAGTGTTGATTGGAATTCGCGCAAACTACATACATAATATAAGCTAAGGTCACAAATATAGAGCGATCGACGTTATTGAGTTTTTTTTTTAAATGGGTTCGCGACAAATATGCCGATAGCTTCATACCAGTGGCGTGCCGTCCATGGATGCTGTGGATGCTACGCATCCCTTAAAATTTCTTAGTTTTATTTCTCTTTCATTTATTTTTGATCACGTGATTATGATATATACGATCGAATCCAAAATTGACATAAACGAGGATCCTCATTGAAAGGCCGTAGCCGTCTGCGCGACCGGTGCTTATTTACCATCAAGCTTGTATTACCATGGATGCCGAAGTTCTCTATAAATATTTTGCGCATGCGCACAGGTGAGCTGTCACTCTTGCGTATGCGCATGAGTGAGACGACTCTACGGTCGTCTCGCTCGCGCGACATTTGAGCTTGAAGCAAAATCTATTTTTGCGTATGTATGGACTTGATTCGATTTTTATGTATGGACTTTCTTTGATTGATACTTCGTACGTTACGTCCTAAGTTATTTAATTTTATTATTTTATTGTAATTTATTACGTCCTAAATTATTATTTATTATGGCCCTAAATATAAACAAAGTAACAATACAAGTGGATGTATCGCCGTTGTTAATAATAATTGAAATTGTTTCATTAAAAATGTACTAAAAAGGACATTTGCTTCTCTACCATATAATGAAAAAGAGATTAGTGTTAAGAGCCCAAAACCCACACTAATATTGAATATTTATTCAAAAACGAAAACATATCAAAGATATTTTAATAAATGTAAATATGACAATGTTTGGAAGAATAAAATAGAATTTAAAAAATGGCAAAGTTTGAAAACGAATAGTAAGTGAAAGTAAGAAGAGGTGATTTCATATTTACGTGTACACGTGCACTTTGACCGACTCGGATAGTATATTTCTCTGCACATTCAGTAGACCCCCTAGAGCGAGGATTCGCCACTCTATAAATGCTCGAAATCGATTAAATGTTCAATATGGCATGTGTGTTGCTTTGTCAAATACATGTTATTAAACAAGTCTTCTTATGAACAACAAAAGCGTCCACAGATTAAGATGACATTGACATTGATAGATCCTGGTGAGCAGGGACAAGGGGGGGGGGGGGGGGGAGAGACGGTACAAATTCCCAAGACCCGGCAACTTTTAAGGGCCTGGTCGGAGATGTAATGGTCGGAGATGTAAATGAGAAGCTTGCAAATTCCTGTTTGCCCAGCGGTGACTAATTCGTCGACAAAATTTGCCATAAACAGTCATGTATGTACTTACTCTTTTCAATTGGCTTCTTACCAATTTCAAGTAAATTTTTATGAAGTGAAAACATCTTAACACGCAGTAGAGGGTGTAAGATTTGTATATTCGATGAGACCTATTACAAAATGTTGCATCCCCACTTTACTGCGCCGCTAAGGTTTAGGTTAAGGTTTTCCTTAGTCCCATTTTGGTGGAACGCTTGGAAGATTTCCTCCTTCTAATCTTTCTTCTTATATGTAAATCGAACTTGTTCCGTACTCGGTATGTATTTATGCTAAATATCGCATAAGGAAGTTTCAGTTATGTAGTGCGTATTGGAAAATGCATATCAATAAATCAGCATAAAATAATCTATATGTGTATTGTATTAGTGGCGTGACGTGGAAATCTTGCTGTTTTTATCTCACATCCTTAGTAACGTGTATGCGAGCAGGAAACAAGGAGAGTATATAGGTAACGTCATATCACGAATGGAAGGCATGACCGACACAATTCTTTTAATTTATTTTTATTGAATAACCTAATATGCCATAACAGAAGTTACACTGAAAATGAGCATGCGTAGAGTACTAAGGGTTAAAGATGTAATATATAATTTCGAAAGAGACTTTGCATGTACATACATATGTGTATAAGTTTATTTTTTTGGTTCGAAGAGTCAGTCACGTTCAATTTAGTAAAAAAACAAATGAATATTCAAATAAATTTAAATAAAATAAAACTATTCAAATAAATTTAATAAAATGTTTACTATTAGATTAGTTATGTTTAAGCGGTTTATATTACAAATACCGAGCGAAGCCGAGTAAAACTACTAGTATTAAATATTTTAAAAATAAATAAATTGTCTATAAATAAAATTTTATAATTTTTTATCATATGTACATATATGAATAAATTAAATAAATAAAGATGTCAAATAATATGATTCCTATTAAAACTATTCGGAGCACGGAGCAGAGCTGGAGCGGAGTTGGAGCAAGTACTGGGATCTCGGAGCGGAACAACTCAAAAAAGTGGTTGCTCCAGATCTCTGTATATTACAAATACCGAACGAAGCCGGGTAATAACTAGTCACCGGAGCCTGAGGGGGCCGTGTATTGTTCAAAGGTTGTAAATGCATTGTTAAAGGTTTGCCGAACAATGGATAGCACTGACTATCCTACCTCTAGTAATAACACTAGTACAATATAAAGTGGATGATTATGATTCCGATATTATGTCTAAAAATAAATTCATCGCTCAAAGTCGTCCAGTATAATTCATTCACTCGAATCAAACCAAGCAAAGTTTAATTTTAGCTGTTTGACACAATTATGCCACATAAAAAATCATCGAGTGCGACGGGAGAGATTTCCGTGATCTGTCAAAACTGATTATTCCAACTACCAGATGCGTCGCTGTCAGCGAGAAGCGTGGTAAACAAACAGCGACGGGTCCCCCAATAACTCTCATGTGAATCACCGAGAACTGACAATCTCTCCTGCCACAAACGTACGTCTTGAGCGAGTTTTCCGCCCACCTGCTTGAGAGCTTGCATGATTGGCGTCCTCTGTCAAATCTCCCATCGAGGAGTCTTCCGGTGGGTTTCGACCACGAATTCATGATGGTCGATGCTGGCAACTGACAACGAAGCAACGTCAAGATGTTCCCTCGAATGACATGTTTGACATAATATCCCCGGTATACAAAAATAAATAAAAATAAAATCAAAATCCAGGACCGAAGTGGATCCATCCACTGTACTTAAAATAACTGCTTTCATATTTTTTGCCGAAGTTAATAGAATTGCTATTATACAGTTGATTTCATTTTTGAAATTGACAAAATTTCGTTTATTGAAGAGCAGATAAACCAGCAGCGTGGTCTAGTGGTGAGTATTGAATTCTTTCGTGCTTGATGTCACGGGTTCGATTCCCACTAAGAGTCTCATTGTTGGCCAGACCTTGGATTGTTGAGGTCGATCATTTCTTATCAGAATTTGGCAATTTTTCATTGAAACGGTTCCTGTAAAATTGGCTTTTCCTTCCCAATTTTCTGTTGCAAGCCTTGAGTTGTTGTTATAACTCAAGTTTCGCCATATTTCTCACCATAAATGTCTCTGTGATTGTTTATCGAATGTAAAAATTCGTATTGCTACATGAAAAATGTTATTAATCGTATTTATACGATGTTTGTAATATATGACCATAGATGTCAGGTATTGTTTCGATTGACATGTATATGTATGAAATAATTGTGTATTTAGATGTCTCGTTAATTGTGATTTTTCAATTTCTTGTAATAAATTAGCCATAGTGACCTGGAGCTAATCTGTAATGTCACTATGGCGAATTTGCAAAAAATAAATAAACGCGTGAATGGTATCAACGATGTGAAGTCGCCATAGGGGGTTGACCGGGCCGAATAGGTTTGAATGCATATTCACTGTCATTTTCCTGTCAACACGATCGAATATCACGCAAAAATAGCGAAAAGCGATCTCGGTTCAATTTAATATATTATACATACGTACAGTACCGAGGGTTACATTTTAAATATTAAAATTTTCAACATGTGCCGGACACGATATCGAATTTACTATTACTTAGAGAAGGTTGATAGTTTAAAATTTAAATAATGCAGTGAGAAAGGCTCTCGCGCACGCGATCGCCTATTATTTTAAAATTGACGAAGTTTCAACCTGTAATAGTTAACCCGAGTCTGCCATTAACCATACCACTTTACCTCATCGATGCGAGCACGCTATGCAGTAATCCTTTACGTTGAAAACAGTACAAAAAGTACACCATTAGCACTTGATACGATCGTAAAGTTCGCACGTTGTTGCAATTAAAGAATTTAAAACTGATTTATTGTAATTTATCTATATTATGTATAATATTACTATGATGGCCTTTATTCTATCTATCTATATGTATGCTATCAAAATAAAAATTAGTTTTGTATAAAAAAAGATTAAAACAATATATAAAAATGTATAAAAAATATAGTCCCGGCTTAGATGAGAAAATTCTTTATGTGAATCAAAATAGTATGTATGTATACTAGATGATAAATAAACGTAAAGTATTAATGTAATTAAATATATTACTTAAAACTTTGGGTCGCGGAAGGAAGAAATTATACAAGGATAGAAGAGATAGAAAAGGTAGACGTCAAACAAGCGGCGAGAACGATTTGGCCAAAAAACAAACACCGCATCGGCCATTTCAATTTTATAAAAACATATTTTGATCATTCATTGTATAACCTATTAGTGAAGTAAAAATATATATGAGAGATAATGAGAGCCTATAATGCAAATTTTATAAGATATAGTGTGAAAAAGATAAATTATAGGTGTCTAAACAACTAAAATCTGAATAAACGTGTGGGGGGGGGCGGAAAGTCAAACAAATAAGGCTACTGGATGTTGGCAGTGAGCTGCCACCGACTCCAAAATTTTTGGTTTCTTAAACATGTTTATAACGATTATATTTCACAAGCGGACACGGTTGAAATCTCTATCAGGGGCCAAACCTCACATAATGGCAAAGTTTCAAAGCGATCAGAAGAATGTAGGAAGTTTGTCAGACCAATTGATGCAGTGAAATTAATAAAAAAAAACCTTGTAAAAAAACAATTTGAACAATCACATTACACAATCAATTCATTATCACAGTAGCAACTTTTTGTCAACTTATTTACGTCTTTTTGAAATTTACCGCTAAGACACAACGTTCAAATCTCAGTATCGGAAATTCAATCATCAACATTATGTATGTATGTATATGTAGTTATCCCTCAGATTAATTCTCAAATAATAACTATAATACATCGTGGGACGAAACAATGGGATACAAACTCGAGCGATTATCGCCGTTGAACGCACGAAATCAACTAATTTCATCTTCCAATTGACGTGAAATGTTTACAATCCCAACACACGAACGGGTAATAATAAGAGAACGACCCAAGTGATTGCCGGATCACTTTCTAAATGATTGCAGGCTGGAATACACGACCACATACATATGTATCTGTGTGTGTGCATTATACGCGCGTTTTTAATGACATTTACGTTCACGATTTCTCTGATTTATTACGCGCCGTGTTTCGAGACACGACAGACAGGCCCGCTTCACGATACGAACAGGCCGTTCGCTTTTCCAGTCAGATGACTGAATTATTACCGGTGGGTCAGGTGCACGACTGCACCGGATAACGCAACACTGCGTAATCGCGTTTTTTATTTCATTTAGGATTCCACATAAATACATTCACTTCGGACAAATGACAGTATGTAATACAGACGTCGTGTATAAAGCATGTCCGCAAACACGCTTTTCTACTTAAGAATTTTGAATATATTTTTATATACATATTTCACGAATACATATATACATAAATATTTGTGCTCCTATTTGAAATGTAAACTTATTTATTATTCATTCAAGTTTGGACCATTGTGGCATTACATGAGTCCCACAACGGTCGAAAAAATACGGAGAAATGAGAAAAATAAGTTATTTTTCTCATTTCTCCGTATTTTTTTAATGTGAATGTGAAGTGAATGTTATTTTAAATAACATTCACTATATAACACTAGTGTTGGGCCCGTTGATTTCGAATACGAATTGAAACTCGAATAAAAATAAAGTTAAAGATATTGAATCGACTGGTTTCGGAAAGAAATTGATGCACAAATTAGAAATCACGAATGACAAATTACGAAATGATTACAAATTACGTTTTGTGCATCGCCGACGCCTTTGCCCCCAGCGCCCCCGATGCCTCCGACGCCCCGGGGCCTTCGCTCCCAGCGCCACCGACGCCTCCGTTTGGTTGTTAAGCGAATTTTGCTGACACTGCCTGAAACTGGTGAACGTAGTTTTTCGACACTTAAAACTTATCTCCGGTCCACAATGTCACAAAATAGACTTTCCAGTTTTGAAACTCTATCTACTGAAAATGATATCGCTGAAAATCTTGATTTTTCAGCTTTAATTATAGATTTTGCTAAAATAAAGACTCGGAAAGTTCACTTCTGAATTATCATTTTATTTATTTATTTTTAACTCCACCTGGAGTTGGTTGTTCTTGTTAACCACTTTCCTGTCGGTTCCAAGTCCGGATAAAAAGGATAGTAACCAATTTATTTTAAAAAATTCTAGGGGCGCTTAGAAAAAATTGCCCAAGGGCGCCATAGAGTGTAAGGCCGGCACTGGGTTTAACCAAGATAAGCTCGTAGTATAAGAAATCACACACAATGCTATGACAAATATGTATCCAGACCGTCAAGAGGATACAAAATCCAATTTATACAAGAATTATTTTTTTAACTTGACAGGACAAGGATAAGTAGCTTGCGAGAGGACACAGGGTGTTTGCGCTCGTGCCAGGTAAAGGCAAACAGAGTGCAAGTGCAAACACACTACCGAAAGAAAGAAACCAACAAGAGACCGACAACGTCAGTAATCCCGGTGCAGTGTCGCAGTTTCCCGCTGCATCCTATGCAGATAGATCCAGGACCAGAGTTGGCTGCAGATTAATTTCCGTGCTTTTGAGAGGGAGACCCGACACCAGGATTACTAATGGAATTAACAGCGTTCAACGCAGATTCAATTAAACGCTTCGACGAGCCACCGAGCGCACATTTCAGTATCACGTCCCACCCACACAAGTGCACGTTTGCAAATAGCGATTAAACAGAATACAAAAGAATATATTTGTATGCGTCTAACAAATTGTAATTTATTAAATGTAAGAGCTTTGGTCGCTGAATAGGTACATATAATATTACGTTGATTAATTATGTACAAATGCATATACAATGCGACAAATTATATTAGACAACGTATTTGTGTATATTATAATATATAGGCATCTATGGAGATGTCTGAAGACATATTAATCCGCCAATTAGTGACAATCGATTGCGCGATTGCATTGTGTTAAGCAAGCTGCATTGAGTGAATTCCAGGAGCTTAGAAGAGGAGGACAAATACCACTAGTACATATGTACATAGATGCATTCGTCAGAAGTTGTACCAAATGTCGAAGGGTGATTTAAAAATTCTCAATACACCTATAATATTATAAGAATCTTCTAAAATTAGAAGATACATGTACATACATACATACATAGTTGATTCTGACAAGCCATTGTGCTCTCAAATATCATATATGAAGTGTTTTAAAAAATGCACTTTTTAATCAATTCCCGTTACCTTTATAATCTTTATAACCAGCGAAGTTGAATAGTGGTTTCCATATTATGCTTTCGAGCAGAGTGATCTTGGGATCTTGTTTTTAGAGTACAATTAAAAAATATTTTGACTAAAATATAACATAAAATTTTGTATTCCAAATATTGTGAGCAGACTCTCGTTCTAACACTCGATGACCACAATCGAATAGTAATCTGAGCACATTAAAAACTTTAATTATTAAAGACGTTTAATGAAACTTATTGGATTTTTTATCTAAAACCACCCAAAACCGCATAAGAAAACATTCTTTGAAGTATTGACCATTATTACCATGATAGATAAAATGATAAAATTCAAATGTTAAATTTTGTGTTAATTCACATGTTAAAGTTTTTTGACATGTATGTATGTATATGTACATGTACATGGTTTTAGCATTGCTAAAAAGAAATGTTGCTGTTGACACACAAAGACGGGTTTTGCAAAATCAAAGATGTTGAAGAGGGTGCATTATGGTATATAGTTTTTATAAAGTATAAGAAAATACATCATAATTTCAAAAAGTAAGAATATTTGTTAATTATTATTTGATTTTTTTTTATAAATATTTTAACTACCAATATTAGGATACAACTTTTTTTTTAGTAAGGAAAAAATCGGGGGGGTGGGAGGTCGTAAAAATTAAACACCGACCTGGTTCTTTTTTATTTAGCACTACACCACTGATTATATGCTATACACTAGTCTATTCTGCTGGTTTGAAAGAGGTTGGACATTATGAATGTTTTCTTTCTAACTTTCATCTACCGAGCAACGCCGGCTAGTTACACACACATTCTATAAACAACGGCAGGCGATTTCATCAAAATATTACTCACGCGGGTTGGGTCCTTTTTACACAACCACACCTCCCCAATTCGCACCGCGCTCAACAAAAGAATTTGTCGGAAACAAGTGTACATACGTAATATGATTACGATATAAAACCGGTGTTATAACACGTGCGCGTTTCGGGGGCAATGCACTTTGCCAACACGGCTCCTTATCTACAACAGCGTTTCCCAACATCACTGCGAATAATCATCAGTCCGACCCACCAAAATGATCCACGACAAAACGAACACCTGGCAACAAAAGTGAACGAGTAAACAATGGCAACGCAAATATGTAAATAAATAACATCAGTGTGCCAGTTTTGACCAGACGGGTTGAATCGATCCATTGGGGAAAGCCAGCTGAACGTTTTACACGCAGTTTCCCACGTGTCATTGAGTCGACCGTGACGTCTGTGCACTTTCACGTTGCATTGGAGGTCAATAGCGAAGTTGCCGCCAAATACCGGTTCGGGAAAGGTGGGCTCGAGACCAAAGCGTTCGGAGACAAGAGGAAGTAGCGTACCGCACTCTATGTACCAGTTGAAATACGATGCTAGTATACAAGTCGACTGTGGCCAAGAGGATATCATCAATTTGTGAACAATCACTTGCGTAAACTGCTATCCAACTTCCTGGAGGATGCGTGAATAGTGAACTGTGCGGTTTCTAAGCGGGCCTTTTGTGGGAGTCGATAAAAATAAACTGCGATAAAACTTACTGGAAGTACCACCCATACTATAAATAAACATCTAATGTGTAGCTTGGTATAAACTAAATGGCATATTACGTACAATGGTGAGTGAATTGATGTTAATTCTAAGGAAAATTGACACTTGAAGAAGCCGGGTGTTTTCAGAAATCTTCCGGAATTGACCCACAAATGGTTGGGTCAACTGATTGAGGTGAGGTATCTCAAAATTAGCTTGATAGCTAAAATATATATAAATAAATAAAATAAAAATAAAATGCATAGAGACAAGTTGTTGAAAATAAAACCTCTCCGCGATAGATACAGAGACGAAAGTTATGGAAACAACCTGTGTTGGTGACATAATTGTGTTTTAGAATTCATTATCGTGGTTTGAGCACGCACAGCCCTTGTGGTCAATTCATATACATATATTTCTACACTAAATAATGCACTGTATTAATATGTGTTATTTATAATGCCTTCGCACATCACCCTTTCACTCCCCCCTTATTCCATCCACATTCTTGTAAACTTCCATCCACATTCTTGTAAGTTTGTGAGAAAATTCATCTGAAGATGAATTTTCTTGAAAAGTTCTGATCAACCTCTACTCTTCAGAAAAGCAATGGCCAATACACAATTTTAGCTTGGACATATTTTCCGTGAAGTGGGGGTAGGCCATCTTAAAATCCCTAACTCGGTGGTTGCGTTCATGCTAACCACTGAGAGGTTGCATTTTCGGATCTTCATCAACTCGGTTTATGCCGTAGGGGCCACCAATTTTAAATATGTATATTGTAAAATTAGCTCGCACATACCCAATTTATGCAGATTTGCGACACTGTGTTTCTATCTGTCTTTTTCTCGTGTTTAGATCGAATTGAGGATTGGACCGATAATTGATAAATTGTTTTATTAATTTAAATACCATATATGTCGGAGCAACCTGCATCAGGAGGAAATATAAATTACGGAGATATATTACACAGATTTTTCACCTACATTGAAAATCTAACTTAATAAACACATCAAATTTATCTATATTATAATATAGATAATATTTAATAAGCAAGTGGAAAACCTACATACATACATACATACATAAGATATTATACTCGGATGAAATTAAAAAAAAGTTAGTCAACATATTTTATAATATGGCTGCTTTCTAGCATCTTTCGCCTACGTAATCGAAATGTACTCAAAAGAAGAGTAACGGTTACTAACTGACCTTCGGCTTTATTTACTACCAGACAAAAACAATTAGCTAATGAATTAACCCCTCATGCCAATCTAGTTATTTAATCTAGCATTCAGGGTTACATACCCAAACACAAAACAAACAGAATTGAGCACACACACACATAAAATTGATAGCACTTTGTAATCGAAGGACAACGAATGACACAATCGTATCCACTGAAGCGAGACACACAAACCAAATGTAGCAGACGAACGTATCTACAGTGCACGGAGAGTAACTTTCGAAAGAGTCATAAGAAGATCCAAAAGAGCAAGCAAGAAACGGACCGAATATAAAAGAAGGCGCACTTATCTGAAGGGATCGATCTCTAAATCGTTTATTACTGAACAATATACAATAAAGTTGTAATGGTTCAAAGCACAAACGCTTTGCGCGATCGCATACAAACCGGTTTCCTCCCCTTCCCTTCCCTCCCCTCCCCCAACACGGACAGACAGACGTACAGAGAAACAAATTAGTAGAAATCCAACTTGACATTTAAGTGCTTAAATCATAGCATAACAAGAAGCGAACGTTGTTTATCTCGACGTACTGTTTTATTATACATGCTCGAGTATAAAACGTGAACGAATACAAATTATTTTAGTTTTTTACTGCTATCCTCTTCTATGCATGTATGTACACATGTACAAGTACATGTGTTCGTACCTAACGATGTGAAATTTATACGACTTGAGTGCTATCCGAGATACCCGTTCGAAAAGATGCGCACGTCATTTATTCAGTTCGATGTAAATTCGACATTGTCTCAAAGACACTGTTTAATGCATTGAGTTGAAGGAGACTGTGTCTGGGACAAGATTTTGCCCGAAGATGGAGAGCTGAAAATTCTGATATCTCAATAATTTCCACTTATGTACACAAACCTAAAATGGCTTCTAAGGGCGAAATCACACAGGGAAGAACGGCACGTCGTGTGCTTGGCTCCCCGCTGTGGGGGTCTCCTACATTTATTCAAATATGGGATACACCGTTGTCGATCACTGTCAAGCAAGGATAAATACAACGATATAATTTTACCGAAAACAATCCAGGGGAGTAATTTTGGGACGGTTTGTGCTGGGCGTTCCATGAATATGTGCAAGGCATTCCACATTTTTTTCACATGTTTAAAACTATCTATACAAAACCGTGTGCCACGTTCATCGCTGTGTTTTCCCCCCTTAATTATAAAATTCAAGATACTTGTAAAATCATAACCTTTAGTCAGCATTTGAAGAAAAATCGGATCCAAATCTCAAAATTGTATTTGATAAGTTTCGATTCGAAGAAAGTGTCTTTGAAACGAATTTCCAAACAATATTGGAAAATTTTTTAAGATTACGCATAGTAAAAATCGATATCTGCGATACGAATAACGAAAATCAGTGAGATTATCGTCGTGCTTTTGTCTGTGGTAACTTGAATTTATTCAGGAAATTATATACTGCAACGTACAGATTAGATAATTGGTTCACCATCACTCGACGTATGAACAAGCTGTATACAACAGCCAATAAGGTCTTGCGACCCATCGACCAATAAACTATCTGTGTTGAGAGTACACGTTATATTTCGTTCCGTGCTTCATTCGGAGCTGGCTCGTCGACGGAATAACAATAAACTACCTCTACCACTACTACCGCGTCTTTCACTCCGATCTCGGAAACCCTTCTACACGTCCACGCTACAATATTTTGAAGTAAATCTTTACAAGTGATGTATACATGTACATACATACAATAGTGAATTGCTTTGGTGGTGACGTCTGCGTCAAGAATCGTTGCCTTTTTTCACCCTTCTTGAAAATTACTTCATAAACCTAACCTCTTTCAAAACTGATGTTTATATACAAGTAGATTTTGCGTAAGATGTTTTGCTTTTGTAGTATGTATCTATTCACGAAATATTAACTGAATGCGCTGAGAAATTAATAAAAAAATCAATATCATATTGGAATCAAATCACTTACTATAAGATTTTCGTTTGGAGCTGATTAACCGAAATCTTTAAATCAACTGTACAATATGTATGTACATATATCGATGGCTTGGTGCATAGATATTGTATGTCCATAATTGAATATTAAGTTTGTAAACGCTGGAATAATTCAGGTTTTTCTTTTCAAGGTATGTGGTTATGTGGTATACTATATCTGTGCACCAAACCATCGACATGTTTGACAAGTGATTAAAAAATGACGCTTCAGAATGATGCTATTCTACATATGTAAATATGTAGTTTATTTTTGATAAATAGCAATTTTAACCAACGGCGTGTACTAGTGGTTAGCATATTATGCTTTCGAGCAGAGATGTGACTCCAGGTAGATCAGAATTTGCCAATTTTTTTGATTTCATTGAAACGATTCCTGCAAAAATTGTCATTTTCTTTCCCATCTTGCTAATCTCAAGTTATTCAGCGTCTTGAGGTTCGCAATTTGATTATAAAAATGTCTCCATATATGTCACTGTGAATGTTTGTATGAAGTCGCATTGTATAAAATGGTTATGTATGTTGATTGATTGTATTGTATCTGTTCAAGTGCACCCGTCACTTTGGAGTGATCTGTAAAGGCGATTGTTCATGTGCTATGAAATAAAATAAATAAATAAAATATAAATTATGATCGACCGAACATTTCGGCAACAGTCGAGCGATTGTCTCGATTAAGCCAAGCAAATTCAGTTCATATAACCTTCAGAGATTAACCGAAACGTACTGAACCGATTCTGCATACTATGCACTTGCATATGTACATACACATACATACATATATGTATGCTTCAACAAGACGGACACAAAGGCAACAAGCAGATCCGAAAACCACGACGACAATCAACACAAAGCTCGTCCGTAACATGACCTGGAATACGAAAATCCTGACAACTAATAACAACGAACACTTAACATATAGGCATCAAAAGGCAGCGGCGAGCAATTAAGCTGACCACCTCATGAATATGCGAACGCACGCCGTGGACAAGAGAGGAGGGTGTATCCGAAAACGCGTTTCGGGTGCATGCATGTTCCCGGCCGTATTTAGCGTTCATTACGTGTACGTACATACGTAGGCTGCTCAAAATGTTCTCAGAGAGCGCTATATTTATAACTAATTAATGCTAGCGTAAACTTATTTTTAATTGAACATGTACATACACTCGCCTTTACAGATCGCTCCAAAGCGTACTAATACAGATACAATACAATAAGGTAAAAGTCGGAATTCTTGACAGGGCGGCGACCGCTAGGTCGGAAGGGAGGCTCGGTCGACCCGCTCCTTCCTGTGATTAGCTACTCTTTGCGATGCCAATAGTATTGCCGTGCCCTGAATTAACTCGACTTTTACCTGATGAAATACTCCGACATATACTGCCTGGTTCAATACAAATACATCTAAATATGAATTAAAAAAGGCACGCGTTGTGCCAAATTGACGCTTCATATTTCTTTTCACACGCTTCTACATATTTTCCACATTTTGCGTATGTATTTCACTATCAATTATAACCCCTTTACCGGAGTTCGGAATATTTCCGTACGCTGCCCAACCGTCCGAAATTATATCTGAACCTGGCAGTATATGTCGGAGTTTTTCATCAGGTAAAAATCGAGTTAATTCAGGGCACGGCAATACTATTGGCATCGCAAAGAGTGGCCAATCACAGAAAGGAGCGGGTCGACCGAGCCTCACTTCCGAGCCTAGAGGTTCAGCCCTCCCTTCCGACCTAGCGGTCGCCACCCTGTCGAGAATTCCGACTTTTACCTACAATAATACAATTAATACAAGCATTTTTATACAATGCAAACTCATACAAACATCTTCCACAATATGGAGAGATTTTTGTAGCATAATGTATGTAAAAACAGACATGACGTGTGTGGATATGTGACTATGTGTATGGGTATGTGGCAGACGTGTGGACACACCCAATCAGAGCAAAGTATTAGAGACGCGGGGAAGCGTGGTAGCGGGAGGTATAGAGCGACATTTGACGACAGGCATGTGCGACGTTTGGCCGAGTCATGGGTGACACATACACACACACACACACTTCTTTCAACATTTCGAACGGGTTGGATTGCTGAACGCGTAATGCGCGCATTTTTTATTACGATTAATATTCCGTGCCTTGCCTATAAATTAACTTACTAAATATTTACATTATAACATTTATTTTAATTCGTGTATCAACTCCTTTCCGAAACCACCCTTTGAAATCAACGGGCAGAACACTAGTTTTGTTATAAAATTGCCAAGACGCTAAATAACTTGAGATTTGCAAGAGAGATTTGAAAGGAGATGCCAATTTACCGGATCCATTTTAATGGAAATCAGAATAACCTATGAGTGAAGTAAAAATATATATGAGAGATAATGAGAGCCTATAATGCGAATTTTATAAGATAGTGTGAAAAGATAAAGTTATAGGCGTTTAAACAATTAAAATCTGACAAGATGAGTGGATGGCGGAGAGTCAATCATATAAGCCTACTAGCTATCAAACGTCACCTTCTTCAAAAATTACGCCAAATTAGAAGTGTGTATTACGATTATTTTTCACCATCGAACTATCAGAATCGATTTAAATTTACACCGTTTACCAAACCGCGCAAAATGGCAAAAGACGGGGCTGCACGATATTCAACGTACATATATTTAATTTCATAGCTGTTTGCAATAGGAAGAAAGATTCAACTGAGACTCTTATTGGCTAATTGTAATCGCGTTAAGATATGCAGCAAACATCCACGAAATACGATATAGAAGGGTGAGGATACCATATTTTAACAGGTTATAACTTAAATGGAACGTAAGCTGAATCATAAAAGGCTTAATTAAATTTGCTGTATTTTATTTACATTATCTGCGAACTTTGTGATCGCTCACCCCCCCCCCCCCCCCTCCCTCCCGTACTTAATATGCCATGGGATCCATCTGGTTACTCGTATGTATGGGGATGTGTGTACGTGCCCACATGTCCGATAGTCATAGTCAAATTAGTGTGCTCACCTACGGCCGAAATTTAATTAAAACCGATAGATTGAATTGCGTCGTTCCCTACACGCTGAAATTAATACCTAAATGAAACGCGACCGGAAAATTAGGCCGATGTATTCGAAAATCAATCGAGTTTCTCAATTCAAGACGGGTGTGTGTGTTTGAACGTTTGAATTGCTAAATGAAGGGTGGAATTATATCAAAGGAAATATAATATGAAGTTATGACATTACAGTATTACACACTTGCTCACTTGGTAGTCGTATCAGCATGAAGGTTGTATTAACCTTATTTGGAAGTATGCAGGGTTTGAATTATGGCCCGTCAAAATTAAAACACGGCGCGCACGGAAAAACACGGACGCGCAAGGCGCTTACGGGCGAACATCACTTGCTGAAGCACTCGCTCATGCTAGAGAGAGTACAGAGAAAATTTGTTAGCTTTTTCTACCTTTACTACTTATGAGACTTTGGGAACCCATATATATTTAGGTTACCCATATATATTTCCGAGCTAATTGGTGATGGGCCCGTTGGTTTGGGCCGGGCCGCACCGTGCGACTTGCGAGCGACTTGGTTGAGGGCGACGAGACCAATGCATGCAGGCAGATGGGACATGCCACACCCGTCAACTTGTTTGTCGCACACATTTCCATACATTTTTTCGTGTCGCGCAACTAGTCGGCCGACAAAGCTGCACGGTGCGGCCCAGCCCTTTCAGCTCTTTTATTACTTACCTCCTTTTATTTCGTACAGACCCTCAGTTTGGAATGCTTTTTATAAAAATCCTAGGGGGTGAGTGTTGGTTGGCCTCGAGCTTTGGGTGCCCGAGAGACAGAGAATCTCGCTCTAGAGTTCTGTTTCAATGTCCTTGCGAACTCGGCCCTTTCAATGGCCATTCGACTGCTAAACGTGCTATCGAGCGTCTTTTTTACGCATTACGTCTAATTTTACGCATTACGTCTATAGCGGTCATCCGCAGTCAAAGAGTTAAGAATACTTGAGAAAGGCAGCATAGCCGATGGAGGCGTTTATTATTAATACATAAGAGTTATATGATAATACAAATATCAAATAATTAAGAAAAGGAAAGAAAATAAAAAAGATAAACTGAAGAAATAAAGAGCTACAGAAACCCGATTGTTTTTGAGGAAATCGTGGAGTTTATTTTTAAAAAGATTTATGTTACTGATTCATTGGATGGACTATTCCAAATTTAAACCATTCTAATTGAAAAAAAAAAGATTCTCTTTAATTACTAGCCTCTTCTTACTTCGATTTAGATTTTTTCGCTTGATTTCGTCTGACGAAATTTGGTTTCTTATCCGATCGTTTTCAAACTTTGCTGTTTCGCTCGGATTATGATGGTGAAAAATAATCGTAATAGGCACGTTTGAAAATACTCCATTATGTGTAGATTGGCTAGGGAGACGTGTTGGGTTTTCCTAGTAGACGAGTAGAATTTTAAAAGTTTGGTAAGCATCTTCTCACTATTAAATAATAAAATTAAAGTAAGCATTCATATGCAGTTGAGAGCCAAACATATTTAATTGAATACATGCAAACGATTTCAGCATATAATAAGAGATATAAAAAATTACCACTTACACGAAAACCATGTGAACTGTATAAGAGGTATTTAAAAATAACCGAATACGTACGTACTTTCAGAAAACCAATCTGATCTGAAACGTGGCTTTCAGCAAAAGAACTGTCCAATTTAAAATGCTAAAAATCAGATCCCCCCCGTACACAATCCAACGCTAAAAGTCCTTCGGTGGGGTTTTATTATCGAGTCGTAAATATTTTATCGCAAGATCAATGCCTCGAGTGGAGGAATGGTCCGAATTCACCGACGAAACGACTCGTATATAAAACGCGTCATTTCGAATGACAAAAGCTGGGGAGTGCAGCGCAGTGGCAGCAATGGCATAATCTATCCAGTCAGATAACGGATTACGTTGAAGTGAGCAAACCATGGCAACGCGACCGACCAACGTTATCATAGTCTGAAGGCAAAATGGGAAATCCAAATTGGCGAGCGAGGACTCTGCCGAATTCAATT
Organism: Arctopsyche grandis; assembly: GCF_051622035.1. NCBI lineage: Eukaryota > Metazoa > Arthropoda > Insecta > Trichoptera > Hydropsychidae > Arctopsyche > Arctopsyche grandis. The sequence goes on from NC_135367.1 coordinate 3,146,452, forward strand.
ACGGGTAGAGAACGAGGCGGCGCCCCGGCTACGCCAGCCACCGTAATTGGAGTCGAATTAAAACTGTATCGGCCTTAATGCCCGTACCCGTAATGGGCCCGGTAATTGCTTTTGACGGTGGCTATCTGTATCCCATCACGAAAATAAAATAAAAACGTCTATGCGATCGGTTAAGAAGACCCTGGTTTTAATACCAATCGAACGTGGAAATCGTAAAACTTCGATAAAAGCACTCTCGCATGAGTCGCTTCGTCGACTCATATTGTACACGTGTGTGTTTGGGGGTATTATCGAGCTCGACAGCCATTTGAATGCATTATTGGCTTCCTTAAATTTAATCCTCTTTCAGTACGACTGCATAGTGTTTGATTTCATCCGAAAAGTAAAATAAACTCGAACATAGGTAATAGACCGGTTGGAGGCAGTGGCGTTGCTAGTAATTTTGGACATACTAAAAAAGTTTATAATTAAAATTGATTTAATTTACTTATTACTGAAAGATTTTTTTGAGTTGGCGAGTGAACTTAAATGAATTATATTACATAATTTTTTTTTAATTATATAAAGAAGAGGGTGGGGGGATTAATAACAATGTTCAACAAATGACGATTTTTTTTTTTGGTTCAGAGACGAGATATGACTTTTCTTATAGATGTAAGCTCAGTGAACACGAATCTGGTAATAAAAAATGTTGATTGGCTCGAGATTCGGAGATATACACTTTTTCGGTCGATGTCGCAAAATCTGTCAATTTCCTGTTCAAAATGAATATTGGAATGTATAGTCGGGTATTTTATCTTTCATTTATAGTACTTTTCAGCTTTCAAATCTCTCCAAGTAGTCGTCCAGTTCAAATCAAAAGTCAAAAGTATGTAAGTATTTTCACTTGGGATTTTTTCCCACTGTTAATACTACTTTATTGAAACATGTTTATTGGGATAGTGTTCTGGCCACACTATTTTTGGTTTTCGTTTAAAAGGGTTAATTGGAAATGTGCTGAATTTTAAATCGGTAAAATTGCGAGCTAAAAACTCGTACTAGTGAAGCACGGTTTTGTGCTAAAATCCTTGTATTGACGTAGGTTTGACAGTGGTCGATAGCGGTGATTCCTATATTTGAAGAAATGTAGGAGAAACCCCTTGCGGATTTTTCACCACAGGAGGCCAACAGCATGCCCATGCCGTTCGATCCAGTTTTTGCGCCTTATCCCTGCTCAGAACAGAGGAATGGAAACGTGAAAAAGTGACACATTATTTTCAAAAAACATCATATGAACCACAATTTGATTGATTAAATACAAACAAGGAACCAAAAGAAGAAAAATTCTGTTGTTTTTTGATGTTCAAAAAAATCTAATCAACCCACTATCCATATTTATGACATCGAATTGAATAATAAACCAACGTTAATAAATGCAAACGAAGGATTCGGGCGATCGTGCCAGTTAACGAAGAGCGTATTTAGCGTGGGAGTACAAAGGATAAACTGGGGAATGTATCGTCATACTCATCTCACGTGCTTTGTGGGTATTAATGAAATCATGCGCACCAAGATTACATATATTGTACATATGTATATAAAGCGCGTATTATTGATAATAACGTCGAATAGTCAAGAGACACTTCTATGTACATACAAACTGAATCAAACAACGACAAAGCCACAAATAATACCAAGTAAATTAACCTCACTGAAGTTGAAACTTTCGAGAAATAGACTATGAAAGCCGGCTTTCAATTCGACTTCGCATTGCGGTTCAAACAAACATAAATTTGATTGTTTGTATACTAGTGGCCCGGTGCACGCAAATGTCAATTGACAGACTGTGCAGATCCACATCAAATATTAGATTATTTGATGACGGCAATGAAGTCTCTTTCTGAACCTGGTGATTTCGTAAAATTCCAAACAATGGAATCATGTTTGACAAGTAGAATAAATAATGAATAGACAAACACGCGCGGTTGTTCTATTTTGCAACTGACCGCATTCACCGCAAATTGCCCGCTTTATGAGCGCATCGCTTTATTTTATCAAATCCGCGATGCGATTTGGTATCAACGATTACTTACATTTCGCCTCGCATGCAATTTGCAAAATAACAGTTTATCGGCTTATCAGTTCAGCTTGACAACATTGAAAAGTCGTAAAACATTAAATTAGCTAGACGGCAACATGATATTAGTCGCAGCATAAGATAGCGCTTATGTAAATACATATGTAGGTACGTTCATATGAACATGGGTACATAATGAGAATACATTATTTTATTTTATTCTCAGTTTCAGAATATTTGTTAGATTTTGCTCAAAGATTTTAGGGATTTTCAATATCATACATATGTATATATGTATGTATAATATAATATATGTGAGACCTTAATCTTAATCATTGTTTCTAACCAAGAAGTAATATTTTCCTTATACTTTGGAAGAAGGTTAGGTTTACTATTTTCTTTCCCAGAGAGGCATGAAAAGTCTTCAAATGAAGTAAGTGTCCATAAAAAAACTATAACAATTTTCATTTTCACTTTTTTAGAATTCAAGATATTCGAACCAAGGCTCGAAATGGACGGGAGTGCCGTTCCCTTTCGTGAAATCCAAAAACGGAGCACTTCCTATCGCGAAAAATCCGAATCTTCCGTACCCTTTCGTTAGTTTTGAAAAAAAATTGAAATTTAATAATTAATGCCGAAAATAATATGCCAATATTGAATCACAATTGTTGACTGTAAATGCTTTATGAAGCCGAAAACCATTTAAATTATTATTATTTTTAATAAGCTGCGTGCACCAATGTTACTTGAAAATAGCGGATTCCAAATTCCAATTCCCAAAGGATCAATATTAAAATTGGTCTGTCAATATTCAATCAAATTGGTCTGTCTTGTAAGTCTCTCTGACGAAAAAACTTTTTGTCTGCGGCATACTTTTTTTAAATTCAACGATTTAAGATTAAACTCAACCGATTACGATGGAACTTTCAGGATTTGTTGTATGCATGTCCGGGAAGCTTACTGTGAAAAAAAACCTCTTAATAATAATATTCGTAATTACGATTTTACCGACGCGAAAGTTTGAAGCGCCATTTTGTAGTCAAGGAAATGTGTTCGTTGGTAACTACACTACCAGTTGGTTTATGACGACACGGCATTGAGGAGACATTTGTAGAGCTCCAACCGTCACTTGAAACGGGAATTGTATGCCTTATTCTGGCAATCAGTTAGTGTATAATATAATAAAAAAAATCAAAAGCATGTTTTTAAAATTATCGTGGCCTCCCATTCGCGAAAATTACCATTTCGAGCTCTGATTCTAATTACGTTGAGCTATGAGAATGGGAAGAAGCAAAAATCCTGCTCGCGCACACGTCTGTAAGGCTGTGCGACAAAAACAGGGAGATTTTCACGACTAAATAGAACCTACATAGCTAAAGAAGAACGGCAAACAAAGTTAAAGCGAATATAACAGACATTATTGGTTCGATTGTCTGATTTTCATTCGTTTTTGGAAAATGCCGTCAAAACGATCGGCCGTTTGAGTAACGTCGTAAGAATAAACGCGAATGCGGTTAGATTTCAGCGATAACCCCTTTCGCGTGAACGGCCGTAGTAAAAGCTCGCTCCTTTGAAGAGGCACTCGAGAGAGCTTTCACATTTTGGCGGGTACGGAAGCAAACGACGTCAAAACATTCGCAAAGCGCGAATAATTCCCCCTTTGGAGCGAACACGCGAACTGCAGCGCAAACGAGCGAACACACTCGTACTTTTCAGCGCCATTACGGCAAATAAAGGAACCCGCCCGTTCCCTCTGAAATGTGTGCAAAACTAGAGAAAAGAAAAGAAGAACAAAAACTGATATGTACCGACAAACAATTTTCGTTCTGAAGCGGCAATTGAAAAACACAACAGTTCATTTTGTGCAATAAGCACGATATGCCGACATCCAAACTTGTGCCAAGCAAGTGAGCGAGTGTTTCTTTTAATCGCCTTGAAAATTACACTGCAGTGAATTATTGATTAGCGCACAAAGAACGGTTAGTTTTATGACGTGGGGGGGGGGGGGGTGCTGAGCAGTGTGCGCGCACTCCAACACTACACTACGTTCTACATAGGTATATAATAGCCCCAAGAATACTGGTCGGGTTGACTTCCTACTGCACTTGGCTAATTGTATTTGTGCACCTGTAGGCGGATAATCCCTTCAGAAACAAGACACCGACTTCGATTATGTGTTGAGAGAGGATTAATTGATGTGCAACTCTATTCAAACGTGTGCTATGTACTTACTTACGTATACTAGTATTTGCAATTGAAAAATTATAAATATGAATTTTGGTCGAAAATTGAGATATGAGAATCCTATTGGTCAGAATATTTTGTTATTTAAAGTCAAAGTATACGACCCTCAAAGCCCTCAACATGACGCCACCACCCCTCAATTGAATTTTTTTTTCAACTAATCATGCACACTCGCCTAACAGATTTCTCCAAAGCGGCGAGTGTGCTAAACAGATTAAAACTCGAGAAATTATATATATTACATATATTAATAAATACATAATTATTACATACATACACATGTAAATCGAAACAATACCTGACATCTATTGTCAGACATTACAAACATCGTAAACGATACGATCAATAACATTTTTCATGTAACAATAAGAATTTTTACATTCAATAATCATCCACAGAGACATGAATAATCATCCACAGAAATATAACAATAACTCAAGGCTTGCAATAGTAAATTGGAGAGGAAAGGCCAATTTTACGGGAACAGTTTCATTGAAAATCAGAAAAATTGGCAAATTCTGATAAGAAACGATCGACCTCGACAAACCAAGTTCTGGCCAACAACAAGACTCTGGTGGGAATCGAACCCGTGAAACCTTGCATGAAATAATACAACACTCACCACTAGACCACGCTGCTGGTTATGAATAATGCTGGCTGAATTATCATTAATGCAACTATTTTTGGACCCAAAGGTCCGTTTCCATTCAATGTAAATCTTCCAAGGTTTCCGGATCATTACTACGTACTGCGGTCAACGAAAATTTTATCACTAAAACTAACCAGCAGCGTGGACTAGTGGCTAGCATATATGCTTTCGAACATAGTGGTCACGGGTTCTAGACCCACTGGTTGCTGCTGGCCAGACCTCGGTTTGCTATTCCAGGTCGATCGTTTCCTATTCAGAGTTTGGCAATTTATCTGAACAGTTTCAAAAAATTGGCAGCCTTTACCCATTTCTCGCAATTTTCAAGTTTTCAGCATCTTGAATTTCACTGATTCTTATAAAAATGCTGCAAATTTGCATACTATTGTCAATTACGTTTGTCCTACAAGAGAGCAAAAAAAAAGGTTGACAATAGTGAACCATTTTTTTGTTGGTAAAAGCAAGTTGGTCGCCGATCTCTGGTCATTACCAGACTTAGGCAGCTTTTACCCACAAAAATATGTTCACTATTGTTAATTACTATTGTCCTACAAAGCGAGAGCAAAAAAAAGGGTTGACAATAGTAATCGACTATAGTGAACCATTTTTGTGCATAAAAGCATCCTTGCCGCCGATATGAAATTTTGTCCTTTCCATTACCATGGAAAGGACAAAATGTCATATCCAATGATCGGCGATGGATGAATGATTTTAACACAAAAAAAAATTGTTCACTATCGTCAGTTTCTTAGAAAAACCATTATTTTTTGTTCTCTTGCTTTGAAAACTAATGGAGCGGTCTATTGTAATTTGAAAAGCAACCGCGGAAAGCTGATCTCAGGTTATCTCGATAGAAAGGCAATATATAAATATCAAGTCTCAGAACTATGGGGCTAAAAGCTGGTAGCTAAGCTAAATTTCCATATTATTTCGACGGGAAAATAAATTGTGTATTTGTACATCATTTATCAATTAATGTTTGATGAAGATCTGCCAATTTTAATCACCAAATTGTGCGTGAAAAAAAATAAGTCAGTCCCCCCACATCAAATCCACGTTCCAACACCCTAAGAACACACTAGGTATTTGTAAAGCGTAATTGAACGATATTGAAAGCCCGCATTGTCAAATTCAATTAGTATAATTTACGTCGATATCTCTTTTACAATGAAAAAACGAAGTAAACAAAGTGACAAACAGCCCATATTGCGCTCACCTACACTATTTTTAGAATTTAATTTATCCGAGTTTAGCAGCAGCTTGTGGGCTTTCCATGCCGACTTTGGATTTGAGACGTAAATCTCAAGTTGGGAATCAGAAATAGCTCGTTTGAAAAAAAATTGCTAATCTTTTAACACTTGAGAGTTTGGCCGCTAATGGAGGTAGCCGCGACTTGAGACTTTCAATGACCCCGCAATCTCCTCGTGGGGGAGGGGGTGCAAGCTGCACTTTCAACTTTTTTTGTGTCTGTCGACAGCTTTCCCAGCCAAGTTACGGGTTTACTGCAAGTGGAAAAGAAATTAAAAGAAAACTCCGCAGTGTTTTTCCATCCCACTAGAGTGGTGTTGTAGGGTGAGTTCTCGCGTACAATGAAAAGGAAATATGTGACGTGCAATGCACGTAGTGCACTGTCTGGAAATAATACCTTCTTATTTATTAAGTCGATGTGAGAATATATTTATGTACGTATTTTGTACTCGTATAGAATCCTTATAAATATTTTCCACCGTACAAGAAATTAATATAACCAAATGAAAAGATACCCAATGGGTGATTTTTGTCAAAATGGAAGAATTAAGCCTTAGGAACTAGAAAAAGTAGATAGAAAAAGGTTCGCCATTTAAAACACTAGCAAAAATTATCCAACTTAGCAATAACTTACTTAAAAGTCGATCGAACAAAACAAACAAGCCATACTCGTTGCGCTAAACAGAGACGAATGGAAGCGTGTTGGAGAGGTGCATTTATCTAGTAGTGGATGATGCTTTAAATGATAATTCAATAATAAATACTTCGTTCGTCTTATCATTAATGACCATACATACATACATATGTACATATAAAATTGGACGTGAGAAAACTCCAACAGTGAAGAGAGAATCTTTTAACCATGGGGGGTCGACCGAATGTGCGAGACGATCAAAGTGCACAGAGCATTGAAAAAAAAACATTGAACATGGGTGGTGTAATCCTTGTCAATGTTTATAAAGACTGGTTTACACCGGAATTTCCGAATTTATAACCATATCATAATTTCTCGATGGAAATCCCTAACTGCCGATTATTTTATATTGTGGCTTGGCATTTAGATTGTGAGCATTACATTTTAACAACAATGAGGAAGATAGAACTAATTTTGGAAACATACATTCATTAATAGACTTATTATGTTTATTTTATATTGTTGCAAGATATACTAGAGAGTCTAAACACACCTTTAACAAAACTCGAAATCCTCGGCGGAAGCTATCTAGGGTTTGTTTGGATTAGCTACAATTTTTATACCTGATTTCTATTGGATTTCTAAATAATTCTAGTTGGAAATGTTTCAACAGAAAAGACGTCAGCACTGAAAGGGCTAAAAGGACATAATCGTTGCTTTTAAATATTTTTAGCAACTTGAGGCAGATACAAGCTTGTACTTTAAATAGCCTCCAAACACAAACCTGAATAAAAAAAAAGAGCAGTTTTTTTTCATAGTGACACAATAAGCGCGTCGACAAATAGAACACATGCTCACAATACAGTGGAGAATAGTGTCTTTTCCCATGCTCGATGACGTCTTAACATTTGGTCAATGCGTTGCGACATACCACACGAACGCAACTTGGCAACCACTTGTCGAACACGCGCTTCTCTCAAAACACGCAATTACAATAATTATTTGCGGTCAAAACAAAGAAGAGAATATTGCGATACTCGGAAGAGAGGCTGAATTAGAGCACTCCGAGATGATGATGATGATTGATTCCATCATCAAATATCACGGGACGGTTAATTGCCCGTGTATGAATGTTGCAATTAGACAATATATGTATGTATGTGTGTGTGTGTGTGTGTGTAGGTATTATACAATGCGAGAAGGTGAATATGTATGCAAAAATGGCTATTGCGGATCTGCCACAATGCACAATGAAAGCTGCACCATTATTATTGCACAATACTGATCGTAAATACCGTGAAAACCGAAGACGTTAAACTCCATTATTTTTAGACTCGCGGATGAAAAAATTTACACAGGTAAGACAAAAATTACAATGCATTCAGAATATATCTACATAGAAGCCAGTCGAAACGAAAAGAATGAGAAAATTGCCAACAAAAGACTGCAGTTCAATAGGCGACCAAAAGTGCACAAAAGATGACAATGAATGGGCGACGATAGGATGCAGCATGGAAAGAGTAAAAATCCTAGAAATCATTAATGAAAACATTGCGTGTGTTCTATGGTCAGTGCTACCCAAAGTGGTAGCTCATTATGTTTCAAGTATAAGATTTAAAGTTTAATATTTTACGGTGAAGATCAACTTGCATAATTCTAAATATTGGGAAGACCGTTTGCAATATATAAAATGGCCGAATTTCGTAGCCTTAAGACCGTAGTAGCTCTTTGTGTTTATGTGGGTTTTCATTCTGCAACCTGCTCGCACGCACGCCAGAAAGGCAAACAGCTTGCATCCTACTGGCAACATTTAGAATAGAATTTCTAGACCAAAAATTGGGGAAATGAGTTTTGATTTCACAGAAAAACAAAATCATAAGTTTTGTTTTCGCAAAAAAATTGAGAAATATATAAAAAATTTGGTCAAAAAATATCATCAATACATTATGTATTGACGGCACAAGATAATTCTACACATATTTCACAAATGCACAAAAAAAACAAAACAGTGAAATTATAATTTCATTGAGGTTTCAGTGATATCATATTTTCGCTGGGTATAGTTATATTTTCAGTACCGAAATTACATATTCACTGGCCCCTATCAGTGAAATTATAATTTTTGACAGATGGATGATAGTGCGTCGCCGACACGAATCGCGCCACCCCACGTCTCAAACCTGGTTATCTACCTCACCATTTTGTTGTTTTTGATGCCGCATGTGTGGGTCTGGATGCGGAAGCAAACACATCATAATATCTTAGCACCCAACACTAATTTATTTAATGTTAAGTTAGGGTTGGTTTTATTTATTTAAGATTAGATTAGGTTAGGGTTAGGTTAAGTTACGGTTGGTTTTATTTATTCCAAATTAAGTTGTTAAGGTTGATAGTACGTTGTAATTCGAATTAAAAATTCACTGAAATTAAGAACGGAATTTGTAATTCTATAGTTATATGATATAACTATAGAATTACAAATTCCGTTCTTAATTTCAGTGAATTTTTAATTCGAATTACAACGTACGGATATAAGTCACTTATATCCGTACTCACTGCTTACAATTACAATTTCACTCTAACATATGCATACATAGTTCAAGATCATACAAAAAGTTCGAGGGCCGTCATACTATTTAGATTCTAGCAAGTCAAGGTTGATAAAGTTTGAGAGCCATTCTAAAAACGTTGAAATCGCAAGATCATTTAAAACAAAATCCAGATACAGCACAAAGCGGCAAAGGATCAGACGAACAGGATTTACTTGTGTATTTCAGACCCCTCTTTCTTTGACACGTCCACACAAAGATGCCAATAAATTTCAAACGACACAATCCCTTTGTAGATAATTTGAGGACAGGGACCGTGTAAAAAGGATCAGAGACAATGCGGAACCTATGCAATTTCGGTGCACCCACCGGTCGAGGAAGAAAGTAACCCAAAACCGTGCCATAAATATATTACCACCCGGGAGTCGTAAATATCTCAAAAGACATTTTATGGTAGGTAAAAGTCTAAAGGCCCCAAAAAAAGAAAAAAAAAAAACGAAACAAAGGGTAGTTAGTTAGTTAACAGAATGGCCCTGACAATAAGATCGGTCGTTATATAAGCGGAGCTTGTAAAGTTTTATGGACTTGCTACAGAGGTTCATTGTGTTCACACAAAATCACTCCAGAAGATATTTCCTTCTGGAAATTTTCGGACCTTCTCCTACGTGGGAGGTAGCTTTCATAATTTTTCGGTAGTGACGATAAATTACTCGACATATTTTGATTATAAATATTTATAAAAAAAAAAAATTAAATCATCAAGCACGCTATTCGCAATGCAGACATCGTCCACTGTGAGATTCGAACGGTCACTATTGCATCACACAAACGTAAATAGCCGCTGTAACCTCAATTTGGGTTATTGAATGGGTAAACCTTGAATCGAACGTACGACAACCCATGAGAATTCTCTTTTTCTACGAAACGAGATAGTGTTCGGTAAAAAAAATACGCACGCAACTAGCACTGTGCCGACTATTATAATTTATAGTATATGAGAAGTTTGCATGTATCCCACCAAGTCAATGTTTTGGGATGTAGTGAGATTCACCTAATTGCATACCTGTGAAGAGTGCTTCGATAATCCCAAGCGAAAGACTGGCATCTAGATAATACTGACCGATGACAGTTCTTCGGTGCCTGTCATGTTGCATCGCATCGCGTCGGGTCACTCTGCAGGTAATCTGAGGCCGAGTGCAGATTAATATATAGTATAATAGTAGTGAAGCGATACAACAACAACTTGTGAACTGATGATTTGATTACTACCAAGTCTCAAATATCAGATTTATTCGATGGAAGTCTATCTTTCATAATTACAGTTCAAAGTCTAAGTGAAAATCAAGATATATTGATTGTAAAGTACGATTCGGATGAATGCGACTCAGTGCGAAATGCTGACAGCGCGGCTGGCTATTCCCAAAATGTGAGATTCTCGAAAATGGCATTGAAAGGTATTACACTATCAATCAGGGATGTGGAGTCGGAATCGGGGTCGTAAAAAATCGACCGACTCCCGAATCTTTTTTTTTTAATTCTTTTTTTAAATTAATAGTATTACGGTATGCGCCAACGAAGTCTCTAATTTTATTGAAGTAAATCGACTAATAAATCAAAATTGATTTATTTATAAAAATCTTTGTTTATTTGCGAATGGAATATAAACGCATTCGTTTGTGGTTCAATATAAATTCATCTAAATGTGAATGAAAACTTCATTTTTCTTTTCACACGCATCCACATATTTTCCACATGTATTTATCTATGTAATGTATTTATCCACTATCATTTGGAACCACTAAATTATCCTGGTGAACCACAAACGAATGCGTGTACATATATTCTATTCCATATTTCCGTACGCTGCCCAACCGCCCGAAATTATATGCCAACCAGGCAGTACATATATGCCAGGAGTATTTCATCTGGTAAAAGTCGAGTTTATTCACGGCACGGCAATACGCGAGTACTCGCCCAAAGCAGCCAACCACAGCAAGGAGCGGTTTCGCTCCCAGCGGCGACCGAGCCTAGCGGGTACGCCTCGTCTATAAACCTGACTTTTACCACTTCAACATCATAGCGATGGATATATAGGCAAAGTCATTGGAGTGCTACAATCATAAAAATGATAATAGCCCCCAGTTCTAGAGGTAAGGATATGGAAGTAGGATAAACACATCTGAGCATCAGAGTGAGTGGGTATGTGAGAGATGCTGCTGGGGGGGTGGTCGACGGCGTGCACCTTACATATGTGCGAGCAAGTAAAATGGCATCGACAAGTGACGGTGGAGGCTGTTGCGCGCGGGTCAACGCATCCCGGGCCGGTAATTATAACGCTGCAGCTGTCGGGCAGGTTTGCGGCCCGAAAACGAACAAAAAGGAGATGTGCCGAGGAGGAGAGAGGCCGAGCGAGCGAGTTGGGCCGCACCACTTCTGCACCGATGCGGCCCAGGACAGAGACGCGTCAATCACACTCCTCAGGTGGACTCTGGGGCTTGCACATATCCGAGCAAAAGGTGAACGAGACCTACCTTGCCGTGATTTAAAATATCGATGCATATACCGAGTATACGGTTCGGTGATTACTGGTCACAAATTACTCGTCACAAAGTCACTAAAATCTCTATAACGGAGCATCTGGCAGCCGAAAAGTCCATCATACTAACGATAACTATCATATGTAGTAACGAGAACTTGAGTGCCAAATATTGTGTATTCGCGATTTTCATGGCAAAAATTGTCAATGTGACCACCCCAATGTGACGAATAGTCCAATTACCCGAGTATACATATATTAATGTATATCAGTGGTGTAGTGCTAAATAAATAAAGTAACCAGGGCGGTGTTTGGGTGTATATTCCATTCGCAATATGTGGAATATTTCCGTACGCTGCCCAACCGTCCGAATTCATATGCGAACCAGGGATTATATGTCGGAGTATTTCATCTGGTAAAAGTCGAGTTTATTCACGGCACGGCAATACTCGACAAAGCAGCCAATCACAGCAATGAGCGGGTTCTAGCCTAGCCTCGTCCTCGTCGTCTATAAACCCGACTTTTACCCGGTGTTTAATTTTTACGACCCCCCCGCTTTTTTCGTTACTTAAAAAATATGTATCTTAATATTGACAGTACAAATATTTATAAAAAAAATCAAATGATAATTAACTTGAAGAGTCAATCAAAGTGGACTGAGTAAGGCTTATTATTTTTTTCAATATAATATACAGTTCTGAAAATTTTGTTAGATGATTCGATTTCGTCATCATTCAAAGTATCTATAATTTTTTCAATGGGTTGTTGTTGAGCTGTTTTTAAAAAAGTTTCTGCACTCGAACGGGCATTTGAGTGAGGATACGGTTGTAGTCACCAAATGTTAAAACGAGAGTCTGCTCACAATATTTGGTACACAAAATTTTATATGAAATATAAGCAAAAATATTTTTTAATTGTGCTCGATCATTTATTCTAAAGCCAATCAATGAATTCATGAAAGGTATGGTGTATGCGGGAACTTTTCTTCACTTGCGGTGACTAGCAAATATAGGCCGGAATATCACAAAAATCTTTAAATCTAGAAAAAATTTAATCAACTTTTAGCGGCTACGGACAACGGCTTGACCGGTAAATAAATGTTTACACGAATACATGTTTGGGAAAGAGATAGTATACTTTCACTGTGATCGCGGCTCGAAATGGACGGGAGTGCATGGGAACGCCGCTCCCTTTCGTGAAATCCAGAAACGTAGCGCTCCAAAGATCCAATATTTCCGTACCCTTTCGTAAATTTAAAAATCATTCAGTCTTGCATCCATAGTTATCAATGATAACACAGTGAAAGTACACGCAATGATAACTTATCATTACGTGTACCAAATAGAGCGACCAGATGTAATGAACTCCTTTACGTACCCAATATATTTTCGAATTATGGAAGAGGTTAATTTGTGTGGCGTGCAAGTTCCACTATTAATACACTCATTACTAATACTTGTGATTTTAGTTTATTTAATGTTAATATAAACCAAACTAGAGTGATTATTATAAATTTATTTTTTATTATATAGCAGTGTTATTAATTGATAATTGGAATTGTGAATTTTTAATATTTTCTTATTATTTTCCTTAGTTTATTATTAATTTACATAATTTGAATTATAATTATTACTATTAGTTTTTTATTATAATTGTAATCTAGGCTATTATTATTATTAATATTATTTTTACAACTATCATTGGTACTACTACGGTTGTCAATATTATTATTATTATTTATTTTTCTGTAATTTTTTAATATTTAATTTATTTTTCTCTTATCTATATCTATGCGAAAATTTTAAAAAGGTTTATCTTTTAAGAATTATATTTTGTTATCATTTGTAATAAATTAAACTGTAACTTTTCCAAAAATAAATAAATAAATGTCCCTCTGATGAGAAAACTTGAATTTAGCGAATGTATCAAATAAATCAGCAATAATTGATTTGAGAAACCTTGACTCATCACACGCAAAGATGTCAATCTATTATGAATATACATATTTACATATGAAAACTTTTGAAGATACTCTTCTTCGAACAGTGGCCCATTAAGCCTTTCTCAAACATTCGAAAAAATTATTTTTGCACGATTATTTTTAATTGAGCATATTGAATAAGATATTTTATTAAATTGATTTGTTTGTGTATGAAATTACACATAGACCATGAATGTACTTACTTTTTATTTATACCTATTTTATTACCAATAATTCATTAAATTGGGTTAAATGTAAATTTTTCGTTATTTTTTTAATTCCTATATTTATTAATATTTTGAATATCGCTATAATTTTCATTACTAATAATTTACAAGAAACGTCGATCTTAGTAATATCGTTCAAGTTGGAGTCGGAGTCGAATCAAAACAAAAAGTCTGAGTCAGCAAATTTTGATCCCACTCCACCGCTCTGAGTTTTATCCGATTATCTTCGAAAGCTGTGGGGAGGATGTATAATTTTTTCTTTATTAGATATAGTCTGTTGCGGTTTGGAATCTATACAATGCCCGACTTCCCATTCCAAAATGAAGCCAAACAAGCCCGGGTACAACTTCCAGCATAGTTACTGTCACATAAGTATGTACTTGGGTACTAAGTATTCTAAAGATAAAATTGAATCTGAATATTGTGACTTGGGAGGCAATTCTAACAATTTCCATTCTACTTTCAATGCGGCCATATCAAAAGAAGTACACGACGGAGAATGGAGCGAGTCGAGATTTGAGAACGTAATAACATTAAAAAGAAATCCTTGATCGTCCTCTCCCCATTTCATAAAACCCGAGAGGGGGCTAAAGACGTTTTTCCTTTGTCGGGAGTACTTTGAATACTGTTTATGTCTAACATTCGTCAGACGGTCATTGTGATCACCCTATTGCGTTTCGCTCGTGGAGTTGAAACGGTGACCTTTAAAGCTCACGTGTTAACTTGAATAACAACTAATTGATCGTCCCAGTAAAGTTATATGTAAAGTGGTTCCGGCGATTCGAGTTAATCACGTTTGAGCTGCGTTCTACTGCCGAAGAAGCTCGTTTCCAGTTGTAAAACTGCTGCACATACAGAATATTTTAATGAGATGGTTCATAAAGATGGGTCACGATCGCAACCAGCGTAATTTCATCTCGAGGAACAGGTCGCACCCACTTCACATCAGAGCGAGTCCGACTAAACTAGTAATTCAAGTGTGAAATGTAAAAAAATCTGATTTTTACTAAGAAAATGAAATCGAGCTAATAAAATAAAACCGGTTCCCTCTTGGTTGACATTTAGAAATGTTGAATTACATAATTAAATCGAGTTCCACAAACGATTAGATAATATCTACAACATATTCATAGTAAACGAAAGGGTAAACTCTTCTTGAACGCGTGCCACAATTTCAATTAAGCAGTCTTATCTACTTAAAATTGAGTGTTTTGAGTACTTGCCTGCTATTATTTATTATCAAAATTGATTTATGTAAAATGATTCGGCTCATCAGCTGAAAAGCTGAGAGCCAGATGTGTATTGTTTGGATCCTCAATATTGGACTGACTTAAATTCTATATTCAAGCAAGTCCTTGATCGTGTGTAAGTATGTGTTAAGTATGTGTTAAGTTTGAGTTTCAGTTTGAAGTACTCAGTTCTCACCTCAAGTAAACTACACTGCTGCCACTGACGATCCTATTCCAGCCCAGAGGGACCGTCACGGTTAACGAATCCTGTTGGGGCTGAGATTGGATCTGCACTTGCATCTGAGGCTGCTGCTGCTGCTGCTGCTGCTGTGTCTGAACCACATTGGTCACATTTTGCACTCCGTTCACTACACCGACACCGACACCTACACTCACACCAGAACCCACTGCACTTTGCTTGGCGCCAGGCATCACGCCCAGCATGATGCCATTAGGCGTCCGAACCAACTGATGCGGCATATTGTTCACTAACACTACTTCGCCTTCCATGCCGACTGGAATCCCTTGGCGCATCATCCCATCCGGTGGGACACTGTCTGAACTTCTCTCCTGTAAATCCTGCTGTCCTTCGACGTTTCCCGAGCCGCCGCCGCCTCCTCTGTTCGTTTTGATCTGGTGGTTGACTATGCTTATGCTCTGATTCACTATCGACTGTTGGGCCATGTTGTGTTCTAGCAGTTGGTAATTTTGATTAGGATTGTTGTCGATCTGTCCCGAAAGAATGGTGTTGGAGTTGCCCGCTATTACGATATTGCTTTGCGAGTGGTTGTGATTTAGCATACCCGAATTCAGATTCAGCACGATTTGATTCTGACCCAAAATCTGTTGACCGTGAATGGCCGAATGAAGCTGACTAGGCAGTACCAGAATGTTACCGGAACAATCGCTCTGACTGTCACCAGAGCTCATGCTGGAGCAAGATTCTCCAGTTTCGGAGCGTACGGACTCACTACGCGACAGCGTCACTACATTTCCACCGACCGAAGAAGTTTCATGATTCATTTCTAAATAACTGTTCCCGCAAACGTTGGCAGAAGCGAAATTTCCATTACCCAATTTGTCGTTCAGTTTAGGAGTGCAATGGAAAATTTCGTTTTGTACCAAACGCTGTCCGGCTTGCAAATTTTGAATGCCAATTGAAAACGTGTTGTTGATCATGTTGGGAACGCAGTTCTTCTGAACGTTCATTTCTCCTAAAGGTTTACAAATGTATTGCGGTGGGATAGTATGAGGATTTTCATTTACGGTCAAATGAATAGCATCTTTCGGCAATGAAATGCCATTTTGGATCTGATTTTGGTATTGAATGTGCTGTATAGATTTATCTGGACATTCTTCTTTGATGGATTTCTTGTCGGTGATCAGCGTTTGAAGACCATCGGTGGGGAGGAGCCGCGGTGGAATCGACCGGATCTGGGCGGAATTGAGCTCTCGCATGTGATGATCGGAGATAGACGAAGACTGTGAAGATGTCGGAGGCTGTGCAGACGGCTGAGAATGGTGTGGAGGGACGTACAGCAGCAAGTTTTGCAAGGAATGACCTCCTTGCTGCCCAGGATGTTCACCTTTATTGGACATCGTTTTGGCGCTTTGAACTGTCGCCGAAAACCAACACTACCCACTCGGACGCATTTCTGAAATGAAATAAAAAGAAAACGCTTGAAAAAAATGCAAAGAACAGCTGGGAATTTCGATGAATAGTTTTCTATCAGAATGACGTTTGAAGGAAATCCTATTGCGCCCCCAAAAAAAAAACCGAAAGGATGATCATTTTACGACCTAATTTATGACCGTCTTTATGGCAACAAAAGGATCTGTGTCCCGCAAACTATTTACATCTCAAGGTTGTTCGGAGCGTGCCTACTGGGTATACGATCAGCTGAGGTATACAAGTCGTTAAACATATTTCGAAATTAGATGAAAAAGTAATTTGCATCTAAATGAAAAATTTATTACAGAAAATTAAAAATTAATGAAATTTATTGCACACGAAAGGTCGACTCGATCACGTTACGAGTTCCAAATAAAGTCGATCGACAGAATCAGACAAATTATTGTTCAATATAAGTGGAACGACTTCTTATTCGTTATGATTCTGAGAAATTTATTATTTTCAAAAAAAGCACTCTAAAAAAACATGTTTTTGGTGATTTCAAAATGATGTTTCATACAACCGAAGAATGCTTAATCAGGAAGCAATTTCTCATGGCGTAATTTTATATTTTTATTTACAACACTCAATTTTAACAAAAAAAAAAAAGCATTGCACAAAAATATAAAAGTTTGCGTTATCGCATCGGTTAAGGTCATTGTCATAAACGACCTGAAGTATTCATAGGATGCGTCACGAGACAATGAAAGTTATAATTTACTAGTGTTTTACCCGGCTTCGCTCGGCATTTGTAATATAAACCGCTTAAACACGACCAATCTAATATTAAACATTTGATTAAATTTATTCGAATAGTTTTATTTTGTTTGAATTTTTATGCAAATTCATTTGTTTTTTTTTTTATTAAATCGAACGTCACGGATTTCACGAACCAAACAAATAAACAAACATACATACATAAATTACATACTTTGCAAGTATGTTATGTTGGTTGGTAACATCGAAAACAAATCAAAGTTTCTATGACGACGATTCGATACATATTTTTTTCGATTCAAATAAATTATATTTACTATTAGATTCGCCATGTTCAAGTTGTTTATATTAAAAATAAAGCGAAGCCGGGTAAAACAACCGGTATTAGATATATTAGATTTAACACCTACAAATTGTGTACTACGTCATTAGTTTACAATTCGTCAATTTGAAAGAAAAATCTTCAGACTTTGAGATGATTTATATGCTAAAGGACGGGTGGGGGGGGGGGGGGGGGGATTTTCACTAGGGATGATTTATATTTTTAAAAAATTAAAAAAAAAAAAAGATAGAATGTGAAGTCTGTAGTTTACGATTTGTAAAATTACCAAAAGTTACCGTTACCAGTACTTCAGTAGACGAAACATACGTTTGCAATTAATCAAACAAAAGAAAGCATATGAAAATTTCAATATAAAACCGACGACGAACGAACATATCCGATTCACACGATATAAAATTGAGCTGAAAATAAAAACAAAAGAACGTCTGAAAATTCAAACAAAATAAATCGGAACGAAACAATCGAATCATACGCACACACACACGATTTGACGCGGCCCGAAAACGATTGGCTGCACTGAAACGCAACTGTCAAAGTTAACGAGGAGCATCACCATACAACATACATACATACATACGCGAACATAAGAGACTAGCGTTGCATGCACGATTGCACCAAGTTTACGAATCACGAGTGAACCGAACAGAACAGAACCGACACGAAAGAGTGCGTTTCGGACGCCACCTCGGGATTCGGAGAGGGGAGGTTAATTTGAGCGTCGTTATCAGCGCAATGTTTTGGTCCGCGATTGCGCAATTCCGAGAGGTGAAGGTTTCGAAGGAATCGAGGATCGGGCGAACCTGGCGAGAGACTCTCTTCTGGGATGCGAGCGTCTCTTCGTGTGTCCGCGGACGGGGGCGCGGGGAGCGGGGTGCGGGGTGCGGCGGCTCCACGACAGCGCTCGCTCGCTCGCTCGCTCGTTCGCTACTCGCTACGTGTTTGTTTTCGTGGAGCGTGGAGAGTGCAGTGTGAGGAGTGTGAGGAGTGTGAGGAGCGTGAGGAGTGTGGGGAGTGAGGGTAGTGAGAGAGAGAGCACCTGTACCTGTGGGAGGTGGTGCTGTCGGATCTGGTGGTGGAGTCGCGGTCCGTGGGGGCGGCAGGGGGGCGTGCGGCGGGGGGCCGCCCCCTGCGCATGTCTGCGTGCGAAGAGCGGGGCGGCGCGGGGGCGGGCGGGGGCGGGACGGGGCGGGCGCGGGCGGCCGCACGTCCGTCCGCGGCGGCCGCTCCCGCAGTATGAATATGGCCGAACCCGCCCTCCCCTCCCCTCCCTTCCCCTCCCCTCACAGCCCCCTCCACCGCCCCGCCGAGCGACTGCAGCGCCACGACGGCCGCGACACTAAACACTCCTCTTCGTACTCTGAGCGAGCGACTACAATTTTACACTTTGTCCGAGCGACGTCTGCTACTATCTTCTCCGCTCTCTGTTCTCTTCTCCTCTTCTCCTCTTCCTCGCCTACTCCTCATAGCTACTCCTGACACTACTCACTACTCTGGCTTCTGGCTTCTACGTTTCCCACAGTGAACCTTTCGGCTTATTGCGCACTGTCGACCAGTCGTCGGGCGACCTGGTCTCCGTCGACTGTGCTTTATCCAATCTTTTATTTTTTTTACAATCTTAAATGGGTGTTTACGCACTGAGTGGATTCGCTGTCTCAGCGGCGACCCATTGGAAATCTTCACAGATTGAGCGACTTCCACTGTATAAATTACAGTCGACGACGACCGGTCGCTCGAAGACCGGTCGACAGTGGTCGCGGCGACCAAATGTTTAAACACTGATCTAAAACTATAAAGTACAGTCGACGGCAACCGGGTCGCCCGGCGACTGGTCGAGAGTGCGCAATAAATTAAATTGTTGACTTTCTTACGATATGCGTGATTTGTATGTGTATATATATTGACCGTTCATAAATATTGTTTGTGTATTTCGTCAACTTTGAAATTGCAATTGTCAGTACTTTTTTTTCGTATTCAATGAGAATTGTGTTTTTGTGTAATATAATTTTTCTAGTTAGATTCGTTTTCCGATTAGATTGCGCCATCTGTCGAAGGCGTTTCGAATGTATATATTTTTATTTTATGGTAAAACAGATTTATGTCAATTTTCGTTTTGAGCGGCGACATCTCTCGAAAAATGGTCTGTATGTTAATTCAAGCTTTGAGTTTGACAGTTTGAAAAATTATTTCAAACTCGTTTGTGCATTTTATTTAAAATCTACGGAGTTTGGAAACATTTTATACGAGATCATTGACTATACATATATGGTAAAAAATTGTAACATTCTTATTTATAGGTTTTGTAAATTATCATTCGAGAGAAAGCTGCACCAAGCAAAACCTGAAAATAAACATTTTCCAAGGCTAATTTCATATATTTTTCCTATTTTAAAACTTTCACAAATTTTTAATGAATATGTACATACTTGCTTTTTTTTAAAGAATGTGTTAATTCAAATACCATTGCGAAACCACCGGTTGAAAATAAAGGGCAGAATACTAGTATAAAATAATAATGTTCTATCAAAACATTACGGAAAAATAGTTTTTTTTTCTTTTTTTTTTATCAGCAGATATCATCATAAATTGCCAAAATTCTCGTACACAAGCCACACCTCTTTAGTATTTTATACGCTATGCATACAAGTTGTGAAATTCTAATATACAATTTTATTTATTTAAAAATTTTATGAGGGATTTACTAATAACACTCAAACCCGAAGCCCGGATACGACTAGCTCAAAACCAGAGACTCCAGATCAAAACTGTAGTAAACGTACATCAAATTTATTGTATAATCTATTTGTAAGCAACATCAAATTCGTAAAAATAAAAAAAGGCACCAAAAAGATATTTATTTCAATTGAATATTCATTTTTTTTCGTAAAACTTTTAGAACTAACTAGACTTAATTTTTTATCACTTCATCATACCTTTAATTTAACAACGAAATTCAATCATGAGAGAAACAATAACAGCCAAATTTTTTTTGTATACATACATATATACAAATATACCAGGAAGGCCTAACAGGTAAGCTCCGATGCAAGGTTTTTAGCCAATTAAGTCAATTTAGGAACCGTTTCAACAATGAAATCAGAAAAATTGGCAAACTCTGATAGGAAACAATCGACCTGGAGTCACAAATATCCAAGTCTGATCAGCAGCATTACAAAAAATACTCGGAACAAATTCTTTTCAATCGAGGTCGATCAGGATTGAACCCAGCGTCCTCTCGGCGCTAAGCAAAAGTCCAACCATTGAGTCGCACTGCTGGCTATAATTCATTTGCACAAATTTTCATACACAAGTTTAGTTATGCTTGTACAAGCGTAAATGTAAAACATATACTAGAATATATACATATGTATATAGGAATGATTTTTAAACGAGCTGTATGTGTGGTTGGCCAACCTGCTAGGGATAAAGTGTGTGTGGTATGCATGGTTGAGACCGGATGCGTGTTGTTATGGTCACTTGTTGGAGAACAAGCGGGACGACATGTGGTATAATAAAGATACTTGACCGAATCTGCGCTTTTCACTTGGAATCCTTCACATCCGGAACCTACATGTATATATTTAACCTTATTCTTGCTTCTGGTAATTATCCTGAAAAATGGAAATTATCTAGAGTCATTCCTATTCATAAGAGTGGCTCTAAAAATGAGGTTGAAAATTATAGACCTATTGCTATTATCTCGGCTATTCCCAAAATTTTTGACATCATCCTTCACCGTCTGATTCTTGCGCAGTTTAAAAGATTATTGTGTGATGAGCAACATGGTTTTACACCCTGTCGTTCCACTACCACTAATCTCGCCTGCTTCACACATTTGATCATGTCTAAAGTTGACGTTGGTCAGCAAGTTGATGTAGCCTACTTTGACTTTCGTAAAGCCTTTGATCAAGTCAATAATGACGCTCTTTTGATCAGGTTAGCTGAAGTGGGTTTTTCAACGCGTCTTCTTAAACTCTTTGCTTCTTATCTTAGTGATAGGAAGCAATTTGTTAGATATGGTCTTTATGAATCTCCTTCATTTTTTACTCGATCTGGTGTTACTCAGGGGTCCACTTTAGGCCCATTACTATTTACAATTCTTATTAATAACCTCCCTAGAGTTTTATGTAATGCATCATGTCTCTTGTTTGCTGACGACGTTAAATTATTTTTTGCTGTCAAGGATGAGAGGCAAGCCTCTCTCCTTCAAGCTGATATTAACGCTGTCTTGGAGTTCAGTTCTAGTTTAGGCCTTGAACTTAATTTAAACAAATGTGCAATTATGAGCTATGGACGTGCACATTGTACAGACTCCAGGGATGTTCAACTCGAGAGCACCCCGGAAGTCGATTTCGTAGAAGCTCGTGGTAAGCGTGGGCGGGACTGGTCTCCTCCAAGGGATCTACAGGTCGTCGTCTGCGGTCTGGTCTCTGCTGCTGTCGGCTCGGCTCGATGTATATCTCTCTCTCTCTCGTACAGTGTGCGTAAGTGAGGGTGATACGGGACAAAGGCGGGAAATTGAATAGTAATGAAAACAGGTTATAATTCTGTTTGTATGGTGACTGTATTTTATATATATATGTATATACAGAGATCAAGCAGGGGGGACAGAAAAAGGGGGGGGGGGGAGTCCGACTTGAAATTAGCGCGCACGTGTTCAAGAGGTTATGGTAACCTCACTCAACCACGTGGCTCCGTGATCTGACTTCGACGAAGAGAGACCAGGAATTCCTCACTTCTCACCGGACGTATACTGAAGCTGTACTTCCAGTATCGTCTGCCGATCAAGGCTGAGCTGATCGGGACTCGGTGGTGGGAACCAACTCGGTAGCGAACAGAGATGTTCACTCGACCGACGCGGAAAACGAATAGGAGGCGGGGACGCGCGCTCGGCGCCGATCTCCCTCCAAAACGGCTCCTTTGGTCGTAACGCCACGAAAGCTGACCATGAAGACTTGGTCGGAACATACTCCCCCCGTTGGAAGTCAGAGGATCGAATTCCAAAACAAATAAGAATTAATGGCGCACAAGCGACTAATGAAATACACAAAAACCAAGCAAATAAGCAAAAAAATAACAAAAAACGACACAACAAAATAACCCAGTCAGCAAACAAAATAACATTAGTCCATCGTCAATTTCCCATCCTACATAAGCAGCTGACTAAGCCGGCAAGAAACAAACAAAAAATAGACAAACAAACAACCAAAACACCAACAAATAACCAACACCAATGCTAGGTAACAATATTGTTCAATCGTTATATGTCCCAATCTATCCTGATAGCTCTATTACAAAGCACCAATCAAACCAACAAGAGAAGCATAAAAGAAAAGCAACTCAAAAACTTAAGTTAAAACACATAAACTGAATCCACAACACAGATACAAACAACGCGCCAACTTTAATGTGGGACGTTATGAACGTTCGCCACACCGTTGCACAAATTCACTGAGTGCTGCTCGACTGGCAGTCGAGCTACTCGCCGGACTGCTCGCTTGGTGTTGCTGATGGAGGAGTAGTAGGACCTACTCCTGTGCCCCTGTCTGCCAGGGGCCGCTGCTGCATGTGCTGGTGTGGTAGCACCCTCGCTCCGGGCTGATCGACCAGATCCTCCTGCTGTTGCGCAACTAGTGGTGCGCCAACTAGGAACCGGCCAGGAGTTATGGGAGCTGGGTTGGGAAGGTCGAAATATGTGAGGGTCAAAGGGCGCGGGTACATTGCGCTTCGGTAAGCGGAATCTTCGTTCCGCGGAAATACGCGATTCGTCCAGAGGACGCGTAACTGTCTTGACTGGACGTCTCGCGCCAAAACAAGATAACGGATCACGACCCGTTGTGTGATGGCAATTCCGAGAATCGCTTGAAACTGTGGGCGCTTCTAGAGAGCCGCCCAATATCCAGCCGAAAGCTGTATTCATCATCGCGATGCGTCCTCCTCTGTCACCGCGTGACTTGGAGGGAACTAAAATGGTACGTTTGCCATTGCGTAACATCGCATGATAGGCGTCGCTGCCTATCACCATATCCACTGTACCGGGAATATCGAATGACGGATCGGCAAGGGGGAGATGAAGCGGCAAATGGCTCCGAATCTCGGACACGTTGCGCGATGGAAGTTGATTCGCGATCTCGGGCATGATTGCGCAATCGAGATCAACACTGGAGCCCTGATTGGGGATGTGCGGTAGAATTCGAATTACCGCGCCACTAGTAATGGACGTCCTATTTGAACCTATTCCTACCAGGTTGACGTCCATCCTTTTCGACTTTAAGGCGAGTCGCCTTCTTAAGTCTTCAGAGATGAGGTTGAGTTCGGAGCCGTTATCTAACAATGCTCGAACCTTGTGCGAACGCCCATCTCCGCCGCGAACTTGTACTTCCACGGTGGATAACAGGACAGTTCGGGCGTGAGAAGGCGATACGCGTCTCACCGAGTGTAAAACCAACGATGATTTTACGGGTTTGGCGTTCTCTGATTTCTTGGGGCTCCGATAATGTTTGGCCTTATTTGAAGGCAAAGTTTGGTATGGAGTTGAGTCATGCAACATGGTGTGATGGGCATGACCGCATTTGAAGCATCTCTGCTTTGTTTGGCACGCGTGAACTATGTGCCCTGGTCTCAAGCAGTTGAGACATAGTCGACGTTTTATGGCGTTCGACCTACGCTCATCACCGCTCATTTGGCGGAATGATGGACAGGCTAGCAGAGAATGACTTCCGCTGCAACTGATGCAGGAGGGGCGTTCCCTCCTCACATGCAGAACTGCTGCCTTCGGATCCGTAATGGTTCTTGGTCGAGGATTCGACTCGCCTTTTAAGACGAAGTCGGCATTTGCCATCGATTGGCACTGAAGCGTCAGAAATTCGATGAGTTTGTGGAATGTACACTCCTCATGTTTTGGCGCTTGAAGCTCCCATTGTCGAACCGTGTGTCGATCGAGCTTCCTAGTGATGCACATGACCAAAATGTTGTCCCAAGTGTCGACCGGAACGCCTAAGTTGGCCAGTGCACGGACGTGCATGCTAAAATCGTCTATGCAGCGATGCAAACTTGCGTAACTATTGGACGCAATTTGTTCCGCGTCCAATATTGCGCGAATGTGGGACTGAACAACAATTTTTTTATTGTTGTAGCGCTGCTCCAGAATGGACCAAGCGCGGGAGAAGGAATCATCAGATAACTCTAAGCCACTGACTACGCGATTGGGTTCTCCTTTTAGGACTGCCAACAAGTATTGGAACCGGGCGAGTTGAGAAGTTTCGCCGGCCATAGCGACCAAGAAGCGTTGTGAGAAAAGGGGCCAATTTTGGACGTTGCCTTCGAAGGTGGGCAACTCCAAACGGGGCAATTTTATTGCCGAATTTGATTGCGATACAGCGGAAATCGTGACGGCAGCGCCACCTACCGGCGACGCGCTCAGTTGCAGCTCCCGCAATCTGAGCATTTCCATACATCGTTCGAGGGCGATTAAGTATTCCGTCTCGAACTCGTCAATGACGGACTCGGAGGCCCGAGCCTCCGCTTCGTCCAGCTCGTCAATCTGAGCTTGGACCGATTCGAAATCAGACAACAGAGGTTTAATTATCTCGAGTCTGATTTGGAGCATGGAAATACTCAGATCCCCCTCCAAATGGTTCGCATTTCTCGTTAACCGAGCGCGAATGCTTTTCCGCGTATTCCGAAGTGCTTCCATTTTGGACACGACAAAAATAAACAATGGACACGGGAAAAGAAACAAAATGGCGACCAAAAATCACAACAACAACAGAAAAATGCTAATTACGACCAACCTAGATTAGACGACGTTGACAGACCAGCTCTGGAAGAAATCCGGCTCTTTCGAAGGACCAAATGTACAGACTCCAGGGATGTTCAACTCGAGAGCACCCCGGAAGTCGATTTCGTAGAAGCTCGTGGTAAGCGTGGGCGGGACTGGTCTCCTCCAAGGGATCTACAGGTCGTCGTCTGCGGTCTGGTCTCTGCTGCTGTCGGCTCGGCTCGATGTATATCTCTCTCTCTCTCGTACAGTGTGCGTAAGTGAGGGTGATACGGGACAAAGGCGGGAAATTGAATAGTAATGAAAACAGGTTATAATTCTGTTTGTATGGTGACTGTATTTTATATATATATGTATATACAGAGATCAAGCAGGGGGGACAGAAAAAGGGGGGGGGGGGAGTCCGACTTGAAATTAGCGCGCACGTGTTCAAGAGGTTATGGTAACCTCACTCAACCACGTGGCTCCGTGATCTGACTTCGACGAAGAGAGACCAGGAATTCCTCACTTCTCACCGGACGTATACTGAAGCTGTACTTCCAGTATCGTCTGCCGATCAAGGCTGAGCTGATCGGGACTCGGTGGTGGGAACCAACTCGGTAGCGAACAGAGATGTTCACTCGACCGACGCGGAAAACGAATAGGAGGCGGGGACGCGCGCTCGGCGCCGATCTCCCTCCAAAACGGCTCCTTTGGTCGTAACGCCACGAAAGCTGACCATGAAGACTTGGTCGGAACACACATTCACTCTATTGTCACGGATATTCCATTAGATCCGTCTTGTTGAAGCGTGTGGAATCTATTGTCGATTTGGGTATCACTTTTGATCCTCAGCTCACCTTTCACAACCATATCAAAAAAGTCGCTGACGTTTCCTTTCGTCGACTTGGATTTGTTTTGAGATATGCAAGATTATTCTCCAATCCTTTGTCTTCTCGCTTGCTTTTCAATTCGCTTGTGAGAAGTAAGCTAGAGTATAATGCGATTGTGTGGAATCCGCATGAAGCAAATTACTCTCTGATGATTGAGAAAGTGCAAAAAGCATTTCTTCGTTTCCTATATAGGAAAGAATATGGGTATTACCCATATCTCTACCCCACTCCTTTCCTTTTGGGCATGCTTGGGTATAATTCCCTTGAACTTCGGAGAAACTTCTCATTAATTCGTTTCGTTCTCCTGCTCTTACGTGGTAATACGTCATGCCCGTTGTTGCTGGAGCAGTTGGGGCTTTATGTCCCTATTCACTATGTGCGTGGTAGACATCATCATTTGCTGGCTGTACCTCCTGCCCGCACAGTCCTTTTTCGAATGGCTCCTATTCCAAGAGCTATCCGACTTCTTAATGAAATCGTTGCTGCCGAGACTGAATGTGATATTTTCCACCTTAGTGAGCGTAAATTGTCGGAAATTACTCTAACCCATTTATCTGGTAGTCTGCGCTCATCATTGTTTTCATGATTGATTGTGATTTATGAGTGAAATTTTGATTAACTCTCTTCCATTTGGGCCTTACAGGGATGTTTTGTATTTGTAGTTGTTTCTTACATATTTATTGAAACTGGCTGTAGGTGCAAGGCATTCCTTATGCTATATTTTATTTGATATTTTTACTTTATCTGTTATTATAAATGCTATTTTTTATGTATGTATGGATGTATTTATGTTTATGTTAATTGTTATTTTGTTTTTTTTCTTTTTTGTGTTATATTTTTTGACCATTGTGGCGCTTTAGGAATTCCTGTTATGCCACAATGGTCTGTTTAAAATAAATAAATAAATAAATATAAATAAATAAATATATCAAAATACGGTTGCAAAATAATCGTACTTATCTCACATAAATATTGATTATACACGGTTATGGTATTTGTAAAGCCATTTGGTGTGAATTTCTGATTTTTTAAAAAAAACCTTCATTGGGGCCGTCGATACCTACAATATTACTTACAATATTTTCCATATCCAGTTCCCAAATAGCCACCACGAGTGGCTATATGAGAACTGGATATGGAAAATATTTTAAGTAATATTGTTGGTGTCGACGACCCCATTGTCGTCATTTATAAAATGAAAATTTAGAAATAAGAGAAAAACCACGAACAGACCGCCATAGTTATGACTAGATTATGACCTATGACTATTTATGACTAGTTATGACCGGATAGTCACAGTGCTATCCATTGTTCCATTGTTGTAAATCCTTTGTAAAAAAGGTTCGGCAAACCTTTAACAATGCATTTACAACCTATGAACAATACGCGGCACCTTCTGGGTCCGGTGACTAGTTATGACTAGACACCGGAACCACAGCGCACCGTCCATTGTTCAATTGTTGTAAATGCTTTGTTAAATAATAATAATAATAGCTTTTATTCCAGACGATGAGGAGAATAGTGCAATCCCCAACGCCTATATAAATAATATATAGATAATAAAAAAAGTATTGAAAAATAGTAAACAAAAAAATAAATACATAAGTAAATATATAAATATTACTGATAATAAATAATAATAATAATAATAAATAATAATACTAATAAGTCTAATAATAATAAATAATAATAATACTAATTTAATGTCTATTCAAGGCGGTCGGTGTAGCAGTTACATCCATCGAGCATACAATGAAGAATGTAAATGAGAAGATGCAGCAGCAAGAAGACAGTTAGGCGATAAAAATATACGAAGACGTAGAGAGGCCGCTCTCATCCTGAGAGTGGCTTCAAAGTGAGGCACATGCCCTTCTACAAACATTTGCGACGCGCTGCAGCTCCTGTAGCAGTTGTTGTATTGTACTTTTATCTTCCTCATCGTCTCCCGCTTGTATCTGGTCCATAATTCACCAGTATAGAGGCTAGTACAAAAGGACATAAATAATTGTCTCTTAACCTCTATTGTCTCTTAAACTTTTTTTTTGCACTCTATCTTTGTAAATAGAGCTAAACCGCCCCCATTCCTAGAAAAAGCACGGTCTGTATCCGCAGTCTAGTTATGACCGCCCATATTCAAAATTACGGCCAAGAAAATTGCTAGAACATCTCGTCGGCCGTCGAGCGGCGAAAAGCGGCGAAGAGTGGCGAAGAGAGGCGAAAAGGGCCGAGCGACGCAAATCCATCGAACGTTCTCGAAGCTCGATCAGACGGCAGTCGCGCTCCGGTGCTTGTTCGGTTCGGACGTCTCGGCTCCGCTTCGAATTGTCTGCATTCTCCCGTCAAATCAGCCGCTGAGGTGAGCCCTCTTCTATTATCCCACCCCACTCTACCTGCACCCCAACATCCTCGAAAGAATCGTCCACACACCATCGAATGCGAACACGAGCGACCACGTTGTCCGACCCTCGCACCCCCCCTCTCCGCCCCCCTTCCCCGCCCCCGCCCTTTGCCCGCCGTCGATGGCCCGCTGTCAAGTTGAAGAGTCGTTGTGGTCATCGTCGTCGTCGTCGTTTGTCACACGTGCGAGGCCTAAGGCGACCTCGAGGCGGCCATTTCCGTCCCGGAAGTGACCGCTTGCGGGGTAAGGGAGGGGCGCGAGGGGTGAAGGGAGCCAATCGATGCGAATGGCGGCGACAAACCCGCGTGGCGACCTTTGCCAAATTCGTTCGCCATTTGCCAATTGCCAATTGCCACTCGCCACTCGCCACTCGCTAATTCGGTGACGATGCATTCTCCATGTCTTTGTCCCTGTCAGTTCTGTCTCCAGGTGCTTGCTTCACATTCGCGGTCGATGCGCTTCTTCCGGTCGCGCGATCTCCACTTCCGGGTTTCGGTCGGTCGTGAAGTTCGCGCCAACTGTCTAACTTTCGCGCAATATCTCGAACATTCTCGGACCTGCCAACTTAGACGCTCTTCAGGGCTGCCAACCCACCGCGTGCTCCCCACCAAAATCGAATTTCCCTTTTATAACAATATATACATTTATTATTTAATTTACACCAGATAAAGGCACAATGCGCCTTCCTGGCCAGAAACATCGTACATTTGATAAAAATATTATACAAATTAAATACATATCAATTAACCGTGTCTACCTCACGGCACCGAAAGTGAAAAGGTCGAAAAAACAAATATCGGAAGGGGAAGGGAAAAAAAAAAAAAAAAAGGTGCATGGTAAACGGTACTATGTACATATATATAATATATATATATATATATATGAAAGGAATGCAGTGAAATTATCTCTCTTTTTGTCATACAGCCTTGTTTAATGTGCGCGCGCAGGATACGGGAGGAAAAGCCTGTTCCTCTTGTTCCTGTTGTATCCTGCTCGCGCAAATTAAGTGAGGATGTACGACGGGGGGGGGGGAGAGAGAGTTTTACCGCACGCCACTGATATATACATATATATACTAACCGTTTTTCATATGTATGCATGGTAAACGTATATTTTCGACTTTTTTACGGTCACCCCAATTAACCATCTATGTATGGTCAAATTTGTAAATTTGCAGCATTTTATACAATGCGGCAAAATTGGAGATTGCTGAAAATTCGATATTTGCGAGAAAATGGGTAAGGTTGCCAATTTGTAGAAACCGTTTCAATGAAAATCAGATAAATTGGCAAACCCTGATGGGAAACAATCGATATGAAGTCACAAATCCATGTTCTAGGCAGCAGAATCCAACGGGATTTGAACTCGTTACTACTTTGCTCAAAGCATTATTTATTTTTGGTTAGTTTTGGACCATTGTGGCATTACAGGAAGAACCTAATGCGCCACAATGGCTTACATTTGATAAATAAAAAATAAAAAGCAAAAATGCAAAGACAGAAAAACATGATAAAATAAAACTAAAGTAAAATAATACATAAGAAAAAAAAATTATTATATTATATCATTATTTGCTAACCACTAGTTTTATTCTAATGCAGTCTACAATTCGCTACCATTTCAAACGATTAAAGTATTTTTTGATTTTTAAATGCTTTTTATTATTACGAAATTATGTTCACAATACATCTTATAATCTATTTTAATAGCTACTGATCTACTGATCATTTTCTATTTTACAATTTAACTTAATTTGGTTAGTAATCATAGTATTATATTATTCAAATGTTAATGTACAGCATAATAGGAAAAAGAGCCCAAAAACCTATTTACAATCCTTATAAATGCTCATAATACATAATATTAATTAAAGACTCACTAAAGTCGATGACCTAAAGCAGATTGTGTTTAGGTAATCTGTGTTTATACCTGAAGGGTATAGACATCGACATGAGAGTATGAAGTCTTTTGAAAGTTCGAAATACTATCGAATAATATAGTTATTTGAGTATGACAACCATATCATTTTCCAATAAAATGGTCTCTCAGACTATTCGTTGGGAGACGGCGGTGGTTTTATAGGTTGACTTTGTTGACCTTTAAAACAGCTTTATTCTCAATATTGCATTTTGCAAACCGAGTCTTTGATTCTACGAAACGATCCACTCAGACAAAGTTACGTGCTTTATACCTCGATTTGACTAATCATAATGCAAATGTCATAAGTAGCAATTCTGCGTTTAATAAGTCGTGAAGGTTATTCATAGGAGCTCGGCTCGATAAGGGGGTCCAAATTTATATACATATACGTAAATACAATTTTTCTACACAATGAAAGTTTTTATAACAATTCTTAAGTGCACACATTTTTTTTTTTGATAGATTATTTATTGAACATGTAAATTAAAACGCTAGCACGCCTGATGTATGCCCAGCCAAAGTCACCCCTGAAGTGTTTTCGGTGATATATTTTCTTTGTATTGAGAGCGATCGATAATATTTCCATATAGAAATGTACAAGAAACTTGTAGCAATGACCTGAAGAAACACCCTTCCCAGTTGGAAACCATGAGCGCGTGCGTGACGTACGATCCAGTGTGTTTGCGCCTTTAAGCATTTTTGTAACATGATTATCTCAGAAAGAGTATGCAAAACTATACCCATTGTATACATTACGTTTATAAAAAATAAACTGACTTTAATCTCGGGAATGAATGCTTTGTTTGAATATCGTATTACAGACCACCACGGTATTATGTATATCTGCTACGTGTTCTGTCTGGTTGCTTACATTTAAATATAGAACGCCATATTGATTTGGCGAATTTGATTCTTTGAATGCTCCGTATTCTATTCACAATAAGTATATGGAGTCTTTGCAATGTGATAACTTGTATTTGTTTTTCTTATTATCTTTTTGATATGGTTTTTGCGGTCTTGGTGAACCTCTTCCATTCGTCTTCAATAGATTACGTCACAATAAATTATGGTTTTGACACGGTATCAAGCCACGGATAAATATTATCATATATCAATTTTAATGATATATATATTTTTTTATATAATGTGTACGTACATTTGAATGATTTATTTGAATTTTCGTATGCATCAGCGTTCAATTTAATTTTGTCATCTCTGCATATTTATGATTCATCACGATGGATAAATTTAGTACTGATTCTGTTGAAAATGTTTTCTATTTTTTAATTTAATTACATGTGAAT
This sequence comes from Arctopsyche grandis, assembly GCF_051622035.1. Classification (NCBI taxonomy): domain Eukaryota; kingdom Metazoa; phylum Arthropoda; class Insecta; order Trichoptera; family Hydropsychidae; genus Arctopsyche; species Arctopsyche grandis. Next base: position 3,178,805 of record NC_135367.1, read on the forward strand.
CCATTTTTTTTTTGTACATAAGTACTAGCAATTCCAAACAAATACAATTATATGTATGCAATACAAACAGTTTTACAGAGTGTGTAAGTGGGTAGCATATTTTATAATAATCAACAATTCGAGATGCTAGAAATAAAAAAAATATATATATGAAAAACGGGGATATGTTGCCAATTTTTGTGGAACCGTTTCAACAACGAAATCAGATTGGCTAGCTCTGATGGGAAACGATCGACCTGGAGTTACCCACATACATATGTATATAGCAGCATAGATATGGTTAGCGTGTAATCTCAAGCTTTCGACTAAGGGTTCGTTCCTTGGCCTGGTGCTGCTAGCCAGGCCTTGGATATGTGACTCCAGGTCGACCGTTTCCTATCGAAGATTGCCAATTTATTTGATTTTCATTGAAATGATTTCAAAAAATTGCCAACCTCGTTGCATTTCTAGCAAATTCCGAGTTTTCAGCATCTCGAATCTGCTGTTTAATTAATAAAAATGCTAAAAATCACCCATAGATGTCTCTAAAATTACTCTATAAATTGTTTATCGCTGTTTATAAGGTGCATTGGGGTTTACCTGGTATATTTATATGAATAAAAATAAAATATTCAACATCTGATCAGCAACACTGAATCAGGGATTGAACCCACGACCCTTCATTTGATAGTATCATACGCCAACCACTGAGCTATATATGTATATTAACAGAAAATGCAAGTCATTTGACTCGATTAGGAATTTGAATTGTCGGTTTTTTTATATGTAATTTAATTAACTATTGCATAACTTGTACAATTTTTATGTCGTTTCCTTGGAAATTCTATACAAACGAACGATGACTCATCACAATTTTTGATTGAAACTTATGTTAGCCAGATATTTAATTTATATCTATTTCTACTAGTGGGCACTTGAAAGTCTTTTTTTTTTTAACCCTTAGAGTGCTGACGTCTTTTCTATTGAAAGCCCACCACGCTGAAAATTTCGCCAACATTTCCAACTAGAATTATTTAGAAATCCAATAGAAAATAGGAATAAAAATTGTAGCTAATCCAAAAAAACCATAGATAACTACCGCTGAGGAATTCGAGTTTTGTAAAGGTGTGTTTAGACTCTAATATATCTTGCAACAATATAAAATAAACAAAATAAGTCTATTAATGAATGTATTTTTCCAAAACTGGTTGCATCTTCTTCATTGTATACTCGGCAGTTGGGGATTTCCATCGGGACATTCTGCTATGGTTATAAATTCAGAAATTCCTGTGTAAACCAGTCTTTATAAACATTGACACGGATTACACGGCCCATGTTCAATGAATAATAAATTGTTAATATAATTATTTTCTTTTGTTATAGTAAAAATACCTCAAGATGGTGAAGGAAACGACGTATTACGATATACTAGGCGTCAGCACAAACTGCACGCAGGACGAGTTGAAAAAGGCATATAGGAAATTAGCTCTCAAATACCACCCCGATAAGAATCCAAATGAAGGCGAAAGGTTTAAGCAAATCTCTCGGGCTTACGAAGTTCTGTCCAACCCTGAAAAGAAGAGGATTTACGATCAAGGTAAAATATAATCGATTTTTGGCTCACCATTGTGTAATATATGACACGATTATTATATCATAATGATCGATTGAAATTGTAGGTGGAGAGCAAGCTCTCAAAGAGGGCGGCGTCGAAAACAGTGGATTCAGCAGCCCCATGGATCTGTTCGACATGATCTTTGGTGGTGGTTTCGGTGGCCCTCGAGGACACCGAAGAGAGAGGCGCGGTAAAGATGTTATACACCAACTGTCCGTCAGTTTAGAAGAGCTCTATAAAGTAAATATTGGATCAAAACGTGACTTGGATTCGTGTGGAGTGTTGTTATTTATGATTTAATCAACTTTCCAGGGTGCCGTCAGAAAGCTGGCGCTGCAGAAGAATGTTATCTGTGATAAATGTGAGGGTAGGGGTGGTAAGAAGGGGGCCGTTCAGGTGTGCGTCACCTGCAAGGGTTCCGGTATGATATTCAAAGTTCACCAGTTGGCTCCGGGCATGATTCAGCAAATTCAAACCGTCTGTACCGAGTGCCGAGGCTCCCGCCAGATTATCAATCCTAAGGATAGGTGTAAGGCTTGCCAGGTGGATATTGAATCTTATTGCACGTGTGTATATACATTTTTTTTAATAAAAATTGGTTTTAATGTCCGTTTATTTGATCGTAGGGTGAAAAAACTGTGAAAGTACGTAAAATTTTGGAAGTCCATGTCGATAAAGGTATGAGGGACGGGCAAAAGATCGTCTTTGCCGGAGAGGGCGACCAAGAGCCCGATCTTGAGCCTGGTGATATTGTGATCGTATTAGATGAGAAGGAGCATGCTGTAAGTATTTTTTTTTTATTTTTTTATATACATATATACCAGGAAGGCCCGGCAGGTTAACCTCGATGCGCCTTCCTGTCCAATTACAAACAATGCAGCATTTTTATTACACAAGTCGCTCAATTATGAGACACTCAAAACTCGAAATTAACATCTATGATATTTAACCTGTACATTGTATGTTTACTTGAGGTGTGCTTGCATTCGCACGGCACATTTCAGGTATTATTTCCTAACGCATGCGCGCTTTATGTGTTCATGCGTTGTTTATTTTGTACTTGGTTATGTAGTGTGATTTTTTTTTTTTTTATTTTATTTTTTTTTTTTTATTAGAACACTGATGTGCGGTTGTTCTTGTGCGATATTCATGAACAACCGTCTCGTTCTCCGACGAAAGAGTCTCTTAGACTGTATTCGTTGGGGTGTGGTCGCCTCATGTTGAGGGCTGTAAGGGTCAAATTCCTTGACCTTTAAAGCGGGCTTAGAAGCTTGTATATTAATCATGCTCAAATAGTAGTGACATAGTAGGTAGGAAGGTTTTTAGCCAGTTAAATCGAGGAACCGTTTCAACAATGAAATCAGAAAAAAAATTGACAAACTCTGATAGGTAACGATCGACCTGGAGTCATAAATATCCAAGCCTGACCAGCAGCATTACAGATGGGGACGCGACAATTGGTGCAAGTCCAAAAGGTTCAACGACAAAATGTACCCGAAAATTAGTGCACTGACAAAATGTTCACGCGACAAAATGTTCAAAAATCCTAAATTTTCCTATTTTAATGGAAAAATTAACTTTTTATCGTATAGATCGCGGATGTTATTAAATTAGTATAAATTACAGGTGTTCTCAACCGCACCAACATATTCTTATTTAAATTGAACAATTACATTTTAAGCGAATGTCATTGTGACTCATTGAATATCATTTTAAGATGTCATTGAATTAGTTTAAATGTTAGGGGTTCTTAGCCTATCCAATATTTACTTAATTAAATTGAAAAAAAAATTTAAGCGTATGAACTGCAGATTACATTGAATTAGTTTCAATATTTATCGTATCCAATATTTATTCAAAATAGGAAAATTTAGGATTTTTGAACATTATTTCCGTGGACACTTTGTCGCGGGTACATTTTGTTAGTGCATTAATTTTCGGGTACATTTTGTCATTGAACCTTTTGGACTTGCACCAATTGCCGTGTAACCATTACAGATATACTCAGAATAAATTCTTTTCAATCGAGGTCAACTCACAGGATCGAATCCAGCGCCTCTCGGTGCTAGGCAAAAGCCCAACCAGCAAGACATGCTGCTGGCTATTGTTCTATTTTTAGGTAGATTCACAGATTTTTTTATATGTAATCATTTTTTTTTTTTTAGATCTTCAAACGCTCCGGAAACGACTTGGTGTTGAGGATGGATATTGAATTGGTCGAAGCGTTGTGCGGCTTCCAAAAACTCATCCGCACTCTTGACGATCGCGACTTGGTGTTGACGACCATTCCTGGAGAAGTGACCAAACATGCCGACGTCAAGTGTGTTTTGAGCGAAGGTACGAAAACGTTCTCTTTTTCAATAATTTTGATTGATTAGCCGTTCTCATTTGTATCGAATGCCATTTTCAGGTATGCCACAGTACAAAAATCCGTTCGAAAAGGGCCGTCTTATAATTCAATTCCTCGTTAGTTTCCCCCGTGACATATCGCCTGAAACTGCCGCTCTGTTAGAAAATTGTTTGCCTCCACGGCCTCAGGTATTTCATCGTCTCTTTGTTTGAACTAATTGTCGATTGTACATGTAAATGATGCAAATTGTAACGTTGTTCTTTTGTTAGGTGGTCATTCCGGAGTGCGCTGAAGAGTGCATGCTGGTCGATATGGATCCCGAGAAAGAGTCTCAGCGTCAATCCCACCGAAATGCGTACGACGAGGACGATGACGGCGGGCCAGGAGTCAATAAAGTGCAATGTGCCACTAATTAAATTTATAATTGATAATTGTACAATAGTTGTAAATTTTTGAAAGCACACACAACAACACCTACCGATAATAACTATACTGTATGTGCAAATGATAGGTTCTTTCATGCTATGTGATTAGGCTAGGAGGCGTTGGTAAACTTATATTACATACATAATATATATATGTGAACGACACTCGTCATGTAACTAATGCTGTTTTAGCTGAAGCCTCTCAAAATATAATATTGTATTGATGAACTGTTTTAGCTCCGACTTTTCCGCGTTCCTTTTACAATGTTACAGTATTTTTCATACGACATTCCTGCATACTATATATTGTGTACCGCAATTTGAAAATCTGAAATTAATGCAATTGATGAGGTCCATCGATACAATTAGAGTTTTGCGGAGTGAATTGTCCGCAAAAGTTTTTTTTTTTTTTTTCAGTGAAGGACATGTTTATTTTCTGAAAATATGTACGTGCGTAACGGCGGGCAATGTTCGGCGTTGCGTAATAGTTTTATGTGAGTTTAAAAATAAAATTAAAGGTAAAACACGGTTTCAGTATGATGAAAGTTTAGTCTGTGATTGTGTACTAATTAATTACGATTCATACTTTATTAGATAATTATTTGCTAGGTTATTTCGAGAAATCTATGTATTATATTTGGTATGATTTGTTATATTTACATGGATTTAGGCACTAACCTGGTCCAAGCTTTAATGTTGACAAAATTAAAGTCCATTATGATCTTTTACTTGCGTCTTTTATTTCCTATCGGCAACCCTTAGTCAATATTCATAATGTTTGTCATCTTATGAGCCATTTATCTGGATATTCAAAGGTTTGACGATAAAATCAAAAAATTAGTTGATTCAAGGCCTGTTTTTGGCGCTTTTCCAACCCTGAACTGACAATAAATCAATATTAAAAATTATATTTCTATACCCTTTTTCAAACCTCCTTTACGTTTCACTTACTATTACAATTAAGAGGACTTTTTTATATCTCTTATTTTAACTTGGCAGTTGATAGATGTTAAATCTTGATTTCTATTGGTTGACAATTTCCGATTGAAAATTGCAGTATTACTAATTTTTATCAGTCACATCCAAGATTGAATTAAAGAGTATAAAATAAAGGCCATTAGCTAGTTATTCTGTTCAATCTTCACTCTTCAAAGAGTACACGAGCGAGTTTGGTAAATTTTGGACAAAAATAATGATTTTTTTGAACACTAGAATTTGTTTCAGTAATTCTACCTTTGTCTTCAAACTAAACATCATACACGATTGCGAATTCATCATGAAAATTTTCGTCATCAACGTCTTCCTCAATTTCTCATAAAATAAAACTTCACTACATTACATTACAATGTAAGCCATGTTGATATGGCATTTACATAATTCAGCTCGTGATAGCAATCATAAGCAAATAAAATTCTAAGACTTCGTAACAAAGAGAGGTAATTATATAATTGAAGCGTGCGGCAGAATAAAGATGTATATCAAAATGTTACAAAACTTCTTTATTGATTAATAATGCATGCATCCTGTACTGATCTGCATTCACAGTTTATCTCAAATGTAAGTGGAAGAAGTTTAACATGCTTCGTGATTGGGAATGAATTTCTCAGTGGAATAAAAATATATGCATGTCAATTGCAGCTGTGTTGATTAGATAATTAATATGATTATACAATCGCAGATGGAATAAAGGTGTGTTACGTTATTGATCTATCATTCATCAGGAAGTGCATCAGTACTTTTGTTATTTGGCTCTTGTGAAACGTATATGAAAGTATAAAATACATATCTGTTATATAAATACTGATTATTGTGGCATTACAGGTAATCCCCGATGAACTGTATTATTAGCAGTTTCATATCAGCTAATAGAATGTTCAGTTTTAGAATCTCTTTCTAACCCAATCTTCAAAATAAAGACCAATTTCAATACTTCGGAACACAATTTATAAAATGCTTACAATTTAAAGTTAAATAAGAAATGATAATTATTAGGAGGTAGATTGAGATGACAGACCATATAATACATCTATATGTGTCATCTTCTCACATCTCTCAATGATGGCCAAATATTGGAGATTTGCAGATGTATACGACTGGGCTAGTCGGCTTTCAGCAAGTTGAATGATGTGTTCCAATCTAAATTACCTCAAAATTTAAAGAACCTGGTCTTTGATCACTGCATGGCACGGGTTATAACGTATGGGTCGCAGACCTGTATTCTGATTAGTTGTTTATACAAATATATACCCGTTTTTATTAACATGACATCTATGGTCAACATTATATGTAAGTATTATTCAAGGCCAATTACAAATATCGATTATCAAACATAATCATCATAGACATTTATGGACACATTTTTATATATCAACAATTTCTTGGAACCGTTTCCAATGAAATCATATAACGATCGACCTTTGTCACATACCCACGGTCTGACCAGCAACAAAGCCAGGAATATAACCCGTGATCACACAATCGAAAGCATTACATGCTAACCACTGATCTACACATGTCGCTGATTAGGTAAAGGTGCCTTGCGTTCAAGAGCTATATGTTTAGCATTTTGTAGGAATTTCGCTAGTTGCACAGCTAGTTCTGCATTCCTAAAAATCCTCAATTTTCGTTAACACTTGGGGAAGACCTCTGTAGGAATATACCACAACTTGTACTATCCAGAATCGAGGTTATCACGATTTTATCAGACAGCTACGCACCAAACAAATTCAAGCCCATAGGAAAGCTACGCATTGTACAACCGACCAGGTTATAGACTATCTCACCAGCCCCAGATGCGAGCGATCCTCTAGAGTTCAGCCAGCCCACTCCTCTGAAGTCGGTCAACACACCTCCCCGCCTAAAATCTATCAATTTCCCTGACTATCTCTGTCAGAGATGTAGAGATCAGAAGACGCATTAAGGTCAAGGATGTTGTCCAGCATATCCTAAGACTGAAATAGAAATTAACCGGTCATGTCTGCAGAATGTCACCTCTAATAGGAATGCACTAGGATATAGCCAAGGATAACAACCATACAACAGATATCTGAAAAACTGTTTTTATTTTCTCTCAATCTTCAATGAATGAGTCGTATGAGTAGGACTCCGTATAATGGAAGAAAAATCTAGAATGCTACTTACTAGAGATATGCATTATTAGGAAAGAACAGTATAAAAGTATCTAAATTTATAAATAAAACAAGTTACAATATTAACTATTTTTATTATAATGTAAACTTATAAGTTAGGCACATACATACATACATAGTAACAAAACATTAATAATTCTTATAATGATTTATACGGTAAAGATATGCTAATTTTTTGTTGCTTCCGAAGCCCATATATCCACTATGCGGCGAGAAATCAACATCAGAACAATGACCGGTTTCGGCGTTCGGGCCCGGGAAGTTTGAAAACACTTGAAACGACGGCAAATGAGCGATACGAATGGCCGTCTTCTTATCCGTAGACGAAAAAGCCAACATTTCAGACGTCGAGTTAAACTTCAAATGACTAATCCTCGTCGTCAGATTCTTCAAAGTCTTCTTCGGCTGTGGAGTGGCAGATAGCAGGACGTCCCTGGTTTCGTAAATGTTGACTATACCTTCGGCGCTTCCTGTGGCGAGATAATCTCCAGACGGGCTTATGCTCAAGCTGGTACCGGTGATGCAACCTTCGTCCGTAAATTTGTGGAGGACGCGAAGAGTCAAAATGTTCCAAACGACGACGCATCCTTCCGAGCTGTGAGCGAAGAGTTTTTTACTATCGGGACTGAAAAATAGCGCTTTGACGTGACCTTCGAGCTTCAACGTCTTGATTAATTCCCTGGATTGTGCGCATAGTAGATGGATTTCACCGAAGCGACCGACGATGGCTAAATACTTTCCGCAACTAGACAGCTCGAATCTTTTCATTTTCGTAATGCCGTTCGGTAACGGTACACGTAGAGCTTTGGCATTCATCAAGTCGTATAAGTAATAGAAATTTGAAACCGATCCTATGAACGCTTCGTTGCCGCTCGGTGTGAATTGTGCACTATGTATAGGAAACCTTTTGAATGCGACACAATGTAATTTTTCGTTGTGTCTTCCATCTACCGTTACTAATGATGCTATACCCGAAGAACCACCGACGAGAGCTACACTTGATTTTGGATGAAATTTCACAACGTTTATAATTGGTCCTTCGTTCCCGGTGGCAATGTTCAGATGCTTTAGCCGTTTGTATACGATATGATTCTTATCGAGGGATATTGATTTAGATTTCGCTACGTGTCCGACCGTTTGGCAGATTTCATCGTCGCTGTTCTCTTCCTTGTACTCGTCGAGTTTTGCCCAGTCAGGTGTGCCGACCAAAGTCTCGTACTTGTGTTTTAGGAGGTTCGTGTATTGGTTTGTTTTGCTGTTTACACCACCGTCGGGTAGTCTCCTTCCTTGGGTGTCTAAAGCTGAGCCGACATCGACCTCTTCATCGTCTTCGTCATGCCATACTGGAGAGTATTGAGCATTGGTTTTCTTCCTCGATGTATCCGAGTCGTCATCTGATTCTTCTTTTGGCTCTTCAGCTTCGAGTATATCATTGGGGTCACTGAATAGCAGGCGTGACAGTCTGGAATTTAAGTAATGAAAGGTTTTCAATATATATACAAGGTTCATCAACATAACCTTAAAGTATGGTTGTCGCTTTCGTGGCTTATAGGCGCGATTTCATGTTGGAAATTATAAGGCAAACACAAAAGCTGTAGTAGAATTCATTGGGGTAAATTAAAAAGTCTAGATATTTACCTCGCTTCTTCATCGTACTTGGCTCTTTTATGCGCCAACATGTCAACACGTGCGTTCTGACAGCTAGTGACGCCAACTGCATGATGTGTGAATCAATGGTGAGTGCTGCCACTTTGAAAACACTTAAAAATCAAAGTATACCCTGAATGGGTCTACGTGACTTGACAGAATGTTAAATTACATAAAACGCAAATATCGGAAGGCAAAGATCGAAAATCGAAAGATCTTAAGTCGAAAGATCAAAAAAAAAAGGGTGCATCCCGTATTCTGCACGCGCACATTAACACGGGAGGAAAAGCATGTTCCTCTTGTTCCTGTTGTATCCTGCTCGTGCAAATGAAGTGAGTATGTACCGTTTACCATGCACCATTTTTTTTTGATCTTTCGATTTTCGATCTTTGCATTCTGATATTTGCGTTTTCTGTAATTTAACATTCTGTCAAATCACGGAGACCGACCCTGAATATCTTAAAATGGTAATTGGATTATTAGTCACATCACGATCGCCCAAAAGACAATTTTTGCCATGAAAATCGCGAATACGGAATATTTGGCACTCGAGTTCTCTCGTTAGTATGATGGACTTTTCGGCTACCAGATGTTCCGTTGGTAAACGGACTACTAGTCATATGTGAACCAGTCACAGGACAACCAGTCGCTCTAGATCGGTCACACGTGATTACCCGTCGCACTAAAACTGGTCACACCCTAAAACTGGTCACGAGAAAACTGGTCACACCCTAAAATCACCAGTTTCTCGTGACCAGTTTTAGGGTGTGACCAGTTTTCTCGTGACCAGTTTTAGTGTGACGGGTGATCACGTGTGACCGATCTAGAGCGACCGGTTGTCCTGTGACTGGTTCACATTTGACTAGTAATCACCGAACCGTTCCGTTATAGAGATTTTAGTGACTTTTGGGCGAGCGCTTTGTGACCAATAATTACCCTTTTCTAAATTTTCTGCAATTCAACTATTTTAGGCAGATTTTCTTTTTATTCAATATTTGAAATTATAAACGCGAAAGCACTTAAAAAGGTGAAAATGGTAGTTATTGGTCATTTGGATTTTGATGTACAAAATTAGGAATCTTGGGATATTATTGAGAAGCTTTTGTAACATTTGCGATGCTTCTGTTTATTTTAATTAATAGCCAACTAATTTAGGCATCAATTGTCATTATTTTTCTTTTTTTTTATAATATACTAGTTGTTTTACGCGGCTGCGCTCAGTATTTGTAATATAAACAGCGTAAATATGGCGAATCTAATAGTAAATATTCATTTGATTTTTTATTAAATTTATTTGAATCGAAAAAAAAATCGACTTGTCGTCATAGAAATTTTGACTTGTTTGCAAAATTTCCAACCAATGATATATACATACCTACATACAAAGTTTTTTTGGAAATTATATATTAGATATACATATATGTATATTTATTTAATTTTTTACATAGATATATGTACATATGTATACCAGGAAGGCTTGACAGGAAGACCCCAATGCGCCTATCTGGACAATTAATTACAAACAATGCAGTATTTTTATTACATAAATCACTGTATTTCGAGAAGCTGAAGACCACGAAATTAACTCAATTATAGAATAAATCCATTAAGACATCTATGAATTTTAGACATTCACAAATTGTACATACATAATACAGAAGATTTGTGACAGGAGGTTGGATAATTTTTTGCCAATTTTAAGCAACCGTTTCAACAATGATCAGATAAAATTGGCAAACTCTAATAAGAAACGATAGACTTGGACTCACAAATATACAAGTCTAACCAGCAGTATATTAAATATTAGCCCGGGATCGAACCCAATAATCTCGTTGTGCTAAACATAAACGTAACCACTGAGCTATAACTGCTGGCTTTATGTAGCATGAAATCTGTCCATCTCTCTATTTAAACACTTTTTAAGTATATAAAAATAAATAGAAATAAAAATTAAGTACATATATAAAAAATAAATAAATAAAAAGTTTTGATGAAAATACTCCAGGCCAGTGGTAGCCACGCGGCTATTTTTCGGGCGTAGTTAATATTTTGGACGTGAACCTTTTTGTTTTCGATTGATAAAATGCGAATACCAGTCAAAAAATTGACATTGTTCTTCCATATTTTGAAAATAAATAACTGCAAAGAATACTTCTGATATATTACTACTGGCTATGCCCGTTTATTGAGATTATTTTTGTATGAAATTACTGTTAACTTAATATTATTTTTTCTATAAGCAAGACATAATTTAGCTGCCAGCAGGGATATTCATTTTATTTAAAAATTATTCTCTCAAAGGAATCGAATATTTTAAAACAGGAAATAATGTTTATTACGGATGAACAGATCGATGTTGTTAAATGTACATATCTAAGTGCTAACCTAAATAATAAAGTAAGTACACTACCGTCCATATGTTTAAGACCAAAGTGTTTTTGGAGCATATTTTACACAATTTTGGACCAATTTAAAAAATACAAACTCAGTTATGTTCAAAAAATACGCATTTATTAAAATAAATAAAGATATTACAACAATTAATAAACATAAAATTATAAAAAAATAAAAACGTCAAACTGAACTTTCGTCAAAAAACCCACCCTTACTTTTAATCACTGCTGCACATAGTCTCGGCATTCTATTTATTAAATTTTGAAGTGTGATGGGAGGTATGGACTTCCAACTTTCCTGTAGATGATTCCAAAACTTATTTATGGATGTTGAGCGATGGATTCTGGTTCGTCTGTCCAATTCGTCCCACAAAAGTTCTATTGGGTTTAAATCGGGGGATTGAGGAGGCCAGTTCATGATTTTTAAATTATTTTTTTCTTCTTCTTGTTGTAAGAAGTCCATGCATAGCTTTGATTTATGTTTTGGGTCATTATCTTGTTGGAATATAAAATCATGCCCACATAAGTTCCGGCCGCACGGCAAAACTTGTTCTTTTAAAATTTTCAAATACCCTTCTTTTTTTAAAATTCCATCAATTTTGATTAAATTCCCAACTCCAGCTCTTGAGAAACATCCCCATATCATTATGGATCCACCACCATGCTTGATTGTTGGCAGCACACAGTCTGGCATCATTTTTTCTTGGGGAGTGCGCCGGACGTAAACTCGTCTTTTCGAACCGAACAATTCAAACTTCGATTCATCGGACCAAATCACTTTTGACCAATCTTCAATTGACCAATTACGATGCTGAAGAGCCCAAGCTAGTCTTTTCGCTTTATTATTTCTTCTTAATAATGGTTTTCTTACTGCTATGCGCCCTCCCAGCTTCACTTCCATCAGCCGACGTTTAACCGTGGTGACCGATACTTTTTTGAAGGCTGTCTTTTCTATGTCAGAGGCGATTTCTGGTGCCGTTATCCTTCTATTTCGCTTGCTCAATAATATCATTTGTTGATCCAATGCTTGTGTTGTGATTCTGGGACGTCCTGATTTTGATAAATCCATAATGTTGTTAGAATTTTGGAATTTTTTTATCGTCTGTTGTACTGCAGTCTTCGAAATATTCAGATTTTCGGCGATATATCGTTGGGTTTTTTGCTGTTTGTAAAGAGCAATAATGGCTCCTCGAGTTTCCATGGTGAGATTTTTATTTTTTCCCATATTTATTCAAAAATTTTTGTCCTCTTTATGTATTATAAATTTTTCGCTAATACGACTTCAAAGTCTGACTGATCAGATTAAACTGAACCAAATTCATTTAGGGTTTATTATTTTGAACTGTTTCGATGTCATATCAGCAGGATAAAATAACAAAAAAAGTTCGTAACATAAACTGCGTATAGTAGAGTTGTCGAATTGCAACTTGTGTCGATTCGTCACGCGGTGTCTTTGAGCCCATTTTGAACCCTTATATAAAAAAAACAACAAACCAATGGGATAATCCCTGCTTTTTTTTGCTCAAATTAAATCCAAGGGTGTAGGGAAACAAATGATACCCATTTCTTTGAACTATTTTACGCTAAATTATTTTAATGGAATAGAAATCGAGTTATAGGTTTGGTCTTAAACATATGGACGGTAGTGTATAAACTTCCCCGACAAGAAAAAAACGAAACGATGGATATTACTGATTATGGACCTGTTATCGGTGAAATGACGGTCTGTGAAAGAGATGGCTGCATACGTAATGGCATAGTAAACGAGATCTTGGTGAACAGACGGGGTGAGAAAGAGATGGCCGTATACGTAATGCCTGGAGCGCATCCTCGGTTTACGGAAAATCTGTGAACGAGTTGTCAGGTAGCCGGTCGAGAGTTGCCCAAAAACTTTAAAAAGAAAAAAAAGAATGGAGTGTATTGGAGAGGAGTTTTTTATAAAGTCACTTATATTGAAAATACTACCTATATATGTATATGTACATACATATATACCGTATTTTATTACTACATTAGATCGGAAGGCTTTATTATATGTAATCAATTATTATATACTAGTTGTTTAACCCGGCTTCGCTCAGTATTTGTAACATAAACAGCGTAAACATGGCGAATCTAATAGTAAATATTCATTTGTTTTTTTTATTAAATTTATTTGAATCGAAAAAAGAAATTGACTCGTCATTGAAATTTTGACATTTTTTACGAAATTCCCAACCAACAATACTTACATACAAAGTCTCTTTCGAAATTATGTATATATCATGCAACTGAGGCATTTCCCGCGAAATTTGAACTAAAACACGTTTACAAAGAAACTCGATCAAAATTTTTAGTCTTGCTCAAATTTTTCCTTATTTTGTTTTATATGAAAATTAGTCTTAATATATAAAATTATTATATATGTATATGATGGGCAACAAGTCATAATGTAGTTAATAGGATTAATAAATACGGCGAATATGAACCGTTACAGTATAAATTCACTTAAATTTAACGAACAGTTATTGCAAACGAGCGGCTAATGACCAAAAGATAATCAAATTGCACGTGGACTGGTTCGTTATGTGTGACATGTGCACACTTCTGTAGTATGTAGGTATAAACACTGTACCGGTATAATCGCATTGTAAATTTCTCTCAATGGTTGTGAAGAGAGATATGTGCTTATGGAAGATATAGTCGGAAATACGTCATACTAGAAACTACAGGGTGTGTATGCGATCTATTTATATTTTTAACCAACTAGATGGATTCATTAAAAAAAGGACTATAGTTATGCGAATGTAAAAACAACCAACATGACTCCTCATATCTTTACATGATATAAACTGGTGAGATCTATATATGGTAAACGGACTACTAGTCATATGTGAACCAGTCACAGGACAACCGGTCGCTCTAGATCGGTCACACGTGATCACCCGTCACACTAAAACTGGTCTGGAGAAAACTGGTCACACCCTAAAATCGGTCAACCAGTTTTCTCGTGACTGATTTTAGGGTTTGACCAGTTTTCTCGTGACCAGTTTTAGTTGTCCTGTGACCGGTTCACATTTGACTAGTAATCACCGAACCCTATATATATGTATGTATTTGCAATTATGTTCACGTGCACTTTGATCGACTCGGATAGTGTCATACGCACACTCGGTCAATCCCCTATGGTGTGAAGATCTGCCTCTTACATATCTATTTGTTTGTTCAAACAAATGTAATGGAATGGACGCAATGGAATTTCAGCTGTGAAGTCGACCCCTCACGCCGTAGGGGGTCGACCGATATTGAGAGTGGTATTATCCCGACTCGGCTTATTACACATTACTGCCATATTTGTACATGTAAATATGGCACTAATGTGTCACGTACATATAAATACATATATGAATTATGTACTAACGAATGTGTTTATATTTTGAAAGTTTCTCCAATTTGGGCTGGGCCGCACCGTGCAACTTTGTCGGCCGACTAGTTGCGCGACACGAAAAAATGTATGGAAATGTGTGCGACAAACAAGTTGACGGGTGTAGCATGTTCCATCTACCTGCATGCATTGGTCTGGTCGCCCTCAGCCAAGTCGCTCGCAAATCGCACGATGCGGCCCGGCCCTTTATGCGGATCTGAGACACATATTATGTCAAATTGAAAAGAGGGTCGATATTTTACAAATGCGTCCACTTTATTAATTTCATGTTTATAAATAAAAATGATAAAATATTAAAATAGGTAGTATATATCAGTGGTTAGCATGTGGTACTAGCGATTGAGGGGTACTGGGTTTGAGCCCTGGTTAGACCTCGATTGAAAAAATCAAAATTTGTATGATTTGAAGTATTTCTGCAGTGCTGCTGGTCCGATTTGAATATTTGAAATCATTTCATTGTTTGGTCATTTTTCTTAGTAATATTAATACATATATATGCACATACATACATATATCTCATATCTCATTTAATGCTTTTCTTTATTGTATTTATTTATTTTTTATTGTTGTTATTAATCTTTAGAAACTTTTTTGGCGTTAATATTATATACGTTGTAATGCTATTTGTTTCTGTTTTATTAAATAAATAAATACATTTCCTATCAGAGTTTCCCAATTTATTTGCTTTAATTGTTGAAACGGTTCCTAAAAAAAGATTCCTTTCAGTGAGAATTCCCAGTAGGGGGGGGGGGGGGCTGCAGAGATGAATCGGGCTGTACGCAGTAGTTTGTTGACCATATCAGTGACCAAATGCAAAAAAAAAATGCATGTAAATATATGTATGTACTATACTAGGGGGGGCTTTTTCTTAACACCCTTAGAAAGAACTTTCGTCTTTGGCGCTCTAATCTAAAAATTTGAATGGCTTTTGGCGCTCTAATTTTAAATTTTAAAGCGCATTTGGCACATCGTTCGGCGCCCTAACTTATTTGGCACCCTCGGGTGCCACCCGACCTAGCCCCCCCCCTAAAACCGGCACTGCACGCATGTTTACTATACTGGGAGGGCTGTAGCCCGTGACCCATATGGACGAGCAACCGCTGGTTTTTACTTTCTATTTGTCACCACTATCTAAAGACGCAAACACACTGAGTCGTACGCCATGCATGTGCTCATGGTTTCCAGTTGAGAAGGGAATTTCTTCAGGTCATTGTTAGCCACTTAATCGCCACGCGTTTGTAGAAACCGATTCGATTATTTTATTATATATGTTTAGTGCCAACCCTTGACACTGCCTCTTGAATCGGTCTCCGTGACGAGACAGAATGTTAAATTACAGAAAACGCAAATATTGGAAGGCAAAGATCGAAAATCGAAAGATCAAAAAAAAAAAATGGTGCATGGTAAACGGTACATACTCACTCAATTTGCGCGAGCAGAATACAACAGGAACAAGAGGAACAGGCTTTTCCTCCCGTATTAATGTGCGCGCGCAGAATACGGGAGGAAAAGCATGTTCCTCTTGTTCCTGTTGTATCCTGCTCGCGCAAATTAAGTGAGTATGTACCGTTTACCATACACCTTTTTTTTTTGATCTTTCGACTTAAGATCTTTCGATTTTCGATCTTAGCCTTCCGATATATGTGTTTTCTGTAATTTAACATTCTGTCTCGTCACATAGACCCTTCTTGAATATATCACAAACTAACGAAAAATATTGACTTTCAATTTCATTAGTATCACAGGATTTAGATTTTTAGATGTCACTGTGAAGAAACCAAAATTAATTTCGAGCCTTAAATGCGAAGGAGCGCGCACTGGTGCGCTTATGGCGATGAAGTGGTTAATTAGTAAGATCTTGTTATTTCGACAAGTTTCTCCTGCAAAATGCAAAAAATGTTAAAAGGCAACATATTGGGCTCTATGGTGAAAATGAAAAAAATAAATTTGACAATACAGAGTGTTCAGACGGTACCCTTTTCATTACTGGTACACATATCTAGGCTTTTCCTCCCGTATTAATGTGCGCGCGCAGAATACGGGAGGAAAAGCATGTTCCTCTTGTTCCTGTTGTATCCTGCTCGCGCAAATTAAGTGAGTATGTACCGTTTACTATGCACCATTTTTTTTTGATCTTTCGACTTAAGATCTTTCGATTTTCGATCTTAGCCTTCCGATATATGTGTTTTCTGTAATTTAACATTCTGTCTCGTCACATAGACCCTTCTTGAATATATCACAAACTAACGAAAAATATTGACTTTCAATTTCATTAGTATCACAGGATTTAGATTTTTAGATTTCACTGTGAAGAAACCAAAATTAATTTCGAGCCTTAAATGCGAAGGAGCGCGCACTGGTGCGCTTATGGCGATGAAGTGGTTAATTAGTAAGATCTTGTTATTTCGACAAGTTTCTCCTGCAAAATGCAAAAAATGTTAAAAGGCAACATATTGGGCTCTATGGTGAAAATGAAAAAAATAAATTTGACAATACAGAGTGTTCAGACGGTACCCTTTTCATTACTGGTACACATATCTAGTCATTCGATGATTGTTGACACACATATGTACATTGTACACATGCCTTCATCCCTTATTTGGGGGGGTAAGTCACCCCACAGTGACCCTATAGCAGAGCTGTGTCCTGATTGCGTCACACGCATGCGCCTTGTCCCTACTTGCTAGTTACCCCTCAAGCCCACACTCCACACTTGCCGCAGCCTCCGAAGGCTTCGCTCGTCTACAGAGTGCTCCAGGAATTGTCCTCATCAGCAAATAGGTCAGCCACATAGTCAGGGCGCTCGCCGTCGTTTCCGGCTGCGAGACATACACCCCTTTCTAATTACTTCCGGTTCGAAGCGCAGTCGCACAGGTGAGTCTTTCCCGAAGAAGTTTTCCCGGTCGAAACAAACACCCGCCGGAAAACTTTCATAACAATCGAAAAGTTTATGCATGGCCATTATCCAAATTGCATTTCGAGATGCAGTGCAAATACACAATTTCAGTATGCATTAAATTCACGTATTTGTATGGAAATGTTTCGAATTCGTATGAACATATGCGAATGTTCATTTAACATATTGAACGCTTAAGTATGTTGCACTGATGTTGAGATGCAATATTTCGTCTAATATTTCAATTAAAATATAAAATATAAACGCATACATTCATAATATTAATCTTTTTTATCGGATTGTAGTGAAGTCAATCAGTCGTTAAGACACTGTTGATTCTTTATACTGCTGATTGAAATGACTGTGCGTGTAAACGTTACTTTATTATTTCTAACGTAATGAAAGAACAACAGTGTTAATTCCAAGGAGAATATTGTTGAACTTTTCAGTAATTTGCGAGCTTCGCTTTTGAACTAAAAATAAATGCCTATTAAGATTATCTTTAAGTGTTTGTCAAACACACCGAACACTTTTTTTTGAAAATTGAATTATGGAACATTTCAATGAACGTTCATACATATGTGTATCACATATACTAGATGAAGTACCCAGCTTCGCTCAGGTGTGGTTAAAAGATGACACAACCGTTCATAAAACTATACAAATTTATATAGTCTCACGACAGGAAATTATCAATTAAAAAAAAACAATAAAAGTTTCACAAGCAATTTGAAATATAAAACAAAGTAAATTTTTGATATATTAAATACCAACATACCTTAAAAATATGATAAAGATGCAGTTAAAGAAAAGAAATCACTGTTTTTGACGAAAAAATTATTAATTTTCTATTAAGAACGCACATCAACACTTAACGTAATTCAGAAGCAAAATGACTTCTAACATCTTTCTTTTATTTTTGAAGTCATTTTGAAGGACAATGTACTGCTACTTTTTGTCAGTGAATAGAGTTGTCTGTAAGCTTACAAAAAAATGAGCCCAAAAGATCCCATAGTGAGTTATTTATGACCACAAATCACAAATGGACGTACACGCTGTTCAATCGGGTGCTCTAATTTCCTGTCGTGGGACTGTACATACTTTGCACGTAAATATCGTATAATAATATGTTTGCATTGTTTTATATGATTAATATAATATATTAAAATGTATTTAAATATTTCAAACACTCATTGAACATGTTTAGCAATAACAAAAAAAAAAATAATAATGCGCCGCAGATAAAATTTTATTGACAGATCAATGTTTTTAAGGATTTTCAAGGACTTTTTCATTTTAATTTGAAATTCGACTAATTTATTATTAAGAACACTTAATTGCAATGCATGGACATCTTCAGTATCTTACAGAGTACAGCTTTGAAGAAATTTGCGCATACAAATATATAATACAAACAAATAAATAAATTTGAAATGTGAACATGCAAAATTTTCACAGGCATATGCATATGAACAGGGTCTCTCAGAGGAAATGTAACCAATATTTTTTGCCCTCCCCCCATTTTTAAAAATTCAAAACCGTGGGGAAGGAAACTTTTTAAAAATATATTACAAAAATAAAAGTAAGAAAGTTTATATTTTATATTTATTTTCGTAGAAAAATTGTTTAACAAAAACTTTTCGTGTTTGAGCACCAACAAAAATCAGATATTATTTGCCCCCCCCCCCTTGATATGGCCTGCGTTTGACGAAATATATATGTACGTACATATATAGTTCTCATTTCTGATAGGTTTACACATACACATGTACATACTTTATTTTTATGATTCAATCGAAAGATTGATGTTATTTGTAATACGAGAAGGTAATTCGATATCTCACGCGTCAATGCGACTCGTGAGATTAATGGCTTTCAAGAAAACGATTCCAATGTTTTGTATGTAGGTACAGATATTGATTAATAAAAACATGATGAGATTTCACCACTTCAATACGATTTTATACGATCATTTTGATACATACGTATATGATATATATACATATATAACGACTTTCATTATTTTGAAACTTTACGACGGGCTCTTGAGGGTCTGAAAGCCTTCCAGATATAATATTCCCAATAAACTTGCTTATCTGAGCTCTATAAACACAATTCTGTCTATGCTATTATTTTACATAGTATGCATATTTACATAACCTGAGGATGAAAATTTTATGTCATCAGATTAAAATTTGATGACATTAAATATGCATTAAAATATATTTACATATAATTCTCGGCAAGAAAGATTTCAATTGTACACTGTTTACTACACATGCTTTTCAAAGTCAAATAAATTGGATTACACCGCACAAAGGTCATTGTTGACTTCATGCGAATGTCATATTATGTCATTGACTAATGACATACAGTAGTTCGCCAAAATATAAAATAAGTGCTACGCTTCAAATTAATTTATAAAGAGCTTACTACATAAACCAGACACATTGCGCAACCGTAAATTACCATATTTCGTCAACACGTTAAATGAAAGTAAACATCATAAATGTATTTATATAGTATACACACAAACTGAAAATCGGAAAGTAAAATTTATAGTCATTTTTATATTTAATTATTAACATATTTGTCACAATGACATTACAGAATACTCTAATGTGTCACTATGACCAGACATATAAGCATAATACAAATATTATATACTAGTGTTGTACCCGATGACATACATACATATGTATCAGATGATGGCATATTAAGTTATTTAATACAAAAAAAATTAATGGAATGTATCGTCAGTCATGTGTTTGATCCCCACGCGGTCGATTTTTTTTCAAATACCTTTTAAATATATTAAATTTAATATTTATATTAAAATAGCTGAACCTAACTACATATAAACAATATAAAATACCGATAGAAAAAATAATTTATTAAATAAATTTCCAATAGATGGCGTTAAATTCTCAGCCAAGTGGAAAGATTGGCATCTATTAGTATATATAGAAGTTTTTTATTTTGTTATTATATCTTCGAATGCATTTATTAGCAGTGACGTATATACATATGTATGTCGAATGGAAACGACTATTATAGTACGGCGAGCGTTATCTGAGACAGACAGACAGATGGAATAGTGATATTATATATGTATAAGAATTAGTGGGACTTCTATGTTATAGATAATAAATAAATCATATTCAAAAAGTGGCGACATAGTGGGTAGGGTGGTTTTTGCCAATTTGATATAAATTGCCAAACTCTGATAAGAAATGATAGACCTGAAATCACAAATATCCAAGTCTAGCCAGCAAGATTTGATTGCTATAGTCGATTATATCAAATAATCCGCGAGATTTTATTTGCGTTTTGGCATGGTGTTGGTAATAAAGATCTTTTCTATTACTGTTCGTATGTGTAATGTATGCATTGCAATCGATGAAATGCGGTGTGAAAAGCGAGCCTTTTAAAGCGAAAAATTAGCCCTTTGAATTTTCACCGGTTGAAATTTAAATAGAACTCCACGTGTATGGCTTATTGGATTATGCGGCAATTTTCATCGTCAGCGTGACTTTCGACTTCGAAAATTCAGTTATGACAGAGTGGATTCGCAAAATGGATCCTCGATATTAGATTATGCAAGTCAAAGTAGTCTTTTTTTCAGACCTAATGCGGCGATGATGTCACGAAAATTCTGGTAGGCTGCGACGATGATACTTTATGCAGAAAAGAAAATGGAGTGGAAAACTGTCGATAGAAAAAAACTAATTTAGATATTGTTTTTCGAATGGCCTTCAAATTTTCAAAAGAATTTCAGCCACAACACTCTTCAGTAATGAGGTCAAAGCTGGAAACTTATCTAATTAAACATTTATTCATTTGATCTTCGAACTTACAGCTACAGTTTAATAATGTAAATAAGAAAGTTATTATAAGTAAACGGGCACGTGTTTATCTAATCATCTTTTTATACTAGGTGAACACCGGCATGCGATGCAATGCCATAATAACACATGCAATTCCCGTTCCCGTTCCCATTTGTCGGAAAAACGCAGGTAGCGAACACATTTGAAATTATTGCGTTGCAATGACACTCATTCCCGTTTTTCCCGTTTTTTTTTTCAAAGTAATCTTCCCGGACATACACACAACAAATCGTTTCAAAACAAAAAAAGTTTCATCGTAATCGGTTTAGTGGTTTAGCAGCCTATTCAAGACACACACACACACACACACACACACACACACACATTCATTTATATATATTTATATATATATATATATATATATATATATATATATATATATATATATATATATATATATATATATATATATATATATATATATATATATATATATATATATATATAGATACATAGATACAAATTAAGTAGAGCTATTGCATACCCCCGGTCAAAAATCCCCCGTGCAAACCCCCCCCCCCCATCAAGGGTAAAAATATTTTATAAAAATTGACAGTATCTTTAATAAAAAGACAATGCCAATTTATTTCAGCCAGAAAAATACAGATATTAATAATACATATATCAGATTCTTTATAAATAATCAAAAACACTGTTCGACACGAAAAACGGTTCAGAGACGAGATATGACTTTTCTTATAGATCTAAAACGAGCTAAAAACTCGTACTAGTGGAGCACAAAACTGTGCTCCACTGGTACGAGTTTTTAGCTCGAAATTTTATCGATTTAAAATTCAGCACACTTCCAACTAACCCTTTTAAACGAAAACAAAAAAATAGTGTGGCCAGAACACTATCCCAATAAACATGTTTCAATAGAAAATATCTTCCAACCTCCTCCAACGCCCCGGGGGCCTTCGCCCCAAGCGCTCCCCGCCTCCCGGCTGGTTCCAGAAAGAAATTGATACACGAATTAGAAATTAAGAATTACGAAGTGATACGTCCTGTGCATCGCCGACTTCAGACCCCTCCTCACTTTGGCTCTGACTCGGCTGTGGTCGCAGCCGAGTCAAATCCCCGCGTCTAGAATACTCGGCTGTGATTGGTTCCCCATACTTTTCCACGTTCCGTCACAAATATATATGTATATATACATATCGACAGTCCGTTTTTATATATATATTATTCTAGTGAATTTTAACTTAACCTGCCTGAATTATCTTTACCTTATTAATATAATAGTTGTCTTAGTGTAAATACCAAATTGAACATATTATTGCGTAGGGGTGGGTGGAGGATCCAAGTAAAAGGCCAACAGTCGTTTCACAGCATTTATTGATGATTAAGGAGATACACGCACTGGCAGTGCTCAGTCCAGAATGACCTGATATCGCCTACGTACCGCCTTATAAAGGGTAGATCTCTCAGGACGTCTAATCTGTTTACCTGTTGTATATCTGTTTACCTGGATTCTGAGAAAGGACTAATAACGGTCATTGTTTAGCCTAAATGCACTTAGAGTCCAGATATAATCCTGGAAGTAAGTGCAAGCACTTAGTTAATCCGATAACAGATAACCCTTGAACGGTCACATAGTCTCTGGGATTCTATTCGCTTAATCCGCGGCGTACGTAACAATATGATGGAAGACTATCAAAAGATTCTAAATTCTATTGAAAATTGTGGATTTTCAAGACTTGTATGCCACGAGATTATTTGCTTCTTTGGCGTCCGTCTTTTATTTATTTTTATATAAACAATTCAGACATATTTGATCCTTAGTCTCGTATGTACATATGTTAAAAAATAGATTTATATTTAATTTGACATCCATTTACATACATATATCAATCTCTACCCGATTTATTCAATGGACTGCAATTTCCATTACTAAAAGGCGTGTCAATGTGTGCGTATGGAGTATAATATGTAATTTTAACTGACATTCAATCTTATTTGTAAAACGAAATAACTTGAATTCGGAGGAAACATACATACATATATGCAAAATCCAATTTACGAAATGTCACAACGCAGTGTCACAATTACTGGCGATATTCTTTGAAAAAGTAAAAATAAATGTATCGAAACATTCGAATATAACCTTCCAAGGCTACAAAAAAACAGTGACTTTTCCTTTGTCCAGAGTTTATAATCAACTTTATAGGCATATCGTAAATTCAGTTAGTCACTTCAGAGTCGGGTTAATTGAAGCTGGGGTTGCTGTACCAACACAGTTTGATCGTGGGTTAATTGGAAATGATTGATTAAGTCACATTCAGGAGTATAGAATTTTCATTTCACTTCAGGAAAAAACACTTTTCACCAAACACATATACATACATATGTATAATAACGCATATAATTACATGGTATCCCAAGTATAGTTTGCTTAACGAGAATGACCTTATGGGGAAAAGGTCAAGATGTGGCAGGAATAATTATGTTTATTATACACGAGTTTATTCCTTCGAGAATATGCAGATTGTACACATAATTACTCAAGATGCAAAGATGCCATCATATTTCTTGGGTTTTTTTTTTTTAATTGTGTTTTTGTTTAGATTAATATTCTACGAAATTCTTGAACTGCCCACGTTTGTGTATTATTTGAAAGGGCTTCTGGGAACCAATTTGAATATTTAATCAACATCTCGATGTTTATAGGTACATAAAAGTCATCATTATACGCTTGAAAGGTTATTTGAAAAATAATTTTAAAAATGTTTATCTTTTTTTGTGTTAGCTCTACAAGAAGTGGGATTGATTTATATAAATCGTTGAATATAGTAAATTAAATTGCAAATATATTCATAATAACTCCAACGCAACGAGTGTGCTATACAGATTAATAATTATTAATTATACCTATATATATGTATATACAGGTATACACCCATTTATTTACATTAAACACGACATCTATGGTCAAACATTGTACATAAGTATTGTAAATTTTATTCAAGGCATTTGATTAACATCCACAGAGACATCTATGGACAAATTTACAGAATGTATACAAATCAGCGAAAATCGAGATGCTGAATTACTCAATTTTTGCGTGAGAGATAAGTTAGGGTTGCCAATTTGTTGGAACCAATTAAAATTTGTTAGAACATTTTGTTGGTTTCAATGAAAATCAGATAAATTGGTATGCTCTGATAGGATCCTTGGAGTCATATATCCAAGGTCTGGTCAGCAGTACACACTAGGGATAGAACCCGTGACTACACAATTGAAAGCATTACGTGCTAACCATTGATCTATATATGCTGCTGGTTGTAAATAAATAAGTCGGGACAACTCTACTAAATGTTTTAAATTCTTTCGACTCAAAAGAAAAGCGTAATGATACATTTCTTTTGAATTGGAATTGGTTTGTTTGTGAACCGACTTTCTTTGTTATAAATGCAAAACATTGCCATTGTACACGTTTCATTTACCTGTAAGGTCGTCAGACTATAAAACCAGGAAGAAACCCTAGAAACTTGAGCTTGACTTACTGCGTTCCTTGAAGTGAACAACATTCAGAGTTGGTACAACGGGCGATATAATTAAAGTTAACAGAATCCTTTTAAATAAGCCGTTATGTAGGTCACTGCTTTAAGTGATTATTTACTAGAAAATAGTTATAGTTAATAGTTGGATAATAATTAATAGTTAGACTATGATAAAAAATCTAAGATTATGCAAGTATACTGCTGCCAGCAAGACATGAATGGTTATTAAATCCAGATCCCATTAGAGTTTGACAATTAATCTAGCTTAAATGTTGTGACAATTAATCTAGCTTACATGTTGTAAAATTATATCCTTTAAATCGGCACTCTATCCCTCTATAGCAAATTCAACTAGCTTGAATTAGCTAGTCAATAAATTTCCATAACAATCCGTTAGAATATCGATGGCCACGACACTAGTTTATAAATACAGTTGTTAAGAAGGCTGTACACCCGAAACCTTAATTTTGTTACCGTTCCTTTCTTCGATATATAGATATTGAGTGTATGTATATATTGAGTGAATGCGACAATATATATCAATATATATATATTGATTGAATGCGACAGTTGCGCTTCGACCAGATAAAACGTATTTTAAATTGACAAAATCGAGGTTTCGTATTCTACTATTTTCTCATCCAAAACTGGACCAATTTTTAAAAATATTTCATCATCGGTATGAAAAAGATACTTTCTGTGCGATCTATCGGCGTATTTTTTTTTAAATCGACTGTTAAATAAGCACGCTGGACTCGTTTCGTGGGTGTAAAAAAGAGGCGATTTTATAGATGTTTGGCGGCTCCTAGCTCATATAAAAAAAAATTAATCAAAAAAATAAAACGATAGATGCACCCCAATGGTGGATATCCATAACATATTAAAAAACAATTTCTCTAGTGCCATAATTGAAGAAGGGAGAAGTATAGTACGTTTGTATGGACAAGGGGCTGCTATCCAGCCCTCTTAAAGTCTGTCTGATTTTCGGTCATTACATTGTATAACAATAGTGTTGCGTAGGGGTGGGTTCAGGATTCAAATGAAAGGTCAAAATCGCTTCGTAGCATTTATTCAACGATTTGGGAGGTCCACACGAGATCACCGCTCACTTCAGAATAATTGATCTACTGCGTGTACCTCCTTATAAAGGACAAGTTGCTCAGCATAGCATCCCCAATGGCGTGTTTATCGTCTAGGCACTACCTCGTCCCGTTCTGTGAGAACCCCAGCGTATCCTTTATTCGTGCACTTACTGAGTCCCGTTAGCTTAATAAGGGGTCTCTATTGTTCACCCAACAATGCACTTTGACAGTAGATACTCTTTCCCATGTTCCCACGTTACAATATTATTTTCCAGAACTATACGTTGAATTTCAAC
The DNA here is from genome assembly GCF_051622035.1 of Arctopsyche grandis. Taxonomy (NCBI): domain Eukaryota; kingdom Metazoa; phylum Arthropoda; class Insecta; order Trichoptera; family Hydropsychidae; genus Arctopsyche; species Arctopsyche grandis. The sequence goes on from NC_135367.1 coordinate 3,205,448, forward strand.
GGTTAAGAGTGCTGTACACCCGAAACCTTAATTTTGTTGCCGTTCCTTTCTTCGATATATATATTGAGTGAATGTATATATTAAGTGAATGCGACAGTTTCGCTTCGACCAGATAATACGTATTTTAAATCGACAAAATCGAGGTTTCGTATTCTCCTATTTTCTCCTCCAAAACTGGATCAATTTTTAAAAAATGTCATCATCAGTATGAGAAAGATATTTTCTGTGCAACTATGCGCGTATTTTTTGTAAAATCGACCGTTAAATAAGCACGCTGGACTTTTTTCTCGGTTGTGAAAAAGAGGCGATTTTATAGATGTTTGGCGGCTCCTAGCTCCTATAAAAAATAACTAATCAAACAAATAAAACGATAGATGCATCCCAATGGTGGATATCCATAGCATATAACTAATTTCTCTAGTGCCATAATTGAGGAAGGGAGAAGTATAATACGTTTGTATGGACGAGGCGCTGGTGTCCGGCCCTCTTAAGGACGCAGATATTATGAAGACATTATTAGACGATGTGCTTAAAGACGCAAACACACTGAATCGTATGGCACGACAGGTAGACTCCAACTGCGATGGGCGTATCCTCATGTCATTGTTAATTCACACTACCTTATTATTTTGACAAATATAGCAATCATCGTTATCGATCATTATCAAACCTATGTATATCAATACAAAGAAAAAAATATCACCGAAAACATTCCAGGGACTGAGTTTTGGCCTGGATCAGACGAGATAGCGTTTGATGTGCAAAACTATCAACAAAAAAACACCACTCTGTGTGTCTGCGCCTTAAAACATTACAATTAAGCAGTAGGTAAAATGTGCATCCCTATTCCTATTGGTCAATTTTTTTTGCACATAACTCAATTCATTGTTTGACAGACTAGATTCGATGAAGTCGTCACACATACTAAGGAAATAAAGTATTAATTTTAATTATTTGTGTGTAATTGTTTGTACACACAGCGCAATGTGCAAATTGTGCACATTACAATTTAACATTTTTTTTGTAATATATGACTTGCCTTAACAAGTAGCTTTCATTAATCTACATATGCTGCACCTTTCCAAGCTCCAAATAATACAAAATAAATCCCTAAAAATAATTTATAACACACCCATACATATATACTAACATGAAAAAACTGCATACCATAAATAATATTCCGTTAGTCACAGACATTACTAACAAACTAAACAGTAGATTCTATGACAGAATCACTAATAACCATACTTGTGAAGAGTCTCGGTGATTACAACAAAATGTCTATACCCTTCAGGTATACACAGATTACCGAAACACTATCTGCTTTGGATCATAGACTATTGAGAGTCTTTAGTTAATATTGTGTATAAGATATATTATGAGCATTTATAAGAATTGCATGTAAATAGGTTTTTGAGCTCTTTTTTTCCTACTATGCTGTACATTAACATTTGAATAATATAATACTATGATTACAAATAAAATAAAATTAAAAGTGTAAAATAGAAAATGATCAGTAGATCAGTAGCTATTAAAATAGATATAAGATGCATTGTGAGCATAATTTAGTAATAATAAAAAGCATTTAAAAATCAAAAATCAAAAGTAGATTTCGAGCATGGTCAAATTACATATATGTATGTACATATATGTATAATACCTATATTACATCATACAGCTTTGGAGCCAAGTCTTATATGAATTGAGAAAAATTTCAACCGCAGTGGAGAAAGTATAATAAAAACGAACCCTTGACGCACAATAATAGGTAAATGTAAGAGCCACGTGCTTTACAATTCCGCTAGGCTAGGGAATAGGGACCGTGCAAGTGGTCGAGCTTTTTATTGAATTAGCCACTAGACCCTTCGAGGCTTCGAATCAAATCTAGCGTAAACGCTATTGAGGTTCATTCACGCTAGGATGCGTTTTCTATATAAAAAGGATAGTATTATAAATAATTTCGGTCGATAATAATGTCCTTTATTCGATTCGTTTAAATTGCCAAAAGCAACACTCGGAAAACTGAGACACGACGAGTCGTGGAAAACCGCACTGCGCAAAACAAGGTTTTCCATTCGGCGATGCAAATTTAAAGTTATCGCCTATCATACGAAACTGTAGAGATCGAACTATGCGTTGAAAATGAATAAATGAAAATGAAAAAGTTACCGGTTGAACTGCCCAGCGTTGCTCGGACGGGTGAAAGTTGAAGACTTTGAGACTCGGACCCTTTCCAAAAACAATTAACTGTTTAATCGAATAGAAGGCAAACGATTACATCTACATACAAATAAATATAATATGTAGATACGATTTAAAAAAAAATCTCATCAGCTTAATTTACCGGCTTGCATTGCTGTGTGTTTTATCCGGAAAATGGACGTCCGGAAAAGCCCGGATTATCCGAGCCGTTGTGCTAGTTCAGAACGTCAAAAATGAAAGGGTTCCGGATTGAAATTTAAATTATAAACGTGATTCGAATTTAAGCTGAAGAGGAAACGATTCAAAATTTCAAAGGATTCGTGGTCGCAAAGTAAAACGTATGGGAGCTTTCATTAGACTGTTCCGTTTGAATCTTAATGTTAAAAGTCCTTTTCGAATCTATTTATTATATAAGTAATGAAATCATTTCAATGTCTATTACGTACATATAAGATATCGTCGAATAAACTTTCTCCGATAAATGTAATAAACATACTTCACGAAGAAATTTTACTCTAATGGTAACTTTTTTACTGTCGGAAAATGATATTATACTTAATATACCCCCGAGGATAATATGCTTAATATAAGCATTTTAAAAGTGAAGTTATAACGGTGGAAATGTGTATTATATACGACAACTTAATTTGGTGATAACAGTGTACTAAATCATCATCATCATCATTTACTGCCATTCACTATCCACTACTGGATGAAGGCCTCTCCAATATGTTTCCACTCGTCTCTGTTTTGCGCAACTCTCGTTCATCTCAACTTCTACTTTTTTCTAATTTCATCTACCCAACTTCTTTTCAACCTTTTATATTCTCTCAGGTACTATTCTTGCTCTTCCTTTGTCCACCTTTCGTCCATTATTATAGCTACATGATCGGTCCATTGCCAATATACATATGTAGAACGGTCAGTAAACCGCTCTTCGTTTTAAGTAATTTTTGAAAAACAGACAATAGTCAGCAATCAGTGTCACTACATATACATAACTTATTTACCGATACTATAACTTATTTACTGACCAAATCAAACGAAGCTACTGACCAAATAAATGCAAGCTTATATCTGAGTATTTTTGATTTTGATTTTTAAATGCTTTTTATTATTACTAAATTATGTTCACAATTGTACATCTCATATATATTTTAATAGCTACTGATCTACTGATCATTTTCTATTTTACAATTTTAATTTAATTTTGTTAGTAATCATAGTATTATATTATTATAATGTTAATGTACAGAATAATAGGAAAAAGAGCTCATAAACCTTTTTACACATATCTAAGTATATACAATATTTGTTTGTTTATTTAATATCATTTCACAATAACTTTGACAGTATATGAAATACTCTGAATTCTATTAAAATGCATTAACATTTTTTATATGAATCGACACGATATTTTATATGAATCTTTATTTTTTTAAACTGGTATTTGTTTGTATATATACAAGATAAAACTTTCGCATTTATTCCATTCAAATTTTCCATTTTCGATATAAGAAGAGTGCAAAATTTAGCAAAGAAGAAAATATTTTGGAAACTTACATAGTATTTTGCAAACAAAAACTATATTATTAAAAATTTTCATTATATAGATATTAGATATTGTTAATATTTAAAAGAATTTTTTTTATCTATCTTATCAAATAAAATAATATATATGTACATACATATATATTACATATATAACGTTTTCGGAAAAATACGTACAAACGACAGGCCGAAAATTAAATTTCACGAATGGTAGAACGTTTTTGCAGATTAAAGGCGTTAGATTTCACCCGTTTGAAATTATAACTTGAAAAAAGGTTCGTTTCGAGATAAACGCTCCTAATTGTCCGCATTGAATTATATCAGACAACTTTGACGACGACACGGGGAGTGGAATTTTCCCGGGAAAACCGTCGTCTGTGACCGCAATTTCCCCGCCAAGAGTAAAGCCAAATTTGAAGCATTACTCGTGAGGTAAATTATCGCAGAAATAAATCAGATTATGTGATGAATTCCGCTCAAATATATTATCCAGAAACGCCGACGTTGACTGGCGTAACTCAAAATGATCGTCGTGTAATTTCCAGATAGCAATTTACTCCGTGTAAAACAGCGCGAGATGAGATCTGCCGAGGAAAATGGGAACTTCAACAAAGGAAAGTCAATGTAATTAATGATGTATATACTGTCGATGGAAATGTTTAGTTAAAATATTGTATGTAGGTACGTGGCGAGCGGCGTCGGAACTTTCGGTGTTGTTGTTATTTTACCTATTTATTATATTAATTCGATAAAGATAAATTGATTAGCACCGGGGAAAATGACGTAATGAAATTTTCACA